>NC_138824.1:55465385-56065385 GCF_965183815.1 Platalea leucorodia
AGTGGTGGTGAATGGAGTCCAATCCAGTTGGCGGCCGGTCACGAATGATGTTCCCCAGGGCTTAGTGTTGGGGCCGGTCCTGTTCAATACCTTTATCAATGACCTGGATGAGGGGATTGAGTGCGTCCTCAGTAAGTTTGCAGATGACACCAAGTTGGGTGGAAGTGTCGATCTGCTGGAGGGTAGGAAGGCCCTACAGAGGGACCTGGACAGGCTGGATCAATGGGCCGAGGCCAGCTGTATGAGGTTCAACAAGGCCAAATGCCAGGTGCTGCACCTGGGTCACAACAACCCCATGCAACGCTACAGGCTGGGGGAGGAGTGGCTGGAGAGCTGGCCAGTGGAAAAGGACCTGGGGGTGTTGGTTGACAGCTGCCTGAACATGAGCCAGCAGTGTGCTCAGGTGGCCAAGAGGGCCAATGGCATCCTGGCTTGTATCAAGAGTAGTGTGGCCAGCAGGACCAGGGAGGTGATGGTGCCCCTGTACTTGGCACTGGTGAGGCCGCACCTCAAGTACCGTGTTCAGTTTTGGGCCCCTCACTACAAGAAGGACATGGAGGTGCTGAAGCGTGTCCAAAGAAGGGCAACAAAGTTGGTGAAGGGTCTGGAGCACAAGTCTTATGAGGAGCGGCTGAGGGAACTGGGGTTGTTTAGTCTGGAGAAGAGGAGGCTGAGGGGAGACCTTATTGCTCTGTACAACTACCTGAAAGAAGGTTGTAGCCAGGTGGGAGTTCGTCTCTTCTCCCTAGTAACAAGCGATAGGATGAGAGGAAATGGCCTCAAGCTGCACCAGGGGAGGTTTAGGTTGGATATTAGGAAAAATTTCTTCACTGAAAGGGTAGTCAGGCACTGGAACAGGCTGCCCAGGGAAGTGGTTGAGTCTCCATCCCTGGAGGTATTTAAAAGATGGGTAGATGTGGTGCTTGAGGACATGGTTTAGTGGTGGACTTGGCAGTGCTAGGTTAACGGTTGGACTCGATGATCTTAAGTGTCTTTTCCAACCTTAACGATTCTATGATTCTATGATTCTTACATGTCTCTGTTTCATACTGCCTTACAGCCTGTGACTGAAAGTGGGTATGGAGAGTTCTGGTCAGCCTAGGGCAAAAATTGCCAGGGGCCATTCTGACAATATAGAATTTCAAATGATCTCTTCAGCAGCTCAGAACACTCCCTCACAGTGCTTAATTAGTAAAAAAGGTGTAATGAAAGATCTAAATCAATTCTGTAGAAACAACTTTGATTCTTACATTTTATTTTTTTAACTGGTTGATTTTTCAGTCAGATAATAATGCTCTAACACATTTTTACTCTTGTTTTTTTGCATTTTTTTGTCAAAAAAAGCAACCGGAAGAATCCATCCCAGAATAAAATGAAATCCCATGTTTTTTTCCCTCATTTTTTGTACAGCTACTTAACATTGGCTATCAGTGGGTCTTGAAGTTTCAGATCTACTGCAAAAACTCTTGTTTGAACTAAAAGATAACAACATGAGAAGGAAATAAACAAATTCTCTACAGCAGCAGTTAGACAATCCCACTGTCTCTCCAGTTCCAGAAGATAATTCTCCTTTCCAGTGCTGGTTTTGGTACTTTTATAACCCAATGGTAATTGATTTTGTTTGATCTCTCTTTTCAGTCATTTCCAGTCAGTTTCAAAAATTAACACTTTCAATGTAATTCTCTTTCAGTTTCCTCCTTGTTCCCACTCCTTCACCTTTTCCTTTCTAGCTTCATGTCAAAGTCAATTTGCCCCACCAGCTGATCTACTCCCTTTCATGAGATTCTGCTGAATCATTCTTTGCTCAGCTATGTTCTTCATTTGCAAGTCTGACTTTCCTGTCAGTCCCACCACCTCCCTTGTCATTTTCTTCTTTTGAACTGAATGCCCTTTTCCAGGAAAACAGTTTCCAGTCTTCCCCATATTTCCTTCATGTTCCAAGTTCTTCCTTCCCCTTCCCTAGTTTCACAGTCTTGGTATCAGTTAATGCCTTTATCTAGTGAATTCCCTTCTTAACAAGATATTTGCTTCCACTGCATTTGAATCAGATTATTTCTCTGCCACAAATCTGTGGTCTCTGATGCCCCCACTGTTATAGAGGGAAGACCACCCTTGTTTTTACTGATGGTGCTCAGACTATGGTCTGAATTCCAGCTCAACAAAGGACATCTAAGAATAGCAGTTTTGGAAAAAAGTCTAGAGGGAAGTTTTGAACTTGCATACATGTTAAGCAGGAAGTATGGTCAGTTACCTGACTGTAATGGTGCAGGCAGAGTTTAGTCATAACAAGGAGAACCTGAAGAGAATGGATTCTTCAGAAATGTTACGTGACAAAATCAACTTTCTAATACATAAGCATACTCAAAGTGTACTTTCATAATTGGACATAGTTATATATTTGCAGCGGGAAAAAAAAGACATTGCAAGTCACTAAAAGTGCAGTTTTTCAACAAGTGGAACGCCTCCATAACAAAACTTGACTGATGACCCCACAAGAGAAGATGTAAATGCAAAAGATGTAAATGTTTGAGAATGAATGTGTATTTTCTTTAGTCTCTCTTTCAGATATAATTGAATCGTTATGACTGAACATTTCCAAATAAATAATTGAATTGGAATTCATTCTACAGCTGATACTCAGAGATTTTTGAGTCTAAGTAACGCACTTTTGGCAAGAATGAAGTTTGTCATCATTAATGGAAGGTCCAGAAAGCCTTAATTACAGGGGATTTTGCCAACCCCAGTGAACACCTCATGGCAGAAAATATTGAGCTCCTTTCAAGACATATATAACTATTCAGGAATTATTCAGGATGCATACTCTTACTCGATATGTATTCAAGAAAGATACTTTTACTCAGTTTCAATAACTATGTGAAATTTGATATCTCACTAAAGGAGTTCTGTTAAAGTTGAGATGTCATATAGACTTAAAATCAGCACATGATTCTAGAAAAAAAGTGTGCAAGACAGTGGAAAATGAAATAACTTTTACCCCCTGCAGAGATTAAATTTACAGGAAATATTGAAGAAAAAACCATAAACACAGGTTTGACCTGTATGTAGAAGCAATTGGAGCAGAAATAAAATGAGACCCTCAGATGCTCACTTTGCTCCTAATAGTCCTACTATCCACTGTTTTTGATGCACAAAATATTTTTGCATGCACTATAGAGGGAGAAAGCAGGAAGTAAATCAGTTACTGTAATATATGCATCACAATGTACTCCAAAAAAAAAGAAAACAGATGTTTCTTGTGCAGGTATAAAATTCAAAAGGATTATAAAACTATCAAAGAACGTGTAATGAAGTGTAGATTAAAGAGTGCAGTCTTGTCATTACAACATATGTTCTGAACTTTCATGAGATAGGATTGTATAACACTAGACATGTGCTCATGAAAACAAGGAGATTGAAAGCACCTACAAAAGAAGTGTTCTCTTTATGTTCTGAAACGTGCAACCTGCAGAAGGGGATGAACGTAGCATTAGTGTGCTATACGAGTTGTAGGGTTGGACCGATGCATAAGCATCCATTATCCAGTTGAAACTGAAAGTCACTTTGACTGAAGGTCATTATGACCAAGATACAGGTCTCAAAAGTTCTTGGAATTCTTTTGGTAGAAACAGTGCCAATTCCATCATATATCAGTTTATTTTCATTAGCACTAAAAGGAAAGGACTCATTTCAGATATCTCATTCTTTTCCAGACCTTTTGGGTAGGATTAATTCCAATTACAGATGGAAGGATCTGCCAGTCCTTGATTATTGTGCCTAAACACATGCCCTCATGTACTTCTGTGCTAACGAGACACAATATAGCTGTCTAGAAAAAGTTAGATTTACTTAGCAGGTTATGCCTATTGGGATAAAATCCAGGTGTCAGTAACATATGTACATCAGAATGTCATTTTTAATTTTATCATTGTCACACACCACTTAGGGAGACGCAACAAAACCTGAGTTTCTAACTAATATCAGTGCTTTGTCCAAACTTACATGATCATAACTGCAACCATGTGATGTGAGATTTACAGCAACTGATCATAAACTATAGACATAGAAAAATAATACATAAATACACTGCAATCCAAGAATCACAAAAATATGAGCTAAAAAGATATTAAAGAGAATGGCTTTTTTATGTATGAAACATTAGAAATTGAGAGTCCTCTTGTACGCACTTCCATATGGATACAAGTGAATATCTTCAAATAATTACACAATCTGTGAAATCTCCTCAAACACCAGCGACAGGCACTGCAGCTACTCCAACCCCCGCGACAGGCACTGCAGTTGAACCAGAGAACCAACCCGTGGTGGTATCGGTCACCCCTATTCACAAGAAGAAATACACAAGAAAATCAGATCATTTAGTAAGGGATGAAGATGAACCAGCTCCATCACGAGAACAGGAGAAGAGGCAGAACCCATAAATGAGATGGTAACCACCCAATCCCTGTCCCTGAGTGAGCTGCAAGATACGCAAAAAGATTTCAGTCATTGTCCAGGCGAGCACGCCATCACCTGGCTGCTCCAATGCTAGGATAACGGGGCAGTAGCCTGGAATTAGAGGGTAGGGAAGCCAAGCAGCTGGAATCCCTTTCTAGGGAAGGGTGCATCGACAAGTTATTGGAAAAGGGGCACAAGTCCTCAGCCTCTGGAGGAGACTCCTGTCAGGCGTGAAGGAAAGGTATCCCTTCAAGGAAGATGTTATATGTCACCCAGGCAAGCGGACCACCATGGAGAGAGGTATCCAGTACCTGAGGGAATTAACCTGAGAGAATCACCACCGCTAAGGGGCCCTGCCTCCAGCCAGATGGAGGAAAGGTACAATTGGGTTTACTGGACTGTGTGGATTCGATGGCCTGGCACATCAGACTCACAGGAGTATAAGGCTTTAGTAGACACCAGTGCACAGTATACCTTAATGCCATCAAGCTATACAGGTGCAGAACCCATCTGTATTTCTGGAGTGACAGGTGGATCCCAACAGCTGACTGTATTGAAAGCTGAAGTGGATCTAACTAGGAATGAGTGGCAAAAGCACCCTATTGTGACTGGCCCAGAGGCTCTGTGCATCCTTGGCATCAACTGCCTTAGGAGAGGATATTTCAAGGACCCAGAAGGGTACTGGCAGGCTTTTGGTATAGCTGCCTTGGAGACAGAGGAAATTAAACAGCTGTCTACCTTGCCTTGTCTCTTGAAGAACCCTTCTATTGTGGAGTTGCTGAGGGTCGAAGAGCAACGGGTGCCAATCACCACCACAACGGTGCACTGATGGCAATATTGCACCAACCAAGACTCCCTGATTCCCATCCATAAGCTGATTCATCAACTGGAAAACCAAAGAGTGATCAGCAAGACTCGCTCACCCTGTAGCAGTCCCGTATGGCCAGTGTGAAAGTCTAATGGAGAGTGGAGACTAACAGTAGACTATCGTGGCCTGAATGAAGTCACGCCGCCGGTGAGTGCTGCCACGCTGGACGTGCTAGAACTTCACTACAAATTGGAGTCAAAGGCAGCCAAGTGGTATGCCACAACTGATATTGCTAATGTGTTTTTCTCAATCCCTTTGGCAGCAGAGTGCAGGCCACAGTTTGCTTTCATTTGGAGAAGCATGGAGTACACCTGGAATCAACTGCCCCAGGGGTGGAAATACAGCCCTACCATTTGCCATGGTCTGATCAGACTGCACCGGAACAGGGTGGGGCTCCGGAACACTTGCAATACATTGATGACATCATCGTATGGGGCAATACAGCAGCTGAAGTTTTTGAGAAAGGGAAGAAAATAGTCCAAATCCTTCTGAAGGCTGGTTTTGCCATAAAACAAAGCAAGGTCAAGGGACCTGCACAGGAGATCCAGTTTTTAGGAATAAAATGGCAAGATGGACATCGTCAGATCCCAGTGGATGTGATCAACAGAATAACAGCCATGTCTCCACCAACCAGCAAAAAGGAAACACAAGCTTTCTTAGGCGTTGTGGGGTTTTGGAGAATGCATATTCCAAATTACAGTCTGATCGTAAGCCCTCTCTATCAAGTGACCCAGAAGAATGATTTCAAATGGGGCCTTGAGCAACGACAAGCCTCTGAACAAATTAAACAGGAGATAGTTCATGCAGTAGTCCTTGGGCCAGTCTGGGAAGGACAGGATGTAAAAAATCTGCTCTGCACCACAGCCGGGTAGAATGGACCTACCTGGAGCCTCTGTCAGAAAGCACCAGGGGAGACTCGAGGTCGATCTCTAGGGTTTTAGAGTTGGGGATACAGAGGATCCAAGGCCTGCTATACTACAATGGAGAAAGATATATTGGCAGCATATAAAGGGATTCAAGCTGCTTCGGAAGTTGTTGGTACTGAAGCACAGCTCCTCCTGGCACCCCGACTGCTGGTGCTGGGTTGGATATTCAAAGGGAGAATCCCCTCTACACATCGTGCAACTGATGCTACATGGAGTAAATGGGTCACACTGATCATACAACAGGCTCAAATAGGAAACCCCAGTCACCCAGGAATCTTGGAAGTGATCATGGACTGGCCAGAAAGCAAAGACTTTGGAATATCACCAGAGGAGGAGGTGACACATGCTGAAGAGGCCCCACTGTATAATAAACTACCAGAAAATGAGGAGCAATATGCCCTGTTCACTGATGGGTCCTGTTGTCATGTGGGAAAGCATGGAAGGTGGAAGGCTGCTGTGTGGCCTCCTATATGACAAGTTGTAGAAACTGCTGAAGGGGAAGGTGAATCGAGTCAGTTTGCAGAGGTGAAAGCCATCCGTCTGGATCTGGATATTGCTGAATGAGAAAAATGGCCAGTACTTTATGTTTATACTGACTCATGGATGGTGGCAAATGCCCTGTGGGGGTGATTACAGCAATGGAAGCAGGACAACTGGCAGCGCAGAGGTAAACCCATCTGGGCTGCTGTATTGTGGCAAGATATTGCTGCCCAGGTAGAGAACCTGGTTGTAAAAGTACATCACGTAGTGGCCCATGTACCCAAGAGTCAGGCAACTGACAAACATCAAAACAACAAGCAGGTGGATCAGGCTGCTAAGATTGAAGCGGCTCAGGTGGATCTAGACTGGCAACATAAGGGTGAATTATTTCTAGCTCAGCAGGCCCATGACACCTCAGGCCATCAAGGAAGAGGTGCAACATATAGATGGGCTCGTGATCGAGGGATGGACTTGACCATGGACACTATTGCTCAGGTTATCCATGAACGTGAAACATGCGCTTGCAATCAAGCAAGCCAAGTGGTTAAGGCCTCTCTGGTATGGAGGATGATGGCCGAAATATAAATATGGGGAGGCCTGGCAGATTGATTGTATCACACTCCCACAAACCTGCCAAGGCAAGCACCGTGTGCTCACCATGGTGGAAGCAACCACCAGATGGCTGGAAGCATATTCCATGCCTCATGCCACCGCCCAGAACACTACCTTGAAAGGCAAGTCTTAGGGCGGCATGGCACCCCAGAAAGAATTGAGTCAGACAACAGGGGTCATTTCTGAAACAACCTCATAGACACCTGGGCCAAAGAGCATGGCATCGAGTGGGTATATCACATCACCTATCATGCACCAGCCTCTGGGAAAATCAAACGATACAATGGACTGTTAAAGTCTACACTGAGAGCAATGGGTGATGGGATATTCAGACATTGGGATACACATTTAGCAAAAGCCAGCTGGTTAGTTAACACTAGTGGATCAGCCAATCGAGCTGGCCTTGCCAAGTCGAAAATTTTACATACTGTAAAGGGGGATAAAGTCCCTGTAGTGCACGTAAAAATATGCTGGGGAAGACAGTCTGGGTTATTCCTGCCTTGGGCAAAGGCAAACCCATTCGCAGGATTGCTTTTGCTCAAGGACCTGGGTGCACTTGGTGGGTGATGCAGAAGGATGGGGAAGTCCAATGTGTACCTCAAGGAGACTTGATTTTGGGTGAGAATAGCCAATGAATTAAATTGTGTGATGTTAATTGCTGTATAATACTGTATGTCATCACTTCTATGGCAGCTATATGCCATATCAACAGTATTGCAGTAAGAATCACCCAGATTAATGAAGAATGAACTTTGAGGAAACCAAGCAAAGTACAGCGATGATAGAACCGGACAAGTGCAGTGATAATGGAACCAGAACTGGCTTCAGCATGCAACAATCCAACACCACATATGATCCCTCCTGCCCTGAAAGACTGTTATGACAGATGGAGCCCAAAGTCATGGACTAAATGAACTCAACAGATGTTTTAGAGGGATGGCCCATAAACTAAGGGAATGATATCTGTGTGTATATATCAAAAGACAGGGAAAGTGGTGGTGATTAATCGGAATGTGTTGGAAAGCGTGAGACCTGGGCATGACATAGATGGTACAAAATAAGGGGTGGATACTGTCCTGGTTTCAGCTGGGATAGAGTTAATTTTTCTTTTCCTAGTAGCTGGTATAGTGCTGGGTTTTGGATTTAGTATGAGAATAATGTTGATAACACACTGATGTTTTAGTTGTTGCTAAGTAGTGCTTACACTAGTCAAGGACTTTGCAGCTTCTTATGCCCTGCCAGTGAGGAGGGGGCACAGCCAAGACAGCTGACCCAGACTGGCCAAAGGGATATTCCATACAATATGACTTCATGCTCAGTTTACTTGGGGGAGTTAGCCTGGCGGGGACCACTGCTCAGGAACTGACTGGGCATCAGTTGGCAGATGGTGAGCAATTGTATTGTGCATCACTTGTTTTCTACATTGTTTTATCATTATTATTATTATTTCCCTTCCTTTTCTCTCCTGTTAAACTGTCTTTATCTCAACCCACAAATTTTACTTTTTTTTTTTTTTTTCCTTTTTTTGTTTTCCTATTCTCTTCCCAGTCCCACTGGGGAGGGGGGAAGTGAGCGAATGGCTGTGTAGTGTTTAACTGCCTGCCAGCTTAAACCACAACAGAAATGAAGAAAAATAGTAACCCGCCTTAACTCTTTCAGACAACCAGTATATTATTTTCTCTCATGACTTTCCGGGTGCTTCATCAACATCCATCATCGTCCCATTTATGAAAGCCAAGGACAGCAGGCAGGCAGATAATCAAAGGAACTGCACGTTGTCCCAGATAGATACTGGCTCTGATAGTCAGACTTGGAAGAAATTTAGAAACATTTTGCTTCTGATAAATGTTCATTTGGATATTCATCTGGATGAGACACCTCTTCATTTCAACTTAATTGTCATTCAGTGAAATTGCTTTGTCCACAGGCAAAGAACAAGCCCAATTATAAACTAATCATGTCAAAGAGCAGGAATATCTATGATACCCATAAACATTGGTAACCAGAGACAGACCATGCAGAAAGCGCACATTAAATACAAACATTGCCATGATGCCAGTTCAAACCATTTTTTGTTAACACCAGAGTGGAAGACAACTGGAGTGGGATTCTTCTATGTCTATATTGATAGGTACATAGCATATTCCAAAGTATACAAGGGTATCCAAAACATGAGGCTGATATTTACAACACAGGTCTTACAGGAAGTCATCATTCTTCTAGACTGACCATAAGTGGCTAAGCAGGATACCTGACAGTGCCTGAAATAGCCCTTAGTATCTGTATGTAGGCAACTGAATCACATCGTGTGTGTCTGCATTCAGGAGATGAGTGCTGCTGCTGTTTTACCAGACGAGTGATTCCACAGCTGGATGCACAGAATATAAGAAAGGCTCTAGGGATTGTTCATTCCCCAGGGGGATTCATCCCTTACCGTAGTTTCTTCCCTGCTGTGTGGTTCTACATGCCAGGTACTTCCTATGGTATTACAGAAAAGGCCTCCCTCTGTAGCTTGCTGGTCTATGCATCAAGGCCTCTATTGCAAAAGCATATGAGGAATGTAGGAATCTATATTCTGTTCAGTTCCATTCTGAGCTCCATTCAGAAGGCATGTCCCATCAGCTCCACCACCATTCCTTCTAACTGCAACCGGCTGCTTGGAAAATTTAAGGTGCTGCTTATGAAATTAGAACACTCACTTGGGAAATGGCAGAGAGTGCACAAGCAGATGTACTAGAAAAAAAGAAAAAGAAAAAAAAAAAACAAACCACCTAGCAATCAATCTCAGGGAAACTAAGTAGAGCTGGAACAGATATAAAAGCATGTATAAATCTAAAGCATGTATCATGTCCAGGTTCAAATGGATGAATCACCAAGAGGATTGCTTAAAAGCACTAAGTCTAGTGTCTTTGTTCAGGAATTTCAAGAGTTGAAAGCTTCCACTGCTAGAGAGTTCTGGCAGAAAGGTATGTGGTACTCTTTGCCATTGAGGTATGAGAACAGACAGACTGGTAGCAAAAGCTTGAAATAATTTCTGAAGGTCTTATTCATCTAAAATATTCCTATCCCAAACCAACTCCACTTGGCAATTATTTCCCTTTGCTCTGAACTATTATTTCCCCTTGTTCAGCCCCAGATGTGCTCAAAAGCATGTGTTTGCTCGAATTAGGCTTTTCTTCGTATCTAGGTACTTTGCTTTACTTCTGCATATCCTGACAGTTCATTTCTTCTTATTACATTGACTGACCAGTGTGGTCTTTCCATACTGCCTCTACAAGTCTGAGAGATGATAAAACATTTCTTATGCACTGAGAAGAAATGCTTCAAGGCTCCATTTTCTCATCTGGGTTCTTTGGCTATCAATAAATTCAGCAGTAATCAGGAACATTGCTGGGCAGTGGAATTCGGAGATCAGTATTGGTAAATTGTTTGAACAGTACCCAATTCAGAGGTACCGGGTTGGGTGTGCTGTGCTGGAAACACAGGAATTAGCTGTGTCATGGAAGAGACCTGTGGGCATTTTTGCTGAATCGATTCTTGCTCCCTAGAAATTATGTAGATAGTGCTGGGCTTCTTTGCAGCTGAACACATCTTCCAGCTGAATAATATAAAGCTTCAATGTATTATTTTTTTTCTGTTAGAGGACCTTCTGTTGGAAGTTTATCCACCTTAGCCTGAAATGCCTGCAGTTTGTTCAGAAATTGCTTTAAAAAACGGTGGACTGTATGCAAGGCTTCAAGGCAAATCTACCATGCAGACATACCTTTATTATCGATTGTAAAGATTCCTTCAATGCCCAGGGTCTCTAGGCACAACTAATCCTATCATTCGGGATATCTTTGAAGATCTGAAGTTTTGAACCTGTCTGCTGTTCAGCTGTCTCCCTAGTTTGTACAATTTTTGTAGTGTGGATGGACTCCTGTCCCCATTATCAACCTGGCACAGGCAGCAGGCAGCATGGGGGCTCTTCATGCTCTTCTTGGCTACCCAGCTCCCAGCAGTCTAGTTTGATTGTATCTGTACAGGGGTGCTCGACAGCAAGCTCACAGGTAGCTTATCAGTTTCTGTCTGTAAGTATTTGAAAGCTTATCTTCCTCAAAAAAACCAACCAACCAAACAAACAAACAAAAACACAGCAGTTTTTTAAGTTGAAAAATTATGAAATTTGTATTTCAGTTGGAGGAAGTTTTACACCGTTTCACTTAGTATTGAAGCAAATGTAAAAAACTTTCCTCAAATATATTTCTCTTTCAGCCAGGTATATAATTTGCCTAATGTACATGTATACTCCCAGAAGGCAAGTTATACATCAATTTACACAGTTACCTGGATTAAATATTAGAAATCCCTCTTGCCCCAAGAATTTTTCTCCAGATACTCTGACATAATTAGATTCAGCTGAAAGTATCCATAGTTGCTCTGTTGGCTAAATTGGTTTATTGCATACTTTGAAATCATTGAATATTATTCCTGTTTCTTCCTCTGTGTGAATCCTTGATTTTATATTACTCTGTGCCAGAAACAAATTGAAATAGATGTGCTGAACACATGGATGTGAAGCAGTTTGCCCAGTAATAATTGCTTGCATGACAGTTTTCTGTTCTTCCAGTCTTCTCCCTTTGGGATAGTTTAGTGGTTTGGATAGCTTTAGTAAGAGAGAGACAAAGTACTGTCTCAAGCTAGATATTATTACTGCAGACTTGATAAAATCTAAACATTTTTGAAACAATGGTTCTCTGAATAATTAAGTGGATTCTGAAAACCTCCAAACATTACTGATTTTTACTACACTTCACATTTTTTAAAAGACCACAAAAGAATCCCAGTCTTGGAGAAAAATTAGCTTTGTACTGCAGTTGAAAATATTTCGAGAGTAGCAGATATTCAGGGTAACAGTTCTTTTTAATACACTACTTTTCAACATTGTCAATTCATAAAGAATTACATCCATGTTACATAGAAATAAAAGTTTTCTTAAAAGTAACTTTTCAGCTTTTATTGGCATCTAACAGAAATATTGTAGTCAGGAAATTCTCTTGTTTAGATTTCAATACAAGACAAAAAACAATCACAAAGTCTCTAAATAAATAAATAAATAAATAAATAAATAAATAAATAAAGACCAGCTGTTAATAGTTCTTGCACCTCAGCTAGTCATTGCTGTGTAAACCAAAAATAAATGTTGGAAGGGAACTATGAAATCTATTTAATACACAAAAGTTTTTTAAAAGCTTACTTGAAAAAAAAGGTTTCTGTTTCACTAAGCTGTATTTTGGCAGCTTCACAGCAAGTCTGTTCAAGTTGATTCAAGTTTCATCAGGTAATGTGAGAAATTCATTATCCCTAACAGATTTAAATTACTCAGATTTAATACAATGGAGAGTTGTATGTTACATTATGATATTTCTTAATTACAGTGAATCCACAATGAAAGGTGTTAATTTTAAGATTACATTGGTTTACTAAAAATTCTTTCCAAAACAAAGAATGCTTCAAGAAAAGTGTCCATCTCATTATATTTTATGATACTTTACATATATATTTTTTTTTAATTTAACTATTTCTCTTAGTAGCTTTTTTTGGTGTCTATTAAGTACTGGCACAGAGCGTTACTTCTGTGACACTGAAACACAGCAACATAGGTATAGAGAAGTCTCAGGCTGAGACCTATAACAACACTGCGTACATATTGTTATGTGCATTAGAAGAACATAAATCAGAATAGTTCTTATAACATTTTGCAGTACAATATTTTTAAAGTGGAGAGTAAATATTTCTATGGATAAAAAAGTGTCAAAATAGTAAACTATTTCATACTTAAATAATTTATAACAACAATACTTAGATGTTGACGTTCTAGCTTGTTTTATGGTGAAAAGATTATATATTTCTTTTTTTTTCCTTTGTTTACAGAGCTTGTAAGAAAGTTAATCAAATAAATACAGATACATAGAAACCTGTACTGTGCACAGAAAGGGCTCCATAATCAAGACTTTTAAATGTTAATATTAATATTTCAATAGTTACAGAACAGTAGATATTGAAAGTATATATCCTGGCACAACAATATATCTGCTACTGATATATCTTTGACTAAATGTGTGCATTTAAAAAGTTGTAAGTTTACTGTATTTCTGCTCCAAGGCAAATTTAAAATTTTGCTCAGGGAAGGAATGACAGTGCACCTCACCAGATAGTAATCACATATTTCTTTTAAGAGCAAGCTTTGCTAAAATATCAGCATTTTCACACTTAATACTCGGAGGCAGCCAGTATGTCACTGAGCTTGTAAATCCAGTCTTGCCGTCACTGTTAGACTCAAAAGCGGATATAATGATTCTTATGATAGAGTTACTGGCACATGCTCTGCTTTCCTTGACTTTCTGTGGATGCAGAGTGACCACTGGGTTATGTTTTCTGGATTTTCAGTCTCTTGAATGTCACACACAAATGTTAGAGGCAGCCTGTACTGTTTCTCTATGGGGACAGCGTTGTAGGCGGTAGCCATAATTAAACCAACTGATGTGAACATGAGCAAACTAGGTAATTATGCAAATCTTGCACCTTTAATATTAATCTTGACTTCATATAAACATACCTAACTTGGCAATTGTAGGCTTTTTTTTTCTTTTTTTTTTCCTTTTTTATTTAGTAAGGAAGATGGTTCCTTTTTTCTCATGCAAAATATCTGGAAATATGTCTGGGAACTCTAAAATAACTACATATTTAGAATAATGAAACTCCTTAAGTCAAATGATCACCTTTAGCTGCATTTCAATTTGAGCCAAATATTTCAGAAAACCTGGGCCAGATTCTAAATCACATTGTTATGCTGAGACCACGGTATAATGGAAAAGATATTAAAAAAAAGTAAATCACATACCTTCTGTTATGCAATCTGAAAGTTTGGTCTAGGAGATGCAGATTTGGGTAGATTTTTCTTTTTCCTTCATACTCACTCCACAGGGCAAAAACGCTGAGCACAGCCTAGCTGTAGTTTTAATACTGTTATTGAACATTTAGACCATGAACTATTTTAAAATACTCCTTTAAAAATAGAGAGAAAGATATAGAACAGTTACAGAATAGGCATGGAGGAAGGCTACTTATATTTAATCATCTGTTTCTCAGGTTCTTAGCACCAATAAAGAACCCACAGAAATCACCTACACTCCCAGAAGTACAATATCTTTCTGGGGAAGGTATTTGCACGGAGGAACACTTTGAAAAATGTCATCTGAATACAAAGCATTGGGAAGAGACTAGGTACAGAATTTAGCTGGGTTAGGTTGTGCTTGGGGACTTGGCGATGACAGTGCTAAGTGAAGTGCTTCAGATAAGTGTCTGTCAGTATTCAGCTAATAAAGCCCTATTTTCAGGAATTTCTCTCTTTAGAATTTCTGCGTTCATTTTGACACAAAAGTGCTCCTGACATAAATAGTGTCTCATTATAGGAATTATTTTAATTTATTTTTAATTTTGCATGGCTTTGAAAGATGATTGTCATTTGCAAATTATAAAAGCTCAACAAAATATGGCAAAGTGAGTAAACATAAGAATTTTATGGTAAACATTGAGTATTTGAAATGTCTGCACTGCTTTCAATTTAAAAAAAAATGGTTCAAAGTACTCTAAGAATTAAAAATCAATTCCATGATCTCAAGACAAGTTCATCAGGTTAGGCTATTCCATTTGTGAGCGCTTATATCTGATTTCATATAACTGGAGAATTTTCAGTTGGAGAGATAATGTGGAAGTCTGGCTAATAAGTATTAATTCCAGTTCAACAGGATTTCAATCTGCACATAGATTAATAGATCTACAGCCAAAAGGATTCCATTTTGGTCATTTAGTTTGATGTTGTGCATAACATAGGCCACTGAATTTTACCAGTTTCACACTGTATTAAGATATCCACACATATTCCAGATGTATCATCTAAAAATATGTTTGGGAATGTATAATTATTTAGGTCTGTGTGCTGGTTTTGGCTTGGACACAGTTAATTTTCTTTATAGCAGCTAGTATGGGGTTATGTTTTGGATTTGTGCTGCAAACTGTTAACACAGGGAAGTTTTCCTTATTGCCAAGCAGTGCTCACACAGAGTCAAAGCCTTTTCTGCTTCTCGCCCCACCCCACCAGCGAGGAGGCTGGGGGTGCACAAGAAGCTGGGAGGGGGCACAGCCAGGACAGCTGACCCCAACTGGCCAAAGGGCTATTCCATACCATATGACATCATGCTCAGCATATAAAGCTGCGGGAAGAAGAAGGAAGGGGAGGCCATTCGGAGTGATGGTGTTTTGTGTTCCCCAGTAACCATTATGCGTGATGGAGCCCTGCTTTCCTGGAGATGGCTGAACACCTGCCTGCCCATGGCAAGGAGTGAATGAATTCCTTGTTTTGCTTTGCTTGCACACACAGCTTTTGCTTTACCTGTTAAACTGTCTTTATTTCAGCCCATGAGGTTTCTCCCTTTCACTCTTCCGATTCTCTCACCCAGCCCACCAGCGGGGAGTGAGTGAGCAGCTGTATGGCACTTAGTTGCTGGCTGGGGTTAAACCACAACAGTCTGTGTGTCTTCTTTTTCCTGTTTACAATTACTTTTCATGTCAGACAAAAATTTGAGTGAGATTGACTAACTGTCCCTAACATGCTATTTTGGGTATTGCAGTTCAAGTGTAAAACAATAGGCAGTTTTAAGTACCACATAGTCTTCTTCCAAAAAGTCAAAATAGAATGCATCTATAATAATTTTTTCCTGAATTTTCTATGATGTGCCAGATTTTAAAAAAATCTGGTTTACTGCTACATTTTAAAAGAATACTAAGATTGAAATTCACTGAATACAGAAGTGAAAGGATTTTTTTCTTTGCAATCACAATTAAATCAGTCCTTAAAGTCCTAATTTTGTAACAATGCCTAATCATACTTTCTTAGGATTTTAATTGATATAAGGTATAAAATGTATTAGTTATCCACTGCCTATTTATAAACCAGACCACCTATGTGGAGAAAAACTGTTGTATCATCTCCTTTATTTATGCTTTCACAGTCCATATGCAGGGAAAAACACTAAAAATATATATAGATGAGTGGACCACAGTCATTCACAGGCAGATTGTATTCTAGAAAAACGGGTTGGAGATAATCCCCAAGGAGTGCCCTACCAGCTACTGGCATGTACCCTCAGTGTCAGCAGGAACACCCTGGGGCTGGCTCTAACAACCTGCCCGTCTCTTCTAAAGCCTGTAGCTGGTCCTGCAGCAGGAGGGGGCTGAGATGGGTGCATGGAATAGGAGGCATGAAGGGAGACTTGTGCTGTGTGAGGGACACTTACCAATCACTTGTCCAAACTGTGTGCCTGTGCCATACCCAGAGGAACAAGCAGAACAAGAAACTTTTGCAGCTTTAGACACCCCTCTGGAAAGTGGATGAGCTCTTAGTGTGCTGCCTGGGGGCTGGGTGTGCTGAGAAACTTACACAAATTAAGGACTATTTTCAGACAGCTGCTACAGAGGTATACCCATGTCCCCTGTCCTAAGCCTTAACGGCCCTGACCAGCCTCACCTGTGGCTTCCACCCACTCTTGGGCCATGGACCCAAGAGCCCCATTTCAACTCAGTTCTGCATACCTAGGCCTTCTCTGAGCTATTCTGTGGATATAATTATCTCCTGTCCTGTCTCCTGGATGGCCTCAGACCAATGTGGAAGGAAACCTCTTCTCCAGTCCTTCCTCTGGCCCCATTTCCTGCTGTTGCTCCTGACTGGTCTTCCTGGATGGACCTGGGTCTGATTCAATAACTCATGTTGCCTGGGGATCACTGGACAGGTGACAGAAACTGTTCCTGTCACCAGCCCAGGCCTGCTCAGGTGCTGCAGCGCTGCACCCCAAGAGCAAAAGCATGGTCTGTGCTAGGGTCACCCTCAGTGCCCAGATAGACATAACAGCAACCCCTGGGAAAATTCATCTCACCTCTCAACCCTCTGTAACCCTGGTCACAAAATCAGAGCTGTGTTTCTCGACAGCTTTCTTGGCAAAGTGAGGAGACACTATCTTATCTGGTGTCTGGGAAGTTGGAGTTTGATACTGTTCTTCTGCTACACACATTGAGCATCTCTGCTGTTCCCTAATTCCCTGCTGACTGTGGAAACTGCTGGAGCATGATCAGAGTGTACACATGTCCTGGGATTGTGTGGAGGAGGAGCATGACATGATATGACTCATCCATGAACCTGAAGGGAAGAGAGCACACACAGGAGGAGGGCACACCACAAGGGAGGAAAGAGATGTCATGACTACCACTTAAGCTTATATGCCATTCCCAAACTTACAGTTTTATTGACTTATTAAAAACCTAGAGTCTGCCTTTTCAGCAGTTTAGTTCATCTGCTTATTCTGCTGAACTATTTTTGGAGAATTTCCATTGTCGTTTAACTTATATTGGCTTTTGAATGCATTCATTCATTCTGCTCCAATTCTGCCTTTTTAGTTGTGTAAGAATTTCCATCTTTTCATGCCTAATTTCTAGTTTGTGTAACTTCAGTCTTGGTCTTCTTACACTGGTTATGGATTTTGATGGTACTAGTTCAGTAGTCTACTCTTCTGAATGTCTCTGTTGCTGCCTTACCTTAAGGCGTGACCTCATCTGCCAATTTTGCCATAAGCCTTTAAAAAATATGCATCAATGGTAAAATAAAAATAAACCCAACTTGGATATAGTTCCCAAGATCAAATCCTTTTAAAGTATACAAGAAGTTATTTTAACATTTAATGTGTAAGAGAAGATCTAAGTAAATAAGTCACTTTTTCTTAAGATGTAGGCTTTTTTTCACTGTATAGTGAACTTCTTTTTTTTTTTACTTCAGGACCCAGATACTCTAATCCTTCACCCTATACACATGCTAATTTCCTTCAGAGCTCGCATTTGGAGTCCCTCGAAAGGGAAAGGCCTACTTGTCCTGAGATGATAGCTTGCTTCAGGACTGACTGTATTGCCAGAAATAGATATAATTTGCACCAGGTTTTGCTTTCTCCATCCTGAACAATCACTCAAACATATGCCAGTGACTTCATGGCTTCTAATCTCTCCATAAAATCACAAATTCCTGGTGTCAGGCTGAAAAACAAACCTTTGGTCGTCTGTGAAGCAGTCCTCTCATTATTCATCTGCCATTTTCTGGAAGAGGACTATTTAAAAACAAAAACTGTTTCAGGGCACCAAGAGCTATCATATGCTTTAAACTGTCTCATATCCAGGCTCTACTCCACTGGAAGGATTCCCCTCTCTACTAATTCCCAAGAAATAACAGCTGTGCTAAGGTAGGCACCTCAACTAAAAAAAAACTCTAGGAAATATACACAAAGGACAGGGATGTGAATTATTGTTCTTATGTTCTCTGGCATACGTTCATAACCTTTTGCGTACAGGCTTCTTGCAAAGCTTTCTCTGCTGCGCTGCCCGTGGGATCTGAGTCCAAACTTCCTTCTCTTCATCTAAAAGAAGAAAAAGGTGAGTAGTGTTGTCTGCCAAGGTCACCCTGTTATCATCTCCCCTTCTCCTGCCAAATGCTGATGCTTCAACAGAGAACAGGAGTGTGGTGGAGGAGGTGGTCTTGGTCTGTCAATATTTAGTTAGGCTCAAGAAGAACATTTATGCTTAAAGGACAGTGAATGGTCAGGATAAGAACTCAGTAGCTTAAAATGAAAAGAAAGCTCACAGAATGACTCCACAGTGTATCCCCTCAGTTCCCATGACTCACCCATGCATGAAAAACCAGCGTCTTTAACATTTTCACATGCCTCTTCACTGACAATGGTACAGCTCAACTTACTATGCCTTACTGGAAGTAGCTCTAAAGCCAAAATTAGTGCCTCCCAACCAAAAAAAAAGTGCAAACTTATGGTGTCTTTAACTTACAGGTCCACACAGAGTTACTTTAAATAGATATCACCTTTCTCTCTTCTCTTCTCTTTGCTTTTCAACCTTCATTCATTGTTTACTCAATTCTTTCTCTCTTGGATCAATATCTTCAGGCTAAAAACCTAAACTGTGAAAGTTCAGCTGTTTCTCATCCATCTGTACTCCTGTTTTGAAAATACATCTAAATTATCAAATTAACTTGAAATAGCCATTCAGTTTCTTTATTTATGCTTAAGTTAGTAAGTAAGTTAAGTTAGATGGGCCTTCCCCTTCCATTAGAAGTAAGGAGCAGACACAGCTTATGTATTTTTAAGAAGAACCTCTTGAAACCATATAGGTGTTCTTTTTGTTTTGGCTTCCATCATATCCACACTACCCATCTGGAAAACAAAGAAATCATCTTTTTTCCTCAGTCTTTCTTTTCCTTTTTTCCACATGTTATCCTGAGACCTGTTATTACATTACTCTCTTTTGTTTGTTACAAGCCTGGAGACTGATATCCTGCTTTTGTTAGAAACTACTTTCCCCAACTCAGTTGACTAGAACCAGTCCAGTCAATGGTCAGCTTTGTTAGACTACGGGAGCATGAAGGGGAGAGAAGTTTTAAGTTTTTTTCTGTTCAGGCACAGATGCTTGGGAGCCAAACAGAAGCAGCACTATTTGTTTGTTGCTGAATGGGAACCTATATTTGCGTGAAACCTGCATATTGATGTGAATTCTGCAAGACCAGCTTTCTTAGGGAGAGGTAAAACTGCTACAGGTACCAGGTTTAGTCCTTGAATTACCTGGCAGTTATCTCTGAACTTAAAGAATGCACTTATTTTCATGTTTCACTGTCCATTTTTAGTGACTTCAGATCAAAGATCTTGTACTTGTGGGATGCACTGAGACACAAGGCTTCTTATGGCATTTCATAACACTAAACACACTGAGGGATGCAGATCAACATTCAACAGCAAGCACCGCAGTATTTATTACAGGCATTCATCTAGCCTGAAAGAAATTGAAATGCTCTGCCAAAAAGGACTGTCTCTGAAATGAAAATCGGAGAGCAAAAATTTATATGAAAAATTGTATTTTTTAAACCTCATAATCTGATTAGAAAATGTATGTCTAAGAAGACATCAGGAACTAGATTCTTTTTGAGTCATATGCTTTTGATACATTTTCAACATAATAGCTGAGCTAAAACTTGGGGAACCAAAAGTTATCCCAGAAAGGAAGAGAAATCAGTGACCAAAGAGAATCTCTGTGTTGCATTCTTATTTATAAGGAGAAAAGCTGTGCTTTTGTTTACAGGGAAGGAATGGAGACAAGGATGTCTACCTTCTTTACTGCTCCACACTTCCTTTTTTGTCAGTAATCCAGTCTTTGATGTGGGTTCAGGTCAGATATCAACAGTGGATTATACATTTTTCTCAGTCTGTTTCTGGGTGCTTTACGATGTTATGGTTAGTTGACAGCTTGAGTCCTTTCCCAGATTATAACAGCATGATCCTTCTTCCTCTTGCCAGCACTTATTTGGAAAGTGGACTGACTGGAATTCTAGGTGGACTGACCTGAAAAAAAAATGCTAAAGTAACTTCATCATCTTAACAATGAAAATATTGGTTTAGTTCAGAATTCTCTTCTGGAAAAGACTGATTTTATACCTTCATTTTGAAAACAGCATCCAGACAAACAGTAAAATAATGAACTGCTACAGTGAAATTGGGCCATAAATCTTGAGAATCTGAATGATTTAAAAAAAAAAAATTTGAAAAATTTCATTTTCTTAATAGGCCTAATTGGTAACATTGTGCCTCAACCCAAGTTCACACATTACTTTCAGGAGTTTCAGTTCAAATTCATCTCTGTCTTCTAGACAGTAGTTTTGTATAAACCAGAACTGTTGATTATAAATCTCCTACAGCAAATTGAAAAAAAGATTAAAAAAGAATCATGTGGATAAATTGTTTCAAAGGACAGTAATTTATATGAGACATCTGACTCATAGGAAGGAAATTAGTACTGATCAGATGAAAATTCAAAGAATGAAGAATTTGCTTACTTTTATCCAGTCTGAATTATGGGACTTTAGCCCTATTATAATTTTGTATTGATTACAAAGCCTCTGCATAGGGTAATGATAAAGGTTAAAAGTTCCTTAATGGTGAAAAGGATTGAAAAGATGGATTTCTTCATTTAAATCAGGCATTACTGACAATGCTGATTCCAGCACCCTAGAGCATTGAAGTTATAATGAACATGTCTTACAATGAACACGGGTTTAGAAGCTATTGTGTGAGAAAACAATAGGAATAGATCTAATGAAGGTTACTGTGGTTCTCTCTACCTCAGATGAAAAATGTAGTTATGTTTTAGTCTCTGTATGCAAAATAAAACCAAGTCTTTTAGACATCTAATACTTTGCTATATGCTAAAACTACCTACAAGTATAAAAAGTATTCATTAACCATTTCGACAAATAATGTTATCTCTTTCTGATTCTTAAGAATGCAGAATAAATGGAAATGTTTTGGTTTGTGACACCATTTGTTTGTGTTACATTAACTCATAAAAGCTTTGTTCTCTAAATGGAAATACTGAGTTCATTAATGTATAATGTGAAACAAATGCCACTGTCAGCTTTGAAAGAAATCTTTCAAATACTAGACTAGAGACTTAATGTCTGCTGTTCTTGTAGTAAAAATGATTTGCCAGACTTACGTTAAGATCATTGGTTACACTCTATTTCTTATATAGAGAGATTTCATAAAATATGTGCAGTTAAACATGATATGTTGGTTCATTTCCTAATATATGGTTAACCATGCAGAAATCTCTTAGCTAATGCCATTAGGCAGACTTCTTAATTGCTGTCTAACAATAACAGCAATACTATTTCTTTGTTTGTAGGTGAGATCTTGCATCTTGGTATTCCCTGGGCATTTATAATTGCTATTTGTGTTGATTTGTGTATTATTACAATGATCATTAGAATATCTAAAGTCAAAAAGGAGGATTTTAGATCAAATTATTTCCTCCAAATAAGTACCAAATACCTGTTCCAGAAACTTGCTTCATAACAGTATCTATGTTTAGTGCATAGACAGAGAGCAAAAACTGATGATAGCTCAGTACACTGAGTTTCAAAGAGTTCTTATCTGCCTCATGCTACAGCATACTACATCATATGGACAGTGACATAGTTTTCCCTGGGGAAACTGGTGAAAGCTCTGTCACTTAACAACAGAGTGGATAAAGCACAAGAAAGTTACTGTGAGAGAGAAAAAAATCTAATGAAGGCTTGATTATCACCACACTTCACTTACAGACACAAAAATCCCACACTGATGATCTCCCTTCGTTGAGGCAAGCTAAAAGTAAATTTTCAGTTGGCTTGGACCCTAAGTGAGCATCATCTCCCTGTTCCACATCACCTTGTGGCACATAAATTAGGTTCAGTCCTTTGCTACTCCTGCTAAAGGTCCTGCCTGGGATCTGATACATGTTTCCTGAGCTACTTTTCTTAGGAGCAGCCATGAAAACCCACATCACTGCATTTCACTGAAAGAAATGACTGGCCAATTACAGAGGTGAGATTCATGAGGACATTAAGAATTCGCTGCTAAAATTTATATCACGGTACAGAACCTTCCTATGATACTAAGCAACTCTCCAGATTTCAGTGATTTCACTGGCTATGTCTATGTTGTGAAGTAACTTCATTTGTGAGTTGTCTCCTGGTTTCAGTTCCCGTTGTCTACATTGCATAAATGTTAGTTCACTCCATGGCTCAGTGTTAAGGAAAACCATCTCCATCCCTCCAAAGCAAACCTCAAGTTCTGTGGATAATTCATTCCAAGGACTGCTTCCAAAAGGCTACACAAACCAGACGGCCAAAGGCTTGGATTTCTCTGCCCTACAAAGTCCCTCAACAGCAGGCTTTTTATTTTCAAAACACTTTCCCATGCCTGGATATTATATCCCAGAGCCTGTAATGCACTCCTTCAGTTTCATGTTATAAAAACACCACCTGGTGTGTTGCAGCACAGCCCTCCTGTTTTTTTCAGGCACTTTGAACTCAAAACAAACAAACAAAATGATAAGTGGGTCTTTGAGCCAAGGAGACCACTGTGTGTGGCTTAAAAGAGATGCAGGTCGTCGTACTCTGTAGTGGAGATTTGTTTAGCAGTTTCTTCTAGGTATTGCTATCTCTGAGGACGGTAGACATAAGCCACTCAATACCACTTTGCCTGAAGGATCTCCTTCTGGGATGTGTATTTAGCTATGTAAACATAGCTGCAATGACTCTTTCTGTACTTTAGCAGGAAACACTTTCATGAAGTACTGGCTTCTCAGAGATGTTTGCACACATTTGACATTCACTATTTTCATGGCAATATGGCAGCCCCTCATCCTGCCCTTCAACACCAGATGCTGAAACCAAAAATGTTTAAAGACAGGGGTTTAGGTATAAAAGTGAAAATATAAGACTACAGGTGAAACAAATATGAACTTAATCAATACCCCACTTTTTTTCTTTTTTTTTTTTTTTTCATTTTCCTACCTAGACTTTCTAAAATGTAATCCATTTGCCAGAGCTACATGATTTGGTATTCAGTTTTGGTTTTCCACTAAAGATATAAAGCAAAATGACAGGGAATATGTCAGAAAATATTCACTGAGCACTCAGTGGTGAACCTGTTATGTGACTAAGTGTAGGATCCATCCGTCCAAATTCATACTAAATATGTACATCTGAATACTGCATCTCCTTCTTCTGCATTTACTTATTTCTCTACGTTCACCACAATGGGAGATACAGTAATTAACTTTGATGCAGGGCAGGATTCAGTTGTCTAAACAGAAGTGCCAAAAACCACTGAAGATGCTCTAGGATGTCCAAGACATCCTTAAAGGGTTTTGTGAGAATCAGACTTCTTTTGGATGGGCAGCTGTATGCCGAATGTGATACCCCCCTCCCCTGCATCTAAAATGTCTATAGATGGCTATGTTTAACCAACTGAACCTTAGCTGTAGATGTAGGCTGTACAGATATGAAAAACTAAGTGGAATTAATCACACCTTACTTATCATCTGTTATTATCTTCTTAGGCTCACCACTTCAGCATCAGCATAATATTACTTTATGTTGCATTTGGGATGGTGCTCGCACTTAAGCTTATCATTTCTGACACAAACTGACCCATATAACTACTATAGCAAAGCAGATTAAATTCTGTTCTGCCAAAATATGAGCTCATCTGTGATTTTAAAAAAGCTGTACTGAATTGTTTTTAATGGATGTATTTTAAGGACTCTGGCCTTCATAGTTAAAAATGATCTCATACAACTGAGAAGGTGTAAGCACATTTTCAGTTTGTCATCTTTTTATTTTGGCTTTTCATTGCTTTTGATTTGGTTTCTTCTTGCATAAAGCAAAGTGGCTGTAGAAAAAGTAGCATGAATTTATGAAATTATGAGAATCATTCACTCTACTTTACAAGGATAATAAATATGTATCCCTGCACTCCAAGGCACACATTAATCACTGAATGCCAGACATTAGGGACCCCAATGGACTGATTATTTAAATTTTTCACTATATCTTATTGTTTCTCCCACCTGAAAAGCATCAGGCAATGGTCATAGGCAAACTCAAATAGTGAAACAGAGACATTAGTGTTTTGACAAAATCTATTCATTTTGGTTTTGAACCTTCTTCTCTCTTTCACCTATTGGAATTGACACAATCTGATACAATAGTTTATTGCATCCAAATTAAGATTTTAGACCTCATAGAAAGACACAAAGGGATAGGAATCAAAACCATTTTACAATATACAGTTTTAGTATCACTGGTTTTAGTATCGCTGAAGCCTGTTTTCTGTGCTAATTCACTAATTTCATTGATAGGGCAGCAGTTATATGTATGTTTATGTAACGATGTGTTCCATAATGCAAAAGCCTTCCTTCACTCTAAATGAATAATGTTGACTCTTCTGTTCTTTTCTCATGACCCTTGTAGGAAACAGAGCTTCACGGAAAGATAGCAAGTTTTAAGAAATTCAGCTGAATAAACTAATTCATAATTCAGATACGGTAAACCAATGTGCAATGCTAGATAATTTATTTTTCTTTAAAATTAAAGCCTAAAAATCCCCAAAACTTCATTGGAAAAATGCTTGAAAATTTTGATATTTATTTAGGCTCCATGGATCAGCTGTTAATTTCTCCTTCATTAAATGAAAACTAAACAAAATAAATCACATTTTTCACTAGGTTGATTCCTGACTTAATTCTCAGCAGAGATATCTCTTGTATCACTGTTCACATCTTCAGAAGCAATGTAGTCAAAGAATGGTAAAGCAATGTAGGTTCCTTCCGTCTGTACTACTTGTTAGTGAAATCCAGTGGGGGGTTTTTGTTTGCTTGTTTGTTCATGACTAGTGCTGAATTGTGAAACATTTAATACATATAGAATCACAGAACCATTGAGGTTGGAAGGGACCTCTGAGATCATCCATTCCAAGCCCCCTGCTCTTTTCCATTTCGCTTACTGTGCAATGGAGAGGGCAAAAGTTGTACTATATCATAAAAACACACAGATTTCCTGAAGAGGGTGAATACATGCACTGGTATATGTGTACTATAAGAAGGGCATATGTTCAAGCGTAATATAGCATATGCTTTCTTTTTAGAAACATCCCTTAGCTTTTCCAAGTATAGATGCAGTCATAAAAACATGAAAATGGCCTCAAGAAATTAGTCCTTTGCCAGGTACCCTTCATAATGTAGTTCTTCTCAGACATCTTTCTCTCCCCTCCTTGAGACTTCATGGCCAACATCGCATGAACTTCACATGGAAGAGTCTTCGAATGATAGTAGAGGTAGTCCATTGTTTCTACTTTTCTTTCTAAGCACTGGATACTCATAAATATTTTATGATGTTTTTAAGATTAATGGCTTAAACACACTAGTTGGGGAATGATTTGATATGTACTGAATATTTTTTTTCTCACATATAGCTACTGTTCAGTAAAGGAATCTATATATTATTTAAACTAGGAAATGCAAGTTTTCACAGCAACCACTACGTTTGAACTGAAGCATGCCTGAGGTATTTAAAGACAGCTTTGTGATCTAGTTAGTATAACTATATTTTGAAACATTTTAATGATATATTATGTAGTTAGGAATAAAACCTGGCAAAAAAAAAACAGTAAAAGAAAGGGAAGACACATCCATTAGAAGCTTTAAAAGTTCCAGATGGGAAAAGATTGGCCAATCAAAAAAGAAAGTTTGGTAACTAATATGTCATTTTGATTTATGGAATGACAATACAAAGTAAATATTTTTCTCCTACTCTTCTTTTTTGTTAAAGTCAACTAATGCATTTTTTTAAAGCTTATCTGCGTAAAGGCGCTATTGAGACCTCATTATTGTGAATTGCAGGAATCAAACTAATATTATGTCTTCCTTCATACTACAAAAATATGTCGATATTAGTCAGCGTTGCTGTTTACTTGACACAGTAAGGAGATTGTCCTAGCTCTTGCTAGCTGCAAATTCCTAAACCCATTGCTTTGATATCACTGTCCCTTCATTGCTCTTAATTATTATGCTGTACTTCTCTTTGCCTTTGCCTACAAATTCAAATTTGCATCCAAATTTATCTTCTACTTCCCCAAAATATTATCACTTCTTACTGACATGTATAAATTCATGACCAAGATGCCTACGTGTCATCCTTTTCCAGGTATCTCATTACTGTAAATTACATTTCCAACTTCATATTTAAACAGTCATCTACAGCACATCAGGTTTTTCGTCTATTCATCTGAGCTTTATGTATTTCTTTAACCTCTCATAAAGCTTCTTCCTGATCTTTCTTACAAATTTTGGGACAGAACTTCAACTAGTTATCAGTGCTTTTCTTTTCAGCTCGTGTGTTGTAAGATCTCAAAATTTAGCTTACATATAATGACTGAAATAATTATTTGCCTTTCTAAGAAGAATTTTGCATACAACTTCACAGAGTTGTTGTCTTGTAAAAGTCACATTCCGCATTCTTTTCCTATCTGAAACACTGTCCCATCCTTACTCAAATTCTTCCTCATATTTGAGGCTCACAGAAAATGCTTGTGCTGTATTTTCACTCTTCCAGAACATCATAAGAATGATACACAGAGAGAAATCCAGTTCTTCCTCTTCTCTAAATCTTTGACAGGGTTTGTATCCAATAGGATTCCCACAGCAGCTCATTTGGCAGCTTCATTTTCCTTTGAAGACCCATGTTAGTTCTGATATATGTTACTCAGTAGACAGAAGATAATACAGCAAGTGTTTGAAGTTAGACTACAGTTACACAAACACTTTCTGGTGTGGTTTCAAACTAGGCCATTATTAGAGGATATTCCATTTAAAACATTTAAAATGCTTAAAGACCCAGCATGGCCCTTGGTAGGCAAGCATCTACTGCTCAAAAGTCATAGCCCATTTTTGTAATATTTTGACAGTCTCAGTAGAAAAGCTCCACGTCAAATGAAAATCTTCCTTGACTTTAGGTTTGACTTTTCAAATCAAGGTTAAAGGTTCTTGCTGAATATTGGAAGGAAATTGTATTGTTGCTGTAGCTATTCTGGAGAACATAACAGGTCAACTCTCAAGGCTGCCAGTACCATCACGTCTCACAAGCTTTAAATATTTTTAAAAGATGTTTAAAAGTGTTAGAAATACTCTGCAGCTGTTATACTATAACAACATGCCATAATATTTATCATAATCTTTGGTGAGATTGTTTTACTGATTAATTTTTTCTAAGCCAAAGCAGGCAATACTTTAAATTGCAGCCACGAACTGAGTTTCACAGCTGATGCTGGGGACAGGTATGTGATACTTGGCAGCTTTTCTTTATGCCAACGTAATATTTGGATTTTAATTCCCAAGCAATTTATCTTCTGCTCTGCTGCAATTCTATCTTTTCTTCAGAAAAAAACCCTCCGAATCTCAGCTGAAACTTCTGAATTTTACCACTTCCCAGCCAAAATAGTAGCTCTAGTATGATTTTGATACTAAACTAGACATTTATCAGAGATCATTTGAAATATTTCGGAAACTTAAATGCCTTTTCTATAACATAATTCCAGCTTCTAGCATGTGAGGAAACTAAAACCGAACAAGTTTGCTTTTGGTTCTGGTCTGTTCTGCTACAAATGTTTGGATAGCTCTCATTGCAAGTTTGCTGTGAACTACGAAATTTAATTTCATTTAGAGGAAATGATCATTTCCATTACTGATTATGATATACGAAAGATGACATATATGTTTAAATCCTGATGCATAATAGACAATAGAACCTACTTATTTAAATAGGAAATATAGCCTAGGTGTGGGAATTAAATTTATAGTTACACTTATTAGAAGTAGCTAAAAAAAAGGACATAGCATTGGGGGGGGGAACACAGTAAATAATAGGCTATTTTTTAGGAGTGGTTTTCTGTTCAGTGAGTTTTTCACAGTATCATGTCTAATATATTTTTTGAACTTCTCATTTCAGTATAGTCAAAGTTGTGGCATAGACCTATGGTGCTGAATAGGTGAAAGGTTTGTTATATGTTTACATTGCAATCCTAACAGTATCTTCATTTAATGTCAGAGATTATATTAAATACTTTATGGCATTTTGATTGATCAAAGGAAAATGTATTGGTAGGTTTGAACATTTTTTTAAAACACTTTTCATGGGAACTTCCAAAGTCTGCAGTTTTCATTTGAGTCTGGAAAGAAAAGGGGAAAAAAAAAGAGAGATAACATTTCCCATAAAATTTTTTTTTTCCTATTTTCCGTAATAATTTCAATGAAATTTCCACTAGAAATTAAACCTGGCTCTCCAGTCAGTAACTAATATCTAGTCAGATTGCCTTCAGATTCAGATCATATACTCTAACCGAAGCAGGTTATTTCTTTAACTGCAAGACCTAGGAGTATTTTTCTTTTTATGACAATTATTTTTATAATAAGTGATATCCTGGATGTTTGAGATAAGATCATATCTTTCACTACTGTGGTAGTGTATGTGTAAATACGCTGGGAAAAATCTGCTTCATTATACCTGTAGCATTTGGTGAATTGCTTTGTTGTATAGGTGAGAGTTGAATTTTTCACTGTCTGTTGAAATTGGTCTTTTTAAATAGGGGGAAATATCACTAATGCTCTGGAGAAATGTCCCAAACCATTTTTTGTTGTTGTTTGTTTACAAAACATCCCTGAAAAAAAAGCCTTGATATACCCTCCTTGATGATCCACCAAACATCCATTCAGTGAAGTGTTGAGTGACTGATCTTTTTCTAAACAGGTTATTGAAAGTGCATGATAAGGAGAAGTTGTATTCCCTCCTTCTCAACATCTGTTGTCACTCTTCTTCCTTGTATGTCCAGTTGTATTGTACTCATAGAGCTAATTTTCACAAATTCCGGGCAAGAGCACTGGATCAATAAATCCACACAAAATAGCAGTATATTCTGCTGTCTAAGTACAGCAGCAAAGAAGACAAATTCATTCTAGCAGGTTTTTCAGACAACATGATTGACTTTAGCTGACTCTTCCCTTAATGCATTTTTTCAAAGCTACAGGAAAGAGATTTGAGTACCTACAGCAAGTTCACAAAGAGCAGCTTTCAAACTCCTTTTCAAGAGAAGAGTATTTTTAACACAAGCACCAAAAAGTTGTTCTTTTCAAAAAATAGGAATCTCTCTAGCTTCTGTTAAACCAGCTTAACAAAGAGGATAATACCATGACTAAAATATTTATACTTCATCACAGTCCCTTTGAATACTAAAAAAAAACCAAATCACTAGTTTACTCATCTTTTCTAATGATACAGAAAGAAGTACCTAAACAATGAATAATAATGCAGAAACTCAGAATGTAAAATCAATATGTCAGCTCAGTAGAGCTGAGCTTCTTTCTAATGCTGCTCTTCCAACAGTAGAGTTTACCTCCTGAATTATATATGTATTGACCTAATTACATAAATATTGACTTTGCTTTATATGAAGCCTTTTTCAGTCTCAGTGTAATTACAATGTCAATATTTGTTGCATGTAATAACACTGAATTTAGACTTGTTAATTTTGATTGATAGTGGCATGCCACAGTTATTATATGGGATAAGACAGTTAGTCTAGAAGTATGCATAGCAAATACAAGCGGCTGACAATGCTACCAAATCTGAATGTGTCTCCAAGACCCTCTGTTTCTGATTATTTAACCAGGCAGAGGAAATAAAATGGGTGAGTACATCCTTGTTCTATACAAAGCACTGTTTTGAGGTGGAGAAATATTTACCCTGATCCAAAAAAGTACAAATATTCAGCCAGGAACACAGCAGAAAAGTTCCTGTTTAAAGTTAGCTTTACAATTTTGCCTTACAATGTTGTAAAGTCTGTTTAAATTGTGTCAAAATGGAGGTTTTATATAGCAACAAGTATACTTTGCTGCATACCTTCCATCAGGTATACATTATTTTGGAATAATATTGGGACCCAGACACAAACACTTTCACATTAAATTATTTCCCTTTTCCTTCAAATCCAAGTAAGATGTGAGCAGTGGACTTTTAGGTACTACTGGGACTTGCAAAACTGTTCACTTCAGTCTGCAAATGTTTTTTGAGATATATTTCTACAAGAACAACTTTGTTCAGAGCTGGCAGACCTCTGAACTACTTTCAACGATGAATAGCCGTATAGTGTAGTGTATGTTTCTAGATGCAATTATAAAGGATTTTGAATTTGGCAGTAACATGAGACTTAGAATCCAAACTGTGACAGTCTGTGTGGTGAGGATATTTAAATTTGTTCTAGCTATAACATGTTGCCAGTAGTGACAAGGCATGCATCATACTATATTTTCTTATTTGTCTCAGCAGGGATGCCAGACAAGACGAACCTCAGTGACGTAAAGCAAATCCATCAAACCAATGATGGCAGCACTTTAGACACAACTGGAGCAGGATGTACAACAATGGCTGATTATATGACATTTATGCTGATTAGTTTGGTAACACTGTTTTTCAGTCTTTGGTAACTGTTTAGCTTTGGCTTGATGTATGTGTCTCATTGTCATCTGTTTATCCCCACTCACAAGCCTGGAATAAGGGATCTGGTGGATATAGCAATATTTATGACAGTTTGTATAATATCATCCTCTCTGATCTTAGGCCTGAACATTAACAAAGTTGTTTCTGTAATGTTTTTCCTGTGCCTTTTTTTTTTTTTTAACACCTGTATAGCAAACAAAATCATGTTTCCTTTTATAATATTTTATGTTAAAAATAAGTTGCCTATGCTAATCTTTCTCTTAAAAGCAATTTGTAAAAAAGAGATCACAGAATCACCGAGTCATGGAATGGGCCCCTGAAGATCATCTAGACCAACCCTGTGCTCAGAGCAGAGTCAACTAGAGCAAGCTGCCCAAGGCCAAGTCCAGCCGGTCTTTGAATGTCTCCAAGTATGGAGACTACAGTCTCTTTGGGCAACCTGTTGCAGTGCTTGAACATTCGTAGCAAAAAAGTTTTTTCTTACATTTAAATATTATCTATTGTATTTCAGTTTATGCTCATTGGCTCTTGTCCTGTCACTGGGCACCACTGAGAAGAGTTTCACTCCATCTGCTTTACTCCCCTTATCAGGTATTTATAGACTTTGATAAGATGCCCCCTGCATCTTCTCTTCTCCAGGCCAAACAGTCAGAGCTGTCTCAGCCTCTGCTTGTATAAGACTTCTTCCCATACCTTAAAAATCTTCATGGCCTTTTGCAGGACTCTGTCCAGTATGTCCATGTCTCTCTTGTCTTTGGGAGCCCAGACCTAGACACAGCACTGTAGATATCGTCTCACCAGTACTGAGCAGAGGGGGAGGATCACTTCCTTTGACCTGCTGGCAACACATTTCTAATTCAGCCCAGGAAGATGTTGGTTTTCTTTGCTGCCACGGCACATTGTTGGGTCATGTTCAATTTGCTGTCCATGAGGACCCCCAGGTCCTTCTCTGCAAAGATGCTTTCCAGCCAGCATGCACCAACATGCACTGGTGCATGGGGTTATTCCTCCCCAGGTGGAGGTCTTGGCACTTCCCTTTCTTGAACTTCATAAGGTTCCCATCAAGTAAGTTCTTCAGTGTGTCAGGGTCCCTCTGAATGGAAGAACAACTCTCTGGTGTATTAGCTACTCTTCTCATTTTTGAATCCTCTGTGAGAACTTGCTGAGAGTGCACTATGTTGCATCATCCAGGACATTAATGAAGAAATGAAACAGTATCAACCCCTGCGGTAAACCAGGAGTAATTGGTCTCCACGTGGACTTTGTGCTGCTATTCACAACCCTACATATAACTGATAGCAAACGATGAAACAGTTGCTCAACACTTTATGAGGTTTGTATTTAAAGTCCTGCCTTCTGGGATGTGATCCCTGTAAAACAGAAAATGTTGAATTTGCCCCTTTGTCTTTCTCCAAAAAGGAAAAAAATCCACAGTGTAGATAACAGCAAGGTTAGGATTCAATGTTGGATTGAGGTATCTTAACCTATATGTCTACATTAAGATATTTACATATGTGCTATATATCTGTTATATATGTGCTCTATATCTCTAAGCTGTCACTGCAGTCAGTGGAAATACAGGGTAACATTCAATTGCTAAAATACCAGCAACAAGTGCCAGTTAAGATGCTGTAAAAAAAAACACCTGGTGTCCAGCTACTGCTCTGAAAGGCCTCAGGTCTTTTTGTGGGCAAGTGACCGGAGCCCTCCATCAACACAGTCAATGAAGCCTAGTGCTTTATTCAGCTCATATGAAGACAGACACCTAAGAAAGCAACTCAGTTGCCCAAAACTAAGTGTCTGGTGCCATCGAAGATTTCTTGGAGTATCCTCATGGGACTGGCATATATGACGCAGCACTTACGGGAAATTCCAGAGGCTTCCTTAAATGGGAGCCATCCGGAGTGGCAGCTGGTAACTAAGTGGGATGTCCTTCTGTATCTCAAATAGATCTAGACATGCATATGTGGGCCCATGAATCATACGCCAAGTCTCCATCAGTAATATCGGGAGCTTAGATATCTAGTTGAAGTGGTGACACGTGAATGCAAATCTGAATTGCAACATGAATCCCAGCTCAAATTCTTATGCTTTACAACATGAGGCAAGCTAAAGTGTTCCACAGTACTAATGGTACATTATATATTACTGTTATAAGATTTTATTATCCTGTCATGACTAATTCCCTTGTCATTTTAACCAGAAAGTGTTTAAGAATATTTTGTAGCTATTCCTCCTTTACAGTCCTTTAAAAGAGAAAAAAAATAAACAGTACAGTATTGTATGCACTCATACTGTACCTAGAACTCTTCCTAGACTGTAGAAAAGCTAATTTTATATGAGATTAATATAAAGAAAGATATGCAAATATTTTTATTCCCAAATGCATGCGTTTTAGTCATTAGTGCACACAGTATAACACACAGGTAAAAAGATATAAAATTTAGAAAAGCAAGTGAACATTCCTACAAGCAATTCCATGCCCAGATAAACATCATTAATAGGCATGTGTGCCAGTGTGTACATTTCACTTGACCTCTTTTTTCTTTTGCAGGTTTTGTAAAACAGTCTTTCAAATTCACTTCTCTTGCTGTCTCAGCATACACTGAAATTATGACACCGGTAATTCAGGGAACGAAAATCTGATTTCATTCTTTTCCTTTTACATGCCAGCTCAAACCAGTAATCAAGCTACTTCAGCAAAAATTTTTTTAACAATGACCAGTATCACTCACTTCGAGGAAAATGGAATAAAACTTTCAATAGGAGATTCAGAAATGGAGAAAAAATTCCACCAATACTCATTACTTAGAATTTTATTTATATCCTGAAGCCCTTTGTTTCCACTCCTCTCTTTCATGTGTTGTTCAAGACCTTGCTGATGGCACCAGGTAGTCAAGGAGATAATAGTTTATCCTATAGCACCTTGGAAACACAAGCCCCATTTTCAAATAATGATAGTAATTAGGTCCTAAGGCCTCTTCAGGTATATGTTAATTACTAGTCTGTGTTACTCCTCAGTTTTTCATGGCCTGTTCCCCTTATCTTCTACACTGCACCTACAAAAAATAATTTCTAAGATTACTTCTGGAGTGGAAAATTAGGTCTCTCCTTCCCAGACACATATGAACAAACTAGTGGCAATAGGAATTCAATAGTGGCAGGTCTGGAGATCTCCAGAGTGAGGCTCTCACTGGACCCTGGGCCATGAGACCTCATTCATCCTCCTGTCTCATCTGTCTCTAGGCATCACCACACACTCCACATCATTGCTTAGACTCCTATGTCTGCCAGGCTGCATCACTGTTCTTTCATCACATCTACCTTGCTATAAAGAAATATTCTTGTTTCTTAAAGAACTACAAAAAATCATTAAAATGGCTCAGAGCAAGGAGAAGAAAGCCAAGGCTGTTTGGCAAGGTTACCTTGCAAGGGAGGTACCCTTGCAAGAAACTGTGGGAACAAAGCAGGATGTTGAAGTGTAGCTGCAGGTTTGGCAACTGGGGAAAAAAAAAAAAAAAAAAAAAAAGAAATGTTGCCTGTGTTAAAGCCAGCAATGAAATGAGGAATAGCACTGAGCAGAAAAATGCAGAGTATGTTAGAGAAGCCAGGAGGAGAAAAAGAAAAAAAAGGCTAAACTGGAGGTCATGACAGTACAGTGTAAAAACATCTGTATCCACATAAAATTGTGGACTGTATGCAGTATGTATGTGAGCCACTCTGAGTCAATTGCCTTGGGATGCAGAAGCTTTTCCCAACACCAGGTCATACAGGCAGCACAGGGCTACCACTGAGCTCCCCAGATGACCTGAGAAATAGCACGTAGCTCTTGGTTGCTCTGAGTACTTTCATTTGTTTTTACTCAGGCATTTTTAACAGTCTAAAACTTCTCCATATCTCCCAAAACCTTTGGTGAATGAGATTTTTGTTTTGTTTTGCTTTCTTTTAAATGCACTTTTTATGTATTATAGCTGATATGGTTTAAAGTAGGAATGCTTTACTCGACGTGTACCATTTTTCAGACAGACACTCATTCAAATACTGTTTATACTAAAATTGCAATGGCTATCACTATTAAAGTTGTGTAACTGGTCTCAGTACAATAAAAAAAAAAGCAGCAACCATAAGGTGAGAGAGCTTTGTAGGGAATAATTCCTTAGAAGACAGTGTAGTTACTTGTAAAACAATATTTCAGAAAAAGAATAATTCTAAAAAATATAACATTTAAAAAAATATATAATATCTTTATCTGGCAAGATCAAGCTATTCTTCTTGAATGTCCATTTTTTATTTTCTTTAGATGTACCTGCATGTTTAAATGTACCTGTACCTCCTGGGAAAAAAGTACTGAAGTACTATTTCTCATAACTAATGCCCTAGCATTTTAAATAAATATTTCAAGGTGACAGCCTTCCTGAGTGTAACTGATGAAAGAGAACAAAAAGAATTTATTTCCTTCAGAAGCAAATTTCATTGTTCCTTTCATGACTCATAAAAGATGAAGCATAACTATAGCCATGTAACAGGTTATCTTGATCTTTCTCTCTTTCTATAGATAAATAAATACACATATACATCGTTTATTTCTCTATACCTGTATTTTTATATGTTTATTAAGATAATATTCTTGTTCAGGTTATATCAGGGTTTAGATTAACCTATTGAAGATTTCAGGTGAACCTTAATATTTCCCTGGCATCTTCGCTGGAGCATGAATTGAAATAAATGGTTGAAGTTATCTCTGTTTAGGATTTTTTTAAGTTCAGTTATACTCTGAAATAATTGTGTAAACATGAATCTTATTCAGCAAATTATGCTTTTTTCTATGTGCTCTGAGTCACAACTGATTATAATACGAATAAAAGAAAAAGTTGTTTCTAACTACATTAGACTAAAAAGCTAACATAGCTCTAGTAAAACCCAGATTCTTCTCTTGGAAATCTCAGCAAGTTATTAATAAAGATCTAACTCCTAATTCTTTCTTCCTGGTGATGCAAGAACAAAAAATCTGGCTTGACAGATTTTGCCAGACAAAACTTGCATGACTGGCAGTGGGAAACTATATCTTTTACTTTATTTTGGAACTTGTAAATGTGAAATGCTAGAGACAATATACCTGGTACCCCATGAAGCTCTTTGACCAGCTCACACTGAAGAGGAATAACATGCTGAGCTTCCGTGGTTGGAAGGACTCGGTCAATGCATTTCATCACCCCTTACAGCACAGAAAGCTGTGCTAAGATTACCTGCTGTGCATGCCTAATTTAGGTGTCACAACTAAGTCTCTTCAGGTTTGTCAGGCAGTGTAAATCAATTGTTGGTCTCTTGAATTTAAGCCACATGGAGGTTTTTCTCAGTGGCAGTTTCTGATTTTCCTGCTTCTCTCAATGTCACTCTCTCTCCCATTTGTGCCAGTACGAGAGTTTACAGGACCATGCAGTGAAACTGGTTGGGTATTTCTGACCCAAAGGATCTCCTTAATCAAGTTCACATTGCGTCTCCACAGACAATGGCACTAGTACAGCGGACGGGGTGGCCATAGTGCTCATGGCAGTTTAGTCACATATTTATAGCAAGTGGACACAATGTTAGTTACAACAAAACTTTTTAATAACATAAACACATAATGCAAAAAATTTTTTTCACAGTTGCACCTTGTGCAAAGATACATACTTCGGTATCTAAAGCAGGATATAGCCATTAAAAAAATCATAGCAAAGTCTGATTTCACTGATACACATGCCACACATGAAAGATTATAACAGATCTCTTTTGCTGATGGTCAAAAACATACTGCCCAATACATACACCAGTATACCTTACCCTGAGCTGTTTCTCTTTTTGTGTTGCCTATAGCTGTGTCTGTAGGGGATTGGTATTGTATAGTAGGAGAATGTGCTTTCCTGTTTACTTGTAGTTTATTTATATGTATAGCTAACACCTTTGTGCTGGCTGTTAAAAATATTTTTCATGTCTGTTCATATTCCTGCTTTTTGGTAGACAGAGGTGTTCGTGAAACCTTGTCTTTCACTTTTTTTATTTTTAAAAAGATCAGAGATTTATCAAGTAAAACAAAATATGGGATACCAGGCCTTCAAAAAGGTAAAAAGCGACATGATCCTGAAGAATAAATGTTGCTTGCCATGCATATCTTTAGTAAGCTATAAAAAATACTGTATTTGTAATTTCAGAGCATTGGTTGGACTGGCAATTAGTGCATGGGTCAGGTTCTTCTTTTAGACATTTGTGATACTACTGAATTCCATGGATATAACTGCAAGCATAGCTTGACTTTGTATTATCTATATGCAAAACTGAACTGATACATTTAATACAATAAGATTGTTTTTGGAAAGGCATCACAACATTACAGGCAATAGCAATTCATATTTCTCTGCTCTATACTGGTTATATGTATACCATGACAAATAAAAAACTAATTTAGCAAACAAAAATTTATATTGTGAACTCTTACCTGTATGACTCTAAGGAAAAAATCATGTATTTTCCTATGAAATATGTAACTTGATAAAATTTTCAGCATTTTAGTAATCTAAATAGCAAGGGTAAAAGGAAACTACTTGTGCTCAAATATGTAAGTAGACTTGCACACTAATAGCTGATTAAAATGAGTATTTCAGAATACTGTCTTAATTTCTTTGATTTCAATCTTTTGCCCTGAAAATCCTGTTTCTCTATAACACCTTAGAACACCACTAAGACTGAGGACAGCTGTTGGCAAAGGAACTTCTATGAGAAATGTTGAGGCAAAAAGGTTTGATAGGCAAAAATGTTTCTAAACTGTATCACGTTAGTTATGGTGTTCTTTGAATAAAAACCACAAAAGATCAGATTTGTGGAAGACTGTAAGTATCCGTGCAATTTCAAATCCTAGGAAACACCACAAACCCACTGATTAAAATAAACAACATAAAGCAAAATTGCTTTAGACTTATCTGTTTCTTTAGGCAGAGGGGAAAAGTAGTCTAAACTCATGCATCTAGAACTTAAACTCTCACTGACTGACCCTTTTCTTCATCTGGACTAGTCCAGTTGCGGAAACATAGGGGCCTAGTTTTACACTTGAAGTTTCGTTTATGGACAAGGAGGAAAAGCACCATACATAAAAAGCCAAGAATTTACTGTTAGTATAATTAAGATTTTAACAATCTAATTGAAGTCTAGATCTAATTATTACAGAAAAGGAAAGAAAGCATAGTTACCTGGTTAGAATATTTCTACACAGAAGTCTCAATAAGAGTAATAATACAAATAAATTTTAATATGTAAACTATGTAATTTCTGTCTCTTTTTTTGTAGTTTTATGCTTAGCTTTCCACTGTTTGTCTGGGTCTTAAAACTGATAGTTTCAGACTGCAGAAGACAGATTATGTTCGGTCGTCAGCATCTGGGGTCCCTCCAAGGGGGGAACATGATGTTGATGGTTTATTCTTCCTCACCTGAGGATTCACTTTATGTCATTTTTATACATTTGCTAACACGCTTTTATACCCTTACTCTTCCTTCATTCATCTGTTGCTCCAGACTACATCTGAATTTACTATATATGGTGCCATTAACGTATGTTAGATGCTATCTCTTGGTTCTCTTTGTTATGCTTAAAACCAGTTTTGTCACGTTCCAGGTCTGCATTTCTTTAACTCATTTAAAGGTCAGTTGTTTATAACCATGGGATCCCCAGTACCAACCCTGTGCCCTATCCTTTACCATCCCATGCCTGGGCTCCTCTACACCACATCCTGTGTCTGCATTTCTCAAGGCCTCTGCTGTTGCACTAAGCCTGTATTTCTCTACATTACATCGTTGTGTTAAAGTCATAAATATCTCATTCTACATGGAATAACCACTTGTTGCTGGTATCTGTATAAAACTATGGTTGTCTCATACAAAGATAAATGAAAGTAAAGCAAATTTGCCTTAGCCACCTGGTCAATTAGAAAAAAATCTGCTGTCACAGCTAAACCAAGGAAAACAAAGTCACAGACAAGAAAAATTCAGACAGCAAGTCTGATGAGCGTCGGTCTGGAGGACTTGAAAACTCAGTACAAAGCATATGGCCAGTTACTAGCCATGGCAATGCCATGTTACAAGGCTACACAACTACACCAGGATGGTCTGAGATGCTTACCCCTTTCCGGTGCTGCAGAAAGGCAGTGGCCTTCTCAGCCATGTCCTGCATTGTTTCTGCCAGCTCCCAACAGATGCCTTAGACCATGTCAAAAGGCAAAAACAGCCTCTGTGTGGCCAGCTGAACTGAGCCCTCAGGATCAATGGATCACCTTGAAAGTGATTCCTCTGGTCCTGAGAAAGGTATCTAGGGTCACATAGGTCTCTTCTGGAAATGAAGAGATTAGTTTGAGGATATCTAATATTTAATACGTGAAGTTACAAGAGATAAATTTCACTTTTAGCATAGGATTCAATCCAGCTATTCCTTCCAGCTTCTCCTTCTAGAATAAAAACAACTTCTAAAGTGTTACCTGTCTTCATTAGCTGCACAGGGAATTTGGGTACATACCCTAGCAGGACTGGCCTTCTACACCACCTGATATTCAGGCACTGATTGGATCTGCCATCTAGTCTTGTACTTTTACAGTAGCACACAATGGGCGTGATGTGAAGGGTCTCTGTATTAAAACTATGCAATCTGTAGTCTTGAAGCTGAGTAAAAAGAGTTATGGGAGCATTTATTTCTTTTTAATTTTGGGGAGAAAGCCAGGGAGAGACACTATTTTTGGTGAATAAAGCTTGTACATCCATTAACCCTTTCTAGAAGAAGAACTGAACATGCACAGTACTGAGAGAGCTGAGCGGCACTGGAAGAGACAAATAGAGAAGTTGCTGTGGGAGCAAGCAGAGGTAAAGGCAGCACAGGCCTGTCTAGCCAAACGTAGCCTTAGAGAGTCCTGGGCGAGAGGGGAACTGAGTTAGTTAGGTGGAAACACTGCTACAGAATTTACTTACTGCCAACAGCTCACAACTAATGAACAGTTGACACTGATCATGCTAGCAAAAGAGGGTACAAGCAGTTCAGGTTGTTACCACCCATGAGACCTCTCTGCTCAGTGGGAAGATGGGCACTGTTGAAGCTTAGAATGGTAGGAGAGCCCTGTAAACCACCTCTTTCAGTGGCAACAATTGGATCCCTTTGATTCATGGATGGACTTTGCTAAGAGGAACAGTTAGAGCACTAGACTGGTCAATAAACTGTGAATAAGACAGAAATGGATTGAGAGAGTAGTGACTGCCTTCCTTAGTCACCACACATGACTTTGCAAGCATACTTTGAAAAACAATAACTTTGTCTTGCAAAGATTTCTGAGGTTTGCCAAACCAACGTTATCTACGCTTCATTTCTACCTTGACCGCATTAAAGTCCTACTTAAGTAAACTCTTTTATGTAACTTATTGCTCTCTAGCAGGCAAATGTTGTTCACTGGGCACACAGACAGTGCAAATGAGTTTTCCATTCTCCTGAGTGCTTTTTAGCCACACTTGCCTATAAGTTTAATGAAGAGTAATATAAATTGAATCTGGACCCTTTTGCTTGGAATCTGTTTCTGCCAGGGTTAGTATTGCTATAAACATGAGCGCTAAAATAATTTTCTCCTGTTTCACCACTAAATTTCATCCTCACCCCATTTTCCCAGGTATCCTTCTCAGCTAGTTTTGCATTTGGATGACCATCTTCGCATATTTTGCTCGTGAAACCTCATATATGACAGCTTTTGGTGTACAAGTCACAGTTCAGTAATCACACAAATGCCTTCTAATGTGTTTTTATTAGACAACTTTTCCTCCTTCCAGCAATGATAGACACCACACATACAGAGGTGAAACACATCTAATCCCAGGGATTTACTGCATTCAGAATGAAGCTTTTCAGACACCACATACATGACAGCAGGAGGTACAGAGGCTAACAACCCTATCAATAAAGAGCAAGAAAAAGAATTCCAGATTATTTTATTCTCTTTTCACTCCAGATTTTAAAATTAAGATGAAGAAAACTTAGGAAAGTAAACATACTGTATTGAGAAAATTGTCATTTAACTCTACGAAATCTTTACAATTTTTCAGAAAATTTGCGTGTAAAAACAAGGTTCCTCCAATAACAAAGTTGTACAAGGTATTTGTGACAAAGCTGTAAATCACAAAAAAGCCATCTGCTTCTATGTTTCTGGAAAATTACTGGAATTTCGGGTCATATTATTTGAGAGTTCATAATCCCATGAACATACTTGCTAATTTGAGCAATGATCATTCCTGTTTCAAATATAGGTAGTGTAATAACAAAGAAAATAGACCATGTCAAATTCTGTGGCTTGAGTCTCCATCCCTGGAGGTATTTAAAAGACAGGTAGACATGCTGCTTGAGGACATGGTTTAGTGGTGGACTTGGCAGTCATAGGTTAACAGTTGGACTTGATGATCTTAAGGGTCTTTTCCAACCTTAACGATTCTATGATTCTATGATTCTATGAAATGCAGATGAAATTTGCTTGTGTCTGCTGAGATTTTCTCTTCAGTTTTCTGTTAATTTAATACAAAAGCTTGAAGCCAAATTCACTGATTGTCACTCAATAAAATCAAAACCAAAACAAAAAAAAAGACACAAAACAAAAAAAAAAAAAAAGCAAAAAAGAGGGAGAACATGACATTAGTCCAATAATTAGAAATCTGTGATGGAAGTCCGGAGAAATTTCATTCCTGTTCTCTAAGTGGTTCATGCATTTTAAATGTAATTGTTACCAGATAAAATTCTGACACAATCCAGAGAGAAGACAGTAAGATTTCAGACTGTGAGTAAACCTCACTGTCTGTGAGCTTGGATGGTGGAGCAGCTTTTTTGTCATGTGCCTCTAAAAGATGTTGTTGTCCCCCTAAAAGGTACCGTGTCTGCTCCTGAGTTGCCACAGCTTACAGACTAGCAATTTGCAGAAACACATTAGGGTCTAAATTGCTGTGGCAAGGACAAACACTCATATCACTGCTGAAAAGGCAGCAATCTCCAGGAGAGAAGAGCCAAGACCAGTAATAGTTTCCCTGGTCCTAGTGGAAACTCTCTGGTAATGGGAATGAGAATTCTGAGTGCTGAAACTCTACCAAGTACCACTTTCAGCAGAAATGAGAAAAGGAAAATTGTGTGCTGACTTACATTAATACATATAAACTTGCATCTATACAAAACTGGGCATGTACTAATATATCAGCTAAGGATCACCAGCACAATCTTTTCTTTTTTTTTCTTTTTTTTCTTTTTTTTTCTTTTTTTTTTCTTTTTTTCTTTTTTTCTTTTTTTTTTCTTTTTTTTCTTTTTTTTTTTTTAATTTATTTTTTTAACAGATGTGGTTTCTTTTCCTTTAAGTCGTAAGAGGATTTTGGAAGAGCAGCTTTCTGTATTAAAAAAAAAGGCCACATTCAACTGACCAAACACTCTGGAAAGAAAGACATAAACATTTACTTTTGCATTTTGATCTCTAAAGAAATAAGCATACTTCATAGCTATCTCTATCAGGTGTCCAGGTACCAGTCTTCAATGAGAAACACTGGTTATCTGTGCACGAAAACATCTGGTTTCAAAGACCATAATTTGACTCTGAAAAAGATCCAATGTCATCAATATCCATTGTTCTTATTTTTCCCAGTTAAACTTAAACCACATTGGGCCACAGTAGCAATTAACATGCAAAACAATGACGTTATCTTAAATGTTTTCTAAATCATAGAATCATAGAATCATGGAATCATAGAATCGTTAAGGTTGGAAAAGACCCTTAAGATCATCGAGTCCAGCCGTTAACCTATCCCTGCCAAGTCCACCGCTAAACCATGTCCCTAAGCACCACATCTACCCATCTTTCAAATACCTCCAGGGATGGGGACTCAACCACTTCCCTGGTGAGCCTGTTCCAATGCCTGACTACCCTTTCGGAGAAAAAGTTTTTCCTAATCTCCAACCTAAACTTCCCCTGGCGTAGCTTGAGGCCGTAAATCCCTGCATAACTATAAACTCTGTCTAGTTCTCTGGCAATAAAGATAAAACCACAGATGTATAACCACTGACTAGTATGAATATAGTTCATCCCCACAACTGCATAATCATTTTGTTGTCTCTCTCACATTATACCCTATCACTCCTTTTGCATGCTAATTTTCTTTAGTATTTTGTATATTTGTCAATTTCAGTATTTTATTTTTAATCTGACTGCTGATTTGCAGAGCAGATCTGTTTATTTGTAGGTTTGTTCATGGCCTACTGAAAGGGAATCTCAATGGTATTCAGGTCCTTAGAGCCCACTTGAAAAACTTATGCTTAAAAAATTATTAAAATGAGGGAAAGCCAATCAAGACATCAGGTACAGGATATTATTGCTGGTATGCAAAATTCAGCCTTTGCTTCTAGACACATACTTTTCATTTGGCATCTCTTGGTAATTTTAACAAACTTCAGACCAGAAATTAGAAAAACCTTCCAAATTCATAAAACTGTGAATTTCTTCATCAGATTTCCTGATGAGGCAAGTGGGAAAAACAACAAAACACAAAACGTAAACTTTGTGCTTTTCAGGTAGGTCTGGATATGTTTAGGGAAGTAATTATGTGATCTGTATTGCCTGAGGTAGTGGGTAACTGCATTTCATGAATCAAGAGGTCCCTTCCAGTCCTGTGTTCACAACTTCTTTTCACTCCATAACGCAGCATCTATTTCGCAATTTCCGATTCTCCTACAATGACTGTCACAAGATATTTTATTACTCATAAGTGCTAAAAAAAATGCATAATTAAATAGGTATTGAACCCTCAAGGGCAGATCAAGTAAGGCGGAGGAATTCAAAGAGTTCAGACACTTTTTGGTCTCAGAAGGAAAAAAACATTTATTCCTCCACTGCTAAGTGGCTAGGTAGCTTACACTCTCCATATATCCATCATACATATCTTTGTAGGCAGTAATGTTTGGCATTTCTGTTTATACACACTATCTATCTTCTTCATCACACTTGTCTTTTCCACTTTCCCTCTACTTTCATTTATTAGGGTGATAAGACATATCTTATCAGAGACCCTACCATCCAGAAGGACAAATCTACTTCTATGATATGCCAGCCTTTTCCAGGGAATTTAGCCTCATTATCACAGGAGCTGGACAAGCCAAGGAACTGATAAGGTGCTTATGAGATGTTTCAGTTTTAGACTGGTTGTACAACTTCAGGCAAATTAGCAACAGCACCATTTGCTTTATTTGCTAGCTTTTTGCTGGACTATATTGAAGAACACTGCAGTTTTAGGCATGTTGTGACTAGTACATTTGATTGGCAGTTTCAGCAAAGAGGCTGAGGTTTGAACAAGCAGAGGCTGAACTGCACCAACCTCTATCACTGATTCTTCCAAAATGGAGCTGAAGATGATGCTTTGACAGGGCAATGTCAGGAAGCCTGCAGTGCTGCTGCGGGTGTTGTTTGTTCAGTGTCTAGATAAAAGATGTTAGATTCTTGCACTGTCACTCTGACACATTTCAGAAACACAAAAATGGCTTGTAGAAAAGACCCATAAAGCTATCAAATGTTAAGACAAAATTAAATCTACATTTCGTGAAGGTTAGTAGTTATCATTTCTCAAACATTGCTATCATCTAGTTTAAATAAAATGTTCTTGAGGATTTGTGATCTACGGCACATTGTATTGAAATAGCTTTACATCAATGCCTGACACTGGCTTTTCACCAAATTATATCTTTGCTATATGATGTATGTACATGGAGAGTCTCTCAAATTGTGAGGTTAAAAACAAAACTCTTGCTTGCTGACCTAGCTCTGCTCTTTATTTCTCTACCCTTCAGGCTGTATCTCATTTATTCAAAAAGCTTCAAAACAGTGAGTCTCTGAATGAAATTGAATTTGCCAAATTCAAATATCTAATCTAAATTTTTCCCTATCCTTTATGACACAGTAAGTACACTGCTCTTTCGTAGCAAGAATCAAGCAACTAGAAATAGAAAATTCATAGCGCAGTGTAAGCAATGGCCAGTTTCTTGTGCAGAAAACCTCTAGTAGAAAAAAAGTCCTAAAAGACTCCATCTTATCCCCTCCAAGAGAAGAAACTATCAATCTGAGTGTCACTCCTTGATACCGTACAGGTACACGGCCCAGGTTTAGATGATGAAAAGACTTATTTAGGAAATTACTCCAATCAAGCATCCAAAAGGCCACACAAAATGTTATAGCAGATTTTTTTCTACAGATTGAAAATGGTTGTACCAACAACTTGCAATGCCTTGTATAACAACCTATTAATTTCAAAGTTACTAAAATGTTACGTGTGGAATCTGGGATTTTACTTAACTAAGTCTTTAGACATAAGTATGTAATACTTGGTGGTTCCTTCCACGGAAAGATTGAAAATGTGTTATTTGTGCCTCTGTGGTGGAGATCATATTTAACCCTTAACATTGCGTGCATGAGGTCAGTACTCAGGATTTGCACCATACCTCCTGATCTGTTTTATGTTTCATGTTTTAATTAAAACTTTGAAAGTATGCTAAGGTTTCTCTCTACCTTTGCATGTTAGTTTACATTTATGTTAGGACATTGTGAATGAGTGCCCATTTTAGAATATCAGAATATTCCCCTACTCCCGGCTACAACTAGAAGTTTTTTGAAAAATAAAAATAATTTTTAAAAAAATCTTTATCCATTACTTCCTTTGAAAATAACTTTATAAATAACTTACAGTAACTGGATCAATGTAAAAAGTTTCTGGCTTCCACACCTATATACACTTCCTCATGCTACTCTAAATCTTTCTAGATATTACTAAATTCAGATTTCCTCCAATACACGAGGTGCAGCCCAGCTCACTCAAACCTTCTGTCTGTTCTATCAGCAGTTTATACAAACTGTCAAAGGCATATAAGTTTCCACCAGCACACCTGAAAAATGAATGAGTGAAAAGATCCATAGTCACAAATAAGAAATGTCAGTTTAAATTATAGCTTTTTTTCTGTATTGTCTTCTTTTTCTCGAAGAGGGAGTAATACCTTAGCTAACAGAGAAGTTAAGATGACTGTTAATTTTGAGTTCCAAGGGAAAAAAAAAAATCTCAGCCTCCCGCATTGAAGAAATACCTCATTCTATGATAATAAGCTCAGAAAAAGATGGGGCAGGGGGAATTAGGTAAGAGGTTTTAATTCTTCTGGCTAATCTTCATCGTAAAAAAAACCAGAAGTAGCCACAAATGAAAATCTATATATCTCTAACTCCATGCAGTAGGAGACTTCTATGAACTGGAGCATGTCACACTCACAAGCAAATCCCTAAGACTATACCAGAAGAGGTGAGCATAGATCTAGGCGTTCTTCTAAGGTGTTTTCTCCAGTTGCTAAGTCTTAATTTAAAAGATGCAATTATAATACAGAAGGAATTATCTAATAAATGTAAGACACAAAACAGACAGATACCAATATTCTGCTGTAACCTTAAGGACTCACCTGTTGCACCATCAGCAAGAAAATAAACATCACTAAATTCTACGAGGTTTTCATCAAAACACTAAGTAGTATATTGAAATCTATTAGTATCTTGGAAGATGAGTATCACTCACTGGACAAAAACTTTGAGCTATTGAACAAAACCTTTGAGAAATCAATTCTAAAAGGAAAAGTTGTGATTCTTTTCCACCAAATAGCAAAAAAGGTGGTTTGGACTTTTTTTTTAGGATATATGTATGCTCAGAGGAAGCATACAGTTCATGGAAAACTACCACAATAAACCTTATACTTTGAAATCTTTGAATGAATACCTGGTCAAAGACCTTGCTGGGAACATGAAATAAGTTGAGCTTGTAGGCAGAAGAGATAGAATTCATCTCACCTATGCTCAATCTTCTAAAAGAAAAGTGTTTGGTCCAAGCCTGTCCAGACACTCTCTTAGTCATCTGTGAGACATTTGCAGTACGTCTCATTTTAATACAAGCTTCTATGACAGGAAAAACAAATTGCCCTCTGGAGATGCATGTCTTCCTCAACTCTCTGTAAAAAGAGCTTAGATGACTAAACTACATAAGGTACCTAAGCTTTTAGATAGCAAATAACAAGATTCACACCCACCTCAGGTGTCCAGCAGGACTGAGAGAAGTAACTGCCTTAATTCAGCTAAAGGAATTCTAAATACAGTTACGATTATGAAAATCTTCATTAGAAGGTTGATTATTATTATGTAAGGAAATTAAATTGATGTCAAATACACAGATTAAAAGTTCTTATGCCTTTCCAAGGTCTAGAGACTAAATAAAAAGCATAGGCTTAACTGCATCTCTCAATACACTTATTTTTCCAATGTGTTGATTCCAACCAACCAACACTGCAGCTGTATCAGCCCCATGGCAGGAATGAACTGGCAATAGGACTTTGGATTGCTTACATTCATAGGGCCATGATTAGACCAGGCAAAGAAAAAAATTTCTTAGAGAGCAGAATCATAACCTGGCCTTTTAGCTAACAATTAGCATTGTTACAAATTCAATTTGACAGGAGCACACATAAATTCAGCTTTCTGCTACTAGCTGTAAACTTCAAAAACAACAAAGTCATTTCCAAGGGATATTAATGGAGATGGTCTGGACCTAAAAGGAAAGGTTAGTGCATTTTAGATCTTTGTTAATGAAATTAATGAACAAAGCCATAATGTCTAATGGACTAAATATTACATTAGCAGTCCATTTCCAAAGGATTGATGAGTTCCTTGCTTGTTTCAGATGGTATTTAAAACTGACAAGTAAGACTGGCTAGCAATCTGAAGATCTGAACATCTCCGATTTTGTTTACCAAAATGCAATATAAAAAGCACCAAATCCACCACCACCAAAACAGCAATAAGAAAAGGTTTTTGTTAGTAAAGTTCTGCTTGAAAGTAAAATTACAGAGCAATGCTGCCTCAGGATATCACTCAGTATCACAGATGTGTTATACAAAGGCTAATGAGCCTGTTGCTGGTACTGAAAACATTATTCGCCAGTGGCAAAACTAACAGTAAGTCTATATTACCACTAATTTGCTGGCTATTTTTCTTCATTCACTAGCTCATAAATTCCAACAGTGTTGCCTCTAGGGAAATATCAATTGCTATGAAAAAGGCATGTAAATATGTCATAACTCTAAGTGCTTTTGTGACAGGATTATTAATATTAGCAATTCACGTGTATCACTGAAGATATGAAAGTTAAACTTTTCTAAAATATTGAGTCAAGGAAATCTGCTTGGATTTAGAAATGAACAGTAAAGAGGACTAAGTGGCAATAAACAATCCAAGACTGTTGTAATATCTTCAAATGATTTTTAGATTAGTTGCTTGAGAGGAAGAAGAGCTAATGGCTTGCCAACTTGTAAACACAACAGTTTTCCTGAAAATAGTGCTATACAAATATCCTCTAATAATGCTCAAAGCGTAAATAAAATATTTATTTCTGTGGGACATATTTTTGTCAACTATTATTATCTTTATTGATGGAGAAGCCCTCTTAAAAAAAGAATATAAAAGTTAATGGCAGGAAGTTTTGACTATATCGAACAATTGTTGTTTTACTATGACAGAGTACAAGTGAGCAAATGGAGCTTTGTAGTTATTTGCATTAGCTTGTATTTTATCTCCAAAAAGTTTTCTCTGAAAACAATCAAGACCAGCTTGGATAACAAACATGATGTGAGTTTAATGATATCTAGTCAGGTATAGATTTTTTTATCAAAACAGCTTGTTTTAAGTCTAAATTTAGAGAAATATCTCTGCCAAAAAGTACTCTTTACAATGTGTTTTCTTCCTTGCCATAAAAGTTAACATATCTCCAGGGAAATTTTCTTTGTAACATGTATTAATAGCTGTTGACAAATGAAAGAGAGGTGGGGGCGGGGGCAGAAAGGGGGTTGGGAAGGAGATAAGTAGAGAGGGAGAGAGAAGGACGGAGAGGAAGATTGAGAGAAAGGATGGGGCAGAGAAGGAAAGAGGAAAAAGGGGGGATGGAGGGAAAGAAGGGAGTAGTGAAGGGAGGAAATAAAGAAGGAAAAAGAGGAAGAAAAAGAAAAAGAAAAAGAAAAAGAAAAAGAAAAAGAAAAAGAAAAAGAAAAAGAAAAAGAAAAAGAAAAAGAAAAAGAAAAAGAAAAAGAAAAAGAAAAAGAAAAAGAAAAAGAAAAAGAAGAAAGGAAGGAAGAAAAAAGAGAAAGAAAGGAAGAAAGAAGGCAAGTAGGCAAGAAGGAAAGAAGGAAAGAAAGAAAGACAGGAAGGAAGAGAGAAAGAGAGAAAGAGAGAAAGAGAGAAAGAGAGAAAGGAAGAAAGGAAGGAAGGAAGGAAGGAAAGAAGGATGCATGGACATTTCTTTTCTCTTGACCATCTATTTCAGAACTCTGAATATTGTTGTTCATATGAGCATCTCACTCTCTGGATTTTGCCTTGGTGGTATTATGGACAATAAATTCCAGTGGTTGATAGTGTATTTGATTAAAATAAGTATTTCCTTGAGTTTAAAACTAATGACATTGTATAGGCAACTGCAACTTTTCTTTTCTTTACATTTTTACACTGCCAGAGAAGGGAATTAAACCTCCATTTTGTTTTTTCAGCTGCCTTCACAGGCAGGATAAGCCTCTTAATGAGCATGTGCTGGCATCTTTTAAGTATTTCCCTTTTGTGTCTTCACTGGCTGGCTAATATTGCAAGATGTCAAGTAACATGGCATTGAGAGAAAATATCATCATAAAAAAGGCATTTAAATAATACAAAATAAGACCTAGCAGTTAGTAGAGAGAGGGTAGGACTATATTTAATATTTTTGAGGGTGAATTTAGCATGTGTATTACAGTTCATATTCCAAACTCCAGTAAAAAACAACTATAAAATCCTATAGTTCCTTAATGAAAGCGAAGCACAAAACTCTGCCAGAAATCACTGCAATAAAAGCATTTATCCCTGGATGATAGGCAAAAAACAACCATATTCACTTATTTTCAGGTTAAAAAAAAATTCTGTTGAGCTGCCCAACACTTTAAACAACGTGTGCTTTGCTTATTTTCCATTTACTTGAATAATGGCTTTTAAAACGTTTGTAAACCTTTTTGTTTGGATTTCCTGTACAGAATATTCTGATACCAGCAAGCTGTGTTAGATAACATGATGGATCTTATAAATGCCCTCCATTTCTTGTAACCAAGATGTCTAGAGATTCCTCTAAACAGAAGGCTAAATACAGATCACTGGTTTGACTGAAAGCATACTGGGGCAACCTAGGACTACCTAGGAATGCATCACAAGTGACAGTAGTGAAAAATACTGCTCAGAGCACTTCTTTCTCCTGGGTGGCATTGGTATTTCCACTAGTGCTGGTCAGCATACTTCAGTACATTCATCCACAGATCTATGCTTCTTGGAAGAGCCAAGCTGCCATATGGCGTATTAAAGATCTTGCTTAATAAATCTAGCTAAGGAGACCTTTCCTTCAAGCTGTTTGTTTGTTTGTTTGTTTGTTCTATAATACAATTTCCTGGTTTTGCAAACATCTGGGTCTGACAGTGAAGACAGTGTACATTCTGCAAAGAGATTCTATATCTCTATTATCTGCATCATTGACTTTCAGTGTTAGGAACTATATTTTTTTGCTGATACATATCTGTCTCTATGAGATCCTGAAAAATGAAATGTAAAACAAAATGTGGTATTGGCAAGCAATGAAGGCATGTAGTGTTTGTTTGCTTTTCTTTCTCTTTTGTTTTAATTTTTTTCTCTTTCAAGTGTCATTCAGAAGGAAAATTTGTATTCTGATTATAAAGCCAGAAGTTAAAAGCAAGTGGTAAATCAAAAAGAAAAGGATTATTAGACAGATATCATACTTAGGACTTCCAGGACAGCTGCCCTTTCATATAACATCTGAAAAGTCTTTTTTTTTATATATGACTTTGAATTTGTCATATATTCAAATGATGTGCATGCACGTGTTTCCTAAAAACTAAATGGCCTCTAGGCAGTCATATAATGTCCATCTTATGTGGAAAAACTACAGCTCAAGACCTTCGTTGCTACAAGTAACAAAGTTATTTATTGGGAATTTAAAAAATAAATGCTATAAATACAATATGCAAAATGAACACTATGTGATTTTATTCTTTAATAGAAGACACAAATCAAGCACAGTAAATCAAATAAAATTGATTTTCAAATAATAATGAAACACAAGGGTCTCAGGTAGTAAGACTTCATGGGTCTGGTACAAATACTGCCACATACTTGCATATCTTCGTATTCGTAATTTCCGTACACTCTGGTTCTGAATGTCTCTGTTACACTGTAAAAGGAAATCTCTGTTCTCTGGCTTCTTTTTTATTCACTTATCAGAATGCAGCAAGGTATATATTTCTGCAGATATTTCTCAATTTCTGATGCACAAACATAAAAACCTCTACTTTTTTTTTTTTGTTCCTTTTTCTCTGTAAGGCTTCCTTACCCAAAGATTTCAAGCTGTGTGACACTATCTTTTGTGCTTACCTCTATTTGCAGCCATACCAGTTATTCCACACATCCCACACGTGCTCCCTCATGTAGTTCTATTACTCTTCAATAAAGCATAACACAAAATATTTTTGTTAAATATGTTGTTCAAGATACACCAACTTTTAGAATTTGCTTTGTTGTTTTATTTCTGTTTTAATATTTACCTCATTTGTTCTTTTCTCTTTTCCTTTCCCTACTTGTTCAGCATGATAAAATGTAATCTGGTCTCTCCCTGTCCCCACTGGCAGTAAGGCTCCCTGAGTACCTCAAGCCCATGTGGGACAGTGCAACGTCGAGAGTGCCAGCTTCCTCCCATGTCTGTAACTGCACATTCCCATTGCCTCCTGCATTTCAGCTAATCATGCAGTGAGGCAGATCAAGCTGTCGATCCTGCTGGAAATTTACCCAGCAAAAAATCAACATTTGTTTTCAGTCTCAGTGCCACGTGCTCTAGCAGCAACTGCTTGCAGGAGCACCACTTCAGATCAAGAAATGCACAGTATCCCCATCTTAGAAGCGGCTGTAGCTTGAAAAGTAGGGTGATGAGGATATTCTCCTGATCTTAAAAGATGTGAAATTAAACTTTCTTGGTCTGTAAAGGTAGGGATCCTTCATTCTAACCACTTCACTGTCCCATAAGAGCAAACAAGTCTGCCATCACCACAGGCTGTTTAGCCAGGTGGTGCCCAAAATGCACCCATCACCTGTGATTCATGAAGAGATAAAAGTGCGCACACAGAAAAACACGTTCACCTACAGCCCTAGAGGACACTGGAATTTCTGATATATTTCTACCCTCGTCATTCCTACCAGGCAGTTCCCTGCACAATGTGTGGGATCTGAGGTCTTCATGTACATTGCATGGGGAAATTAGCTACTCAACAAAACCTGCAGTGGTTTAAATGTCAGGCCTTATAGAGAACTTTTAAATCCTTAATTGAATATTTTACTCCCAGACTCAAGAACTTGGTGTTATCTTTGACTTGTTTCATTTATTATTCTTCATATCAGTCCCTTACTAGAATGTGGTACAATTTGCTTTTAGAGTTCCTTCAAAACCTGAGGGAGGAAAATGCATCACAGCTAAAGCTCTCGATGCTGTAGCTATTTTCTGTCTAAACAATTGTGATCTTTTCATCAGCATCTATCTTTTGAGGTCTGACATGCTGCCACTAAAAATGTCTTCTGTTTTATCATTGGGAACTTGTTTTCTACCTTTCTGAAATCTGGTCACTGACTCCCCTAATTTAATTTCATATTCACCCTCTTTAAAGCACTCTATAGCTCCACCTTCTCTGCTCTCTCTCATTTTGTTTCTTTCTATTAAAATTAGAGAATCTTCTTCCTGACACAATCCTCCATGCGCTTTCTGTTAAATAACCTTCTGTGTTGCAAGAGCAAGCTGATAATCATCTGCTATATGACCTTTGTCAAATTGCTCCCTCAATCCCACTTTCCATTGTCCATTACTTGCATTCATTGCAATGAGTATGCCTTAATGTTGCATACAGCAGGACTGTAATGAACACATTTTTTGCATTTCTTGGCTTTCTCCATGGTCACTGAAATCAGTACTTTCCCCCCCCACGCCCCCAGGGATTTCAGTGTTTCGATGGGTTTTGAATTAGGACCCTATATTGAGTTTTCATGAACAGCAACTTTATCTTTTGCATATGAAATTTACACTCAATGTGCTTTTAAACACTGGGCATGTCACCAGTATAGAGGGATGGGTCATCTCGATAGAAGAGAAGGAAAGGGAACGATTCTCTCCACATTTTGAATGAAACCCTGTTAAAGAAATGGCTGAACTTGCAGGAGGTTTGTGAAGGTCTTAGAATATGAAAAAGTGTTGCATGGTTAGTAAGAATGATTGATGATAAAATTTAATATCAGACAAGTTAACAGCAGCCACTTTAGAAGAGAACAGTTTCTGTAAAAGTTAAGCATCTTCTTGATATATCAGCCCAGTACTACTGGGTCTTTTCAGCTGCTCACTGAAGTGATGCTATTATTTTAAGTGTTGGTACTGACGGTATTACTGTAAGTGCTATTTTTTGTAACATTACACCATGAAAAAGAGAGGTCATCATCAGGAGAAGACTGAAAGGAGGAAAAAAGCAGGAAAGGGAAAGAATGAAAAAGTTAATAAATATTCAGTAACTAAATAATTACTTAAATGAGTGATTTATCATCATGATTTTAGCTATAGCAATTTCTGCTTACATCATATAGAATTGTCTACAAAATGCAGAGGAGTTGCGCCTGATATCTATTCCTAGCATGTGCCCATCAATTTTTAATATTTATAAATTCTTTTAAGTGCATTTTTGGGAAAGATCTGTTTTATATTATGGTTTTGCTTGTTTTCATACACACATTTTAACAAGGCTTGGCCTGGCACGTGGCAAATCTTCCTTCCTTGAAACCTTTCTTACTAGAATAAGCAATTTTATTTGATATTTTGTTGGAATGCAACTTAAAGTAAGTCCCAAAGTAAACTGTACTTAACTTCAGAACAATTTAAGATCAGGTTTAAGCATTAGGTCAGTACCATAACACAGTTTCTTTCTCATTTACAACAGCAATCATTTATTTAAATTGAGTGTAAAGTAAAATTTCTTGTACCATGTGTGCCTATAAGCAATCTCTAGTGAATATGCTTGTTTATCCAAATCACTGTGTTTTTCTTGTCCATTTTGTTTTACATTCTTTTGGAACATTATAGTAGAATAATTTTCCTGGAAAGAGATCTAGTTAACATTTTCTGAGACAGAAAACTTTCAGAATTCCTTTTGAGCTTTGCTAAATTGAACACGTGACAATAAAGTTGTCAGGTGTAAGAGCAGTGGAGCATTTTGCTAGTCTGGTTTGGAGGATGAAATCACATGGTGCTGTCCTGGGAACACTGATTTTATTCACTGTGATGTTGCATCATTATTATTCAGTCTGATCAAGGAAAGTATTCACTTCATTTAGATCAAGCAAAGCTACAACCAAATGTCACCACTTGATTATTCTGTACACAGTCAGGTGCATGCCATCTATCTCATCTAAACAAACCTAATACACTTTTCCATTTTGTTACATAAAGTAGACTGGTGCCAGCAACTGAGAACTGGTAAGTGGATGATAAATAATTCAATGATTGTCAGGCTATATGAGCAGAAGAGAATGAAATAATAAAAAAGAAAGACAACTTTTAATTCTTGCAAGTTACATGGAAGGAAGGACACATTTCAGTGATTTTATTTGAAATAGTGTTGTTATCAGATAAATTAAATATACTTTCTGCTAAACTGTTCACTTAGTTTTGGAAGCAGATGGAATATTTTTATATTGTCAGACTGACTAGGTGAGAAATAGTCCACTTGCGCTATTTGTAAACAACTCTAATTCTTTCCATTATTTTATTAGACAACTGTCAAGAGACTTAACATGTCATGTGATTTTTTTTTTGATGTGAAGAGGAAATTTCTGAGCTCCTGGAATGATGAAATGAGAGACAGATGAACTTACAAATGTGTTTTTACAAAATTTTGCTTCATATATTCTTTAGATTCACTAGTAAGAAAAATATATGTATTCTGAGATCTATAATGCTCTTTCATGCTTCACAACAAAGTCCAATTTTCATTTATATTATTTAAAACAAGGTTAAAATGTGATGATACGAGTGAGAAAACTTCACCTGTGTGGCACCTGTCCTTAGCTGTATGTGAATGAGAGCACGATTCATGCACTAAGCAGCTTGCAATCAATGAGCTAAACCAGATCATGACCAGAGCCAGTTTCTGAAGAAAGAGAACATCTCTATAGATCAATGTGAGGTTTGATCCCAGACTTTCATCAGCCTATGGCAAGAACAGTATTTGAACCACTGTATCAGATTATGCAGCTTTCGCTTTTCTGCATCAGTAACTGATATTACTACACAGTACAATGGAGCAGGAACACAACCTCACCTCTTCTTGCACCTCTTTAGGGTTCATCATGGGTATTCCACACAAATAGACAATGCTGACCCTCAGCCAGTGTTTTTCAGTTCTGCATTTTGAGACAGAGATTATAATATCCCAACTGACAGACGAATAATGAAACAACCACAGAAATAAATTCTACTGGAAAGTAATTATCCTGTTTTCAGAATGAGGTTTAAGTAAGTAGTAAATGAGGTACAAGGCACACACTGAAGAACAGTGAGAGTAAGATAAGTTATCAAATGGTCATTAGAGTTCTGTAGAAGGTTTGCTTCTGTTGCAGTTATACAATATTATTATGACTATGACAGCTGAGAGGAAGTGGCAAGCACGGTGAAACCTTTGTAGGTGCTTATCCACAGTGCATAAACACCTTTGTAAAAATGCATTTCCTAGACTAACTCATTAATTTTCTCTGAAAATATGGCCAAAAAAGAAGGATTAAGGGATAGCACGGAACTTTATAAGACTGGAGAAGTCATTCAAGAAGTTTGAGGAGATGATTACTCTTTCTCCCAAACTTCAGCTTTATTCCAAACCATCTGCCATCTCTATTACTGAAGTCAAGCCATGGTGGAGTTAGGAGTGCAAGATTTATGAGTACAGAATAAAATCCAGATCCAGAAAGCAACTGATTGATTCTCACTGAGTATCTTGGTGCTACCCCCAAGGTTGTTACATATTTTATAGCAGTCACTTAATACAACACAGCTATACCTCAGAAGCAAAGACCAAACCTCTGCCTGCCATGCATGTTCAAGCCTGTAAGCATATTTCTCCAAATAATTTCAAGATCTACTACCGGAACACAAGGATTTGGCGATTTTTAGTGGGATTTTGGATTGGAATTTAGGCATTAAATTCCACTTTTAAATTCCTATATTTCACTTTAAGCATCTTTGTGAGTGGCAAATTTTCTGAATAATAAAAGACTCCCTGAATGATCCAGCAGTTAAAGTATATACTTCAATGTACAGGACCAAATGATGAGCCACAGGTAGCTTTAATTCTAACCATTTCTATGTTCTTGAGTTCTTGGTTTTGTAACTTCAGCATTCTTTTAGCGCAAACATGTAAAATATGTAAAGTATGTATTTTTGAGTGGTAAATAAAACTACTAGAATAAAATTAAAAAAAAGAAAAAAAAAGGAAAATCATTACAGGAACTAAATCCAAGGGGGATTTATTCGATAATCCCATTTTAAAAATAAAGGATATGTCTCTTTTATCCATCCATCTTATTATCAATTCTCTCATTAGATAGGAAATAAAACAGGGATATTCCGGTCCCCTGCTATTGCAGGCAATTTGCTAGCATGGTGGTTCAAAAGGAAACTTCCTAAATAGGTTATTTCTTCACAAAGATTAAGGAAAGTGTACTCAATGAAGCAGAGAGAGATAGTGAACACTGAGGACAGCGAAAAGAAGGAAAGGATTTAGACCTTATAAGAAGGCTTAAATTAAAAATGCCTGGGAGATTTCTGATGGTGGTTATACTTACAGGTGAAATCAGTAACATAACTTACATTTATGAAAGCGTGTAGGAATAAACATACACTTTCTTATGGATATTTAAGGAAAGGAGGGCTTATTTATGCTCCCTTGCTTGGTCTGGAATATTGAGAAAAGAGTTGTGTTTCCACTGTGAGGAAGATGATGTGGGTTTGACAGGGAATGGATGGAAAGGGGCCAGGAACCAACCTTATAAATGCTAGAAGGTGTAGCTGGTACAATGTTTAAAGAAAGTTAACTAGTCCAGGAAAGGACAACCTCATTTATTCTTACCCAAAACATGTGGGAAAACTGGAACGAACAATGCACAGACCTTTATTCCAGGCAGACAGTAAAGATAAAATCTATAAATGAAAGGTCTACTTGAACAATTAGTTCATGATTAGTCAAGATTAGTCAAGAATAACTGTGTGACTGATTTTATTTAGTTGCAATATAGATGCTACCTTCTCCCAACGTCAACCGCTCGTTGTGATCCATACACGTAATTAATTTGTTTCATCTAAGGATGTCCTTAGTATACCTCATCCCCTACAACTTATCTTAAAACAAAACAAAACAAAAAAAACAAACAAAAAATGAAAAACCAACACAAAAGCAAGTTTCTATAACCTATGCAAAAATACCCCAAAATAACTAGTTCTACAAAAGCCAACCAAAGATAGACACGGCTTATGACAGATATTGTTTGAAGACTGACAATCTTTCCACATTTAACATTTCATTTAATCAAGATGAATACATAAATGACTTCTTGGATTATTTACATTTTCTTGGTCTTCTAGTATATGACTATTGTTAGATATAGAGCTTCTATTAAAGGACTTTTTCATCAGGTTTATCATTCTGAACTTGCTGCTGCAACTGCTAGCACTACCAGTGAACAGCAAAATTGAGAACGATACAGCTGATAGATTTTACCCTTTATCAGCTTCGTGCTAATTTAATGCAACACAGAACATTATTTGCATTATTTCGAAAGTAAAAAGATGCTTCCTGTGGGATTACATCACCATTAGACATTTCTTATTCTATTATGTGTGAGTCAACACAGCATTCAAAACAGGAATTGTACAAACTTCATTTGTGATAATAAACTTAATGAGCAGCACTGAGAAATGTCTAAAGAACTGAATTATGATGACATAGTATTTGCCAAAGAGAGCTTTGTATTTTTTTGCAGATTGTTCAATTAAAGACATACTAGGTCTTTTGGCATGCAATTGAAATTGAAAATAGCAATGTGCATTTTAAACATCTGCGATGCTGGGCAATCACTGGAAGGGAAACAATCTCCAAAAAAGATATAAGATGTAGAATTAGAACACTCAAACTTTTCTATATGAAATAAGATGGTTATAGTGTTTTGTTATGTTTTCTGTTGCCAAATCAGTGAAATTCCCCAGGTTTAGTGTGAATCATTGACAAGGAAAGGGAGGAGGGATCAATATACAAGACCTATTTCATTAAGAGATGTAATTATAACAGCCCAGTTTAGTATCAGAGGGAATGGCTGAAAATGGTGGTACACCAACCAAAGTGAATGGCACCTAATTCTGTCACTATAGGCAACCACAGCAGAAAATGAAGAAGAAGTCTTATAAGGCTTCATACCTACAGCCCGGGTTTTGCCTGGTACCCAGTAACCCTTCTGGATCCAAACCTGGGGGAGATCCTCTTTATTTGCTAGCTTCCATGTATGAGAAATTTAGCATCTGGAAGACACTGTTCTGAAGAGCTACTCTAAAAGAAACTTACCCCAGGAAAGAAACACAACACAAACTTAAAAAAGAAAACAAAGACTTCATAGGAAATAGATTTGCCTGGAAAGAAACATATCACTTTTTGCCCTAGGGGTATCTGAGACTTCTTATGGGTCTAACATAGAATCATAGAATCATAGAATGGTTTGTGTTGGAAGGGATATTAAAGATCATCTAGTTCCAACCCCCCTGACATGATACGGGACACGTTCCACTAGACCAGGTTGCTCAAAGCCCCATTAAATCTGGCCTTGAACACTTGCAGGGAAGGGGCATCCACAACTCTGGGCAACCAGTTCCAGTGCCTCACTACCTTTGTGGTGAAGAATGACAAAAGACAGTTATGACAAAAGACGTACAGGAGACTGTTGCCCTTCCAAAGTGACATTTAAGAGCACGGAGATACTCCAAAGAATTATGAAAAATTGAACCAAACTCTTAAATGTAAAATTATGCAGATAGGGGAGGAAAAAGACACAGAGACAAGCTGTATTAATTCTGCTATGGTCTACAAGAGTTTCTATAATCTTTCTGGAAAATAATAATGCATGTCAGAAACATGAGAAAAAATAGGATAGATATGCCCCATGTTTCAAATTCATACCTAAACTATTTAAAGTTGAAAATTCCAAAAAATTTTTGCTGCTGTTTTTCATGAATTGGAACATAATTTTTTTTTTTTTTTTTTAAATCCATTTAATGTTTGGTTTGCAACATACTTTTTTTTTTTTGCTTACCATGTCTGACAGTCTTTCTTCTGTTATTTCGTTTTCTGTTTTGATATTTATCACCACACTCTCACTGTCCTCATCCTTTTGTTCCCATTTCTGTCAGTCTGCTCTCTATACACATAAGCACATCATTATCTATTTACTCTGAATGAAATAGCCAGCATGGTGGGCCTTGGGCATGTCAATAATTCATATTGCACAGCAAAGAGGATTTGAGAAATACTTGTGATCTCTGTAAATCACCTTGAAAACTGATTATATCTATGGTATCAAAATGACCTGTGAAACACTGCATTTGGGGACAGAAATGTGAGAAGACAGTTTTCCTAGTATGAAGGACAAATACATATTCATTTATTTATTTTGTAGAAATGCTGGCGCAACTTCACCTGGTATGGCTCCTTGTCAATCACTTCCTGTGACCAACGTTCTACTATTTCTAAAATAAATTATCCATTTAAAAAAAAATACTATGAAGGACAATTTCAGACTACACTGTTCACCAGAGATTTCATTGCTTGATAGGTACACCTTCATTTTTTCTATTTATGCTAGCTTTGCTTCACAGAACTTTGAGAAGGCTATATATGAAGAATCAGTGTCTCCTGTTCAATGCCATAAGTTTCTGAAAGCTATTTATTTGTTTCCCTTCATTTATTAAATCCTTTAGGCAATTTGCTTAAAACAAATTGGTCAGTGTCATGTAGAATGTGCTGAAGATAAAGAATCCTTGAGTGGAATACATACAAGGTAATCCTCTTCTACTGAAACATAGCAGAAGGTTGTAGCAGATATTCGAAGGGGAAAACTCTAAAGAAGCAGAAGTTGTGAGTTAGCAGAGCTGTGATCTGCGTGATCTATAATGAGGTTCTATAAAAAACAGAAAGAATATGTGTTATAAAGTAACAATCACAATTGACACTATTGATGGTAATCACAAAAGAAAGGCTAAAAGCTAAACACAATGATGGAATAATTTGGAAAGTTTGCTTCTCTGATTCAAGGTTGAGAACATTTGGCAAATGTCCCTTGTTATTTGTATTGTAAATACCTCTGCCCGTGTTATAGTGATAAAGGCCTTCAACTACAAGTTTTTCATTTATTTCATCACCAGATTCCATCTATGTCAAGCAAATAGAGGACATGTCTACACTGCTGTACAAGACAGCTTTTCTGTGGTTCCTACATCTTAGTGAAAGCCCAAACCACATCCCAGCCACACATTACGACAAGTTATCAGTATGTCATAGCCCTTTCCTTTATTCCCAGTTACAGAAGAGTGGACCTTTGGAGCACAGGAGCCATCACTTTTGTTAAATGAGTATAGGTCTGGATGTCTAGGATACGAGGCCCAGGAATGCATCAACAAGGCTAGTGACAGCCATAGAAAGCTAAAGACAAGGACCAATGTTAAAAAATGCAAAGCTTTCTGTTTTTCAGAATTTCTTTGTAGACTGTTTGAGTCTATCGTGAGACAGAATGAAAGCGGAAGCTCTTCAGAACTCCAGATTTAATTAGCTTCAGTCTGAAAATAAACAAGGAATGGATATAGGGTGACAAAGAGCAAAAGTTAATCTACGTTACAATGCAGTCAGCAACTGTGGGCCAAAGGTTCTCTAGTTAATAAACTGATAATTTAGACAGACTGAGTCAAGCATTTCTGTGGTATTTCTGCAGTACAGATTTCTCTAGTGAAGGTCTCCCAAATGCATTAAAGTGGAAAACATTCAGATGCTTTTTGTCAAGGGAGAACCCATTTCAAAGAGAACTGACTGTATAATGTCATACCTGTATCTCTAATTTTGCTGTAATATGATTAGCTGAAAAATAAATGTGTCCTAGTCCAAATTTGTCCTATTCAATGAAGTACAGTAGTTGTCCTTTTTAACTTAATATTTATCAGCTGTTTAACAAACATCAGCTGCCAAAACACTGCTATTACTTTTTTGTTCTCATATTCCTTGGATTTTACAGTATTTATATAGAAAAAATTGTAATTTCTCACCACTGCAGGAATCATGGAAGGAAGTTCCTGCTTGTGCCTAGCTTATTTTAGATTATTTTGAGAGTCTTTTTTTAACCTTAAAAATAATCATGGTATTCCAAACACCGCTTGTTGTGGTTTAACCCTGGTAGGCAGCTAAACCCCACAGAGCCACTCACCTACAGCAGGATGGGGGAAAGAATCAGAAGGGCAAAAGTGAGAAATCTTGTGGGTTGAGATAAAGACAGTTTAACAGGGAAAGCAAAAGCTGTGTACACAAGCAATGCAAAATAAAGAATTCATTCACTTCTGCCTATCAGCAGGCAGGTGTTTACCCATTTCCAGGAAAGCAGGGCTCCATCATGCATAATGGTTACTTGGGAAGACAAACGGCATAACTACGAACATCCCCCCTTCCTTCTCCTTCTCCCAGATTTTATTGCTGAGCATGACGTCTTATGGTATGGGACATCCCTTTGGTCAGTTGAGGTCAGCTGTCCCAGCTGTGTCCCCTCCCAGACTACTTGCTGGCAAGGCTGCGTGGGAAACAGAGAAGGCCTTGATGCTGCGCAAGCACTGCTCAGCAATAGCTAAAACATTGGTGTGTTATCAACACTCTTTTCAGCACAAATCCAAAACATAGCCCCATACTAGCTACTATGAAGAAAATTAGCCAAACTCTATTGGCCAACACTGGTACACCACTGTATAGCAGTTAATGATAAGCCCTCACTCTTCAGTAGGGACCATTACAACGCTGTATTAGCAGAATACAATTTTTGCAGTCTGCACTGTACTTAGGGACTGTTGCTATAGTCTACCAGGAACTAAGTATTTCAGACTATATACAACTTATTAACTTCTTGGTCCATCTTCAAACTTGGTTAGGGGAATCGTTTACAAGAATATGTTTTATTGCTCTGCTGCAGTCCGCAGAGCTGTTTTGAAAGAGTCACTGCCTGTTTTGGTGCTGCATTGTGCTGCTAGGACAGGTGAAAGAGGAAGATGAACACAAGTAAGTAGTTGTAAATCACTTCTAATTAAGCCTGATCTTTGAAAATGACATGTAAAAAGGTTGTGAACATAGAGAAAATTTAAGTCGTGTTTGAAAAAAAGGTAATGAAAAAAATCTAAAAGAGGGAAGTGACAATCTATTTCAAACTATTTTAAAAGATTATGTCAATAACTCTTGACAAGGTAAGTGTTTGAAAGAATCTTACTGAAATGGTACAAGAAACATCATAACAGAAATTTATTTTTCAAATAACCATATAGTTATTTCAACATATAGTCTTATTTTCTGCTGTGAATAAACATCCTTTTTGCTGCTATACAACTGATAATCTAAGGGTTTTTTTCATCTCATTAACATATGTAGAAGTATTTAGATAATCCTGACAGGAATTTTGCAGCCAAAATTAATGAAGCTGATTTTTTTATTTCTTGGCTTTTGTTGAAAAAATAATAAAAAAATAATACCCAGCAATCTTAATACCTCAATTTATAAGTTTTTGCTTTCCAGCACATCAACCCATTTTTTGGCCCACATAAGTATATGAAAACTGAGCTACACTGTCTCAGTATAATGCAATTCTGGGAAGTCATCCAAATCCAGGAATGTTGTTTTATGATCAGCACATCAAAAATGGATAGATAACTCATCTCATAGTCAACTAAGAAAAGCATACAACCAAGGAGTTTGAAGCTGAGATTTTGTATTTTATAAAAATGATGCAAGAGACTCCTGTTTCCTTACTAAGAGTGCCAGAGTTTTTACTCTTTGAAAGACCCTTTTCCATTTACAGTTGTTTTATTAACAGGTAATATAGTTCAAATAGTCTTTTATGCAGCCAAGATTTTTTCTATGCAAATATTAAAGATTTGCAGACAGAACCACAACACAGAGTGATGTTGCCTACTGTTTAAAATCTACCATAGCAAAGCTGCAATTAAACAATGTCTCATTACTTGCAAAATCTTTCCAGTCTAATAGTCTTTCTGCTTCAGTAGTTTACTGGTTTCCTCACCCTGGAATCTGAAGGTTATTTGAAAAGAAGCAGACAATTTGTCTTTGCAGGAGGAGTAGATTAGGGAAACAGTTTAAAAAGAATGAACTCTGGAAGTAGCAGAGCTGAGTGTCTAAAATAATATTGGAAATTGTTTTTCAGTGCTGTTTATGTTTTCTGGCTTCAAGAGCATGCAGTGCAGGATGATGAGTGTCAGCTAATAAACATGACAACTCCAAGAGGGAGTCATGAAATGACAGCAAAAACACCTGGTAAATACAGCAGTACTCAGAAATCCCAGAACTTCAAAATCACAGATTTGTAATGGCTGAGGAAGGTAGCAAGATATTAAATGTGCAGCCATTCTTTCACAGGTCTGTAGCAGGTTACTTGCCATGGGAAATAACCTGCAAGTCAGGTTTTCTTGCTGCTGAGCTTTCCGCTTTTGTGATTTTGAGGCTTGTAGGATACCCAGAACACAGTCCCACATTTCAGGTTACATTACCATTTATAGAGCCTTTATCAATGAATCATTTTAAATAATATACTTAGTTTTAGGTACAATGCACACTGATTGGCAATTGTTCTCTTAAAATCTCTTTAACCTTTCAGCTATTTCTTGCAACTAAATGGGTCATTCCAAGAGCAAGGTTCATTATTATATCAGGTGGAAGAAAATGCTCATTTAATCTCCTCAAGTACAATTTGCCCTGTGCAGATCACCCCAAATGCTGTTGAGAGCTGAAATGCGCCATGCAATTGTTATTATTTTTGCTAGAAATTGAATGAAAAAGTCCAGGCTTAATTACAGAGAATAAAGTCCTCCAGAACTGTAAAGGAGCAAAAGTCACAGGTCATCTATACCCAAATATTTTGGAAAAATATGTTGAGCATAATAAGCTCACACACAAATAATCGAAAAAAACAATAACCTCCAATAAAGATAAAATCTGAAGTCTTTCTTTGAAGAAGTTTAATAGAATAGAAAAGAAAAAACAGTTAGATGAACTTGATTCAAAATATCTTTCACTCCTTGTCTTGGAGTTTAAATTAAATTCAAATCAATTTCTGATCTCATCTGCCCATCACATTCTGTGCAGACATTTCAAACCTGAGGCTGAAATTGATGAAACGAATAATTTGTAGAACAAGTTGCCTTACCTTTAAGAATGCTCGTGCATATCAAAAGAATAAAAAGAAATAGGGCTAGGACCAGAGACAGACAGGAGAAAAGAGGCAGCGGGGCAAAAAGCTGTGTACTTTGCTGTTCTTCAGGAATGTTGTTTTTCTATTAAATTTCATCTCCCATAAATAAATGTCATTCAAAATATTGAAATGATGGACAGGTAATGAGAAACTGTGCTAGCTGAAAGGGCAATATGACTGAAGCAAAAGAGGTGAGGTGGGGCAAGGCAGGGAAAGGGAACAGGAAAAGGAAAGGGGAAGGGGAAGGAGAAGGGGAAGGCAAGGCAAGGCAAGATGTCTTTTCTAAGTGAGAACATCAATTGCTTTCTAATTCTACTTCAGTTGAATTCTGCACATAAAAAGGTACATCTAATGAAGTGATTTCATGTACTATTTGAGACTATACAAGACACTCTGACCTCATTAGAGAGGAAAAATCATGAATTAGACACCTGTATGGTGAATTACAAGGTTGAACAAAAATGTGGCAGATGCTATACTGCATAACATGGATGGAATATCATTTTAGCAATATAATTAAAACTGCAGATATTATAGCCAAATGGAAAGTTAAGTATGCCAGTTACAATTTGAAAGGGACAGAAAGAAGATGAACCTGAAGACTTTAATTTCTGAGTTGTTATCTATACACTGCAGGGGGTGTGCATGAATACAGGATTCTGAATCCTGTGTTATGAATCATTGCCTGTCCTGATAAGCAAGGTGACTAATTATTATATATAAATATATATGTCTTTTTTAGTAATGACAGACATAATAGAATACATATATTAGTGAAAATACAGGTTGTCATGTGGAAGATACATACATCACTAAAGATAAATGACAATGAAAGTTACAGCACAGAAGGAAAACCTGACAAGGTATGTGTATCCCAGAAATACACTGCAGAATGAAACAAGCAAGATAGCAACTAAACTGAGTATGTTAATGGTAAAGAATATAAATGACATCCCAGCTCCTATTTTACATCAAAACTCCTTCTCTCCCTATCTCTTCCAAACTTCTTTATCAAACACTCATATGTACAGTTTCAAGATCTTGAAAGAGGAGTTTCAAACTTTTCTTCCAGAAGGAACTTCGAGATACAATTACAGTAGTCCAGACTATTAATTTGTGTAAATTAGTCAAAGTTCCTGAAAAACAAAACAATTTTGTTGTGTACTGTGTACTTTGCTGTTCTTCAGGAATGTCATTTTTATACTAAATTTTATGTCCCAGAAATAAATGTCATTCAAAATACTGAAATGATGGACAGATAATGAGAAACTGTTCCATTTGAAAGGGCAATATGACTAAAGTAAAAGAGATAAGGACTCTTTTGGCAATTTTGTTGATTTACAGTACCTGAGGAACTGACCCAGTATAGAAATTTTTGTTTCCTTTTGTTTGCATTTACTTGTGTTATGAAGAAGAAAGCATGGCAAGCATATGGGAAAAAAAAAAAATAACAAGTCATCCAGACTCCTATTTTCTCCAGATGTTGCTCAGGAATGCAGAACAAAAAGAGAAAGAAATCATTTGCTAGCAATGAGGAAATAATTTACAAGCAAAAGAGCAAAAACTGCCATTCCTATGTAACCCTGCTGCAGAAGTTTGGCCTGGATATAAACTTCTAGGTAATCTGAGATTGCACAGTAACTTCAAAAATATAGAAATAAACATCAAAGTATACTTGAGGCCATAGTGTTAATCATATTACCAATCTCATTTATATTTGTCTGTTGAAAAGTTTTAATGGAACTGAAGTTGTTATATTCTAAGAGACATGTTTTAGGGAATAGATTCAAAAGCAGCTGAGCATGCTAAAAATCACTACAAAAATGGTTTTTCTTTTTTCTGAAAGCAGTTGGATTCAATGGTTGTACTGTTCCCATGCCTTGCAAAGCATTACAATAACTAGTGCTAGCAGACAGAAGGAAATGTGGCTACAGGCAGAAAAGAAGGCTGAATCCCTTCTCTCAGTAGGAGCACTGTCCTAGTTCAGCATAAGCTAGTTGTGAAACCAAGCGCTAGGACAAGTAGGGAGAACTATCTTCTGAAAGTGCTTAAATCGGTCTATCAACTATTAAAGTGTCATGGTTTAACCCCAGCCAGCAACAGCACCACACAGCCACTCACTCACACCCCCCTCCCCAGTGGGGTGGGGGAGAGAATCAGAAGGGTAAAAGTGAGAAAACTCGAGGGTTGAGATAAGAACAGTTTAATAATTGAAATAAAATAAAGTAAAATAGGAATAGTAACAACAACAACAACAACAACAACAATAATAATAATAATATACAAAGCAAGTGATACACGACAGAATTGCTCACCACCCGCCAACAAATGCCCAGCCTGTCCCCGAGCCGCGGTCCCCCCCTCCTCGCCAACACCCCACAGCTTATATACTGATGTCATACAGTATGGAATAGCCCTCTGGCCAGTCTGGGTCAGCTGTCCTGGCTGTGCCCCCTCCCAGCTTCTTGTGCACCTGGCAGAGCATGGGAAGCTGAAAACGTCCTTGACTAGTGTAAGCACTACTTAGCAACAACTAAAACATCAGTGTGTTATCAACATTATTCTCATCCTGAATCCAAAACACAGCACTATACCAGCTACTAGGAAGAAAATTAACTCTATCCCAGCCAAAACCAGGACAGGAAGGTATAGAATCATAGAATTATTTAGGTTGGAAAAGACATTTAAGATCATCAGGTCCAACCGTGAACCTAGCACTGCCAAGTCCACCACTAAACCATGTCTTCAAGCACCATGTCTACCCATCTTCCAAATACCTCCAGGGATGGGGACTCAACCATTTACATGGGCATCCTGTTCCAATGTCTGACTACCCTTTCAGTGAAAAAGTTTTTTTCCTAATATCCAACCTAAACCTCCCCTGGCACAACTTGAGGCTGTTTCCTCTAGTCTTATAGCTTGTTACTAGGGAGAAGAGACTGACCCTCACCACGCTACAACCTCTTTTCAAGTAGTTGTACAGAGCAATAAGGTCTCCCCTCAGCCTCCTCTTCTCCAAACTAAACAACCCCAGCTCCCTCAGCCACTCCTCATAAGACTTGTGCTCTAGACCCTTCACCAGGTTTGTTGCCCTTCTTTGGACATGCTCCAGCACCTCCATGTCCTTCTTGTAGTGAGAGGCCCAAAACTGAACACAGTATTCTAGGTGCAGCCTCACCAGCGCCAAGTACAGGGGGACAATCACTTCCCTAGTCCTTCTGGCCACACTGTTTCTGATACAGGCTAGGATGCTATTGGCTTTCTTGGCCAGCTGGGCACACTGCTGGCTCATATTCAGCTGGCTGTTGACCAACACCCCCAGGTCCTTTTCCTCAAGGCAGCTCTCCAGCCACTCTTCCCCAAGCCTGTAGCGTTGCATGGGGTTGTTTTGACGCAAGTGCAGGACCCGGCACTCAGCCTTGTTGAATCTCATACAGTTGGCCTCGGTCCATCGATCCAGCCTGTCCAGATCCTTCTGTACAGCCTTCCTACCCTCAAGCAGATCAACACTCCCAGCCCACTTGGTGTCATCTGCAAACTTACTGAGGGTGCACTTGATCCCCTCACCCAGATCATTGATAAAGATATTGAACAGAACTGGCCCCAGTACTGAACCCTGGGGAGCACCACACATGACCGGCTGCCAACTGGATTTAACTCCATTCACCACCACTCTTTGGTTCCAGCCACCCAGACAGAATTTACCCAGGAAAGAGTATACCCATCCAATCCATGAGCAGCCAGTTTCTCCAATAGAATGCTGTGGGAGACAGTGTCAAAGGCTTTACTAAAGTCCAGGTAGACAACATGAACAGCCTTTCCCTCATCCACTAAGCGGCTTACCTTGTCATAGAAGGAGATCAGGTTAGTCAAGCAGGACCTGCCTTTCATAAACCCATGCTGACTGGGCCTGATTCCCTGGTTGTCCTGTACATGCCACGTGATGGCACTCAGGATGATCTGCTCCATAATCTTCCCCAGCACCGAGGTCAGGCTGACAGGCCTGTAGTTCCCCGGATCCTCCTTCCGGCCCTTCTTGTAGATGGGCATCACATTTGCTAACCTCCACTCAACTGGGACCTCCCCAGTTAGCCAGGACTGCTGATAGATAATGGAAAGTGGCTTGGTGAGCAAGCAGCTCCCTCAGTACCCTTGGGTGGATCCTATCCAGCCCCATAGACTTGTGTGTGTGTACATGCTGTAGCACATCGGTAGCCATTTCCCCTTGGATTACGGGGGCTTCATTCTGCTCCCCATCCCTGTCTTCCAGCTCAGGTGGCTGGGTACCCTGAGAACAACTGCTCTGACTATTAAAGACTGATGCAAAGAAGGCATTAAGTACCTCAGCCTTTTCCTCCTCCTTTGTCACTATGTTTCTCCCCGCATCCAATAAAGGATGAAGGTTCTCCTTAGCTCTCCTTTTGTTGCTAATGTATTTGTAGAAACATTTTTTATTGTCTTTTATGGCAGTAGCCAATGTAGTATGTAAATGTCTAGGTCAAAATTATTTAATTCAGGTTTCACACAAGGTTACCTGAGCAAAGAACTTGTCCTCCAGATCATGATGATAGTTCAGAGAGCATTCATAGCCCTGAAAAGAGAGGGGTTTAAGACATGTTCCTCTCATCAACATTTCCTATTAATTAGTTTGGGCTATACCTTTAGCACTCTGGCTGCTGTAAAATTTCAATGCAGGTCATTGATAAAAATGCTCCTCATTTGAAAACTTTCTTTCTTCTTATAAGAATGGGTTAAGGTGATGAAAACTAAATGCAGTCCATTTTATGTTCCTATATTAGGTATTCCCATACTTGAAAAATAGATTTTAGGGTGAGCCATGGTGATTCTGACAATCTAACTGCTGCCCAGGTTCCCCATAGAGTCAATAGGCAGAAAACATAGCTTTGACTATTGATTGTTTTGGGAGTCTAAGCACCTAAATTAGATTGCTCAAATGGAATGACCTGGGTAAACACCTCTAATAAGTTAAAACTCAGAAATCTTAGACGTTATTAAAATCACAGTCTGAAATAATGCATTTTGGTAAAATTGGTTTCCTCACTTCTTTATGGTTGGAAAGAAAGATTCTTTCATATTATTCAGTGCATAAAGCATCAATGAGGGACGTGATATTCCTTCATCAAAGGACCGCATCTTGCTCTCTTCCTGACACTGAAAGTTTTACATTTTGAGGTATACAGTTATGCTGTATGTAAGGGCATGGCATGTAAGGGATAGTCTGTTGATTCTGTTGCTCTACAGACTGCTAGTCATGTCATCACCCAAGAAAACCTACACTGCAGTTGACTTGAACACTTCTTAAAATGCCCTGCAGCAACAAGAGAATTTTAAAGCAGACCAGGCTATGTCTGAAGAGGAGACAGTCTGTGTTGTTACCTACGGCTGAACTTTCTACATTTGACCTCAGTGCAGTCAGAATTAAATTGTCTGGATCTAGCCTACTGGAATTAATCCATTTGATGCTGAAATAATTGACAATTCAGCATTCTTCTGCTAATCTGGAGTTTCTCTGAACCTTTTTTAAGATCTCCAGCAATTTACAGGGAATCTGATTTGTATTATTTATCTTTTGAGAAACTGGAAGTAGTTGATGCCTCATTTTGGCCTGATATTTCTACAAAGCATTCTTTTCCTTACTTACCCAGTGCAACAGGAAAGGAAATAAATTTAAAATCTCCCATGTCTATGAAGGATTCTCCTTATACTGAAGATAGAATCACAGACTCATATAGGTCAGAAAAGACTTCCAAAGGTGATCTAGTCCAACCTCCTGCTCAGAGCACATCCAGCAGGTTGTTCAAGGCCATGTCCAGTTGATTTTTAAATATCTCTGAAGATGCAGGTTCCACAGCATCTCTGGGCAACCTGTTACAGTTTTTTACTACCTTTATGGCATTTTTTTTTTCTTAAGTAGAAGGAGTTTATTTCACTTCCTTATTCTGTGTTCCAATTTGTCTCTGTTACCTCTCACTTTCCACTCTGCACCTTTGAGAAGTTTGACTCTGTCTTCTCTACTTTCTCACACTAGGTGCTTGTACGTGGCAATACAATCCCCCTTAGCCTCTCTTCTCCAAGCTAAACAAGCTCCATTCTTGCAACATTTCCTCACAGGGCATGTGAATCAGCCCCCTCAGCCGTCTTGGTAGCCCTCTGCTGATCTTGCTCCAAAATACCTTTCCTTATGTCAGCTCCATGAACAGAACCTGGTATGTACCATTGGCCCATTCTATGTATGCAACTGCAGTTTTCTTTTCTTAATTCAAGTAGAAAGAAAATATTTGCTCTTTTCGTTTGCATCCTGGGTTGTTTACAAGAAAGATACTCCACTCACCACTCCCTCTAACAGAACAGAGGCCACACGTGCTTGATTATTATACAATCACCAAATGTCACAGAAAACTCTTGGAACAATCACCTCACGAAGTATTTTGAACAAATTGTAATGAATTAGTAACTTCTGTTAATATTGTATATTTTTAATCCTCCAGTTGCTAGGTATATAGAGCAGAATGTATTATTTCCTACATACATACATATATGGATAACTTTAATTTGCATTTTCCTTTATTTCCAGTGCAAGTAAGCTAGAATAGCTCAGACTCCTTGGAGCCAGAGTTTAATGAAGGGCTATAGCTTAGGCTACTTTGTTCATTAATTCTAAATTTAGCCCGGGTATTAAACTTAACACTGAAGCAACGGGGTTTCTTTATAACATCACATCTTAACTCTTACAAAATAAATTATTTGTACCCGTCTACTCAGAATGCAAAACAGAGAACAACTAAAAAAGGCTCCTTTTTACAAGTCAGAATTTATATTAATGATCACATTTCTTTAAATCAAGACTCTACTCCCATTTTGTAAGATTTCTGTGTTGCGAACGCTTTGTATATTTAATGAGTTATGAGACTTCTTAAATTATAGAATGGAATCATACAATCACAGAATGATTTGGGTTGGAAGGGACATTAAAGACCATCTAATCCAACCCCCTTGTCATGGGCAGGGACATCTTTCACTAGATCAGGTTGGTCAAAGCCCCGTCCAACCTGACCTTGTACACTGCCAGGAATGGGGCATCCACAGCTTCTCTGGGCAACTTCTTCCAGTGTCTCACCACCCTCATTGTAAAAAATTTCTTCCTAATATCCAATCATAATCTAACTTCTTTCAGTTTAAAACCACTGCCCCTTGTCCTGTCACTACTGGTCCTGGTAAAAAGTCTCTCTCTGTCTTCCTTATAAGCCCTCTTTATATATTGAAAGGCCACAATAAGGTCTCCCTGGAGCCTTCTCTTCTCCAGGCTGAACAACCCCAACTCTCTCAGCCTTTCCTCATAGGAGAGGTGTTCCAGCCCTCTGATCATTTTTGTGGCCCTCCTCTGGACCCATTCTAAAAGGTCTATGTCTTTCTTGTGCTGGGGACCCCAGAGCTGAACACAGTAGTCCAGGTGAGGTCTCATGAGAGCGGAGTAGAGGGGGAGACTCACCTGCTGACCATGCTTCTTTTTACGCATCCCAGGATACGATTGGCTTTCTGAGCTGCAAGCACACATTGCTGGCTCATACTCAATTTTTCGTCCACCATTATCCCCAAGTCCTTCTCTGCAGAGTTGCTCCTAATCAATTATTCCCCCAGTCTCTGTTGATATTGTGGATTGCATGGACCCAGGTGCAGGACCTTGCACTTGGCCTTGTTGAACTTCATGAGGTTCACATGGGCCCAGTCCTCAAGCCAGTCCCTCTGGATGGCATCCTTTCCCTCAAGTGTATCAGCTGCACCACCCAGCTTGGTGTCATCTGCACACTTGCTAAGGGTGCACTCAGTCCCACTATGTCATTGATGAAGATATTAAACAGTATTGGTGCCAATATGGACCCTTGAGGGACACTACTTGTTACTGGTTTCCCCTTGGACACTGAGCCATTGACTAACTCTTTGGACATGGCCATCCAGCCAATTCTTTATCCATCTAACCGTCCATCCATAATCTCTCCTATTTAGCAGCAACAATGTTGTGTGGAACAGTATCAAAGGCCTTACAGGTAGATGACATCCATAGGTCTTCCTTTGTCCACAGATGCAGTCACTCTATTGTAGAAGGCCACCAGATTAGTCAGACAGCATTGGCTGTCTCTAATCACCTCCCTGTCTTCCATGTTTCCATATGTCTTCTAGGAGGATCTGCTCCATGATTATACTGCACACAGTGGTGAGTCTGACTGGTTGGTAGTTCCCAGGTCCTCCTTTTTACCCTGTAAAAAAATGGGTGTGATATTCCTTTTTCTCCAGTCACTGGAGACTTCTCTGGACTGCCATGACTTTTGAAATATGACAGAGAGTTGCTTGGCAACTACATCAGCCAATTCCCTCAGGACCCTGGGATCCATCTTGTTGGGTCCCATGGACCTGTTTACATTCAGATTCCTCAGGTGGTCTCAAACCTGATCTTCTCCTGCAATGGGAGGGACTTCATTCCCCTAGTCCTTACCTTGAGGTTCAGGGACTTGAGAAATGTGGGAAGGGTGATTACCAGTGAAAACTGAGGCAAAATTTATTGAGTCTTCTCCATGTTGGTTGTCACTAGTTCTCCTGTCTTATTTATCAGGGGGACTATATCTTCTTTAATCTTTCTTTTCTGAGCAATGTACCTGTAGAAGCCCTGATTATTATACTTTACGTTCCTTGCCAAATTCAGCTCCAGCTGTGCCTTAGCTTTCATGATCCCATCCCTACACATCTGGGCAGCATCCCTGTATTCTTCCCAGGATATATGTCCCTGGTTCCACTGCCTGTGCATTTCCTTCTTATGCTTTAGTTCGACCAGGAGGTCCTTACTCAGCTATGCTGGTCTCCTGCCTTCCTTACCTGATGATAAATAAGATACTGATATTGATATACGTTATTTTGCAAGAGAGCAACCAGACATTATCCAAAGGAAGAAAGCTCATAGGAAAAGAAGTTAAAAAAAAAAAAAAAATTCACCAATACAGTTAATACAGTCATCTGTGGGACTGTGATTTCAATTTTAAATGGCAGATTATTAATGGAAGGAAAAAGATTGCATCAAGCTCAGGAGACTATGCTTAAATTTATTGTATGTCAATATGTTTATAGATATAACAAACTGATTTGCTAGGAATTGAGAGGAAATTTTTATAGTTCTTAGGAGGCCATAAGTTCCATAAAAATCCCTCCAGGTATTCATAAGAATTTTTTGAAGAAAAAAGAGAGTTCGGTAAACTCATGTTAAAATATAATTTTTATTTTGATGACTAAGGATTTGGTTTGCACAGAACGTTGTATTTCTACTTTAGTGGCCATTCTGGGTTGGGTTCAGTTGTTTAAACATAAGCACCTAATGTCATCTGAGGCGCCACACATATCCAAGTCATGTGAGTAGGACTGTCAGCCAGGTTCCTGGACTTCCCAGAGATCTATGCCTTGCTGGAAGAGTTGCTGGAGACCAGGTGGGGTGCCTCACAGTCCCTAAAGTAACAGGAGACACCTAGATGACTAAAACTCATCTCCAGGCTTTCTACTTGCTCTCTCTTTAAATATTTTATGTATTCTTTGAATACATAAAATAAATGAAATTTATTAGCATAATGCATGGCAGCTTAAGTAATAACGTAAACTGCATTAAAAGTCACTCAGCTGTTTAACACATGCAGTGTTAGAGACTTCTAGTATAGTTACTTCAGTTAAAGACCTTAAAGCAGATGCAACAAATCTGACTCCTGTGTTTCTGTCTTTGACACATCTGATTTTTATAAAATATATTTATTGCTGTTTTTTAAAACATAGCTAGACTTTAGACCCTCGTATTCATAATACTTTATTTTACTTCTATTGTACAGTTTCTGTTGAAGCTTTTGTCTACTATCTGTTTTGATCAATGTGTTACTGCCTCTAAAGTGATGCCTAAAATTTGTTCTGAACTTGCAAGTCTGGTTGTTTATGTCTTTTCGTTAACTGACTCTACTTAAGTAATTGTTATCTGCATGAAAGTTTAAAAAAAAAAAAAATTTTGTTAAAAACTCTTAGCTTCCTTTCAGTGTATTAAACACTGTATCAGGCAATGAATAGTCACCCCATGAGACTTTTATTGCAGTTCTGCATCCCAGACAATACTCCAGTTTGATCACTGGTTATAATGTAAACCTCTAAGTATTGACTATGAATTAAATATTGTATTGATAATACTAAATGTATCATCTATCATAACAGAAGATCTTCAAAGAGTTCAGACAACCGTAGAAAATCCAAAAGTTTGATTTACATCTTAATTTTAGTTAGGGGTGGGTATAAGGTTTTATTCCTCAGAAATAGGGAACAGAAATGATTCATCACCAAAATGAAATATTAAAACAAAAGTTAACAATGCTGAAAACATTGTCTGCAGGCTACGAAAAAAGTTGTATCATCCTACTTGGTCAAGCTCTGAATAGTCTATAATGGCAACATCTTTTTTTTCTATGGTATATTCTTCACCGGACAGAAACCTGAAGCACTGCCAAGTGATAACTTGATCATTTTGTGCAAATGAAATATCTATCGTGTCATTCCAGATGGTTAGGCTGGGATACATCCCATCTAATTTTGGGCAGATAATCAAAGTGCTCCCTCTTTAGTTGATGATGATTCTTTTCATGACTTTACATGAAGGAATCACAAATCTGACGCTAACAGAAAATGTTAACTACCTTTGGCACTTCTTCAGTGGTCTGGACAGACAGGTGGAGCCCAGAACACTAAACCCACAACAGTATGATTTTAGACAAGACTTGGCAAAGAGAGCTCAAGAGCGTTCAGTTTCTAGGAAATGAATTTAGAAAAACAATATGAAAAGAAAAATTAAATGTAATAGATGTTTAGGGACCTGGCACAAGAGCTCAATGGTCTTGGATATCATAGAATCATAGAATCGTTAAGGTTGGAAAAGACCCTTTAGATCATCGAGTCCAACCGTTAACCTATCACTGCCAAGTCCATCACTATACCATGTCCTCGAGCACCACATCTATCCGTCCTTTAAATACCTCCAGGCATGGAGACTCAACCACTTAAAGGACATCAAAGGACACCTCAACTCAACTTCTCTTCAAAAAAATGTTTCGAGAGTATAGTTCATGTAATAAAAGCATGCATCTCCAAATGTTCTACTTGCTCTTAAGGTCAAAATGAAAAATCTCTAATTCAAAGACAAACACAGTATGTCACGAGACCAAGAAATGAAAGACAGCATGATAATAATGAAATCATTTGGATACACAGCAGTTTCAAAACAGTAATTCTCAGACATGAGTCAGAAATCCTTTTGAGAGAAGCAAACCTTTCATGCTTTTTGCCACCTGTTTCTTCCTCTCAGGTTTAGAAAGGACAGGTCATTAAGTACAGAAGGAAGACATTATATTGCAGCTACTCCCACCAGAGAAATATCTAAAGCTAGTTGCACAGTACTAAAGCCCAGTATTTAATCTTTGAAGACCTTAGTTAATTGAAGTCAATGAGGAAGCTGAATGCTTGATATAGCTAAATATTAGGTTACTGAGTCATGGTTGAGAATACATATTTAATTAAATAAATATTGTGCACTATATATTATACCTATTAAAACTATCATAACTGTTGCTATGAAGTGGCTTAAATAATTAATATTCATACTGAAATAATAATTTATATATCTAATTACTGATAAAGGATGGAAAAAATCTAAATTAATCAGACTGCTTTATTTATGAATAAACATTTTGTGCCATTTTTGCTGTGGCTGTATTTCAGAGATTTCATGGAATTTCAATACTTTTTGTTCTATTGACAGATGTGTTTTGAGATATAAAAGTAAAAAATAAAGAAAAGCATTTAAGATGACCAGTATTTTATGGATTGATTTTAATATGATTATGTCGATTTTATTTGATAAAAAATTGTTTCTCTATGTTAGATCACTTGTTTATTCTGCAGAAATTGCCATGTTATAATTTTGAAGGAAAACATAAGTAAAGACAGATTAGCACTGAGGAGAAAATTTGTAAAATTTTGATTAGACAAATGAAGTAACTGTTTGGTTTTTATTCCCATTTCTGTTTCGTCTATGTTTTTCAGAGCATTCTATCTCACTACACTAGCTGCTTGCTCTTATTTTGCTCAGTCTTGCAGTGAAGTAACCATATAGGACTGAAATCCTATATATAAGCTGGCTATTATGGGACTTATTGTAGACTGCAAATAACACAGGTTAAAATCAGTTTTCCAGGAGGAACAAGAAGGTAGCTTCATTAAGTATCATATAAACATAGCATCTTCCCATTTTCAGGATCTGTGTGAGACTCCCTAAGCAAGTAAGTGCTTGAATATTGAAAGAACTTGAATACTGAAAACTTACAAAAAATCTCACTGTAATTTAACATAGTATCAATTGAAAGTTCATAATTTCAAATTAAATTAATTCAAATTACTTCTAGGCTAATTCATGTAAATAGGTATTTGTTTGTAGATACCTTTTGAATGGGCCTTTTTAGGAATTTGAGCCTCACTGACTAAGTTTTGACAGGAGAGAGTCAAAAAGGGATTTTTTTTTCCCCTCAAATGAACCCAAGTAATTCATATAATATTGCTACCTTTCATCCATTGTAAGACCCATCAATCTCAGTTTTATGATTATTTACTGTTGACCCAGCTTGGAGCAGGAGGTTGGACCAGATGACCTCCTGAGGTCCGTTCCAATCTGAATTGTTCTGTCATTATCATTCTACCATTATGTACAACTATACATGCTGAGATTAGTCCTATTGATTGCAACTTGTTCTGTTTACAATGTGACTTAAGTACAAGTAAATATATTCAGCAACAATTTTTTTACACATAAGTTCAGTTACAAGTCTAATTCAAGACTTCTCTTCCATAAAATCTTCCTACTTACAGCTGTTTCCAGGAAACATATATGAAGATGACTGGGAGGTAGCTGATAAAGAGACAAAAGGTCAATACAGAACAAGTAATTTGATTAAATGATTAAAAAATGAATATATGCACTATGTGTTCCTCCTGCATTTTCCCAGCTTCTGTACTGTAAGCATCCAAGAAAACTCATCATTCAATCCAATATTTTAAAACATTATTGTTATAGTCACGTTTCTTCTTGTTGTGTGTTTCTGTCTCTTCAATTACTGGCAGCTCTTCAATTATTACAAACAGTGTTTGTTTAAACGAGTGATCAGAACTTTTAATCATAACTCTGATTACTCTTCTTACAAGATATTGTTACTGGAGCTATAGTAAAAGACCTCCTATTTCATGTAAGAGCTGCCTAAGACACTGATGTATTGTTTAAAAGAGCAAAGCTTTAAAAACCTGATGCATTCAATAGCAGGAGAAATCTGTGGTTTTTAAGTAGGATGTCACATATTTTTATATTATTAATATTTCTGTATAGGATCAACCAGGTGAAGAGCAGAGGAAATAAGACAAAATACACCAAATAACTCTGACAATTGGCTGAAGTAGCAATGAAATTATAAAAAAAAAAAAAAAACCTAACACAGTAACTTAAGGTAGTTTTAAAAGTAGGATGTATTTTAAATCACCCCCTAATTTGCAATTTCATTTTCTGAAGAAGACATTTACAACTATCCAGATCCCCAGCTAAGAAATAAATTTAACACTTATTGCAGAAGTCTTCTGTTAGGAAGCAAAACTGATATCCATATCCGATTTAAAAAATAAGGGGTTTCAAAGAGTTACAAAATATATTTGCAGGGGTCAACAAAAGTTACTAATATCTTTATATAGAATGTTTTATTTATGTTCAATAAATTTTTATTCTATCATCATCTAGTTCATATAATTATAAATATTATAATTATATATAGAATTATATATGTTATCATATAAGTTCAACAGTTTTACATACAAAATTTTTTCAAGCAACCTTTTTAGTCTGTGCTTTGATTAATTTTCTTTCATTAGCTCTAGGGAAAGGAAATATGTTCTCCCGCATGAGTCTTTTTTCCCCAAACAGCTTCAGAGGAACAGCTGTTTGCACGAAGAGGCTGTGGCCACTGAACCAGGATGCTGAAGAGCTGTTGCCTGATTTTCAATTAGACAAAGAAAAGCTGGTGGGCAGGACTGAGAGTACCCAGCTGTGATTGGCTCAGGGCCCCGCAGCACCTGGTGGTTGGCTGTCACCATGGCTGCTCACTGCCCACCCCTCAGAAGGCTCTCACACGGCCATTTTCAGCTTCGTTACAGGGGAGTCATTGGAGGTACAGGGTTGTAACTGGTCCTGGCCCTGCCAAACAGCTGTGCAGGCACGGTTTGCCCGTGGTAAAGCCATATGGGCTGTTCCAGATACCTTCTTGTCCTTCATGTGCCTGGGCAATGTTTCCCAGCGAATTTAGCCCACAACCTTCCCAGGGTTTGAGGTGAGGGTGGTGGCCTCCTTCTTGCCCATCTTAAAAAGGAGCATGAGTGATGTCTGCCTTTTTCCAGACCTCTCCCAGTTACTGATTAAACTTGAAGACAATGACAGCTGCCTTGCAATGGCAGCCAGGTTCCTCAGCACCCTCAGGTCCATCCCCTCCAGTCCACTGGTTTGCTGTAACGGTCCCTAACTGGATCATCTTCCACTGTGGGCAACCACGCTTCACAAAATCTGGTGATACTGTAACTCTGACAAAACAAAACATTGTTTTGTGTCATTTATTCTGTCTTCTCTCTGCAGCAATACCTGTTAAAAGATCAGGGCTATCAGATCTCCAGAAAATTTGGGGTTTGTAATTCTACTTAAAGATCCTGTGACTGGCAGGTAGGAAAACTGTGAATATAAAAGGCAAAATAAGGACAACGAGTAGTTCTGGCTGAGTAAGCAGTTTAGTCACTGAAGCAGTTTATACTGAAGTAAAAAAGAGAAAATAGAAACTTGATTTGCAAGCTTATATTTCTGGTTTACAAGACCCAGTAACCACAGAGGTCATATTTGAGCTATCTGGGAATCGGCATTGGAAGCCCACGATGCCCTGTATTGATCACTGCTCTAATGTTATAAAGTTCTCCCTTATTAAAAACTCCTAAAAGTTCAGAAGCCATTTCAGATTCTGCAAGAACAAAGCCCTAGCAAGCACTGTTTCCAAGCTAAAAAATAATTTAAAAACTTGATTTCCCTCTCTTTTTTTCCTGCACTGAATAGTAGATGTGAAAGGAAAGCCTCTCTTTTGTCTGCCTGATGTTACAAAGCCTCCTACAGTATACTAGTCTTGATGAAATCTTTTTATGCAGAAACATTTTGTGGAAAAGTGCAGAAGAAAATCCCTTTCCTCATCTTTCAAGATTAAACATGGATTTGAACTAGAATTAAAAATTGAGATAATTCTTTGCAATGAACATCATTAAATTCTTGATTTAAGGATTAGAGCCTATGGTCTATAGGTTTCAATAAAGCAGGAATTCCTGACACATTTTGTCTGTTCTTCAGAGCTACCACAAAAGCAAAACCAGTGTTTCAGAAAATTCTACTTTGTTGTGTGAATGAGCCCTTTGTGGTAACATAGGAACACGTGAACAGAACACAACACAGTTAAATTCTCTCCATTGTACACCATAGCTAATTAAAAAAAAAAAAAATCTCTAATAATATGAAAAAAAAAGAAGTATTGTTAAGGAAAGAGAGTCTTGTCATACAAGTTATTTTTCTAATGGACTTTTGGAATAAAAGCATCAGTAACGATTTGGACATCTGTGGATGTGTCAGTACATCAACTCATTTCAAGGACCTCCTCACCTCCAGAATGATGCAATCTAGGAGAAATCTCTATTCTACATATTTACTTTTTAAAGAGCTGCAATAAAATGTATGTACTTATGTAATAATTTAATATATTTTATATAGAATTTGCATGATGTATTAAAGGAAACCAAATGCTTTTAAATCATATATAACTCAGTGATAGACTCATTTATAGACTTAATTTTTAAGAAAGTGGCATTACATACATACTCTGTCTTTCAGCTATGTACTTTATTTTTAAAGCATTTATTCATCTAAGTGCCAAGAATATTTAGCTTGATTGTACATCTCAGTGTATTTCAGACATCAAAAAAGTTATGTCTCATAGTAACTCTACTGGTAGGTTTTTCATTCTGCACATTTGATAGGTTGGAAAATAAAGTTGATTTACTTCAGATAGACAGAACACCTCAAATTGGGCTTTGAAGGCAAATTAGTATCTAAAGGTTTTGTGCATTTCATAGCTCTCTACAGGATGTTCCTGGCTTTAGACTCCTCTCTGTACACAGTCCTTTTTACATCTGACACATCCTCCTCTGGCACCTCTTGGTGTAGTTCCACTTCAGCAGCACACTCTTGTGAGAACTGTTAGCATTCTCATCAACTTTAGAGATAAGCCCACATTTACTCATCCATCTGTGGTAATGGGGTATTAGGTCCGGTCATTCTTCCAAAAGCCTTGATTCAGCAAAATCTTGAATCACACACATAACTGCAAATACTCACCAATTCCAGTTCTCGAGCTTGTTTTTTTTAAGTTTTTTTTTAAGTTTAACTTATTTCTTTTCTTGAAATGCATTTTTGAAAAAAATGCACGCTATCCAAGTCACAAACTGTGAATAAGTTTACAGCATTCTTACTGAGCAGAAGTAAGCTATATTTATAGAAGCTCATTTGCAAAAGAATAAAATAAAAGTTGGAGCTCCCTGAAAAGATCATCTAGAAAGTATTCTTATTTTTGGCTACAGACCAAACTGATATTGCTAGGTTTCTTTTTTCATTTTACTTGATTTCATTTCATTTATGAACTATGATTGCAGAAGAAGAAAATGTGGATAATGAAGATAAGAAGATAAGGAGCAGGAAAAAGAAGGAAAGCAGAAAACAAAGAGGAACAGACCTTTGAGTCTTTTCTTTTTCTTAAAAGACATTGAGTACAGGTGAAAACTGAGAGTACAGAAAAAAGAAACATAATTATGATGCAAGAGGAAACTGAAAAATCCCAAACCATATTTCTTGTTGATCTTATTGACTGCTAATGTGAGCAGTTGCAACAGTATTAAGTGGACTTTCCACAGTATGCAATCTTCTCAGTGTCAAGCATTTATAAGATTGAAACCAGAAATTTCAGTTCCAAAATTTATATGCAATTTCACCTTACTGACGTGGTCTGCAGCTCCATTTTGGAAATGACATTAGGAAGCAACTACTAATTGCAATATTCAATATATAGATAGCATGATAGCAAGTGAACTAAAAATGCAGAGGAGAGACACAGTGTCAGTTCTGGATTAGACTGTAAAGGGATTGTGATTAATAAAGAATGATGACTATTTTTTGCTGCCTGACACAACACACAGTGGAAGCAACTCACTGAAAATTTTCTGTAAGATTTCTAATTGCCCAAGAAGTTTAAATTTTGAAGAATGTAGAGCATAGATACATAGTACACCATAAATCATTTCTGCCTTGTCTGTTTCATTAAAAATAAATAAAACCTCAAATAACTATAAATATGGAGGCCAACAGAAAAAAGTCTCACCAGATTCTTAATTTATTAAAGGCTTTATACAGCATACCAGAAATGTGAACTACTGAAGAATAATTTCCCAGTTCAAGATCTAAACTGAAGAACCCTCTAAAATTTGACTGTTACACACTAAAAGGCAGTGTATTTAAAAGCCTGAAACACTTGGTTTTGACAGGTATTGTGCATAAACCCCAATAAACATTCAAATACATCATGCCATGATAAGGAAGTTACTGTGTTTCTAAACTATTTTGCTTCTTAAATCAAGGGCTGTTGATTTGAATTTCACTTCTTTCCATTACCAAACTACATTGTTTATATGTCAAACTCCCAACCAAAAAAGCACTGGAGAAGAAAATGGGAACTGTATTTAATCTTACTATAAACATTATGTCTTGTCTTAAGCATTTTCACTTCTAATTCTTCACTTTTTTGTCCTTCACAGGAAAAAAATTTCAGCTCTGTGTCAGAATTTTCTAATAACTTTGGACAAAAGTTCTCCATTTATTCAAAATATTTTTTTAAAGAATCAGCTCTTATAGGTCTCTCCCTTTTAAAAGCATCAAAGTTCTGAAATCATCAGTTTTACTTTTGACTTTTTCTACAACACATTAATTTTCTGATAAAACTTAATTTTTAGTTTGAAAAATTAATTTGTTTTTGAACACAAAAAAATTACAAAACCGAAGCAAAATTAAAAATCCCAGTGACAGAAAAGAATGATTCAGCCAATTTTTCATTTGGAGGTTTATCAACAAGTTGAGATTTTGGTGTTCCATCTTTCACGTCAACCACAACAGACACAGCTGGGTCAGAGAAGAAGGCTGAGTTCAGCTATAGGATTTGACATTAAAAATGTGATTCATTCACCTAAACAAAAATATCTAATTGATTCCAGCAGGTCTCGTATGTTCATACATCCCCATATGGGGCACTTCTGCAGATAGCAGACACATTCAGTATCAGACTATAAAAACTGAAGGAGAGAGTGATGTGAAATAGAGTTCTCATTATCTTGGATAACTCATAAAGGAGTATTATTCACTGAAGAACCTGAAACTGAAGTTGCTGCAAGTGAGGGGATTCCCCAGCCACCTCCAGGAATGCGGCAGGGTAGCTGCTACACAGTGAGTAGCTCGAGCACAACTGTTGAGGCTTGCTGAATTCGGCAGCTGATAGACATGGCTGCTGCAGCTCTCTGTCCCCAGGTCCAACTGCTACTGAGGCTGAGCATGGTTTCTCAACAGGCATGCATGGATGAACACACACACTCACACACAAAATTCACACACACGGCCAGTCGCCTCATGCTAACTTGGGTGGAAAATAGTGCCTTCACCAGCACCCACGTAAACTCAAACAAATATAAATAGCATGGAAAGCCTCATTCTATGCCACTTCTCCAGCCGACTGAGGCTGAAGTCCAGGAGTGGACTACACACACACACAGGTGCACGCACACACACACATATATACTTACATATACATACAAGTACAAAACAAAATATGGATCAGTCCAGCAGCTGGCCTTAGACACTCAGTCTATCCAGGGGCTAGTCCTTGGATTCCCTGGTCTTCCCAGTTGCTGGCACTTGAGCCTATGAGCCCCAACGGTTTTTGTCTCATTCACCTCTTATACACTTGTCGGCTAATCCGTCTTGAAGTTGGCTAGTGTTCACACATATGCAGTCAGAACAGAGAGCATACCCACACAGAACAGAGTCAAAAATATGATTTAATGAGAATATGGGCTAGACTGCAGTGATGAAGTGCAGGGCGCAGATGACGTGTTTACACTTTTACCTTTTATCTACATTTGTCTCTGTTTTCCCCAGCTTGTTCCATCCCTTTCCCTGCCTTTAGTCCTTCCAATAAAGGTTCTACAATAAGCCTTGCACATTCTCACAATCTCCTGAATATACTCCACAATAAGTTTTAGACGGTTCTAAAGTGTTCCTTCCCCTGCCTCCCATAATTAATCCTCTTCAGCAATACCTTCATTCACTCCACAAGGCACTTGGGGAGGAAGCTTCTTTCCTTGACTTATCTTGGGGGATGAACACCCAGACACTGATCTCATTGTTCTTCTTGGGCAGCCCTGGGACAAGCAGAGTCTTCCTGCACTCACGAAGTTACTGGGGTCCTTGGTCTGTCGTTGTTCCTCACCAGGTCTTGGTGGCTGTGGTGATATAACAACCTAATACACTCTGAGCAGCATTCAAATTACTAAAAATGGAAAGATTATTTGGTCACATTGGAAGCACGGGGCACTCAGGGTGCGAGCAATATGCTTGGGAGGCTTGGGAGCAGGAATGGCAGCAAGGGCCAGTGCTTTAGCTGCGAGCTAGGAGTCATTCCCATGAATAAATGGCTAGCTCATTTTTAAAAAGACCTAAGAGGAAAAGACTTGAAGCAAGGTACTCTGAACCAAATGGCTCAGGGAATGAGGATGGCTCCCTGGGGCACATGATGAAGGCGGCAGAGGCTGTCACAGCTGATACAACTGTCTGGAAGGAGCAATTTACCTCCCCTTGCCCGAGTCCTCTGTCTGAAAAACAGGAACAATAATATTGCCCTATCGTAAAGGCTGGAAAAATGCATAATATCCAACAGATAGTCAGAAATCATGCCACTATTGTAACAAAAGGAGAAAGCATTTCTAATGTTGAACAGTGTTTCCTTATCCAGGTTGTAAAGGCTCTTTAGGCCTTGAACACCAAGTCATTACAAGTCCTGTGTCTCCTTTTCTGTCTGCATGTTTGGTTTCCATCTGAAGAACAGCATGCGACAATGCACTTTCTCCATTGTTATTTCAATATACAGTTGGTATATATATGACTTCTGACAGTGTCAAAGGATTTGGAACTGGGAAGCACTCCCCACACCAAGAACTTATGATGTGCTCTTCAGGAACTTAAAACTCTCTTGTACATGTAGTAAGTAATCACATGGCTGAGCTTCGAGATATTTTTCAGAGAAAGTGACAGCCATAGTAAGGTTGGGCTCCACTATTAACTTTTTTTTTCCTCAGCTAGTGAAAGAGAAAGGATAGGAGGCAAGATAATCTTTTGTTAAACCACAATCTTGAGACACCAAGACTTTCAAAGGAACGATGACAATTGTAATGTGTACTGTGAATACATAGACTTGTTTAAATGCCTCACTTTCTGGCATCCTGAAAAAATTACTTCCTGTCAAGAAAGATCAAACAACTTATTATAGAGAACTACAGAAGACAAATATAACATATTGCTTTGCAAAGTAGCACATCAGGAGTTCCTCTGCCCACAGAAGTTAGAAAAGTACAGCAGCCAGGAAGCAAGCACCTGGTTTTAGGACACAACCCATTTTCTTTGGATAATTAAATAATTAAATTAAGTAATAATAATTATGCCATCGGAAAAATATCATGTTAGCGGTGTATATTCCACACATACTACACTGAGATTTATGAGAAGCAGCTGATGTCCAGGTTAATGTAGCATATGACAACTCAATGAGATAAAAGTTCCTTCTTTGCATCTCATAGAAGTACTGTATATTGTGACATCTGAAAGAAATATCATAGGTGGAAACAATTGCAAATTTTCATGTGGAATTTTTCCATTTAAAAAGTCATGATTTATTGAAACCATCTTTTAGTAAGAGAGTGTCACTGAATTTTTTGAGTAAAAATAAATGTATAACTGTCAAAGCTTTTATAGCTTTTTAAAATCTATTTTCTGCCCTTCAGAAGAAAAAGACTTTTAATATTAAAATATAAATATATTTATAAAGTGAAAAATCAAAGCCAAAACTGAGATGCAATGTTTTAAAAATTACTGCAGCAGAATGTTTTGATTAAACTTTACATATGTTTTTCTTTCTTGCATTTTCCTTAAGATATATTTCTCATATATTCATTTTTTCTTTCCAACTCAGAAAGAAGAAATTTAGTTGCTTAAAAATAGGCAGCTAATGCCATTATAGATGCTCTAGCGCTTTTTCAGATAGTTGCATGGAGCTAGCATATCTGACCAAAGATCATGGAAGCTGAGGGGCAGCAGATGCATCAAAGAGCTCAAAGAGCTCTGCATGTCTGCATTTAGGCAACTGAATCCTGCATTTTGCAACCCTGCAAGCCAACATTATTTGGTGGACATATGTAAACACATCTTCACATTCAACTATACCACTTATTTTGAGTTTTGTTTGCCTCTTGGCAGAAACCAAGTGAAAAACTCCACTCTCCTTAAGTCTAATGCAAAATAAGCAAGGGAATTTGCAAAATTACCTACTTCTACTCTGACCATACAAGTTACAAGAATGTTTCAGCTGTTTGTTTGTTTTTAATAAGTTGATTTTTTTGAAGGGCAGAACTTGCAAATGGAAACTTTAACATCTCATAGTATCGTTCTTTATGAAGTAAGAGTGTAAACAGGAATTAAAGAGAAAAAAGAAGCTAAACTCTTCCAAAGAGTGTTGCTCTATTTTTGCATTTTGTATCTATTCGTAATTTGATAGTATTAAATACAAAATTTTAATGCACAAGGAAACCAGCTATTAGACCTTTCTTTGATTTGATAGGGAGAAAAAGCAGCAGAAATATTTGTACTAAATCAAGTAAAAAAACAAAGTAACTGGCATTTTTGTGTTTAGTGTTCTGATCCTTGGTTCATAAGCCACATTTTCCTTATGAGTATCTAAAACTGAAATTGGAACATTTTAAAAAATTTTTATTTTATTCTTACATTCATGCTTGCTACAAATCAAGATTGCCTGAGACCAATACTCATATTTCGGCCATAGCAAAGTAGAACATAACACAAATTCAACATAAACTGTAGAAACTTGTTTTCATTTTATCTTTAAAGCTACTTTGTTTCTAGTAGCTTATCTTTTTAAGGTTTTATCTAAACCTAATTCTAAACATATTCTTTCATTCTTTTTGGATATACATGTCTTTCAAATACAGACATGGACACACATATACAGCCTCAGTAAAACATTTACAGCCAGTGCAATTAGGAAGAGTTACAGCAGTATCCCCTGAGTATCTGAATCACTCGGGAGAATAATGTAGTTGCAGAGACCGGCATTATAGTGCCTTAGAACTAGAGAAAATATGAAAACCATGGACAAAATGTGAAGAATTTGTTAATTTTTTTCTTCTCAGTCCTTGGAAAAAAAATACTATTTTTTTAACATTTATTCATTTTTTTTCTGAACAGTTTGAGGAGATCCAGTGAATTATGCACTAAAAACTTAAGTGCTTCCTCCAGATTTGTTTCATTCAAATTAGTGATTGCTCTCTGAATCAAAATCCCAGATTTTAATATACATTTATTTTCACTTTGCATATATTTGCAACTTGACAACACAGTTTCTAATCTCCATCATGGTCCAACCCACAGTTCCATATCTCAGCTCTTACCAGCTTTGTACAAATGACAACACAGCACAACTTTGTAGGTCTAACTCCCTCTGCAAACTTTACAGTAGTAATGTATTCAGAGATTTCACTAGTTTTGAACTAACAACAAAAAAGAGACATGTATTTTCAAAAAAATAAACTTTCTTGTAAATATAGACCCTTTTCTAGTCAGAAGAACGTACTTTCCACCGTACTAGCATTTGTGACAGGTTTTACATTTTAATGAAAATAATGAAAAATCTTGACTGTGAACAATAAAAGGATAAATGCTTGACAATATGCACAGTTATGTCTGTAATGACAAACAAATGCACCTAAAAATGTACTGTAACTGAAATAACTTGTTGAAGGACTTGAAGGTCAGTTTGAGACAAGGGATTTTGTAAATGGAAGAAGTCACGTTGCCCATAGAGCTGCCCTGTCATATGAAGTATTTGCTTCCAGAACTGACTCAAAGACACTTCTTTTCCAACACAATGCATTCTTGATTTGTCAGGAATGTGACACACACTATTAAAAGTGGATAGCAGTAAGTGTCTTCACAGAGCAAGTTCTGCTGAACAGCCTGCAGAAGTGTCACATTATGTTAGAGCAGCTACCCCGTCCTCACGTCTCATTATGCATGGACAACTATACTGGAGGGCATCGGTTAATGAAATTAATGCTGAAAATGAAACAAAACCCGAGATGACTGCATGACAATGCTACAATACATCTGCCCACTTTAGAACATGTTACAAAATAAATGTACAGCTCTCACTATTTCAACTGGCTTCATTATATTATAATTGTTTTTGATGTACTTGCAAATCACTTTAAATGGCTGTGGAAGGAATGTATTACTTCTGTTGCTTCATTTATGCAAACATATCTGAATTTACTATTCTCCTTTCCCTCTCTCTTATATTACTCTGTCTTTTTAACCTCTTGTTATGACTTGTTAGACAAAGATTTCTTCCAGTGTTTGCCTTTCTTAACTTGTCTATGCTGGCTTGAATAATCTGAGTCTAAGATGCATTGGAACCCATAGGCACTATTCACAACATATGTAATAGATAACAACAGCAATAGACAGCAACTGAGAAAATAACGCAAAATATAGGAATTGGGGTCCATCATACAGCTAGTGACACTAACGTCGTTTTACCTGAATACTCTACATGGCTGTTATGGATTTTTTCATTCTTGAAAGAAGGATCTGTCACTGAGGCATGTGCTAAATCCTATCTAAGACAACATTCATGCTGTCTTTAGTAAGTAATGCCAGAGTGTTACTAGAGTTCCTGAACAAAGTGGCATTCGTCAGCAGTAGCTACTCTTTGGAGCATTCAGGCAAGGATGTGTCCTTCAGCATATCTAATACAACAGTGGGATCCTGGAGGAGTATAAGGGAGTCCACTGGTTGCACAAAATGGGTTGGTTTGTACGGTCTTCCTAAATGGCAATTCGTACTGCTCTTGCAGAAAAACACTGGGCAAGATGAACCATTGGTTTGACTTAGGGGGGCATTTCTTGTGTTCTTGTGATAGGGCCAAACCCAAAAACCCCCAAATAACTTCCTCTTTCCTCTACCCCACCCTCCATTTGGAAGGTCATATGGGAAGGGAAAAACAAGCATACAGAAGAGTTTCCTGTTGAAAACTCAGCACTGAACTACTAAGTAGAAGAGATTTACAAGATAAGAGGCATCTTGACTTCACAGTCTAGTGCTTAAAGCACCCCATCAGGCTGTGGAGTCCCTGGATTATGCTCCCTGTTTTGTGTTTTACATTTCAGAGTTATTGATTTTAAAATACCCGTAGTAGTATAAAGGACTGATTCCCATCTGGGCTTCCTAGCCACTAGGACAGGTAAGAATGCTTTAGGCCTTTAGCTCTGAAGAGAGGCAATGAAGTATTCTGGGACTGTTGTTAAATAACAATATAGATTCTTTAAGTTTTAAACTTGGATCCTACATGGTTCAGTCCTACAGAGATAATAACGATAGTCATAATCTTTGTTATCATCATGGAATTCATTTCATTTTCCCCTTATCTCAGCACTCATGATTATAACTTTTATAAAGTAATTTCAGTCAATATTCTGCAGGACCTTGATTCACAAGGGCATACAGGGATGAAGAAGAGGATGTAATGTATCACATAAAAAATATTTTTCTTGGTATTGTATTGTTTAGCTCACTTCCTTTTCTACTCAGTCATGGTATGTATTCTGCTGGACTTTTTTTCTATCTTTGTGTCAGGTAAAATGGAAAGGAAGTCATTTCACAGTGTACAACATATTTTCATCTGTTGTTTCTCAGGTAATGAATAAAGTTATGCACATTTGGCATTTATTTAGCTTGCTCATATGTTAGATTGTACTTTCTTGAATAATTCATTATGCTCCTTACACTGCTGTAGACAAATTAAGATAGGTAAGGGAGTCTGGGAGAGAGTCATGAAACTGTCAAGGAGTTGCTATCATCTGAGCAGAGGTTATGAAACAAATCTGAACCTCTAGTAAACTAAATATGTAAAAATGGTGCAGAAATGCAAGATCTTTCCTATAAAAGCTATACATTGAGGAATTCACAATATAAAACTTTCAGGATGTAATTCTGTTAACAGAAAGGTAATAAGAGATTAAAAGATGGCACTACAGAAACACTACACCATAATTGTTAGACCAGTGCCTCACAACCACAGCCTTTTTTAATCAGAAAGCAATCTACTCTTCTAAAAATCCAAAGGTTGTCTTGTGCAATGTTGGCAGAATGGTTTTTATCTACATCCTATTAAAAAAACTAAACTAAGCATGGAATGCTTAGTTGTTATTTTTGTATTTTCCCATTTTGATTTTTTCCTTGCCTGTCTGTGAATAGGTATCATTTCATGAACCAGTTGCTCAGATCCTACAGATCACCAATAATCCAGAGATCATGAGTTGAGAAACAGCCTTAGATTTGGCTGCTCCAAGAGCTTCTTTGATTAGTCCTTCTACTCAGATGAAGTGTCACAAGTAACACTAGCTGCTATAAATCTTTAGGAGTTAATCTCTTTTCTGCTAGAAGCTGTCTGATAAAGCAAGGGACCAATATCAGTGTTCTGTTACACCATTAATGTATACTGTCCATCTTCACACACATACACACATGCACATATTTTACAATGTTTTCTCTTGAGGTTTGGTGGAAGTTGGTTAGTTAAAAAAGTGTTCTCTGTGGCTTGATCCTAAGATATTAATGGTCTCTCTGAAGGTGCTAAGGGCTTAAAAGTTGTAAAACACATTCATATCACATGATACCTCACCCTGTGTCTAGAAGTGTATTTCTGCGGCCATAAAATCTGTGATTTTTCCTGCTGGAAACTGAACTGTACCTTTATACCTGAAAGGAGGTTGTAGCGAGGTGGGGGTCAGTCTCTTCTGCCAAGTAACAAGCGATAGGACAAGAGGAAATGGCCTCAAGCTGCGCCAGGGGAAGTTTAGGTTGGATATTAGGAAAAACTTCTTCACCAAAAGGGTAGTCAGGCATTGGAACAGGCTGCCCAGGGAAGTGGTTGAGTCTCCATCCCTGGAGGTATTTAAAAGACGGGTAGATGTGGTGCTTGAGGACATGGTTTAGTGGTGGACTTGGCAGTGATAGGTTAATGGTTGGACTCGATGATCTTAAGGGTCTTTCTTTTCCAACTTTAACGATTCTATGATTCTATATCGAAGTAAACAGGGTTAACAGAAAGACTGACATTCATGTGAATTCATAGATGACTAGAAACTAATAATTATTTCATTCTATACTGAATATATTATGAGATGGGGTTTTGTACTGTTTTAACTAGTATGAAAGAAATGGCAAGAGATGAGGGAAATATTCAGTGTTAAAATCCCCATGGAACTCATTATAAAGATGAATTGATTACAATACTGAAAAAAGAATGAAAAATTAGACTGAAAACAAAAGTGAATATCACATGCGTTTTAGCCTTATGTTTTACGGCTTTTTTTAATATGCTCTTGTTTCATTGCATTTTAACTTTTTTTGTTACTTGGCCATCATCATTGAAAATTTATTTGTGGTGCCAGAGAGGATTCGGAAAACAGCAGAATGGCTGACAGAAGTGTAATAGGACTCAACGAGCTGAACTGATATTCTGGAGAAAAAATGGATTTTCTTGTTGCTCTTCAGCAAAACTTGCATTTGGTAATTCTATAAAATATGAACGTTATTGAAGCCACAATGTCAAAATATGAGGAAAAATAATGAGAAAAAGAAAATAAAGGTCCTACAGAATTTTCCAACTTGCAGGTGATAAGGGTGAAGTATTTATAAGCTTTTTTTCTGTTTGTAACTTTGGTTATGAAGGCTTGGGCAACTGGCTCTAGGTGACCCTGCTTGAGCAGAGTTGGACCAGATGACCTTCAGAGGCCCTTTCGAACCTCAGCTATTCTGTGATTCTGTAATTCTGTGGCTAAAAACTTTACCATCTGTGTTTGACACAAGTCAATGAACTACAGAATTTTTTTTTTTTTTCATTTCTCTTTTAAGTTAACTGTAAGGACAATTCAGAGGGAAATCATATTTGTGTCCTTCACTTTGTTTCTTCACAAAGAAGTGAATACCTAGGCAGTGTAGCCGAGCTTATTCTGAAGATGCCTGTCAACTCCATAAGAGATGGACTTTGGTAGGGTACAAGCATAATGTTTTCACTCTAGTGGAGTAGTGAAGTATTGTTCAGCAAAGTGAAATGGTTTATGAATGCCAGAATCGGCCTGCCCCATTCCTTTGCCTCAAACTCTTATAATGACTTTACATAAAGAGATTCCTGAATTGCAGCAATATAGGAGACATGAAAATCAATCTCACAATGCATCTATATGATCTCTGGAAGGCAAGCATAACCCTCATCTGCCTTCCTCTAAATTGGCATCAACTTCTGTAGGCTCAACCAATCCACACATTGTGTTGTTGTTAACATAATGATTTCTCAAGCTAATGTGATAGTGAATATTTATATTCTATATATATATATATATACAAGCATTTAATCAATATGTGAAAAAAAGGTAAAAAATGTTTTGACTCAAATGATGGGTTTTCTTCTTAGGCAGATTACTTTTTAAAATCAGCTATGGGAATATTTTGCTTAATTTAGAATGATTTATTCATTGCATATAAAATTGTATCTATTACATTGCATTGCAGTTACCTGGTTATGAATGAAGATTTTAATATTCTTAGCCATATTTAAGTGTACTTTTTCCTTTTTGTTTCCTATCAGAATTAATTCCCTATAATCACTAAAGGAACCAAAGATAAAAAGGATCCGTTCATACTAACATACTAAGAATGTATTCTGTTTAACGTAGTGGAGTATTAACTCTTGTTCTAAATCCAGGTATTGAAAGATTTTATGTAAGTAAGTGCAAAACACAGACTCTTAGGGTCCGATTCAGTTGACCAAACATAGATCTCAAGTGCCATTTAAGCTGCTTTGGGATATTCCTCTTGGTCTACAGACACTTCTTTAAGCACATGGGCTATCCATAGATCTCATACCAACTAGCCCTGTGTAGATAGCTGAAATGTCCATGACTATCCAAAATGGTACTTGGCGCCCATGCACAGGCACTCAAATCTTACTCCAGTAATTATTCACGTAAGTGCCTACCTTCCCGTTACAGTCAAATGAGAGCTGGTATCATTTCATCAGTTGGATCATTCTGTAGACTGTATTGGCTACAAGGCAGTTGATAAGACATTGGTGACTGGCATCATTTGAAATACCATACGTTATTCCATTCAGCCCATATTCTTCCAGAAGGACATGGGACTTCCATAGATCTTGTGTAAGATCTGCCAATGTGTGACATCTCAAAAGGCACTAAAAACCTTTGAGTGGGCAACTGAATCAAGCCTAAAATCTTCCACAAATACAGTGGCATCTTGCTTACTAGCTTACAAGTGGACACCTAAATGTAGGTGTCTAAATCTACTTTGCAACTTGTCCACATTGGCAATTGTCTTGCTTTCACTATAAAGGAGAGCACACACAACAGCTGTTTTAAAATTGAGGATATTACATTTAATTTCCCTACAGTACATGGTGTCTGTGTTACTTTTGTGCAGTCATTGCCTAGGAAGACCCTATGAACTGAAAACAGAGCATCAGCTGACATTGCACTAAATTATCTAAAGGACAAAAATTATAGTTGCATCAAAAATAAAAGATAATCAAAACTGTTAATAAAAGTATCTCTTTTGCAGAAGAAAGCTTCCTTCTAATGCAGTCTAAATTGAGATACTGTTGATTACAGATCCAAGATTACAAGAAGCATTAAACATAGAGATCTTCTCAATTACTTTGCATTAAACTTCTCAATTACTTTGTCTTGAAGTCCCTATTTGTAGCTCATGGCATTTGTGCTTAACAATATCTTGTGTCTGTTGGATTAAAAACAAAAATACTTGTTTCCTTTTTCATTTTAAATAATCAAAATATAAAATTCATCAATTCATGTTTTAAATTTCTTGTATAATCAGAAGTAGATGGAAATCTGAATTCTTTTATTCATTATGCTAGACAGTCACCATTTTATATGCACCACAAAAGCTTAAGTATAGTAAGTACCTGCAGCTGTTCTGTAGCAGATGGCTATAGTCAGTGTCTGATTTTTTTTTTTTACTGCTATTGAGTGCACAGCACTTGATTCAATGGCCCAATTAAAACAAAAAAAAAAAAAAAAAAAAAAAAAACACTGACCATTTTAGAAGATATAATTTGTCTTTTCTCTCTATTATTGCCACATAGCTTCATCATACTATTTTCTCAGCTTGGGTACAATTTTTTGGGTTTGGTATTTTTCAAGACTCCTGCTTGATAGTTTTTGAATTAGCATTGTATATACCCCCTGCAGGCATTCTCTTCTCTGAAGGAAAATTATGCTGATAGTCTTAAGACTTCATTTCACAGCTTCAAAAAGCTTACAAACATTTCCGTCTTTTTTGGAGAAGTGCTGGGAATCAGGAAGGTAATAATCAGGTGAAATTTTTCCAAGCACACTGTAAGCCTAAAAATTATTCACTTGGTCTGAACTACCAGAAAATGAGACAAATAGTCCAAGCTAGTTTAGGCAACTTCTAGCCCATTCCTCTTGGAAGGGAGGAGAGACCCAGAGATTATGAGGGGTTGCTCTTCAGGTTTCTTAAGCTATAGTCTGTAGTCCACTGCTGATCAGTAATGACATTTAAAGCAGATCAGAACAATTTTGTCCTCATAATTGTTTTTTTTTTTCCCAATGAAATTCGATGAACAACTGCCTATAAAAGTGTGTATATGTACACACACATATGCAAGTCATTAAGAAACTTTAACTGGACAATAAATAACCCTCCCATTAGACTGTATTTATTAATTTCTAGCTTCATAATGACCCTGGATTTTTATGCTAAAGCTGTAGAGAAATATCTTTTCGCTGAAGTTCCTTTACTGTTCTTCACACAGGTTCAGTAGGTTCTTCATGGAGAAAACTGCTCAGTTCTGGCACTTTGAATTTCTAAAGCTTTGCTGAAGGCCAGTAATTTCTGCACTGCACTGAAGAAGGAACTGTTGAAGGCTTTGCATTCAGGAGTCATATCAAGCGTAAAGAAACAACTACTTCTAAATAGCTAAGTTCTGCCTCTATAGATTTTAGGACCTTCATAAAAGCAAACTCAGTATATCCCAAGGGGACATAGTAGTGAAGTCTTCATGGATCTCTGATGAACATATAGTTTCTGTTAATCAGAGTTTAGTTAATCAGCTTTCCACTTGATTCTAGAATAATTCATTCTAGGATAAATTGAGAGTTATCTAATAAGTGTCTTAGAAGTATCTTAGAAACCATTCATACTTTGCAGGTTGATTGGCAGATACATTAGGCAGCCTTAGGCTTGCTGTCGCCACCCTTGCAACCAGTATTTTCCCTTTCTTATTTATACTTTACAACTTGTTCTAATTCAGTCCAAGCTAGTGTGAACGTCATGAGAAAGAACAAAGGGAGCAACTCCAAATGAAAATTCTGCAGCTGTTTTATTCTAGTCTGTAGCATACAGAAATAGACAGTCTGATAAACAGAGAATTAAAAGTGGAAGAAAATTATAAAAGAGAGGAAGCCATGAGATCTATAAACCATACTAAATAAAATATCAGGTGAAGTGCTTGCTTTAATACCAGTTCTCCCATGCAGACTATTAAATAGAATAATATCTTGATAGCTGGAACCCAAGGTATCTTAATTCTATCTCTGTAGTTTCAATAGCATCTTTTATAGTCGTTTCAAAGTTATTTGGAGAATTGAATTATTCTTTCCCTCTCTCACTCAACAGATGAACTAACCTAACATATGGAGAAATCAAGATCAGGACTCCATTATGAAAGCTGCTGTAACATAATTTGGGAAGAGCTACTTTATAAGACAGTTGTCATACCATCACTTGTGAAAACTTGGTCCTGCTTTGAGTGGGGTTTTAGAGACGATGACCTCCAGAGATCCCTTCCAAGTAAATAATCCTATGAAACTGTGCTTCTAAAGCCTGTTTTACCTTTCAAGGAGTTTGTGGCCTAATTGAAGACAGATCACAACAGCCCATCCTGGAAAGAAAGTAAGGATCAGACCAAAACAAGACAAACTACCATACCACTGTATCATGCAACGGTCCTCACATGCAAATCAGGAGGAATGATTACAAGGAGAGTGAGTTATAAGACTAATTTGTCCAGCTACAAAATTATGTCAATAACTATCCCCCACTTAATTCAGGGTTTATGCATAGTTGAAAGAAGGGCAGACCTCAGTGCAACATCTTGTGATAGGACTACCGAGAGCTGTCAGGCTTGTTACTGCACTGACAAATCCACCCGAACACAAGACTACTGCTTCCAAATATGTGAGTACCCTGGTAGACATCACTGCAGTGGCTGTCCTTGGTACAGGCTTTTAGTGCTTTCTTTACTGTTGTGTTGGTTAGAAACTGAGCATGGTAAAGGGAGATCTTCTCTTCATACCTTTCTTTTGTCTTCTTTAATCAAAGGTAGACAGTTCAAAAATCCTTCAGACCCAGAAAGTAAGGCCTAAGCTTAGGTTTTAATCTGCCCTTGGAATTTCAAAATGTGATGAATGTAATAGAAATATTTATTTCTTTAAAATACCTATAGTAGTTATGCTGTTCTAATGTAAAGGACATAGTTTACTGTCTTGCACAGCAGCACTAAACCACATTGATCTGCTTGCATTGTATCTCCCCATCACTGTCTAGTTAAGAGTACACAGAATAATTTCATTCTGTAGGAACAGACTGTTATTTGAACACGTTTCTCTGAAATTGTTATGGGTGCTTGAGTGATAAATGATTGGATGACCTACCTACACTCTAATAATGAACAGAATATAGAAAGTAATACAGCATATTAAATTGAGGATATAAATCTCTTTCTATTACTACTGTCTTCCACAACACTAATGGAAAGTTCAGCTTTTTATGGCAGCTTAAATAAGAACTGGAAAATGATGAAGCAGGCAGGATTAATTGAATGCCCAGGAGACATCGCTGTTGCTGGTCTGCCTCCTCTCTGTTGGTCTCCTGCACTCACTCTGCAGTACATCTATGTGTTCACCCTCCATCTAAATTGCATGTTTCTGGCAGATTGAGTTTAAGGTTGTTTTGCTTTGTTTGATGAGATTAATTTTCTGCAAACCACAGGGGCCATTCTTGTGTTGATGTTACATGTTTGTGCATAAAACTCAAAGTTTCCAGTTAGGATACTTGCCCACTCTGTAACTACGACAAATCAGCGGCGTCAGACCAAAAGCCTCATTGCTAAAAAGATAAAGGTTGTACTGCTTCTGTGTCCAGTACAAAAGTGTGTCTCAATCATTTCCCTTAACCTCAGATGTGTAAACTCTCTTCGAAAGTTAATGTTCTTGGGTTTACCCTGCATAATATCCCAACTGATATGCATATAAATTAACTCCGTGAAGAAAAACTGAACTTATAAAATTTAGAGGAAACAACTATATCTGATGTTGACAGTTTACTAGTTTATAGAAGTCTTGCCGACCTGGGTTTTTTTCAGAGTGAATTTGGCTTTGGTAATAAGAAAGAGAGGTTTTTGTTTGCTTATTAAACTCTTTTGTTGAAGTATATTGACTTAGGGTTTAACACCAACAGTCAAGATAGAAGTTAATTACTATTCAGTACCTTTAATTGCAAGCTAGAGTTCAAATACTTCAGGACAAAGTAAAGCAAATAACACTTGTCACCAGTAATTACAGCTGGTTTTCACCACCCTGCCTTGAAGGCACTGAGCTGCTGCTTTCTTAAGAGGTCACAAAAGATAAATGAGTGAAAAGGAGATCACACTTCTAAAACATCCGAATAACACTTCACTTTGAGAATACTTTTCTTTATTCTCAAATATTGCTTGTTGTTCACCTTTAACATTGTTCAGACCCCAAAAATGCATTTAATTTCTATTCCTTTGTTGTTAGGCATTCCAGGAAGTCTCCATATCATTTACTTTTGCTTATTGTGTAATACTTACAAGGTCTGAGGTTAGGAATGAGTTGGTGGTTGTGCTTTTTTTTTTTTTTTTTTAACAAACTCCCAGAAAGACCTAGTAGGCAAAGTACACCCTTGTAAGCAAAATGTGCAAGAGAAAAATAAACGGAAAGCTCTATAAAAATGAAATGGTCAAAGAGAGACTGTGATTGCTTCTAAAATTCACAGATACCTCTTTTTCTCCTATGCAGCATGTGTGGAAAACATAAACAAGTAAATGGAAGAAGAAAATTTACATCAAGCTGTTTCTTAATTGAGCTCTAATGGATCCCCTTGGAGACCCATCATAACAGAGAAATTCATATGTAGTTTGATTTGCATCTGCGCATTGAGCTGGCTCACAGGTGTTTACCTTTGCTACCTAGCAATAACAGCCAGTTTTTAGGACTGGCACGTGATCTAAATCCTCCTCTCATCTCTTCTAAGCAAGACAGCCCAGAACCTCAAAAAGAAGTATGCTGATAACTCTTTGTGAAACTGCATTTCCCTCAAATATCTGCACAGAAGTACTATTTTTAACCTTTCCTCACAAAGTTTCTATGATGTGTAGGTGAGTTGGATAGTTAAGCATAGAAGATAGAAAGCACAAAACCAAAAAATGTCTCTGCTAGACAGTCCCTACCATTACCACCAGCTTTAGGTGTTTTCTAGTGATTATAAATTGTCACTGACACAAGTAAGATGAATGTGTGGTTTCAAGACAGCCTCTAGTGAATTAGCAAGTATATCACAAAATTCCCATTTACAATGTATTCATAATTTTTATGCATATGTGGGTGTGCATTCATGCGCATTGACAGTAATGTAACCAGTTCTCTGAAATGGATTGATATGGAAAATGTTCAGACTGTTGAGAGATGAGATATTGCAAAGAGATGAGTAGAGCTTATATTACCATTAAACTACTCTATGCCTAAAGGGAAGACTTCTGATTCGAGTGCTGAGCTTCACTCACTTAGTGAGCTTCACTCACTTAGTGACCACAAACTACATGAACTGCCTGGAATTATTGGCACCTTCCTATGAGGTTCTTCACTGACTTTATTCAGATCACTCAAGTAAGTTATGGTCTACTAGGATAGGCTCTAAACTGCTGCTGTACATAAAATAAATCCTAACTTTTGGACTGGTTAATGCTCATTCTCCTGGGACATTTCTTCCTCAAACTTTCATTGGCCCCTCCTGCTCAGCTGTAGTCAGAGAGGAGTTAGTTGCAAGCTGGTTCAATGGATGCTTGTTTTCTTCCTGACTGGTCTCCAGACGGAACTCTTCATGAAGCCTGCATATGCTAGCATGTATGAACTTAAGAGGAGTAACAGGACATATTGACAGCTTCAGAATCAAAATGTGCTCTTCTTACATGGGGTCTTTTTTGTGCTTTTCTTCAAAGTTCATCATCTAACTTTGTTTTGAGATGATTTAGGTACTTGTTCAAATGTTCAGTTAATAGTTTGTTAGAAAGGAACTTATTTCAGTCAGTTAAGTAATCCCTATGAAAGTCTTTTTAACACAAATGTAAAGTGAATATTCAGAAGAACTGCTATTATCAAATTAATCTAATAAATGTAGGACTAGACTTACAGTGATTTGGAGTTGTGGAGCTCATCAGGTTAATAAATAAATATACTTACGTACATATGTATGTACATAATCTTATATATGTCATATATGTATATTCTTCTGATTTTATCAACGTTTCCCATCAAAAAAGAAGAATCATGAAGGATTTTCTGGGGACAAATGACCAGGGAAGAACACACATGAAAGTATGGGGAGAAAGGGAATGTCTGTTTACCTTAATAGGCATTTCAATTGTGTCATTTTGGGAAAGGTGCAGATAAGCAGATGCTTACATGTCAAGCATGAACTATCCAAGTGAATCAGTTTATTAAAACAGTTGCCTTCAAATGAATTGTCAAAGGCAAATAATGATGTGTTTTAACTTCAGTGGACAATCGACAGTCATAGTTTCCTGGTATGTCTGAAAAGCCCAAGTATTGAATCCCATGAATAATTTTCATTTAAGTAAAAAAATGATCGCAGGAATTGAGATATAAGCCAGAAGTTCAGGAAGTAAATAAGATGTCTGCAAGAATTTTGAGACCATGTTTTTATCACAAATAAATGAAGGTACTGAAGGTGCTAACCCAAAATCCTGGCAGTAGTCAAAGTAGAATGTGTTTTAGATACTGCTAAGGATATATTATAATGCCAATTCACTGCTTAGATAAAGGCTATCAGATTCATTATTTTCTCAGTGAGTAAACAAATTATATAAAAAGGACAACTTCCACCTTCAATAATGTATACCATGAACATGTTTTAGAGACCTAAAGGTATCCTGCATCCTTTCCATTTTCCTGACTTTTTATATAGAGACAATCATGCATAAATTGTCAAGATCTGGACAAATATCAGATTAAGAGAATAAAGAAATCCTTGAAAAATAAAGGGATTTAAGATGGCAAGCTAGTCCAGGACTATGTCTTACTTCTCTTGTATAAATTTTTACACCCTGTAAGTTTCTGTGCATCACCTTAGCTGTATGAGACTCCTCAGCACTCACAGCAGGGTAAAAACTCAGGGTGGCAGTGGCAGTGCATCAGATGCAAGCAGACAACAGACATCAACAAACCTGAGCTGATGTCTTCATCACTGGTTTTGTTACACCAAGTGCTTTGTCAGCAGAACCCCCAGCATATATGCAGAGCATGGCAGCAGGAAGTACTTTTCTGCCATCATAGTCCCGCCAATCCTCTGAATGACATAAACTAAGTCTGACAAAGACTCTCCTCTATCAGCATAAATGTCTCTGCATGAGGTATTTTTCTGACATAACAATGCCAGTAAGGGGTGAGACTTTTTTCACACCCTCAGCTATGAAAGCTCTACTGATAAAAATTTTGAGTGTAATTTAGACTAAGACTGCAAGACTAAGAAGTCAACATTAAAATCCCTAAGAACTCTCTCTCCTTTGTGTCTGTGTGGAGGAAAAGCTGAGATGGCAGGAGCAGGATTTGTGAGCCACAGAAGGATAACATCACGATGGGTTTGATGTGGGGCTGTGAAATTAAGTGTTCATGCCCCCCTCGTTCAAAGATGATGTCAAGGAGTTTGGGGAGAACTAAGTAGTGTTTGGGGATTGTAGTGATGTTAATCTGTGATGTGGTTATCAAGATGCCACTTTCTGTACAGTGATATACTGGAAAGATGTTTCTAGGAAATATCCATGTAATGGAGGTTATTTTCCTTTGCTTTCTATAGGATGCTACTGGATCTATTGCCATTGCTCTTAGTCCAATGTCAGTGACAGTGGTCTGTAATATGAACTGAATTTATTATGAATAATGTCAGAAATTATAATATTTCATACCTTTCCCTTCTCAGTTACCAAAAATGTGCTACTCTAATGGATACATAACAATATAGCAAATAATGTGCATTATATACCATGCATACAGGTTCATACATACCTAGATATTGTATATACTGCTGTATTATATATAGTATATGTAAACATATACATATATATATACATATCTAACCAATGCCTTGAGATGCTAGGTTTTAGCTGATTGTTTAGACTTATTTAGTGAAGCATAAAATGCAATTTTACTGGAAAAGCCCTGATATTCCACTCCCTCCAGTGACAGATTCTGAGGCCATTAGAGATACTCTAAGGTCTGATCCACAAAATTTGTGCATGCCAGTGAAATGGTTTTTTATCATTACCATTATACCATTATACAGAGATATATGGTCTTGTATCTGTATATTCAAGATAGTACAACTTCCTTACGAAGGCAAGGCCTAAATTCAGGACAGCTTCTTCTCATCTAACTGTTACAGTTAATTTTAAACCTATAAAATATCCCTGGAATAATTCTAGAAAAGTTCAAGTGTTTTGCCCTCATTGTTTGCAATTATAGCTCGTAAGACATTGTTTTATTTATAGCAGCATTCATTGCAAATTTCAATTCTCTCCAGTTTTTGCTTTATATTTCAGGTGCCTCCTATTAACTATTTTTATTGTCTACTTAATTTGGCATGGCTGCATTATCTGCAATTCATATACACTTTATTACTGCAACTAGGTAACTGGACTTATGAATTTGAATTTATCACATAGGCAGGAAGTAACAGAGATTTTCTGGCTTGAATGTTTTTTTTCTTTGAATGTTTTCTTCTGGACTGCATATTTATTGCCTGAGTAGTTGTTATCTTCATTGCTATTCTCTTAACAGTCTTCTGTCCCTACTGTCAAAAGTTCATTCACATGCAGATCTGGCTTCTGATTCCTGTTCACTAAGCACTCCTCACTTCAGGCAGTACCCAGTTGTATAGAAGTCATTTTTAAATTGATTTCAGTAATTTCTCAAGAATACACAGATTGTCTCCTCTTTTTCACGTTTGCAGCTCTGAGATGTCCATTCTATCAATGTCTTTTCTATTTCTTAAACTTTATAACTTTATTAGACTCAGTTATCTGTCTGTTCTGGCCATTTACAGTCTCAGTATTGCAACAATATTTTGGTTTGTTTCTTCTAATCGCAGTTTTCTGGATGGTATCCTTGTTACCATCTCTGTATATGAGACAGTCAATATTGTCTTGAATTGCAACAATAAAATTTCAGATAGTTCACTTTCAATACTCTCTCTCAGGCATCGTTTCTTTTAACAATTACCTAAAAAAATTTAATATTCAGTTTCTAGAGTTATCTGTGGTTTTTTTATTTATTTTCACCCTGGTGGACTATTGTTCTTGTTCCACTAGCATTGGAAACATATTTCATAGCTTTTAGCACCAGTAGGTGGAATTTCTACATATAATCTAAGAATGTGATACTGATGATCAATAACAGATTTTTGTATGCATAATTTCAGACAATAAATAGCTTAGCAGCTACTAAAACCTTTACAAAAGTTTCCCAATTGTTTCTTAGAATGCCATGCAGTACCATTTTTTAAATTAATGTTTTTCAGGAAGCTGAATCTCTTTTGTTATGTCTAAACATTGACAACTACTACTATTTGAGACTAGGTGAAACATTTGCACAGAGTAGGCAGACAGAAGGATGGGAAGGTAGAGGATGTATAGCAGACCTGTGCCTCTCTGGAGTGACAATAACAGGCTGGGCAGCATGCTCTAGGATTATAAAAATGGCTCCAGACACCTGTCTTTAAGTATCTGAATCAGTTCCTAGTTGAAGTTTTGTCATGCATATAAAATATTTGAATAACTGTATTTTCAAAACAGTATTTAAAAGTTTAAATCTATCGCAATCTCATACGTTCAAAAGCATTACCATAAAAGAAATTATATGGGCATTTTTTATGCACTTATTTTTCCTACAGATTTTATTAAAATATGCAGGGTGATGTGTAGTAGGGTCTTGTGTGAGTATATGTGTTAGCCACTTCATGGAAAAACATGCACAGATTATTTCTGCAGAAAAAAAATGACACATCTGAAAGGACACAGAACTGAGGTTCCTTTGAAAATTAGAGATAAAAATAATGTATCAAACTTAGTAACCATTTAGGTCTGTGCAACTGCATTTGCACAGGGACAACTGAGAATAAAGTTTTTCCTGTGAATATTAGTTGGAAGGTGATGAGGTGCATTATGGATTTAAGAATTATAATCAAATTTTTCCAACAATTAAAAAGAAGCCTCCAGAACAAAAAAAATAGGGGGGGGGGGGATTTTTTTGCCTTTGCTGGCATAAAAGTACAGCTCTCAGCTCCAGCAAGAAGAAATTCCTTGCCACAATAAATTCAGTATTTGATCTTGCTGTCCTGCACTGAATTAAACTTATGGGTTACTTAGCACTTCTGAAATGAACACCATTTATACCTGCAACAATGGTCTGTAATTAAACTATTCCACAGTCTCTATTATGTGCCTTACAGAAAGGTTCAGGAGAGTAATTAACACTCTTCACTACAGCAAAAGGAGTTATTAACCAACACTAAAATAAACACATGGAAACAATTGTAAATTAATGGGTTTGTAAATGAATAGGTTTGCCATGTGAAGATTGGTAAAGTTCAGCAGCCATTTGAGAACTTACTGTAAAAACATTGCAGTATTTTTATGTTCCTAACAGCAAAGGTGAACTTTATCGATTTTGTCTTAGGTAGATAGATAAACACTTCCAACCTAAAAATTTCAACACAGAGATGAACATTGGTTTGAATTTGTCATCTGATTTGATAGCATTATCTCAGCTGTTTTATTTGCTAATACAGACGATAATTTTTGAATGGTTCTTATACCTCTCAGTAGTCACATGGGATTTATAATAATGATACAGAAGTTAGGACATATGAAAACAAAATAATTGATTTTGATAAATCTGGTGACTCTGAGCAATGGTTTCATGGACTGTCACCTGAATCACGGTGAGTTCAGAAAAATCCTTTACCCACAGTTGTACAATGCTTCCCCATCTCCTCTATGTCATATTGTTAGCATTATAAACGAAAACCTGAGAAACCTTCCAAAATTTTCTTTGAAGTAGTTGGCTCTCCTACGCACTGGCATTCAGCTCGCACAACCTCACCTCATACATGAGGTAGCAGCAGCTCTGCCAGTCAGTACGAATGTCTTGGAAAGGAGTGTAAAACTGGCAGCTTTATAGCAGAAGCTGCCTTAAAAATGTCCTTCTGTAAGCAAGAAAAGATACACACAGAAATGAGAAGTTAAATAGCTTCCATTACATTTCTTTGAGCATACAATGTATCAGTTTTATCTCCCTGGAGCAGTATAAAAAGAAAACATAAAATGGTTTTAAAACTCGGACAAACACTGTAGATATAATTACTCAACTTTGCAAACACTATTATTATCCATTATGAACATGCTATCCTGAACAAAGCATTCACCCTTCTTTTTTTGTTTTTTACGATAGAGGCATACATACAACACACAGGTTCATGTTTCCCTAATTGTGTTTTTATGAACAAATAAATATTTAAACTTTTACTTGATCATGAAGAACTAGGAGAATTAATAGGGAAAACAGCATGTCTCCCACAACATCTAGAAACTTCTCCCTTCTCCTAAAAATGCCTGGCAAAAGCAACAGCAACTTTGCTCACTCATGTTTTATTTTTACCAGTAGCAGTAATCCAGCATCCTGGACTGCTTTGGGAGAGCTGGGTTCAAATGTTCAAGCCACACAGGGCACTCGGAGTTCCACACCAAGTCCACACTGAGCAGGGACTGGACTTCCCATTACGATCTGCTGCTGCATCCATTTTCTGCAATGCCATTATGGCCTGTGGCTGCATGAACATTCTCCCATTTTCTCACCCCTGCAATTAGGTAATTTTACGTCCTATTGAATACCAGAAATTGATGCCATATAGCAAGTCCTAAAGGACCTGTCATTGAGATTCACTGCTGAAAGAGTATAAATGCATGCAGAAAACAAAAAAAAAGTCAGTAACTGTAATTTTAAAAAGTAAAGCCTTACATATTCATCTGTGCATATTATAAGGATTAAAACAATGTGCCATGATTTAAAAAAAAGTATTTAGATTGTCGTGTATTCTTCCCATGATTTTTTATCACTGCAATCCTCTCCAGGCAATACCAGATTTCCACACACTGTTCCAGATTATTGAATTTCCTGGCTGGGGTGTTTTGGTTTTTTTTTTTAAAATGAGAAATATAAGTCTCCTAGCTGGCTGCCTATGTACCTTTTTCTGAAGTGCAAAAGGTATTCCAGCAAAAGCTTGCATCTGTTTAAACTGCTTTGTTTTCTTTTTTTTTTTAATCTTTATGTGTTTGGGGGGGGGGAGGGGTTATGTTCTTTTGTTGTTTGGGGGTTTTTTTTGTGTGTTAAATGATCCAAAATAGCTGAATATCAGGGTTATTTATGAAATATTATCTTTTGCTTTTCTTTACAGGAGAATTTTCCATTTTCTTAAGGACTGTTTTATACTGTATTTTAAACCTTATTTCTTTTTTTTTTAGAAATTACCTAAAAGCAATATAATATTAATGTGGAAGTACAATTGAGAAAGGATTGCAATATTTATTTCATATGATTAATGCTTGAACTCTTTTTTCCTTAATACAAGTAAAGCCAATGTTAAGACTCCTAATGAGTGTAAATCTGATTTAAATATGAACCAGAAAGTTTCTGACACTGTGACTTTTAAAAACATAATCTGTATGACCAATATTCCTAGTTTTCTTTGATCTCTTAAATTTATTTTTATTACCAGAGAGGTTGCTTTGATATAATAAAAAGTTTAGGGATAATTTAATCTCTTATTTTACCTGGAAATCTTTAACGAATGACTCAATTTACCTCCTTACAAATCAGTCGATGACAGTAGATACAAATTAAAATCATTAATCTCTGTATACTGCATGCTGAGTTTGGACTTCTTCCAGGAAGTATGTTACTTAAATATACTGGTCAAGACAAAAATCTTTGAAAATTATTCTGACTGCGGTTTGGATACAATAAAATAAGAAGTAGCTGTCCCATTTCTACAAGTTAACAGTGAAGGTATATCTTTCCAAAATCTTCATGTCTAAATTCAGGTATAAGCTTTATATAATTTCAATGTCTTTCCATTTTGCCCTAAAAATCCTGCTTATACATAAAAAGGTAAAATAAGTAGCAACATAGATCAAAACGTGTACAGCAGATGCAATAATGCTCATTGTTGCAAATAATCATCACCTGGATGACTGTATTCATACTTCCCTATTTCCTGCCATGTTACTTAAGTCAGTTGAATAGGCCTGCACTTGAATAAGGTTTTGGTTTGGTTTTTTGGTTTGGTTTTTTTTTTTTTTTTTCCAAATTTTTTAAAATGTTTTTTCAGGTATTTCTCTTCTAACTCTGTAGATACATGTAAGATATCTGCTTCCAAATCTGGGATTTCCAGGGTCCTGTGACAGAAATGATCAAGTGTTTCTAACTTCAGACATTGCATCTTTGGGTTTTACTTTCCCTTTGCATATGGGCATGCTCACATTTCCATATGTTGTTCCCCACATATTTTATACCATCTTCCTGAGAGAAAATGGAGGAGGACAGTATATTGGCTTTGGCAGAGTGCAGTGCTAATTCAGTTGGACTGCTTCTGGTGTATGAGGTAGCTCTTTCAAGATGTATTTTTTCTTGATTCACAGATATTTATAAAGCTAAAATGGCTTTTGGGTTTTGTCTTTATTTCACTTGCAGTAGTCTAACTCAGACCTACTTTGGGAAAGTTATACTTGCACTTATGACTTTTTTTCCTAACTAGTATTGTCTTCCTCCCTCCTAGTTTACTCCCGATAACCTTACAGATGATTTTTCAGTCAGGAAAGGCCATGATGCCTTTCCACAAGACTTTTCACAGGTGTTGTGGTTTAACCCTAGTCAGCAACTAAGCACCACACAGCCGCTCGCTCACCTTCCCCCTGCCCCGCACAGTGGGATGGGGAAGAGAATCAGAAAAAAAAAAGTAAAACCCGTGTGTTGAGATAAAGACAGCATATTAGGACAGCAGAAGAAGAGAAAAAAAAAAAATGATAAAAGAATACACAAAACAAGCGATGCACAGTGCAATTGCTCACCACCTGCTGACCGATGCCCAGCGCATCCTCGAGCAGCGATCGCTGTCCCCTGGCCAGCTCCCCCAGTTTATATACTGAGCATGACGTCATACGGTATGGAACAGCCCTTTGGCCAGTCTGGGTCAGCCCCCCTGGCTGTGCCCCCTCCCAGCTTCTTGTGCACCTGGCAGAGCATGGGAAGCTGAAAAGTCCTTGACTTAGTGTAAGCACTACTTAGCAGCAACTAAAACATCAGTGTGTTATCATCAACATTATTCTCATAGAATATCCAAAACACAGCACTATACCAGCTACTAGGAAGGAAATTAGCTCTATCCCAGCCGAAATCAGGACACCAGGATACTGATCATTCTTTTGAATGTGAAGGAGTCCTGGAATTTCTGTGAATAAACACCCTTAGGTCCTCTGTACAGCATCACTAATTCCCTTAATTCATTGAAATCTGACCACTTCAAACCAAGAACATTTGTTACAGAACTCCTTTTTTAAAAATAATTAATTTAAATTGAATTATTTAAGGTTATTTTCTATTAAATCCTTACAAGGATATCCGGATCAGTATAAACTTAGCACCACTTCCTGTTGACTCATAATGACTTAGCAAAGAAATCTGCCAGCTGTCACAAATCTGAATAGCTGAGGCTATTCAGTACTAATACCATTATTAGTCGCATTTGTTCTCCAACACTGTATTTAAGAAGTTAAATACTTCCTTAATGATACCGTTCCCAATTTGGCATCTGTTGATGATTGATCTTCATAAAACACTTACAGCAAAATTAATATTGAAGTCTTCTATGGTGATTAAAAAATTACTGTTTCTTGAGACATCATCTATACAGTTTCACAAATGTGTCTTCAGAAAGATAAGAGTGAGAAAACAGCCTAAAACCTTTAAGAAGATTGTAAACAGAGTACAGCAGAAAATATAAATCGAGAAATGCTGGTGAAAAAAGGTATAAGACCCAGCCTAAAAAAACAAGAAACCAAGTAGGATTATCCAAAAGCCCAATCATAGAAAACTAGGAATCAAATACTTATAACAGCAAGTTGAAGACTTTAGCTTAAATATGTTAGAAAGAAAAAGAGAGACAGCCAGCTTCCTAAACTAGCTAAGAGACACTGAGGCATCTCAGGAAGTATTTTAAGGATGATCTGCATTTGTATTTTCTTGCCCTAAGGTTTCTTTTGTAATGTTTTCCTTAACATAATGATATTTTTTAGTTTTAATCCCTGCCAGGCAGAGAGCAATTTTTGGGAGATCTGGCAATGATAACTGAGTAAATGAAGAATGGTGGCTGGGTAAGCAGTGAACCTGTTCTTCGGTAGAGGACTGACACACTACTCAAGAGCCTTTTCCTTATTCATTTCTTTGTGTGCTTGCAGGCTTACATCAGAAACAGGTGTTCTAAAGACCTGGCACATCTGCATCCAGGTGCGAAGGCTCATTTTGGGGTGGGACCTCCCAAGTGTCTAAGTTGGGGTTTTACCGCTGTTGCGACAGACAAAAAGAGTATCAAAATGGCTGTGGTGTGCATGTCTGTCATGTTGGTCATCATGTCCAGGTCTGGCTCTAGGGACAAGAGAAGACTCCCAAAACAAACCAGTAAAATCCCCTTCATTATTTTTTCCTGTTTTGTCCCCAAAAGATTGTCTGCTATCCACACCTTCTGTGTGCTGAGGTTTCTATGGCAAGTAGGATTCCTAAAAGAAAGCTTCTGATAAAAGGAAAATAAATATTTAACAGAAGCATCAGTTGGAATGGGTGATAAAGGAATATCCATATTTTCCAGAGCTAAATCTTTCAAGATCAAAATTCCTGAAACAAGCTAATTTATCTTCAAAAGATGCATAAAATATAAGCCTGTACTATTTTCAGGACTCAACTTCTGTGTCAGCCATAGATTTCCCAACCTGCTGTGATAAAGCAATTACCTCAAGCTTTCAAGTCAGCTATAAGAGAAAATACTTAAGGATTCCATAGTCTGGTGGAGACATCTGGCTGGAAGACAGAAATTAGTGCAAATTTATTGCACTAAGATACATTCCAGCCAACAGCCTCAACGAGGCGCCTGATGCTTTTTAAGGCTGAAAATATATTTTAGAAAATAGAATGTCTGTAAATACAGTGGATTCTTAGGCCCTAAAAATAAATGAAACTACCCACTTCTTTTGAATTGTCTAAACCACCTTACGTTGCAAAGCCACCGAGATGAACTGTTTAGTATAATATAAATATTATTTTTTCATTTTATCTTTTACCTCTAATTGTTTTGTCCTTCATATTTATTAAAAGCAGTCCAAATTTTATTCATAACATAGGTGAAAATATTCATGAAGTATTCAATGATTTTCAGATCCCATAGGTGGGATACATCATTCTGGATGACCTCTCTCTTTGCATCACTTATGCAGGTAAGCCTTCATATATAGCTTAAAGTAAATGCATCATTTTCAGGGGGTTAAAACTAAGCCAGATGGATTGCACCTTTTCTGATTAATTTGATATTTGTAAATTTTGCCAGCTCTCCTTTTACATTTCCATTAGCATTTTTCAAGATGCTTAAAACAATATATCTTGATTTCTTTCTTTCAAAGAAAATTGAGAGTCAAATGATGCCATCTGTAAAAGGTAATTTTCAATTTAACCTGTAACTCCCTTACTTATTAAAAATAAATTTCAAACTGTGCAGAGGCACTAAAAAAGAAAAAAAAAAAAAAAACACACAACAAATAAACCCAAAACCAAAAAAAGCCCAAAATTATTTTCTTGACTTGCAAATACACTCATATGGGAAATTGAAAGGTTTTTCTGTCTTCATGAACAGAGACATGAATTGTTTTATCTGAGCAAATGTATGGGAATGATGAGATTAGTAGATGTAACCTGCTAGATTTCCTCTTTACATTCAGATTTTAAATCTTCTTCAATCCTTAGCATAATCCTAAAATTATATCCTTTTAGCATTCACTTTCCATGTATTCTTGACTTGACCCATTTTTTTCCTATCATGAATGACTCATAAAATAAATGTTACTATTTTTTCCATTAAATTATCTAACCTGTTTCCTTTCTAAGGCTTCTACTGACAGTCAGTGACTGTGACAGGACTGTACTAGAGCCTTCAAAGAGAATTTCCTTTGGGTGGTTACCTCTTCAGAAGTAGAATACCTAAATCTTTACTTTTTAATTTAGTGATTAGCCTTAGGGTTTTAGATAGCAGTTTTTTAAAAGGTTAATTCAAAGTCTTGGAGTTTGTTCTATTTCCAATGTACAATAAATTATTCAATCATGCAGTTCTGACAATTTTGATGGAAATTATTTTTTCTTAAGGCAAAAAATCTATTAATTTAATTAAACATAATAATATTCACAAAGTGCTTGTTTAAAAACTATATTTGGTATGATATGCCACCTAGGTGATATTGGTATGTTATAAGTGTGCTTCTTTCTTTCTGATAACAAATTATTTAATGAACTTTTCCACTGGAACTTTAGATCATCTATTTTTCCTTTGAGCTCCATTTACATAGTCTTTGCTGGCACAGAGAGCAGTTGATGCGCAATTAGCTGTTCACTTAGGGCACCTTTGAACTTATCACCTTGCTATTTTAACAAGAATTACATGATAGGATAATAAAAAACTGTCAGTTTTTTCATGCTGTTCATAACACTGGTAGTAACAAGAGAGGTGCACAGACCGACAGCTGTGAAAGCATCACCGTTTTCAGAAGTGACTGCGTTGACATTGAATCATGATGAATGGGCTTGATTTCTAAAAAGCGTTACGGACATTTAAAATAAATGTTAATCACTTCTGAAAATCTGTGCCTTATTATGAAGAGTCTAATGTGCTTCATTGAAATTAAAACTTATAGCTCTCCACTCCTTTCATTTTTAACTGTGTATGTATACTGTGACCTCTATTACTCCAAGTGATTCAGATGCTACTGCCAAGCTGAAAAATACAAATAGTCTAATATAATTTGACCTTTTAAAATCAACTCATTTTTAGATTAAGAAGAGTTAGGTATTTTCATCAATTGTAGAGGCAGCATGTTATAAACTTCTGACCTTTTGTAACAAAATTGTATTCTTCTGTTTATTGAGAAGACCAGAAATGAAGAACAGTGTTAAGGTACTTAGGGGCTAGCAAATTGACATCTGTAGGTTTTGACTCCCCAGTAATTTCTAATGAGAAACTGTACCTAAACACTCTGTATTTTAGCATTTATATTTCACTTTAGCTGGCATCTAAGATCTGTGTACCTGCTTTGACAATATAAGTTGTATATTTGCATTTCCGTAAAGTATGGAACCAGTAAAAAGATAAAAATCTTCCCTCGGTTAACTTTTAGATATGACAAAAAAAGAAAGCAGGTAAAGAAGACGGACAAGGAGATGAAACTAAGATGGTTTAGTAATATAAGCTCGTTTACATGATTAGCTGATCCTACTGTATGAAAATCCTTTTGCCAATATGAGAGAGAAGGGGTTGTGAGGGCTAAGACACCTGTCTGAAATTTCCCGGTATGCACTGATTCTTTTTTTCCCTTAAATATTTTATTTCCCTTTGATTTCCACAGCTTTAAATGATACTCTTCAATGAAAAGTAGGTGCCTTTTCGTATCGAAAGGATGAATATGTACAGTGATGACACAGGTGACTGTTACTGTCTACATGGAGGTAATACCTCACAGAATAAGAGGTGAAAAGAGAAAAGCTTGAGGTACACATAAAGACTAGAATCAAGGGAAGGTTTTGGACAAGCCTCTTATGTATTTTACTGTGTGTTTGCTTTTGTTAAAAGGCAAGTCTTCAGGGAGTATCTCAATAGTGCTAACGAAGTCCAGTCCCTTGTATAATTGATTGAGAAAAAGGCAGGATCCTGCTTTGAATCATCCTCTGGAAGAACTAGGTTCTTTTTATAGACTTTATAGACTAAATTAGCAGCTGAGAAGCCTTTGTCTCTCTCCATTGACTATTAAAGAAGAAATGAAGATCAGTCTCTCTAAGCACAAATTAATCCTTAAGAAGACCTTTCACTTAATTGAATCATGCCTCTAGATGACGTCACATCACAGGATGGTTCTTCAATGGTTCCTTAATGCAGGCAGCCCTGTGTGATAGCTGGCTCTAGGGACAGAGCTGCAAAGGCAGGGGGTAAAGGGAACAGTTAGCAAAATATATCATAGATAGAAAGCAAAGGAAAAACCCAGGATATTTCAGAGTGAGAAGAGCAATGAACAGAGTTCATTGGAACACAAGACTCGTTTAGAAATACAGGAATTTTCTTGTTCTAGAGTGTCAAGCCTTTCTGCAATTTTATTCCAGCTGTGCAGAGAGAAGAAGGACTGTGAACATATTTTTTCTAAATAACCAGTATTGTACTGAAGAAATACACAATTTTTATTTCCAATTGATCCAATCAAATATAAATTAATTGCCTAGGCTTATGGCCAATATTTTCAAGATAGCTGATTGATAAATTTGTTTTCAATAATATTTTATGAACTTGGAGCTGTGTGGAGGTAGGTTTTGTTTTCTCAGATGTTTGGAAAGGTTAAAAAGCTCTGCTTTGGAGATTGTCTTCTTCTGTGCTGGTTTTGGCTGGGATAGAGGTAATTTTCTCCATAGTAGCTAGTATGGGGCTATGTTTTGAATTTGTGCTGAAAACAGTGTTGATAACACAGGGTTGTTTTCATTATTGCTGAGCAGTGCTTACACAAAGTCAAGGCCTTTTCTGCTTCTCACCCCACCAGTGAGGAGGCTGGGGATGCACAAGAAGCTGGGAGGGGACACAGCTGGGACAGCTGACCCCAACTGACCAAAGGGCTATTCCATACCATATGACGTCATGCTCAGCATATAAAGCTGGTTGAAGAAGAAGGAAGGGGGGACGTTCGGAGTGATGGCGTTTGTCTTCCCAAGTAACTGTTACGTGTGATGGAGCTCTGCTTTCCTGGAGATGAATCAGCACCTGCCTGCTGATGGGAAGTAATGAATGAATTCCTTGTTTTGCTTTGCTTGCGTGCATGGCTCCTGCTTTACCTATTAAACTGTCTTTATCTCAACCCACGAGTTTCTCCCTTTTACTCTTCTGATTCTCTCCCCCATCGCACTGGGGGGAAGTGAACAAGCAGCTCTATGGTGCTTAGTTGCTGGCTGCGGTAAAACCATGACACTTCTGAGACAGCTGGAATCAGATGCATTTCTAGTCAGTGATACAGATATTTGGAAATTAACTGAACATGCACTCCATTGCACAAAGAGGTGAAAGCTGCTTTCTGATGGAAGCAATTTTTCTCCAGTGGCACTCGATTCTGCATTCATACGAAAATACAGGGGTAAATGCTTGATGTCCATAACCAGTCTCCTCAATCATCTGTGTCTTTGCGATAGATGATACAAAACTTTTTATACATATTTTTCTCTGTTAGTATATCCTGTCAAGATACTCACTGATGACTGCTTTCAGAAAATAATAGGCATTTCACTAATAGCAAGGTCACTTGCATAGAATTGTCCCTATTTGGTTCATCAATGCAACTGTAGGCAAGCTTTAAAGTAAAACAAATTCACCAGATCATTGTATCCATGATTCAGCAACCAAAATGTCCTGTGGAACTGTATCATTACTAGCAAAATCTGGAAAGTGTCTCTTGCCAAACAGATACTCAAACCAGCCAGGTTGTAGTCAGGTGTCCCACCGTATCAGGCTGTGGCTTCTACCCACCCACTGTGGGAAGCAGAAGCAAAACGTCAAGCCCACAGTACTTGAGGATCCTGTTTTAGACTTGTGATTCTGCATCAGTTGGGACTCCCTGTTGCCCAGAAGTGAGCTTCTCTTTCTGACTGGGAACAGGGTTGTATTCTGACATCCTGAAGTATTGTTTTTTTCTTCTCAGCAATATTAGCAAGGTAATTTTGTGCCAAGAGAATAAGCTCTTGCAATATAAGTTGCATTCACAGCTATTTAGAACACATTTATACTTATTTAAATTCTTAATTGTACAGGAGATATATACACGACAAAATTATTATTTATATACTTTTGAAATTAATTATTTAACAAAAGATCAAGTAAATCACACTTCAGTCTTAAAATGTGTAAAGGATATAACTAATGGTGCTAAAATGTAATTATAATTATTTAATTGGTGTGGGACTTTTTATATTATGCAGTTCTTTATGTTCCTCAATACATCCCTAATTTGCTTATGGTAGGATGTTTGCACCTTCACCAGTAGGAAAAACATTGTAGCAAATTAGAAAATGATGATTTTAAAATGGAAGTTGTTGCTGGAATTCAAAATCAGATATCGTTCTGTTCTAAAACTGTTGTTTAAATGGTGTGTGGGTGTGGGTGTTATTTAGCCGAACAGTAAACATGCTCCTACAACAAATCTCAAGTGAAAACTTCAGTTATTAGTAATGCTTATACTTATGGCAGTATTCTGAACTTTCCCTATTAATATCTCAGTTTGACTGGAGTTGATCAGTTAATCCAAGTGTGTGACCATGGATAAAACTGGGAAGCCTTGCACATTAAAAAATAGTCCTCCTCTAAAGAAATAATGCTCATGATTAACTGATAACTAAGATCAATTCATTGAAATTTAGCACAATGATGTTTTATGAGTTCATTTATTTATTTATTTACTTCAAACACCTAATGACCACTCATTTTTTAACTAATTAAACAACATTTGAATAAAGGAAGTGATTTTTAGCTTATGAAAAGGAAAACAGTGGGCTAAATTCCCATTTCCCTGATACAGAAGATAAACATTGGAATCTGGATATGTTTATATGAGCGTAGCTAGGAAAAAATAAGACAAAAAGGATAGAAATAATGTATGTAGAAAGAAGGAATATAATGTGATATTTGATTCTTGGCTATTTTATCAGATATATCCCTAAGTCAAAACAAGAGCTGTGACAATGACCATATTAAAAGTAGCAGTTCACCCCATTTGTAAATTCATATGTTAACGTTTGCATTACAGACAATTGCTTTATTTCTAAATATTAAATGTTTTATAGCATATCTTTAACAAACTTTAAAAAGACTATATATCAAAGCTCTTTCTGGATCATATTCTCTTTTCACAGCAGCCACAAGCCACTTTTTAAGAGTTTATGAGCACAAAAAAATCATAAAGATAATAAAACCTGAGCATATCTCAGTGGAGATGAGTAAAAGTTAAGCTAATGCAACAAAATCACATTGAACTAAGTATAAATTAAAGTGGTCGCATGCTGGAAACACTTGGAAATACACACGAGAAGTGCTTCAGTCATATTTGAGTCTCTACTGAACTACCCTTGATAATGGCAGAAATACTGCTTTTGGTATTAGTGTACAGTACCAATTCTCATACAAGTGAAGTCAAATAATCAGGACTATTGCTGACATGACGATAAACCATTTGCAAGCAACCATTCATACACAGATCAAGCAGTGGCATTCTTATAAGGGAAGGCAATAACGGCATGAATATCTCTGTTCAGATCTCCAAGCCATTATTCAACTCATCCTAATACAAATGTCAAAACCAGGTGAAGTGAATTCATTCTAAAAGTGTCCAGCTTGGACTTAGACATGCAAAATTAAGAAAGATATTGCTCATTCTATGTGATTTTGGAACAAGTTCTGTTTAGGCTGTTCCTGTTGGTGAGTATCTACCAACAAGGAAGCTTTCCTCAGTAGTGAAACTTTTTGTCCTCATGGGTAGGATATATCTCACTTAACTTTAGACAACTACAATTGAACTGATTTGCAATGCTCCTTTTAGAGTTAACAGAGATAAATAGGCATCTTGAATCAGACTCATTGTCTATGAAGACAGTCTGGACAACTAATCAAATGCAGACATCCTAATTCACTTATTTGATCCTAAAATACATTGCTAATTCTAGATACAATGTTTTCAGTGACAATCAAACACATCTCTCTTTTCCTCTTTTTTCTCCCTTCACAATTCTTATTCCTCACTATATTATGAAGATACTTTGCAGTCCTATTAAGAATGATTAAATACTAGTTTAAGTAGATAATCAATGTCTGCTAAGACAGATCACCTTATTAAAGAGGAATTTAATTTTAGCCATCTCCAAAAACTGGGACATAATATATAATAAAAACTCAGGGCAGTTCATCAAGGTCAGGTTCAGAAAGAAATGTATCAGATCAAGCAAGAGCAGAAATAACTACACACAAACAGTCAAAGTAAAAGTAAAAATCACAGACATCGGGGTAACTTATGTCTGAACATAGGCAGAGCAGGACTATATTTTATGAATGTTTTGCTTAACCTTAAATGACCTCCTGACTCTGCACTTAAATTATCCAGAAAGAAAGAACATTTACTTCATTATAAGAAGGATTTTTTTTTTTTTTTTGCTATGTTAATGATAAGGCCTGTATTGAGAAATAATCAGTTACTTCAGTTGTTTGCTTAAATTCCAAGTATTTTCTTCCTTCCTGACTAATAGAGGCTCCATTTTTCTTTCTCTTTTATGACTTCATGTATCATCTGATCTATTTCTTTAACGATGCCAAATTGATGGGATGTTTTGCCACCTCTGATGTACAGGTGGCTCCAGAAGAAAACTTTCTAATGATTCCTAATCTGTATTTAAAACACACACACACCACATGATGGATAAGAATCGGTGCACCATGAAACTGGACAAAACCTGAAATTTTCTTTGCTCATAATCCTTGTGGGCATTAATAATACTACCAAGGGAGACCTTGAGCAGATAAAGGGTGGCTCTAGGGGCTAAGGTGAAAGGTATAGCTGCCCAGACAGTATCATCCTTAATCCTAATAGTCAAAAGAAAAGGACTGGATCACAGAGGATACGCCAGAAAGTCAACTCCCAGCTGCTCAGTTGGGGGTCACTGGCAGGTCTTTGTCTCCTCTGACCATTGAGCCCTCTTCAAGGGATGAGAACTTCTGCAGAGACAAGAGACAAGAGACAAGAGACAAGATTCACCCACTGAAGGCAGAAGGCAACATTATCTTTACCAGCAGGAGTGCTGACCTAGTGAGAAGGACTTTAAACTAGGTTTGGTGGGGATGGAGGCCAAAAAAGTCCCAGAGAAATGGGGGAACAGGGATGAGGGGAAGCTCACTGGGCACAGCATGATGGAAAAGGGTCTCACACTCCACTTGAGAGGGCAAGGTGGCTATGAACTCATCTTAAGTGCCAGTAGCCTATGAAGTAAACAAAAGAAATCAGAACTCTGTACACAGCCACTGAACTCTGATACCATTGGGATGAGAGAGATGTGGCAGGATAGCTCCATCACCTGGAGTGTGGTAATAAATGGATATGGACAGGCTCTTACATGAACGTAGATGGAAAAGACATGCAGTGTGGACTGCTCTAGACACAAAAGAGCAACCATGGAGCACAGACCTCTGCTATGGAGCAGCCTATTGAGAGCTTATGGTTCAGGATCAGAGAACAGCCTGTATCGGGTCTGTCTGGGAAGGAGGTAACTTTCTCCATAGTAGCCCGCATAGTGCTGTGCTTTTTATTTGTAGCCAGAACAGTGTTGACAACACATCAATATTTTGGCTACTGCTGAGCAGTGCTCACAAAGCATCAAGGCTGTCTCTCCAACAGCCCCACCCCAAAGGCCAGTAGGCTAGGGGTGGGCAAGAGGCTGGGAGGGGACATAGCCAGGAGAGCTGACCCAAACTGTCTAAAGAGGTATTCCATACCATATGACATCGTGCTCAGCAATAAAAGCTAAGAGGAAGGTGGGGGGATGGGGAGGAGGGGATGATACATTCATTATTAAGGCGTTTGTCTTCCAAAGCAACCACTATGTGTACTGAGGCCCTGCTTCCTAGGAAGTGGCTGGTCATCACCTGCTGGTGGGAAGCAGAGAATAAATCTTTTTGCTTTCTTTGCTTCACTGCATGGCTTTTGCTTTTCTTTATTAAACTGCCTTTATTTCAACCCATGAGTTTTTCATCTTATTTTCTGCCCCTGTCCTGCTAAGGAGGATCAGTGATAGGGTGGCTTGGTGGGCACCTGGCAGCGAACCAAGGTTAATCCACCACAGAGCCAAAAGGCAATTTCATTTCCCCAAATTCTCATATTCTGTGTACCTCTAAGGCTTGCAACTTCTACATCTGCAATTAGATGTGGCAGTAAATGAAGAAACGAAAATCAGGAGAGGTATCTCTGTCGTGCCACCCAGACACCATCTGAGATTCTCATGCCTATAAACGTTTGCACAGAGAGAGTGTTCAGGGGTAGGGGGAGAAGGGAATACATCTCACAGGGCAGGATGCCAAAAATGCTAAACAACTGACTGCCATAGGTTACCTGGAGACCAATACTGCATAAAATTTAGAAATAAGAAGGCTGTTTTTCTGAAAACAAGGGATGGCATACATGTCCAAAAATTTTAGTCCACAACTTCGCTACATATTTTGGTGTAGATTGCCACAGCCTCTGACACTTTTAAATGAACTAAGGCAAAGTTACAAAAAAACCAGCTTTTTGTCTCTGACCTTTGTATAATCAATGTTATCCTAGAACATAGGTAGAAACTTTTAAAGGGTGAGGGGTGGAAGAGACACATTTTTTTGTACCTGGCTTCTGTTCCTATAACCTATTTCTATAGGGAGATGTATTCTACCCGTGCTTCTACCTGCAAAACTACCACCTTTACACAGATTTCCATAATACAGAGCTGTGTTAACTGGTGGACCCATTTCCTTTCAATCTCATGTACAGCTGGGACAGAAACTTTTCTTTTGTAAGTTTAATGCTTGGAAGAGCAATATCTTATTTGAATCATACCAGAGTCACAGAACAACATGGCCATATATGCACTAGAATACTGGCATCTCCTTCTCCCCCTCTCCCTGCCCCCAACATCTGCCTAATTTATCCCTTCATTTCTATATACTTTAGTTATGTTGTTACCAAGAAGCAGACTGTGTCTGCTTTTAGTAGACAGAGGATGGGAGAGGCAGAAAAAACTTAATTTCTACAACAATCAGGCACACAGAATGATTTTTCATAAAGTTACCAAAAGGAAATATTTGAACACATTTTAGTATCATTTATGAGTAAAAGCATGTTGAGCAATAGACAACTATGGTCTGTTGTCCAACAAGTGAATAAAATAGAGGCAGATGGCAATAAATTAACTCTAACGTGTTTATTCCAAGGCACCCAGTGCCAGCTGCGCTCACCAGAACTTCCTAATATTAATTTCCTTCTCCTCCATTGCCACATGCCACCTAGCGACTTAACGCTGAATCACGGTTTAAAGCCTATTAAGAATGACTGGGAATTACAGCATATCATGAGGAGAGTCTTGTTTTTGAATGTTTAAGGATGTAAAACTGGCCATGGAAACAGCTAAAGGCACAGCTTTACTTCTGAGTGCAATTTCTCTTGCAGATCTCCAAGGAAAAAGAAGCAAAACAAAAAAATCAGATGTATCTGAATGATCCAAATTTTGTCTTCCATTATTTGTGCCCATGAAACTGAAATACTAAAACAGAGATCAGGTCATTCAGACGTTAAAATAAAAAATAAAATTATGAGACAGTATGTTTGCTAAAAGATCAAACAATAAATTCAGTTAATGTATAAAAATAACAAATATTCCCTTCTTCTGACTTAGACTTCTTACACACTTTACTTTCTTATTTATCTCTGCGTATTTTCAACTTTTTAAAAGGCATGCTTTTATTCATATGAGCTCTGGGGTTTTATATTTTTATTTTCTAAGAGAACACAGAAAGTGGAAGAGAGTGCCTTTTTTTGACTGTGAGCTAAGGTCATGTTACAGAGATGTTTTTTGATTTTTGAACACAGTATCACATTTCTTACACAGAATAGCGAGAGTATGGTCTTTGTCTCAGAAATCAGAGATCTGTAAGACATGATTTTAACAGCTTTACCAGTAGCAGGAGCCCTAGAAACTTGCTAAATTGTATAATTATAACAACTTTAAAATCAAAACTTTTGTGCTTGACCAGGCACTTCTAAGAAAGAGACGTGGTGATCTCTGAGGATTCTTCCTGCTTAGGAAACAAAAAACCAAACAAAACAAAACTATGGGGTACTCATAATGCTTATCAAAATACCGTGTCTGCTTTCTCTCAAGTGTATTTTGATTGAACACTGTCTGAGAGGTTCTTCATTACACTGGCAGTCCAGACATTAGAGATTCAGCATGACTTTATGTAATGCAGATCAGAAAGCATTTGATGGCAACATAATATTTGAAATGTAATGAATAATTCACAATGTGGATCCAGAACATCATTCTCTAACTTGCTACGTTAATAAAATTAAACAGCAAAGAAGTATCATCTCAAAACAAAACAGGATACCAGACCAAATCAAAATGACATTTATCATACAAGACTGTTAAAAGATCTTGTAAATGAATACTGCAATGTATTCTCCTTTGAGGGAGGGTTACTGTGTGACTGGTAACATAATAATTATGCCATGTTTGCCTATAGTATTTTTTTCATCTGATGACTCTTGACCTGTTTCCCCAGAAGAAACTTCCCTTAATCTGCATGGGGGAAGCTGAAGTCAAAAGAAACAAAGAATCTGTTAATGATTTATCTGTTGCCTTATTTACCTGCAACTGTACAATATTCAAAACAGCTTGTCTTTCACCAAGATTTAAGAATTCAAATCTAAAATATATTTCCTGCTCAGTGGATTTTTTTAGGTTCATACATAGCATGACTCCACAGTTTTAATGGTACAAGGTATTCCCTTGCCCAGCAGTTGAATGCTTACAGAGATTTCAGGCTGCATTCAATGAGCAGCAGAATCTAAAAACCTATCCCGTGTCAAGATCAAGTGTAACTGCATTTGAGAATCTCATCACTTGTTCTGTTTGCACTGGATAGGACCAACCAAAATTTATTTCATTATAGTATTTCAGCTCCAGTCTTCCTCACTTATGAAGTCTAAGATTTACAGACATAATTCAGACATGCAATTCTGAGATTAACTGAAAAAGTCTCAAATGTCTAAACAGAGATCATGTTTGTAATACTGATATTACATGAAAACAAACCTGGACTGGTGCTACAGACCTGAGCTGGTGCTTCATCAGTATTTGACAAAAGACAGAGCAGGGGAAAGATAGTTTTGGATAGGCTTAGGCAGTGATAGCAAACATTCAAAATGCTCTTTTAATTCAGGGGCTAAGTATCCTTCTACGACTGCTGGTTGTCCTTCAGTCTGTCATGGATATCAGCCTTGATAAATGGGAGGATGGGAGTGATTCATCCTTCCTAATGCTGTGCACTACAGCTGACCTCAGTCTCTCCTGAGAGTTCCCAGAGTCCGCTGAATTTATTGGTATAACCTATGGCTCATAACTAAAATTTTGAGATAAATTTTGCTGCAATTTAAATATATTACATATATGTATCTCAATGAAGTGGTATCAGAGAGGGTAACGAGGGCAACATACACAGTGCTGTGAAGGGAATCTGCCTTTGAAAGCCTATGATGTGTTCATTTGGTGTTTAAAAACCATCTGTTTTACAGGGGAGGAAGGGAGTGCACAGTGTCATACACCATAGGCTGTCAGTGCTGTATTTACTAGACAAGGACAATGCCAGTCAAATTTTAATGATAGCTTATTCTGGTTGAAGCTAGACAGAATAGCTTCCTCCAGCTTCTTTGCAGGTGCAGCAGTTTGGAGAAAATTTCTTAGGGTTCAACAAAGTAACTGAGTTGTTAATAATGCATTCCAGAAACCTCACAGAGGCAAAGAGAAAGAGAGAAGAAGGAGAGGGGAGAGGGAGAGGGAGAGGGAGAGGGAGAGGGAGAGGGAGAGGGAGAGGGAGAGGGAGAAGGAGAGGGAGAGGGAGAGGGAGAGGGAGAGGGAGAGGGAGAGGGAGGCTTTGTGGTTTAATGACCAACTCTGGCAAGAGAGTAGGATCCTGAGCTCCTTGAAGGATATTTACCTAAACATTGGAGAGTTCTTCCAAATGGTAGAGAAACTGTGGCAACTGTTGCTCTGGGTAGGTTATTTTTTTGTTCATGACAGTAGCAGTTTGCTGCGCTGAATCCGCTGAGCATTCCCTGTTTATCGTGTCTCACGCCCTCATAGGGATGAATGATCATAATCCCTGTGGTAGTGTGAAAGTGTATGCTAAAGCTATTAAGTAATCACTATGTTGGCCTAAAAGAGTTACAGACCTTTTTACAAATGAGTAGTACGTTAATAGCATGATTCAGGCTGCCTATATTCTCCCGAGTCCTAAAGAAGCACTGCATATTGTCTATATTGCAAAGCAAAAAAGGCTAGGGAGCAAACTCAAGCACTAGCCCCTGATTATCACACCACATAATTGTAACTGCCCCACTAGCTCACTAGTCAACTGTCCCAGCTAGCTTTTTACAAGATTAAACCTGAGCTGGATGAGGGATATAGTCAATTCCCAAAAGCATAAGGATAAGACTGTACCAGGATTGATTTCTTCCACTCTCCAGTGCAATCCAAGGACATCTTGCAGTCTCAAATATACCCCTTCCCCAAGGCATGCAACTAACACCCTTAGTTTCACACTAAGACACCATTTTGGTGAGCTGCATCACAGCCCTACATTATCTCAGACACTCCTAATGGAAACAGAAGTGGGAGCAGTGCATACTGTATGTGTAGACTGTATGTGTAGACTGTAGGACCATATCTTACAGGACAGTCCAGTCTTCCCTTTCATAACACTACTCATATCTGGAACAATTAAAACAAATGAACATGCCATCATGCTGCGCTTTAGGAAAATGGGCTTGCTTGAGCTATGTTGCAGTTCAGTGGTGCAAGTGTAGGAGTCTAAGCTACTCTTTAGTCTCTGGTAAGGTAAAACTGATAGGCACAAAACGTTCACACAAAGTCTAGCAGCCAGGCAGCACAAAAGGCACAAGTGACTCTACCAGTCAATGAGTAAACACGGTCAGAGCAGTGTGAGGAAGGCATATCCTAAAGATCCAAACTTTGTTCAGGCAGCAAGCTTGGAGTTAAGGACTAATTCACTTTACTGCTAGTGACCTGCTACGTACAACTTGTACATGGAACATTACTAGGCTGTGCACTGTAGAAAGAATAAATTGAAAATGTGGGTTGTGTACTGTCTAAAAAGTATTAAATTAACTTCTTCTAACCTGACTCATTATTAATAATTAATGTGATATCACTGCTATGTATCATTCTATGTACACATTAGTAATCTATACCAAACACAATCAATAATATAAATCAGTTAAGAACTTTAAGTGAAATCAACATAACTCCGCCATGAGTGAGTTTTTTTTTTAAATGCAGTAGTTTAATGCAGTTCAGCCAGAGGAAATTGAACAGTAAAAAGTAAGCAGAGAAATAGCCTATTAACTATGCGTTTACAACCTAAGATGCTTACTATATCAAAATACAGTAGATTTCAAAGCACAGTCAAGGGCTTATACAAATGAGCAGGTCATTGTGGTGTAACAGCTTCACACACCTCAGCTGATTTGTGGCAGCTGCCTGTACACATGCTCTTAGCTTGTGGTAAAGTAATTTGAGCTAGCTTATCCTTCTTTCATTAACTTCTTACCCTGTGGGAACTTCTTCATGTATTTAATCTCTCTGGCTGATACCTAACTTTCAGACTAATGCACAACACTGAAACATCACAGCCAGACTGGTACGAAAGCCTATCTGGATTTGAAAATGTGCACGTCATTTTAACCTACACTGATGGAAAGAAGACTTCATGGGATCACATGATTTTCTTTGTATCTGAAGAACATAATCAAGCCTTATTATAAAGTGAAACATTCAAAAGAAAGTGAAAAAAATCCAGATGCATATACTATACATATTTTACCAAACCAAGGGATAGCTTAGTGAGAGCAGCATTCTCTAACACTGTTAAAACTCCTTCACCTTATGAAGCTGTCTTCAAGGACACATCAGCTGTTAATCATTGTCTGGCTGACTGATCTATTGAGAACCCTTTCCTTCTGATCCCTCCATAGCCTTTTGTCAAAAATGAGTGAAAACAATAATAATAATAAAAAGTTAAACAAAATAATTATGTAAAAAAATATTCTTAACCTTAGGAGAGGCAGGGGAAAAAAACCTTTTCCAAATGAACCCAATACTTCTAGTTTTATTTGTATTAAATATTTTATAATTTTTTTTTTTTTATATTCCCTCAAAATGATAGTTATTTCCTGCTCAGCTTATCCCATTTTCACAGATGACTTACCTGTTTTTTCAAGTTCTACTCCTTTTATCTGGTTCATGGAAGAATGAGAAACTGTCTCTTCTGAGTTGCATTAAAGAAAGATCTTTATTCACAGTTCTGCTCCTCTGTGCTTCATGGTGCAACCAGCTTTGGAAGGGTTGAAAGCAGAAATGTACTTGGTGAGGGAAAATATCCCACTTTGAAGAATGAGATGGGTGTGTATACAGGTCTTTATTTTATGAATATGGGTGGAGATGTGGAGGGAGGGGTATTGTTCTCACCTGACTATAGACATCCAAAATGTTATTTAAGTCTGTCATCAATTTTTATTGATGGCAGAAAGAGAGCTCTAAAGAACAATTTAGGCCACCCTAACATAGATACCTAAGACAGGCCAGATTAATCTGAAGGTGCCTGTTTCTTTCCATCATCACCAAAAAGAATTTAGGATGACTACTTCTGACTTAGACACCTAACTTTCAGACATCTAAACTGTGAAAGAGGCAAATGCTGCCTTTGGAATTATTCAGCCTTACTGAACTGATTAATTTCATGCTGCTGAGAGTAATATGCAACCAAGTAAGAACAACTCCCTTTCATAAGCATTCTATACTGTATATACTCCCAGTACTTTTAGTCCATTGTTTTCATCATTTAGTTAGACAAGTCGCTCAGTTACCTTTTAGAATGATTTCTATAGTTTCCCTTTCTTGCCCCATAAATGCAGTCTCTTTTTTTCTACCAGACTATTACATCTGAAATAGTTTTTGATATATAGCATCCTTCTCTTAGCATCCCTCAATTAAAATACAATCTGTCTTCATATCCTATTTGAAAAGGGCATTGTCTATGCAATAATCTTAAACTGGCATCTATCAACTACCCAAAGAAGTCTGGAATTTTCCCATCATAGCTAAACTATTAAAAGATGTCAATTAGCACTAAGTTAACTACATTTTAAATATGTATTATTTTAACTACGTCCTCTTATGATATCAAGAACTATTTTTTAAAGATACCAGTGCTTTAGTGTTACCTCTGTAGAACATTTCTGTAGCTATTCCTTTAAGCAAAATGGACACTGACCAAATGAAAATATTTATGTGTAAGCAGGACCTCACAAAAATATATTCTATATGACTAGGAAAGGAAAAATGAGCAGGGCTTGGAAGAGTAACAGCAACAAGAGATATCACTATCAGAAATAAAATTAAATGTAGACAGGAACATCAAACAAGAATGTTGTATTATAAATAACCATGTCCCTAACTGAAACCATAAATCAGACTTTACTTATCTTTAATCTCTCTCTTGAGCATTGTAGATGTAGCTTCAGCTGCCTAACTACAGCCCTGACTGGCATTTGATCCCTGGGACAGTCCAGTCAGCCTTGAAGCAATGCATTCCACCTCACATTAATCCACACCCTGGACCAGATTTTCTACTCTAAGCCATATCTCTTCCCAGGTTGCTTTTAAATGACTTCCCTGGTGCACCTTGAGGAAAATTTTGAGAATGTGCATTCTGTATGATTCCCCAGCAATTGTCATGCAGCCAGCATAACGCACACTGGCACCGGCCCATTAAGGCTTCAGTCCTGCCTCCAAGGTCTGTCCCTGCCTGTATTTCATCTTCAGCTCTCACTTCAGCCCAACTGCCTCTGCCAGTTCCATGAGCCTTGAAGGTCACCTGGTCAATAAAAAGATCAAAAGTTAATATTTTAAAACAGGTAAAAATCACAAAGTCTAAACGTACAAAAAGGCAGCAGAAGAAAGCAATGTAATTGTCCTATCAGAAACAAGTGACACAAGTTTTGCAAGAGAAGTGGATATAATGTCAGTTATAGCTAATAAATATATGACTGCCTTTATGACTTACAGATTTCTTATGCATAACGTTTCTAAGTTAAAGTGTTTCCTATTCACCCTCAAAAGAAAACAAGTAAACAACTTGATTTCATTTTTTTCATCTCTCACTTTGATTAATTTAATTTTTTTTTTGCTTTGAAAATTGCACTATCAGCCAAAAATATCCATTCAAAATGCTCTTGCAAAGATCATTCTCCCTGTGCTCAGCTTGATCATATTGCATGCTTCTTCGAGTCCCTTATCTGACTGCCCATTCTTAGCTCAGCTACAAGCTGTTTGTCTTCAAAGGCTTATATATGTACACTCAACTGCATATTCTGCTTTCTTGAATACCTACCCATTAACACCTTTGGGTGACCCAAACTAAACTTTTAAAGAGGTAGATTTCTGTTTTATTTCTCAACATTGTCTAGCTTTCAAACCAGCAGTTAATTATTGTTGAAATACAACCAATTCAAAATGAATAATAAAAATAAAGTAAAATTGGGGGGAGGAGAGTTTACAGGACAACAAAGCTGAGAAAAGGTCAAATCCAAAGATTTTAGCTCCTGTAGTGCACTACTTGTAAAAACAAACAACATTGACGTGCTCTTTTTACATGAAAAAAAATTGAATGCTGCACAACCTTTAGTGTAAAATTATTTGTACTAATTGCACCACAATTTTAATAGTAACACACCTATAAATAACCACACTGAAAAAACACCAAAATAAATTAAATATAAAAAAAATTCTGATTTATGAAGTCCTTAACTAGCGAACCGCTGTAAAGTCATACAATAGAAATAGTGATCAAGCTAATAAATAAGAATGACATGTTAAAATTTAAAAGAGAGGAAATCAAGATGAAAACAGGATTCAGTATAGTACCTCTAGGCTCATTAGTTTTTAATTTAAATTGATAAATATAATATGCATGGGTTTTAAACAATAAATTTCCCCAGTAAAACAAAAAATAGTCAGCAAAATCTGGGTGTAAAAAGTATGTACCTCTATCCTTTTTCAATGACTCTTCTCCACTGTCCCAACTAATCTGCAACATCGTTGCAACGAATGAGTCAACAGAGAGTAATATAAAATCAAGGTATTAGTTTTTGAGGAGTGTTGTAAGCAGAAGTCATATGAAGAGTGTGACATGTTGATGGAAGAATTTGAGAAACAAATGTAAAGAGTGGCAGTACTCAGAATCTTCAAAGCTTATAATGTTGGGGGATTGAAGAAAACAGGATGTACAACACCACTTAAAATCTTAGTTTTGTCAAGCCAAGTGCTAACGAGAAAAATGCAAACCATGATAGATGCGTATTTTATTTATATATCAGGTTATACATCAGGTTTATATATCAAGAAAGAAATCTAGCAGCAGGATTACCCTGTGGTTCAGCATGTGCTATGACCTTCGGGGATTCTATTTAATTTCATTCCAAAGTCAAGTTAGCCATTTGTTTTCCTAAATAAAATTGTACCTGTCTTGTGCATATCTTCCACACAACAGAACACAAAGATGCACTTTCCCAGTGTGTTTGATTATTATTAATAACAAACATTTATTCAGTGATAAGTTTCCTGTAATTGTTACTAAAGCGACATAGTGAGAGAGGCTACCAGCAATTGAGATGTTTCATCATTAGTTGGTTTGAAATAAACAAACACAGGAATAAGGCTTCCAGGACCAAAGCTGTTGACACAACTGAACGCCCACGGTTGGACATCATCTAAAAGTGAACTAGAAGAATTATTTCAGGAAACTAAGTGTCCATTAAAGACACTTGGACACGATATATGTGGACACTTGCTAAATATATAATTAAAATTAATCTTCACTTGTTGCACATTCTATGGAGCAGATGACTTTGTGCTGAAAGACTGGAGATTATATCAGTCAAAATAAAATGACTGGTCATCTGCCAGCTATATTCCTATCTTTTGCGAAATATTTTTTTGCATAAAACACAAGTAGAAAAATGGGATTTTTTTATTTTTCTTTATTAGTGCAAAGTCTTACATTGGTATTTGAGACAACAGACATGAAGAACCTTTGAGCCAAACAAGTTGCCACGGCAGAGAACTGCAAGAGAGTTTAATCCCTTCATGGAAAAAGTGTACAAAGATATAAAGAAAGATTTGTACCAAGTTATTTGACAAGTGAACAGCAATCAATTTCTGAACTTGGAACTCAAGCATTGTAGTTGCTGTCTGGGCCTTAATATCCATGACTGCTGAGTGCTCATTCAGTTCATTTCAGAAAACTGAGGACAAAAGACTAATTCAGTTCTCTTACAAGCACTTTTGACAGTTGAATAGGTTTTATTCTAACACAGACATTAAAATCAACTTTGAAAACTGAAAAAAAAGAATGCTTTTGACTGTCATATAGACAGTTGTTCTCTGATGGCTCCAATTCTAATTTGCAAACATCCTTACTGGAGACATTCAGTTTCTTTACAATTTTATTTTGAAGATTAATTAACAAATACATATAATAAATGCATAATTAACAAATGCATTTTCTTTTATGTCACTGTAGGTACAAAACTTGAGGACAAAACCATAAGTTTACTGTAAATGTTATGGAACAAAAGGGCAAGCACATACTTAAATGTCAAAAATTATTCTCAGTGTGTCTCAAGGCAGTTTTAAATGCCTGCTTTTTGTTAATGCAATTAATGTGCTACCTTTGAAAAGATATTCACGGAAGAAAAGTGTGGCAATAAATTTGGTTGCAAATAACCAGAAATATTTCAGGTTTTGGTTTTGATTTTCCTTAAAATAAATGGTAGCTTCTATAAACTCTACCTATAATTCCTGACCAACACGTCCTTTGAAATTTCCAGAATGGAGATTCTTTAGTCTCCTCAATGTTTAAATTGGCACATTTTCTTAATATATAAAATAAATTTTCCCTTTCTGAAATTAAACTTCACATAGTCTGCCTACAGCAAACACTGAAAATGTTTTTCTTCACATCGGGCATTCACGATTGTATCTTACAATGTTTTCATAGAATCATAGAATCACAGACGCATTAAGGTTGGAAAAGACACTTAAGATCATCGAGTCCAACCATTAACCTAGCACTGCCAAGTCCATCTATACCATGTCCCTAAGCACCACATCTACCCGTCTTTTAAATACCTCCAGGGATGGAGACTTAACCACTTCTCTGGGCAGCCTGTTCCAATGCCTGACTACACTTTCAGTAAAGAAATTTTTCCTAATATCCAACCTAAACTTCCCCTGGCGCAGCTTGAGGCCGTTTCCTCTTGTCCTATCACTTGTTACTAGGGAGAAGAGACCGACCCCCACCTTGCTACAACCTCCTTTCAGGTCGTTGTAGAGAACAATAAGGTCTCCCCTCAGCCTCCTCTTCTCCAGGCTAAATGCATTTTCATTGCATTAAAGGAGCATTTAATTACAGGAACATTACAACTGCAACCGTCTGGACACTCTCCACCTGGTGTTTATCTACCCTACATTGCAGGTGAAAGCATTTCAGCCAAGATCGTGTAAGAAGGAACTCTACTAGAAAAAGCAGAAAGGGGTATATCCTGTGCCTTTGAGTCCGTGTTCCTATTTATATATCCTGATAATAATTATATTTTTTGCAATTGCATGACATTAGTCACTGTTGTTTAGCTTTGAGTCTGATCCCTTTTTGCACAATACTACCAAGCCTATCATTCTTATCTTTGGTAGTGCAGAACTTTGCATTTGTATTTGGAGGATTGCATCCTGTTCGGATTGAGGATCTTTTTCCAGATTATTTATCCAATTTATCAAGATAATTTTGAATTTTAATCTTATCCAACCAGATACTTGGAGTACCTCTTAGGTGATAAAGTTATATTCTCTTCTATCATCAAGTGTTCCAAGGCATTCAGATTTAAACACTTAGGATTGAGAATTTATTTTTCCAAAATGAAATATCCAGATTAATTCATATAAATTATCAATAACAGAGGTATAAATGAATTAAAAAGAACTTTGCTGACCTAATGGATTACTGTGTTGATGTATGACCATTGTCAGTGCTAGATGACATTTTTTCAAAAAATACTTAATTCAGTAAGAAATTACATTTTGGAGTAACCAAAATAATTTGCAAATTTAGTGAAGAGTTTAAATACAAATATTAAAAGATATATTTTGGGAATGAATTGTTCTGTCTTCAAAATGAAAAATCATTTCTCTTTGATGTTTTTAAATCAACATTTTAATATATTCTTTTGGGTATTTATCTCCATTAAAACCAGAAAGGGCCCAATAACTTGAAAATGAAACCAATATTTTCATACGACAAAAAGAAAGTGTTTGACATTAGTCATATTGGCAGAGCTTTCATGTTTCAAAAAGAAAAGGGAGGAGGTGTGGTAGTTTGACCTACAAGAAGTGGATTTCCCACAGCTATTTGGAGGAAATATTTAGTATTAAACAAAAAAATATTTTTTTCCTATCTTATTCATGTTAGATATTCTACTTTCATTGTCAGATCATGGTGTTGAAATCAGAATATTTCCTTTCACATTTTTAAAATACTGATAATTGTAAAATTAGTCTTTTAATGGTTATTTATATACTTATGTTAAAAACCGTGTCAGATACTTTAAATAATATTTTAAATAAGTTCAATTCTAGGATCAAAGATTAAGCCAGACACAACTAAGATAATCCTTCATATTCTTCTCCTCAGCTCTCCCAATAAATATTCTGCCACTGCTACTCCAGGATAAATGTCATTGTTAATCAAATAAATGTATAAGCAACTGTATTGGAATAAATTGAAAAAAATATAATAAAATCAGCGCAGTGTGCAAACACTGCTGCACCTTTTCTGGCAAGTCTTATTTAATTATGGGCTGACTGTTCAACTCTGGACAGTGATAAACAACCACCAATTCACCATAGCAATAGTTAATTCCTCCTCATTAGTTCCTTTCATTCCATTTCCTCTGATCTGAGAACTTAACTGCCTGAACACTCAAGCAACTATCTCTCCTTCCACTATTACTGTTAGAGCAGCAAGAGCTCTTTCAGCTGACACATGGCAACAGTGTTTGTCCCTCACTTACAGTGACACCAGTGACCCAGTCATGTAGGCTACAATCCCACTGTGAGACCCAGGAGTCCGGCATCTTCCAATTGCTTGTCTGGGCAAAAGTTAGGCGCATTCATAGTCCCTGGTCCCTACGATTGCCATTGGAGGACCGTCTTTTGCAACCACAGGTGCAAAAAAGAGACTTCAGTGTGCTCTAACAGTTCTTTTGGAGAGAGACCAGGACTGCGAAATGAACTGGGGAGCTTCACTACCATCGGCTCAAAAGCAATTGCAAATTTTGGAGTTGGTCAATGCATTCATTTACATATTTTAGTTTTATAATTTCAAGACAGCATTTTGAAATTCCAGCCAAGTTTGTCTGCATGTAATAGGTTTCAGATGTTTGCAAGATGACTGCAGTGTTTCTCTCTGGTGACAGTGAAGAGAGGAAGGCTGTAGGAGCACCAGCCAGTATTACCGCTATCATCTAGAACCAAAAAATTTACCACAATTTATTTGCAAGAGCAAATGTTTACCAAGATTTTAGGGGACAAGCCCTCACATAAAACCTTGAGCAAAGGCCTTCACCACAACAACACAGGCTGAGACGTGACCTGGGATTGTACATTTACTGTATTATTGATAGTAATATATGGTTATTACCAAGAGGAGCAGTCAGGGAGCTTGGAAACACACTGTCCCACTGTGTGACAATAATTTATTCAGCTAGTGCCTTGTCTGAATTGATGTCCTGTTCCTTTTTGAGTACTGCTGATACTGGCTGCTTTGGGTTGTTGTCAGGAAAAAGACAAAGGACCATTTATAGTTAACCAGTTATGGAAACAAGCATTGTGAAACCATGAAATTAATTGCTGAATTCCTACATTTCACTTCTCAGATTTCAACAGCACCCTCTTTTGAAGCTACCATGAGCTATGCAAGAATTTGTAGCTATCATCAACAAATCTTATTCCCATATAAAAGGCAGAACTATCTCCCATTATGATTTCCTCCTGGAAATACTCCCTGCAGGAAGATAAACATATGGTAAATGTGAAAAAGTTAATTGGCTATATATTGGCTGTAAAAGTTAATTAGCTGCATAGCGTTTCATATATTGGTATTTTAACAATTTACCTTCAGATGTCAAAACTGGTCTTTTCATTTTTCTAGGTCTGTTACCTTAAAATTAGCTTTCAAAAAAGTTTGATGCAATAAAGAGACCTTTCAGTCCAGAGACTGTGTGCACCTTACAGAGAACTGTTATACTCTTTTGTTAGAAAAGAAGTGCATCCTTGGGATTCTTGCCATCTGAATTTGTGAATGGCCAGTCAAAAGCTAACCTGGCAAAAATGTAAGTTTTAAGCCAAATCAGCTCCCTGAATCAATTTATTGTCTTGCCACAGAAGCGCAAGTACTCAAGAAAAGGGGTAGGAAGATAGCATCGGACATGATTTGTGTGGCCTTAACCTGCCAAGAAACCATGGTTTAACTCTTCTCATATTCTGTCACTACGACGACTCCACTTTTTAGCCTCCTGTGCTCAAGCCTAAATTTGTCCCTGAGGACAGTGCATCAACAGTCTTACTGAGATGTACGGACACCTGGTAATGGCCACAGCCACACTCTGTCTATTTCTACATCTCTCGTACTGCCTACAGATGCAACACATGGCTAATGTGACGCAGACGAATCAGTCAGACTTCTTCATTAAAGGCCCAGTAGGACAAACCAGAATTTTGAATTTCTGAGTAGCTGAACAAAATCTGTAGGTATTATCATGACCTGTCATAGTCCTGATTTTACACTCCTGTGAAGAGCTGCTTATGCAGAAAGCTGTAAATTCTACTGAAGATGCCAGATACTTGAAAGTCAGGTGTCAAATTATCTAACACTAGGCCTTTTATTGGGTTTAGGCCCTACCATACTCCAGAGTCTGAATTTTGCTACAAGGTCAGCACTTTGAAGTTTGGTATCATGCTGCATGTCACAGTAGTCGGAACTCTAGGCACTGCTAACAAACACTGTCAAGACAGAGCTCAAGACCTAAACCCCTGACCATCCACAGTGCTTACATTTTAAATTACTCCTTTGTGTCTCTTATGGACTGCTTCAGCTAGCTGTTTCCAAGGCAAAGCTGCTGTAGAGACAGATAGAACCAAGCAGTCTAGAGGCAAGACACTCTGCATCACTTGGTTTTGAAGTCCTCTTTAATTATTCTAATAACTTATTATAATAGTCTTTTACTTACTAGAGACTCTGGACCTGATAGTGGGACCACTGAAATCTTCAGCTAGGAAGAACTGGAAAGCCTTGAGGAAGCCTGGTAAAATTAGATCTATGGAAAGTTTCTCTACTTCTGTCTCTTTTGGGCAAAGGAAAGGTAGAAAGGTGACTGCCATTAAAAAAAATGAAATTATTTTTGCTTTTAGAGTTTTTTATGCAAGAAACTTAAAGTATTTATGAATTTCATGTACTCATGCAACTTCCTCGTGAAGGTTCGTTTTTCCAGGTGGCTAAGGGTTCAGAAGACAACTAGCTTGTTAGTGGTAGAATATGTACTATATCACCAAAGACACTCTGCCTGATGCCAGTTAACTAATTATTTCAGAAGGAAAAAAATGCTAGAAGGTACAAGTTCTTAATTTGGACTGTGGTCTCAACTTTCATCAAAGCTGGAGCCACATTTGTAATAGAATTTGTAATATTCATTAGAAATTCCCCTCATTATGTCTTCAACTCTTCTTCAACTTCATGTGTATGACTTATAGTATTGATAGATGCTTCTGCAGTTACTTTTTAAACAAAAACATCCTTCCATCAGAACCTGAATACTCAAAGACTGAGAAACTTTTCTTTTTCATTATATGTCTTAGTTGTCATAAAAATGAGAAAAATAAATGACTATCAGTAACTGACTACCAATGACTACCCAACTCTTCTCACCACTGCCTCTCGTCTGACTTAATTGGCTGGTAATTCCATGATGAATGCTTTTTTCAGATTTTAATTCCTTCTTTCTATGCAGATTATTCCCAAAGAAACAGTAGAATTTTCTAAAGCGTGTTAACTCTGTTTATTTCTGCATATTTGAAACAATTCTCATTGGATTTTATACACAATTCCATTAAGCTTTTAAATCAGAATTTACATAGTCCAGAAAATCTGCCTTTTTACTGCTCCACTGGCAAAACTGGAGTAGCGTAAAATGATCTTGTGATGGTCAAACAAAGCATTGACCTGTTTGTTAAATATGTGTTTGTCTTTGACAAAAATCTGAGGTGTTAGACTAGAAACGGTTGAATAAAAAGACAAATCTGGACCAGCTTCAAGAAAGGCTTATGCTTCTTAAGTCAGTATAAGGCAAATTTTAAACTTCCAGGTGCAAAACTAACAGTTGGCCATCTCTACGAGCATTTAGAGCTGGGCACTTCTTTGTCTCCATTAGGTGGTTTCACCATCAAGTTTTCTTTGCAGCAGCAGCACTTTAGATCCCTGCAAGCCTGATAAAGTAGGTGTGCTTTAAACACATCTAGTACATGGGCCTTACTAAAGGCAAATTATTTTCTTTTTAAAATATTGAGGATGAATATGCCCACTGTCTTATCAAATAGATGTAGGTGATCTAGATTCCTGTCCCTCCTCAGACTAAGGAGCCATAAATCCACATCCTAAGGCTACTATTAGAGCATCGAGGTAGAAACTAGTTTCCTTTCTATATGCAATGAGGCTGTGGCAGCATGTGTTGAAGAATATAAAGTTCCAGGGGCCAGAAAACAAGCAAATCAATGTGTCCACTGGGAGATGAGGCTCTGATTTCATTCTAGCTGAGCAGGGAATAGAATTCAGGCTTTTTATTTTGTGGTTGAATGCTCTACTAATTTTGTAAACAAGCCCTGCAAAGTGGAAAGTGTGTCACTGCCATGTTCTCCTGATCCTTCATCAGCTTACTTGAGTCTTTCAGTGCACAGTTGTATATGTGGTTTCCAGAACCTGGATCCTAAGTGGTGAAGGTGTTTGTGGGTTTTTGTCTTAATTTTGGTTTCCTAAGTAACCGGTAATTGTAAAAGAAGTGCGATTTCAGGCATGGGTAGCTATTAGCTACCATTAGGCCTGCCACTGCTTTAAACATTTAATTTTTTATTCTTTTTTTTTGGTGGAGTGGACTTTCTCCTCTCAGCTGTATTAGAATTCCCCTTCTGAGTTCCTCTCTGGCAGAGAGGAGAGAACAGGCCTTCATGGGGTTTGGCCTCCATCTCTGGGAACGATGAGTTCAAGGAATATTCAGTGGTAACACGATACCCAAGAGTATGACTGACTAATAGTCTTTCTGAATTAAAGGGAACTTCCCTTTAGCCCGTCTTTGTAATTAATACACGTTAAAATCAGTGAGTCACTGCATGCACATCTGTCCTAGTCTGTGAGATTCGGAACTTCCTCCTAGTCCATCCCAGCTACACCCTGAGCTCAGCTCAGATATCCATGCCATCTCCCTTCTCCACAGCCTGTGTTTTTTTATGGGAAGAAGGAGTTGCACTACATTCAGGTGAATCCCCTGATCTGGACAAAAAGACAAAAACTGTAACGTGCTCAGGGAGGGCATCTGCCTCACCCTCCCAACATAGGGACAAAGTCTGCCAACAAGGACCCTGGTTAGGACTTCTACAAAACACTGATTACAAAAAAAAAAAAAACCACCAAACCCAACCCAGAATGCAAGCCCTTATACCCTGAGAATGTATACAGTGCTGTATGTAACCACAAAACCCGCAACTTTGAGTACAAGCCATCCACCCTACACATGGGCTGAGAGATCCTGTAAGGCACAAACCTACTTGGAAGAGTCTCCAAAATGCTTAAAAGCTATCCACAGTGTTTAGATGTCCTATATTTCTATGTGTCAATGTTCTCCTGAAGAACCGGGGGCTGGTTCTATCCTGCTGGTGAGTGATGTGAAAGGTCTTGCGGGTTTGCCAAGTCAATCTGGACATCTTCAACATGAAGGAAATCTCTCCTTTTTCAGCCCGGAAGAAGTCATCAGATACAGTTGTGTAGATTTGTGACAGACACCAGGGACTTGAGAGAAGCTTTTTGACACCTCACATGCATTGTTAGATTTTATCAGTCTCTCCGCAGCTGGTATACATTCATAGAGGGCAACTGAGCCTCATTACCAAATCAGGCAGGCAGGCATGGCAGGTAGCTCAAGTCTAGCTAACAAGCCCACTATCAAAAATGATAAAGGATACTAGGCTGGGCAGTAAGAGAGGGAGATGCAGATCAGAAATGTTGCCTGAAGAGACCAGAAGCTGTGTCATGAGGGAGTTATTAGTAGATATTTGTACATTGTTTGTTTTCCTGGAACATAAATGAAGTTAGTAACATTAGATACAGTTGGACTAGTGCTTGGAGACTTTGATACTGTGAACTTCAGAAAGCGGCCAGTGGACTCTGGATCTGCTATTTCTTTCCTTGCCTGTAAGTCTGAGTACAATGTAGCTATTGATCCTTGCTGGTTTTGCTTATTATGGATAAACACGATCTTCTTATAAACTACAGTATATTTGGCTTAGCTGTCTTTCCAGAGTGGAAGCTGATCTTTGCTGCTTAATATCCTTTTGCTGTTTATACTTTTGTATGGTATATGCGTTGGACAATACAAACACATAGTACCTGAGTTATGGAAAAGTAGTCCAATAGACTTGTCCCAAGTCATCCAGCTGTAAATCAGAAAATATAACTTGTAATTATGCTGAGAAACACTTGTGTATTCTAATATCTGAGAACTTTATTTGCTGAAGTATCATTACTTTCCACATTGTCTTTTTAACTCCCATTTTGTCATTTTATTGGTGGATAGCAGTGAAATGGTTAGCAGCATTGAACCTCTGTTCCTAACACTTATATCCCATAATCACTTAAAGAAACATATTTAGATCTAATTCTCTTCTTTACTGCCTTTTTGCCTATCACCTCCTTCAAAGCAGCCACATTTTCCAAAGACATATGTAAATATAATGACATTCATATTGATCCTCTGTTCCAAATGCTTAAATCCCATAGTCATTCTAAGAAACATGTTTAGATAGGAAAAGATCTCTGCCACCCCCTGATTTGATTTGGGGGCAGGTAGTCTGGGATTTTTTCCCAGTTCAAGATGAAAAAAAAAATATCTGAAATATCAACATTTCATGGATGTCTAAATAAAACACTCTCATTCTAAAAAAAGAATGTGCATATGCAGACTGCACAAAAATGAAAGAAAAACATGATTTCAAGTCTTGTTAGCTTGACAAACCAAAAATAAGTCACTCTCAAGCTAAAATTGCTTATGTATTAGTTAGGGGTAAAATCAATGCAGAACTGTGAGTAGAAAAAAACCCAGAAGCTCGGAACCAATTTGTTTTCCAGAGTTGAGGAAAATGGAAAACTGAAATAAGGGGTAGCTTATCATAGGCACAAACTTGTTTTTATTTTTTTTTTATTTATTTTTCTTTTGCTGGAACACACAACTATTCCACTCTATTTTAAACCTGCTGACCTCAGAAGCTCACAGAATTATTACAGCAGACTACTTTTTTATGCACACTTTTTGAAATAACTTTTTGGACAAGAAAGTGGTATCCACTTAAACTAGGTCTGTATTTGGAAACATAAAGCTGTCAGACATCGGACAGAACAACTTCATTGTTGGTATACTGGTTTGTCCTTCCTTCTAAGCGAAAAATTCTATTTGCTCCAACAAAAATTAAAACAAAATTCCTACGGCACATCTGTGAGACTATACATCTGAGATGAAGGGGATCAAGCTGTGTCTTGTACTTTACTTGTTTAAGGGTTTTGGAAGTTCTCAGAGTTGCAATCAACACTTTTTCCAAAAACACAGAACTGATATTGAAACTCAAACTGAATTTTGCAAGTAGTTGTGACACACTGCTGATGCAAGTTTGCGTAGCATGTTGATTGCTCACTGTACTACACAGCCTTTTTCATGCTAATTTTTTTTTCCAGCTCTTTTAAATCATGATGTGATGTATTTACTCCTGTATATTTAATCTTTTTTATTTTTTAATAAATGAGGAATTTTATAAAGCTAAAATAATAGATATAGGGGAGTAGGACAGTAAGTTTGATTTTGAAGGCCAATCTTATGGTCATTTCAACTTTCAATAATGTGTCTTGATGTTGAGTTTTTGATCCAAATCTTCAAAGGAATGACACTTTCAAAATACTGATTTTGTACTTTCTGAAGGGAAGTCTGCTTTTAAGAAGTTCAAGATTCAGCAACCATAATCATTACTCTTTACAAAATTTAACACATATGCATAAAAATTCATATTTGAGTAAAATATTATCTCCTAGTTTTTCTGCACTTCCAACTAAAGGCAATGCATGAGTAAACAAGCCTGACAAACTTGTGTGAATATCCCCTGATAATGTTTGTTCTGTTAAGCCAGGGAATTAATTCAATATAGCTATTTTTTCATATTTTTCTTCAGGAAGGAGGATATTGCTACATACTGAACTCAGAATTCTGATGAGTTCTAGCTGCTGTAAAGATCAGATTTATTGTATTTAAACAGTAAACTGTGCTCATCCATTCAGAAGACAGGTTCTGTCAAAGAACTTGCATTGATTCAAAATCAATTCCAAATGGGAGGAAAATGAATATTTAAGGTGATGTTAAGATTAATTTTCTGTGTATACTATTCCCGCACATTATAAAAGAAAAATAGAAAGTTTTCTCCTTTTTTTGTTTAATGTAGAGTCAATGCTTTTAATGAGGTTTTCTGCTTTCTAGACATAGACTCAGGCTAATTATTTACCTGAAGTTTAATTTATAATCTGGTTATGTCCATTTTGCATATTTGGATACTATTTGCATAAACAATGCAGCTACTATTATCAGCATTTCCCAAAAGATTACAAAAATACTAATTAAACTAATTTACAAGAGGATAAAGGTAGTTACCTGAGCTCACTTTCTATTATTTTTTCCTTTTTTTTCACCATAGTAAAATGGCTTTCTTTTTTTAAAGATTCACACTGCACTGTATAGAACTGTGTTCCTATAAATATTGTTGTTTGAAGTTTTTGAAGATAGGGCTCAGTTCCCTCAAAATGGATTATTCTGTGATTATATTTCCTGAATATTAACTGATACCATGCACCCATTCAGCTGAAAATGAAATCTTGGAGTCCTGAGCACTCTCAGAACTATAAATAGCCTTCTCTTTAGTCTTATATTCTCACATGCACGCTCATAAATGAGGAATTTGTGGAACAGGTTAACCCCACTGCTCTGTTTGCCTTTGAACACTGAATTCCTCTTTTTTTTTACCTTTGTGCTTCTGGATATCTCTCTATGCATTTTTTTCTTCTCCAAAAAGGAGATTCAAGGCTATTTTAAAATTTGTGTGAGTGAAAAAGCATTTGCTTAGTTGAGTGGCTAGCAGGGTTCGATAGATTTAAATCCCTAGATGATTGACAGGTACATTCTTTGCACTCAGCATCATTGTAGTCAGTGAACTAAAGGGTTTCAGAAAGAGTGAAAACAAAGATCATACCCAAAGGACTGCTTCTCCCAGTTCCAGCAATAACAACCCTGAGTTTTATCCTTAGGCGACACACATGAAAAAAAGGCATACATAAATAATTTACAACTATTAAACATTAAAACAGAAAAGGGTTTTTTTTGGAGGGTATGATGTGTCAATAAAATAAGACAAAAGAGAGTAAGAGCATACTTTGCTGTACTCTCCTGTTGGCATCCAAACTGAAGGGAGGGTGGCAAGGACAGAATTTCCAAAGATTGGCTGTGAGTAGTTATGTGAGTTATGAGTGTGGACATAAATTCATATAACTTAATTCCTCTGTCATCTGTGGTATAACTTTTTTCCATGTGGTACACAGGTCACATATTGTCTTGTTCATGGTATCTCTCTTGTGCTTTCCTGGTATAATACAATTACTATGGCTGAATAAGTAAAATTTTCCTGATTTTTTTGCTGTTGCTGTGTGTCATAGATATGAAGCAATCTTCATGTTTTCTCACGATGTAGAGGTGGAACAGTTGCGCAGGGCTAGCTGCATACTGTACTATTTGTCATGGCACCAGCTACACTTCCCTTGGTGTCAGGTTTCCTCCTTTTGCCTACCAAGACAAAATCTCCCAATTCCCACACTTTTGGATCAGATCTTGTGTACCATCCCTTGTACTGTACATCCCCATGGTTACCATGATGGTCCGGGTCTCGCACTTGGGATTCTGCAAGGATGCTGGAGCAGACTGATGAGGCAACGGTCCTAATGCCAGTAGGAACAAGGTTTCCTAAGGATGTGAAAACAAGCAAAAAGCTTAAAATATCAAAGTACATGGCTATCTTATCATTCCATAAAGGTGAACTTATTTCTTTAGACAGTGGTCATTTTTGCCCAAAGTAGTTCATGTGGCTTTCTGGGAAATTAATCGTGAATCTCTTCAATCTTTGGCTTTTCCTTTGCCTTTAAATATATCAAATGTGTTTCCTTGCATGGCTTGCTTCAGGCTGCAGCTTATAATTCCTGCCGTTTTCCTGAACTTTGTGTGGACTCGCTCCAATACTGTGTGCTGTACCATGGCATTTCAGAGATGCTGCACTCTTTTACCTGTTCCCTCTCCCTCCTGCCCCAAAGAGTGCTCAGACCCCTCCCTTTTGCTGGCATTTTTTCAGAAGAAAGGTGGGGAAATTAGTTTTCAGTGGGAACAGGTCCCTGAATAAACAGGCATGCTGCATTATTTCTGATGGACTAATGCACAAACAGGTAGGAGGTGATGGAAGAATGATCAGGTTTTGGCAATTATGTTGCAAACAAACTAGTTTTCTAGTTAATAATTTTTCCATACTGCATTGTGGAGTAGCTCCATGTTTATCAAGAAACTATTCTCTTGTCTTCTCAGTAAAAATTACTAATGATTTCTCATTTAGTTTAATGTTGAATGAAAACAGCTAAAATTACCTTGATTTAGAATAAATATAGATTATTTTATCAAAATAAAAATGTGGCACGGATTTTGAGTTTTTTTAAGACTGGCTTTATTTATAAACAATGCATTTTCATGCAGCAGATATATTTTAAGGTTTATGTGTTGTACAAAGACTTATCTCTGAAATATTATCTCAGCATGCTTATTGGTCTGCCATTTCTGTTTCTTGTTTTAAATGCCTCTGTGAAGTTTTAGCCGGCACTACATGAAAAAGCCACAGTATTTGGACCAAAGACTTTCATGAAATATAAAGATGAATAATATATTGTCAAACAGCAACAGGGCAGAATAAGATTCAGCTTCAATAAGATTCATTTTCTCCTGTTCTTTTTAAACATATTTTTAGTCATGCTTTAATTGATTATAAGTTTTAATTTTTGGTCCTTGACTACAATATATGCTAAAATGAAAGACCCAAAAGAAAGAATCCTACATTTATCACAATTTTTAAATGGTATTATTTGAAAAAACAAACAAACCCCAAACCACCACAGCTCAATGACTCCTTGGAGGAACTACGAATGTTGTAGTCATCGAGTTTTGGGGTTTTTTTAATGTTAAATTATAATGCTTTCAGAGTTTTGTCTTATTTTGAGCCTTAAGGTTGCTCCAGGACAGTACAGAGCAGTACAGTAAGCAAGGAAGGTCAGACTTTCAGTCTCTTCTCTAAAACTCTCCCTGACAATTCTGATGTTGTTAGACATTCCTGGGAACTTGTCATTACCCATGTCAGTTGGGCTGCAAGTGCTCTCAAGAATGCACATACATTATGCTAGCAAATAACGCTCTGCTTTTGAATGTGGACAGTACAGTCATGACTGGCCCTGAGCAGCAGCTGCAAGAACGACTAGAAGGCTTTGAGATACTGAAATTCCTAGGCATGAAACAGCAACTATGTGGTCTGAAAGCCAGCAAAAATGCTTGTGGCCCTTGAATGAGGAGCATGGCCAAAACTAATAAAGCAATAATGACAATGTTAATTTTACATTTTATACTGCCTTAATTTCCATTTCACTTATTTATAAGTAGAAAAAAAAAGTGAGAAAAGGTCTGAAAATTTCAGATTCAAACGAATTATATAAAACTTGAAGGTTGCTTAGAACATGAGATATCAGGCATATGTAATCTTTTCAAATGCATCTGTTAAGTACACTTTTAAGAAAGAAAGACAAAAGCAATACTGATCATTTTATGAATATCTTCTAGTCTTAAAAATGAGGCACCCATTAGTGCCTCACTTACTGATTTCAGTATGATAATTTCATGCATGCAGTGTGTGACTTGTACACATACATTTACTTGGAAATTAGGCAGAAACCGTGTTGTCAACTGCTGTTGACAAGTTATTTCTTAAAACTTGATATATGCTGAGGTGGCTGCAAGTTTGGCAGCCAGAATGAACCTTGAGCTTCAGAGCAAAATCATTGGGGTGTTTGATTTACAAAGTTTGAGAGGTTTTACTTGGTGTAATGATATGATTTAATAATTATTTAATAATGTATGTTTGCAATTATAAGCATGAAAAACATAGCTCTGTGTTCCCAGATTTCCCACCTGTCCCAACAAAAAATCAAGTCCTTGGTTTTACTCACTACGGATCCTGTGTATTTTTATAGAATTTGCATTATGCAAGTAGGTCACCAATAACTTCAAAGTTTCTGTGCCGTTTGAATGCTGTCGTGTGAATGCAAAACGGAATTTCATTTGAAGACAGCAATTTGCTAAAGGGGTTTGGAGAAAATTATGAAATTATACTAAACTGTTGTGCTGTACTGCATCCTTTTTTTATATTCCCTCTCCATTAGTGAAATAAGCTTGAATGGTCAGCATTGTAATTTATCTGAATCAGCTAATATTAAATTTCTGTTAATTAAACTAATTTATATCTTCACCTACTTATTTTTATTAAGGTCAGCTCATATTTTTTAGTGTTGTTTGATTAATATTCTATCTCCTCATTTACGAAATCAACTCCAAACTATTAGTAAAAGGATGTATTTCAAAGTATTCTGGTTATATCTTTTAAATCCCCCTAGTCTGTTTATCCGAATCAACAATGTATTTTGTGTCAACAAGTGACAGTCTTTACAACCTCACAATACAGTCAAGGATAACAAGTTGCATGGATATAAAGTAAATTGATTTGAAATATTGTTCTGTTATGGCAAGAATGAGTTACTGGTGTTTCTCTCAAGGGTTTGCCTCTGTACGTTGTCATATGCTACTGATGTATTTTTACATTACGTACTGCCCAGTGGGTTGTTTTCTTTTATCTTTTTATTACTGACTGAAACATAGCAAGGGCTGAGTGGAAATCTTATCGTGTCAGACTGGATCAGGTGACTGAATAGTCTCTTCGTTGTTTTTGTTGTACACAAAAACATATACATATGTACACATATTTGAACCCCAAGTGGTAAGAAACAGGATAAAGAAATCCCAGTCTCAAAGAGTATGGAATAAAGCCTGAAAAAAGTGTGGTCTCAAAAAAGCAGAGAATCTGTGGCTGACCAGGTGGGTTAAATCTCTCTCTTCTCTGCAGACAAAAGGGAAGCGGTACTGTTTAGGGTAATGAGGAGCAGGCGTGCAAAAAGTTTCCTGATTTAGGATTATTGGTCACTCTAAAAAAATCTTTCCTATAAATTTTTAATACACTGATTATCACAATTCTGTTCAGTTACAGAGTAGCTACAGCTACAGCTGCAAAACTGTATTCCATGAACTGATTAATCTGATAAAATCTGTTTTGTAAAGGATAAGTACTTGCTCTTTTAACCTATTATCTTTAACTCTGTAGAGGTTAGTACATTAATATGTGACACATTAATACAACGTGATAGTGCAAGCTGCAGCCACTGAGGTTACAGCAGGGACAGATGCTGCCCTTTGGGGAACAGTTTAGGGAGGTAGGGCATCTGTGTCAGGAGCAGGCTCCCTTCACCAGACCAACCGGGGCAGGAGAGGGTAACATGTGCTACAGAGCTTTAGGTGGGAAGAGGAATTATCCCCTCTCCCATTATAATGGCTACTGGCTATCATGATTTCCTTCTGCTTGACATTTGGTGACAGAAGAGGACCCGGGCCACTTGCCAGCTATGTGTGGAAATCCAGCCTACATAAAATACAATGCATACACTGCAGTGGGATGTATGCATGCCCCCATATTTTTGTCCAGCGTTTCCTGGATAGAAGAACGGGATGCAGTCCCACCCTCTGCTATCTTAACAGCCCTTTTCCTTGCTCCTGCGTTGTTGGGTTGCCACCAGTTCTCTTCCCAAAGCACAGTCAAAGTTTGGGTCATTTTACATTTGGTTTGTGATATTAGGAAACTGGAGGACATCAGTGGCCAGAGCAAGTTGTGCTGGTGACCCACAGAGTGGAAAGAGCATGAGAGCAAATATGGTGGAAGTAATGAAAATTCCCTCTGTTAATCTTCACCTTGAGGTAGAGTGAGCTATACAATTACATCCTCAAGAAGGATGAAAAAGAGACACTTCAGAAAGATTTAAATGTCTAGAAAGTCATATCTAGCAGAGTTCTCTAAATTGTATGCAATATGACAAAAACGGCCTCTTCTGAAAGACACTAAAAAGTGGGGCATCTCCCAGAATAAACCATACTCTGTCTCCCAGGCAAAAGTATGAGAAAGGACATTGGGTTTTTTGGTTGCTTTTTTTTTTTTTTCTCATCATGCTGGATTGAACAGGTAAAAAAAAGATGTTGAGAGACTTCTGCTGATGGCAGCATGTTTCCAGTCACTGATGCTCCCACAAGACCTCACTGCCAGGTGGTAGATGCATCAGGGAGAGAGAATGGGTTTACATTCAACCTGATAAATCACAGAATCATAGAATCATTTAGGTTGGAAAAGACCTTTAAGATCATCGAGTCCAACTGTTAAACTAACACTGCCAAGTCCACCTCTAAACCATGTCCCTAAGCACCACATCTACATGTCTTTTAAATACCTCCAGGGATGGGGACTCAACCCCTTCCCTGGGCAGCCTGTTCCAATGTGTGACAACCCTTTCAGTGAAGAGATTTTTCCTAATATCCAATTTAAACCTCCCCTGGTGCAACTTGAGGCCATTTCCATATGTGTATGACAAATTATGTTTTCTGCATCTAAAGAGGACTACTAGGTTCACTGACAGTTTCTGCACAAGCTCAGTTATATGCAAATGAATGCTTAAAAATAGGACACACATTTAAATATCAACACCCCAACCCCAGCTTAACCTCATAACCTCATAAGATCCCACCTAATAATCTCCATATACAGTCTATAACTTCCATCATATTTTTAAACATATACAACTGATTTAAAGATTTTCAAGTGATAAGGAATTGACCACCTCTCAGTGTAAGCTTCCAAGGATTAAATCATCTTATGGTAAAAGAAAAATCTATGCCCTCTGTTTTAGGTATGTCCAACTTCATTTCCCTAACACTGCACCTTGTAATGTCTTTGTCTCTTTGAGCAATTGATCTGAAATATTTTCCTATAGGACTATAGGTAGACTGTAATCCAATATTCTCTTAACTTTCTCTTAGGTAAACTGAAGAAATGGAGCTTCTTAAGTCTCCTGTTATGAGAGATTTTTTTTCATGTCCCCCCCAATCCTTTAATGATTCCATAGGTATCCTGATGGGTGAATACCAGAATTGCAGATGGTGTTCCAGCCAGAGTAATTTATTCCCAATAACAGCTTCATTGCATGAGATAAGTTTGTAAATGACTGGATCAAGCATTGTAATAAATTACCCTGCATGGTTAGAAAACATAAAAGATGTTTAAAAACTGCAGTCTTGCAGTTCTACCGAAGTCTACTCTTTTTATGGAAAGGGTCCTTAAAACTTGTGTTAACATACTTTGAGTAGATTTCCATTTCCTTTATACATAATGTCTTAGGGTTTGAGGGTTTTTTGAATCCAATAAAAGTAAGTAGGTACAGGAGAGTGGGCATAGCATAGCAAGTGTGTTTTTTGTTTAAATGAAGGATAAGGAATGATTTTCCTGAAAATAGGGAGGTTAATTTATGCTTTTAGAATCTTCTTTTCCTGTCCTCTGCTTTTTTCAGGGATGACTTAGAAGACCTTTGAATAGTGGTGAAAGCAGGAAGAGTGATGCCGCTGTAAAACTTACATAGTGTATCTCCTGTATCACAGAGACGGGATGTAATCTTTGAGACTTGTTCCTGCACTGGAATTCTAAATGCTTTGTAAGCGGGGATTCAGTACATTAAACCATCTCGGATAAGTAATAAAATCGAGATGATTAAATAGTATGTACTTTTGTTGGCTTCTTTAAATAGGTAAATATTTGTCAGTAAAACTCCGTCCTTTTCCAGCATCTGGAGAATTACGCTGTGAGTCAAATGACATTATTGTACCACCCACAGAATGTTTTTGCTCAGAGTTCATAGAGAGATTTAGATGATAAAAACAAATTCTAGCAATGAATGTGTTAGAAGAACATTTCTATTGCAAGGATGCTAAAAGTTGAATCAAAAGAACATCTACTTTAAGCATTTTTTTCAAAGAAGATTATTTCTTTCCTTGTTTTCTATAAAGCTCTAGTAAAAAAAAGGATTTATTCATCCTGTATAGTATTATTGTTGTGGAATAAATATTCTTTTTACCATTTTCCTCCTGTTATCCAAGGTTTTGATCACTTGCTGTCAGTATTCATTCTATATATTTTCAATTGTATTATTAAAATGAATATTGTTATTACTCTGTCAACATTTCACTCCATCAGCATACTGCTTAGTGAGAAATAGTGTCTTGGGTGAATTCAAACCAGTTAGTTTTATAAAGGTTTTTTCTTCCTAAAAAGACCATCTAGCTTTGTTTTCTTTAAGTTGATGTGGATGAAATTTGTACAGCTGTGCTCTGCACCTTACGGTTTCTGGCATTCACAGACTATTGTATATAGGAAAATCAGAAAGGAGCAAACACTAATATGATGAGGGGTGGCCCCCAGGAGGAATATTAGTTCCACATATATCACATACAGCCTTTTCCTTCCCAAAGTAGCATATGGGATAACTGATACTGGGGGCTTCATAGGTTGAAACGGTTTTCAATTTTATATTTTGTGGGAGCTTTTTGCTGAAAACGTCTGGCTTCACTCATGAACTACAATCACTAACATTCTGGATTTACCCTTTTGAGAATTAAGATGTATTTAGTGGCTAAACAGATAAAGTGAAGGGGAAATATACGGGGGTCACTTAATAGGTCACTAATGTTTTGTTAACAATCGTTTAAGCTGAGGTCACCCTCTTTCTATTTAGAGACTTTGTAAACATCAGCCTCCCCTGCTGGGCTTAAATATTCTATTTCCTTTGGAAAGTAACTATCCTGTAAAACTCTGAGGTGCTAATGCTTTGACCAAGATTTGCTAGGTTCAGAGCTAGCCTACTGATGAACTAATACCTCCATAAATATGTCCCTGGTACAGGTCTGATGGCTATTTTACACTGAGAATATTTTTGCAGTGATCACTGTCAGGAGAGGGAGGGTCTGATTAACACTGGTCACCTTTGCTAGCTGTATCTTTAATCACAGACTCTGCAATAAACAGAGAAATGCAATCAATGAAGTTGCAGATACAATGAAGAAATATAGATGGGGACTAAAAGTCTATTGATAAAATCTGGTGATTATTTCCCATCAAGACTTTAGGCTGTTATCTTCTTTACCTGTAACACAGCCTGGCAGAAGTGAGTGGTCAATTATTAATAAACATTGCCAAGGAAAAAAAAAAACACTGAAGAAGTTCCTCTCAGGTATGTTTCTTAAACCTTACTTTTATTTACTTGACCTATTTTTTTTCTTTAAGTATTTCTTATGTCCCTTACTATGTGATTATTTGGTAGACAAATCATTTATGCACATTAATTTCCTCATTATAATTTTATTATAACTTAACCTTTCAGGTAATCACATAACTTAAAGCATTTCTAGTAAGTGATCAAAAATTTTCATTTAACAGGATCACATCTTTGTTTTGCTTTCCAATAAATAGATAAAATTATTGTTATTCTGAATGTTACAGTATATAACCTTTTTATAAAGCCACAATCCAGTTCCCTTATGTTACGTAAAGTTCTTAAGCCTAAATTTTCTCTTTCCCCCCCTCATTTTTTGTTAAGCTTGGAGGAAAAAAACCCAATACCCAAACAACAACAAAAAAAATCAAACAAAATCCTCAAGTATTAAAGGTGATAAATGAGATTTTGAGTTAAAACTCTTTTGTTTCTTTTTGTAGAAGTTGCATACAACTGTCAAGGATCTTCATGGAAAGAAAAAGGGTATTTGTCTTAAGTTTGACTTGTTTATTAGCCATAAATTTAGTAATAAATCTCTCTATGTAACAAATGCCTAAACTCAGGTCATAATCCAAAGTATATATGCATCATATATAGAATATATGTTTGAAAACTCTAAACCTAAAGCATCATTTTAAAGAAATAAGTTTATCATTCAAATCTCCTTTCAAAGCAAGGAATGGCACCATTGCTCTTGACAGTCAGGGAACAGATCCAATTTTTTCTTGATTTTTTGATCAAATAGGATAAAAGTATGATAAATATGTCTAGTATCCCATAAATTCATGATAAACTGTCATTCTTTCCCAAAAACAATTTATCACTGATAAATTTAAGATAGCAACTTGAGTATAAACTTCTTGGGGATAAGCATAGCTTCTATAAAGATGCCTATTTGCAGTATATATGCCTATTATATGACTATTTGCAGTATTCAACATCTTGTCATTAATTATCTTTAAAACAATATCTTATTTTTATGTTCAAAAACCTTACACTATCTCTGCAAGTGCAAAGCAGATCTTTCTCATGTTATCAATGCTTACTTCCACATATACTTTGAAAAATATGAAGTTGTGGTTTTCAAATTCAGATGATCTGCCACTTTTATGAGAGCACATAAACATATTTCTAGAAGCTTTGTAAAGGTATTTTAATATGTATTTATTATATATATATTTATATATTTATATATATATATTTAATATGTATTTATTATATATATGTATTATGTAATAGGTATTTTAATATCTGAATGCAAGATGACAATGGAGTTAGTGAGTGAAATCTTCCTTACCCACCACAGCAGAAAATGTACGCTGCACGGTATTCATCCTGCTCTCTTTCACTCCTCTAATCACACTGTGTTTCAAAATGCCAGTGTAACTTTATTACAAACTGACAAAAATGAGAAGATTGTGTGATGCACAGATTGCATATGGGGTATGGAAATGTGCTCTTCAGCTAAATATTTGCCGGTGCCTTACACGTCCCCTGTGTTAAGACTTAAATTATTGAGTCTCCTGCTTAATCCTCGCATTTTTGCAAGATGTGTGTGGTCTAGTATTCGGCTCATGTTCAGACTTGCAGATTACAGATATGATGCAGCAAAGGTCTGCCCAAAACTTCTCTGACAAAATTGTATGAAGTTTTTAGCTTGCACGCGGATTAAGTCTTTGGGTAGATGCACAGAGAGGAATCACTAGAAGGCGGACAAACAGAACTTCAGGGGCTCCTTGAAGCTCTTGGGCTGCAGCACTGGGTACTCGGGGCGTGACTCTTATTCCCTACCAGAAACAAGGGCTGCCTTTTGGACTCGTTTGCAACACTAATCTTAAATAATCTGAAAGAGTGCACAGACTTACTAGTAAGAGGAATGTGCAAATTCTAGCAATAGCAAGGAATCTTTTTGGGTGTTCCTTTGCTTTTTTTCTTCACACATTTTATGCTATGGTCTGGTTAGATATCTAAGGTGCTTTAGTCCATTCTGTATCTGTCAGTTGTTCTAGTTGTTACTATCTATTGTTTGGCAATATGTTTTTGTGTGTTATCAGTGACCTGAGTTGATTTTTCTGGCTATTGATCTGGAATTTTCCAGCAGCTAGAGTAATGAGACTCCAGTAAATCTAACCTGAAATCCAGACAAAAGGACTCTGCACGTGGATAGACTATGCATGCCTAAATGCAGTCTACCGCACATGGCTAGACTGAATATACAACATTTAGTATACCCATTTAAACATATGCAAGCTGCATACATATAGTAAGCTACAAGCAGGGATGGTATGTGAGAAGAAATCAATTGCAATAGTTCTACTGAGATCAGAGTAATTTAATACTTTTTTTTTAAACTCATGGTTTTTGGAAGAGCTTTGCTTATTTTTTTGAGCTTTGCATTTAAAAATAAATACATGATATAGGAAAAGCGTCAAGATACTGTTTTGTAGCTCTTCCCTGAAAAAAGGGGAAATCAGATTTACAAAAGGATCTGCACAGTGTATTTGCCAAGATAACAAGGCTCACATAAATTGACATTAAGATACCTGTGGTTTCTAAGAAGGTCTCCAAAGGCACTCTAGGAATTGTGAGTTTTGTCAGATATGTATTTTGTAAATATTTATTGTGATAGGATTTATACATGTTTTAGCTTGAAAACAAGCAGCAGGAAGCCATTTTAGCTAGACAGAAGAATGTGCTAATTAAAGAAACACAGAAAGGGTATGAGCTAATGCTTATTCTTGAGCTGAGCTGAGTCCAGCCACTCCACATGCACTGAAAGACAACAGGAGCCAATTAAAATGTCCAGGGAGGAAAGAACACAGAAGACTGCATCACAGGTTTGCTGCTCTGCTCAGCCTTAAAGTAGTACATCCAAGTTCCAGTCCTCCCAAGCTAGCTTTGTTGTTCCATTTTGGCAAGCAGCAAGAAAGGAGTCGTTGCTGTCAATAGAGTCATGCTCATGGCTCCTATAGCTGAGATCTGTCCTATGGAACCACAAAGACAGACAGAACTTGGCGCCAGGTTCTTTTCAGAACTTCAGCTTCTTTTTGTTTTCTCTTGGTATAACTTTATTTTGCACCCAAAAATCAGCATATCACATTGAGGTCACAGAGTCATAGAATACTTTTTGTTAGAAGGGACCTCAGAAAGTCATTTGGTCCCACTGCTACTGAAAATAGTGATACCAATGTGTAAGAATTCCAAGGTTTTTTCTAGTAATCACAGAGAACAGCACAAATAGGCTTATAAATGACCTTCTGCATATTCAGCGATCTTGGTACACAAAACTCCCACTGGAATCACAGATAACACAGAAAAATGTCTTTTACATTTCTTCTGTTTATTCTAAAGGAATTGATATCTGACTTGGTATTCTGACTCTGCAGAGAAACTTATCTTCAAAAATTTGAGGCTGAAAGTGACTCCCCAGCCACTGATTTCAAGGCGCTCTCTTACCTCAGCACCTTCTCTCTTCTAGGGAAGGCAGGGCACAAGCCTGCTGTCTGCACAAAGACACTATCCTAAGACTTTCTAAGATAAGAGAAAAGTTTTAGTGAATTATCTGCAGCTTGTCAGGTTAGGCAAATGGTCTTTCAAAGGCTGCCTGGGGGCAGCTGGCCACCTGCCATGCTGTGTTACATGCCCATGGGGTCATAGCTCCTTAGGTATCACTGCGGAACAAGCCCGCATAAGGAGCAGGTAGGCTGCTGGATCCTATACAAATATGCACACTGTTATCTGCTGGGTTCCCACAGTCTTTCTACTGTGTTTTATCTGCTTTGGAACTGATTTATTTTTAAGGGTCACAATTTTGTAGTTCCTGCAGAGGAAACTGCAAAGAAGTACTTGCAGTGGGAAAAGAAAGTGTCCCGATTATTTTTTTCTTGCTTTCTGCAAATAAACTCCTGCCCTTCCCACTCCTAGCACTTTTTTGAAATCCTAACATTAAGACTCTGAGCTTTGGGAAAAAAAATAAAAAAAGATGGCAATATGATTACACAATTGATAATTTTGCTGACAGAGGTAAAAAGTATCAAAGGAAGATACACTGAAGCATCTTGATGAAGGGTTCATGTGGGGGTAATGAAAATAATCTCCAGAGAAAGAGGCATTCTCCTAAAACCTGTGAGCCTGGAAATGAAAATAAAGCATCTGAGCTACTTAACAAATACACATTTTATAATTAAAGCCAGCTACTGTCTGAAGATTGGAGGGAGGCTGAATATGATACCTAACTTTCACAGAAGAGTTAAAGGTAATGCTGGGAACTACAGAACAGTACTGAAGCAGTACAGGAAAAGCTAGCTGCCACTGAATTAACCAACAAAGAATTGAATAAGGACAGATCAATACCCATATCTGATTTTTCTGTATCAAAATTGTAAATCAACAGAACTCCCTGAACATGAGTATTGTTGAAAGAATACAGTCCTTTCTTTTGTAATATCTGCAAAAACAGTCCTGAAGGAAGTGCGGTAAGCTTCTAATGAAAAAAAAAAAACCACCCTTTTTTTTCCCCCTAAGCTTGGATTTGTAGCTTGCCGAACATGAACATAAGGCTGTAGCAGACAGGTATTTATCTGAACAGTAGGCGTGTAAATACAGAAGAAAGGTTCTGTGAACTTTCCTCTCCCTAGGAGGAGTGATCCTTTTATTCAATTAAATGTGTGGAATTTAGTGTCCTGAGGATAAAAAAAACCTAAGACTTTTACATTGATATTAATAAAATCTTAGCAGTTTTGCCATTTAAAGGTCAAATGGACATGAGCTGTGTTGAATCAAACTAGAAACTACTGCTGGGACTGAAAAAAATTTCCCTCCCATGGAATACTACTCAGTAGCAAGACAGGGGGACTTACTGGAATGGAGGGAGGGAGGAAAAGACTGTGCTTTCCTGTGAAGCAGAACATACTTTTAGAAGGAAGATACTGTATTTGTCCAGCCAGTGATCTTGTAGAATATGGTAATTCCTGTGAACTGACTGTGGGAAGTGGAAAAAAGTAAATTTTTTATCATCTCTGTAACACTTGCAGGGTGTGGTTAGTAAATCGGAGGTTTATGAGGGATTTACAAGGCATGCACGTTTATAGGGGGGTCTGCACTGCATCCTGCTGGAGTTCTGAATTCATTGAATGCACTTTAGAAACTGGTATGTTTTTCCAGACCCAAAGAGAGATAAGCATTTACTTTATATTTAGGCTATCTTCTGTTCTAGGTACATAAGATCAAAACCAAATTAAGAATATAACATACGAATGGCCATACTGGCTTTGATGAAAGGGTAAACCTGGCAGGCTGTTCCTTCTCCGACAGTGGCCCAAAGCACGTGCCGATGGAAAGTACATAAAAGGACAAATTTATAGAAATAATCTGTCATCTTGAGCAATTGGTTGCTCAAGTTATTCCTGAGACAGACGTTGACTCTGTGTATTTAGCAATTCTCAGCTAATTTCCATTAGCTTGTCTAGTGTCTCCATGAACCCATGTAAATCTGTATTAAACATCCATGGGAAAGAGACCAAATTATCCATTCTTTTACATCCTATACAATATTCTATTTTGATTATTAGGCATGCCATGCCCACCCCATGACAAGAAGGCGATGACATCATTTTATTAAAAGTGCCAAGAAAAATGAAATAATACAACTGTGCCTGAGGTGTATTTTCCTTTAATCATCACAAGAGGTTTCTAGCCTAGCTTTACCTAAGAACCTGGTCTTTCTTTTCTCACAGCCTTCCAGAACACCTGCATGCACGCAGGAATGAACGCACCATTGCAACCTCCTCCTGCACTTCATTCGCTGGTATTCCTAAAAGATACTTTATTTTAGAAAACTAAAATGCCTAGGAAAGCTGACAAGGTGAGCCTGCCAAGAAATGAAAAGAAAATTTACTCTCCAATAAAATCTCAACTATTATCATAATGCACGTTCCAAGTCAAGTCTAAGATGTCCCGTATTTTTGCTGAATGTATAAGCTTGTGCGATTCGTTAGGCTCCCATTCATTATGAAAATAGACCAGTAAATTACATCTTTTGCAAATGGAATCATTATAGCTGTAATTTACAAAATATATTAAGCCCTTTGATCTTTGTCAGAGAACACATCATATACTTTTAAACACACTGCTCGGAAATTATAATTTAAAAACTATAAACCTTACATTCACAGCTTTAATGCACATATTAGACTGTACTTTTCTACCAAAAAGAATGTCCATGTTCAGTCTATTGAATAATGTTGCCTCAACTTTCATCTGAACAGAAAAGAAAATGTGACACTGCAAATTGGTAAGATATGAATGAAAATTGTCATCAATGGACACCTGTTGGTTTTTGCATTACTCAGGCCTACGATCTAAATAAAGCCAGTCTTTCTAGTGATAATCTACTGCATAGCGAATATTTTCAACTCTGTAATATTGCTACAATATACCCTGTATTTTGGTATCTGACATATGCATGTTTAAAAATAAGTAATATTTCTCAAAAATATTGATCTACACTCTAAATGCTGTTTGGAAATTAACATTTTTTCTTCGACTTTGTATACTGAGTGCTTTTTTTTTTTAATCATCACTTTCTAATGATAGTAAGATGGTGCAGGAAAACAACGATAAAAAAGATGCTTAGCCATTTTTAGGAATCTTTAAGGCAATCTTCTTGTACAATTGAGAACCAGAACAGATGTTGCACCTTATCCATGGATTAGGAGCAGATTCATAAAAGTATATGTTTGAAAATGAACCTGATTTTGTGTATATTTGTTTTTATGAAAAAGATCCAGCATAATGTCAAAATCCTGCCTGAGCTGGGGACCAGCCACTTAGAAGGAAAGCATCATAACAGCACAAAAGAAGCAGTAGATAATATTTAAAATGCTACTCCTTGGTCAGTGTAAGATCTACACAAATATATAAATAGTTGGATTTTGGAATTTTGCCAAAATTTATTCAAGCTTTAAAATTGTTTTGGACTTCAGTGAAATTGGGCATAAGAACAGGATTCATCTATATATGTGCACTTCAGTCTGATGGTTTCACTGTTTATTGTAATGAAAAGTCATTTTCCCCCCTTTTTTGGAACTGGCCTTTTCTAAGGAAATACAAACTGTAGGCATTTTATTTAAGAGAGAATGCCACTGTGGTCTGTTGTTTTTACTAAGAATGGGCAGATTAAATGACACTACCTTAAATAAATAGATAGAAAAATATAATTTTTTAAATTAAAAAAATTTAAAAACAGCCCTGGATTGTTTGCTGTAATCCTCACCTAAAAGGAGCAATGGTTCTGTCCAGCCTTCGTGTACTGTTGCTGCAGTCCCAGGCATTTTGACTTACCCATTCAGTTGCTATGCATAAACTTCGCGCATTTGTTCACAAAAGGTTTCATAAAATGAACAGCTAAAATAAAATGCTGCTATTTGCCCAAAATAGCATAGCCTGCAGATTTCAAGAGCAACTACTACTGCTTATAATTAATATGATATCACTGATTACCACTTATAAACCTTTTTTATGGGAGCCTAAGCCTCCTATATTATGCGTAACTGAGCATATGGAATCTTAGATCATTTTTTTACCTTCTGTCTCTGAAAATTTTCAGAGGAAAGAAAGCTAGTTGTATTTCATTATTCTGTATATTTAGCAGGTCTGTTTTCTTGGCCATGAGTCTGAAAACCTTTTCTAAAAGGACTTATCTAGCAGCTGTGTTGACAATTCTATTTTTGAGTGCAACTTCAAGAGCAAGACGAGTTCTTCACACCTGTGCCTCTAGAGCTTACTTTTTGGAAAGAACTGGGCTTTGCATTAATTTTGGAGCAAATACCATACAGTGCAAAGAAAAAAAAGTTTCCCCTTCTAGCATAGAGTGATAAGGAAGAGCAGTTTGTGCTGTGTCGAGGAAGGCTCTGGACACAGTATGAAAAACCAATTAAAAGGGACTTTTGATGCTGCAATGGATGCCTTCATTGAACTGGTCTTTGGAAAGTTTTATTGGGACAAATTCATAGCTCAATTCCATTCAGAGTGTTACCTCATCACCCTACAATTAACAATTTCTGGGCTTTTAAAGAACCACGCCCACCTGGAGGAGACACTGTAGACCTAGAACAAGAACATTTTCTTCGTGTAATTTCTTCCTATTTATCCACACAGCTTTACAGAAAAAGAAGCACGTTCAGACTTCCCTGTTGAAGCGTACAGCCTGGAGTGTGAGTGACTTGGTCCTCAATATCAAGGATGTGTCCTGTACTCTAAAACAATGCGTTGGAAACCTGTGTGGGGATGGATCTCCCCCTAAGATGAAGTCAGGATCCTGCCAGCCCCCACAGACAGAGCTACAGCTGCTGTGGTGCTTCAGGGCCTGGCAGTGCCGACACGGGCTAATTGCACAGAAGCAGTCCTCCTCCTGCAGAAATCAACTGAAACATCAGAGTCACTTCACCAACAGTAATTCTATTGGACATCCGAGAATCTCACTGATTACTGCCTATGTGCAGAGCACATAGATTTAATGGCGAATCCAGAAGTCAGCTTCTTTTATTTGTGAAGTTGAGTTATAGAGCGTTTTGACATTAGCCAAAGCTTTATTGTCAAGTCAGGTGAAAGATGTTTTTGTCTATGCAGTCCCCTTAATACCCATGACATCAATGAGAGTTTTTTGATAACACCTGATAATAAATCAGTATATCTTTCAACGTAACATCATTTATCCTGTTTCTAAAGTGAAATAACTCAAATATATGAAAAGAATTAGCAAAACTTCCTTGTACAATCTCAGTCTCATTCCAAAGTACTACACGTTATAATGTTTAAAATCCATAATCTTGTGTTTTTCCACCGTGTCCTTGAATGGTTCAGAGCTCAAGATGATGGCTGCTTGGCAAATGAAGCAGCAATTCAATATTTATTTTTGTCCTTATTGTTTAGAGATTCCATAGCTCCTTTACTGCACACCATAAAACTGCCTCAGCCATGTGGGGCAGAGTGTTCCAGTGGCTGGAGGAATTAATGCTGGCTCCTGCTCCACTTTGCATTGACGTTTTTATTATGATGGGGTGTGAATGACTCCTTTTAATCCATTTTTTATAGAAGTATTTGGAAACAAAGGTTAAAAATCATTTGTCTTCCACATTTTTGGCACAACTTTAGGAAAAAATTTGCAAAAAAATCAATCAGTAGAACTTGATACGAATGAACACCTTCTATTTGGAATAACTTGAAAAAGAAAAGCCCACTTGTGGTAAACTTGGCCAGTAGATGCATTGCAAAATCTTAATTCTAAGCAATCATCTATGTTACTACGTTGAATGTGTTTGGTGGAGGGGGCTCTCCAAGAGGGTAAATGATTGATTTTTAGTCCGCCTGCCAAGCAAGCAAAAATATTAAAAATATTTTTTTTTAAGGGCTATTATTTCTTTCCACAGAAATGCAAAAGAAGCAAAAACATTCCCTGGTGATTAAAATGTTCAATTTAACTAAAATAAAATGTTTCATTTTGGTGCTTATGCAAATGAATTGAATGTGTTGCTTCCCAAAATTAATGTAGGAAAAGCCAGCCTTTTACCCAACAACTTAGAAGTTTGAGCACTCACTGATACGCAGCAACTCAGAGTCAAGTCCATCTCTGGAAGACACTAATCACCATGTCGAGGAGGAGGATGGAGGACTTTATTCACCGTCTTATATACATTAAATTGTTTCTAATTCAGCAACCAGTGGTCACTTGTGCCTCCCTCTGAAAGAACAAATTAAAGAGATAGTTTCACCAGTTGTGAGTTTTTACAAGGTAGAACAGCTGAAAAAGGACGGGTACGGTGTGACCACCTCAAATAGCCTAATAGTATAGGTCCTGAAATAGGAGAGCTTTTAGCTCATGCCTATGATGTGCCTGGCAGAAGGTGTTACGTTTCTACGGGACTGCTAAAGCCACTGGCTTAGAGAGCGTCCCAACCTGGGCTTCCTTTGGAGCTCTTCCACTTTGTACAAAATTAATTGCGTATGGGCTGAGAACACACAATGATTCTCCCATGTGACAAGTAGGTTTGGTGAAGCCGTAGAAATATCTGTGTTTAAACGTGAGCTCTTGGGAGAGTAAGGTGTTCCTTCAAAACACAGGACTACGATGCAACCAGCTGTCTAGGCCTTCTACGCCTGAGGCAGGATTCGAGGGTGGAAATAAGCCTGATTTTCCCGTAGCATGTTTCCCATGTTATATAAAGGTTATATCATGCTGCCATCACCTTATGTAAAAGCGCTGTCATATTACCACAGGAATGAATTCAACAGGTATTTGCAAAAAATGCAGGGGTGAATAAGCCCCATTTTTCCTAGCAAATTAGCAATTTTCTTAAAAAACAATTACGTAGATACACTCCTGAGTTAATCATAGAATCCTTTTTGCTATTTTACGATGATTTGTGCACTTCAAACCAGTTTGCTGATTTTCTCATTTGCATCTTTGAATTTGTGTCAAATAACTTTCCTGTGGGTTGAAGAAATGTTGAAGAAGATTGGATTGCGGGGGAGTCTGTCGTGCTTGATATGTGGTAAGCTAATTCTCTGCTTTGACCACAGCGTAGAGGAAAGTTGGAGGAATCCAGAAGAAATGAGGTGTGTGTAACATTTGTAACACCCTCCTGATCCTATCTTGGGGTGAACCGTATGTATCTTACACACAGTGAGATCTTACATATGGATCTGTCAGAACTTTTCCACATAGTAAATATATGGACCTTGCCTAACTTTTCATTAATACGGGGTCACTAACACATACTAACAGCTTATTATTTGTAGTGGGCTGGTAACACATGCAGTGATAGCACTTGACACTGTTACAATACCTATCTACCAACCCCCCGCTCCCCCAAAACTACTGCTAGCAAGGATTATGGTACATAATTAAACCTTTCAAGCCAGCAAGTCCATGGAGCTTTAAATGGCTTGGGGACAGGGAGAAAGGAAGGAAATCTCTCTCTTTCGCTAACCTCCCAAACCCTTGCCTTCCAACTTGATCTCACTGGGGTTGGGCACCTGTCCCCCAGAGACATCTCACCTTGGGGGAGGTTGTAGGGACAGGTGCTAACCCCACCTTTCTGCCTGGATTGCAGGACTCCAACAAAAATCCACCACTTACCCATCCCTTCCTGGCCCCCCTGGCCCTGGACATGCAGGGACTTTGGTAGGAAGAGGGAGGACAAGGGCTGCACGCAGAACTGCTGTTTCCCTGCTGTGTACACAGGCAGTGTCAGAGCATCGTCACTCAGTTGGTGGGGAACGGGGGAGGGAAGAAGAAGGAATGACAATGTGGGAGAGGGAAAATGGTAAGGGAGGCTAGGGGAACACACAATGTCAGGTGGGACCAGGCTGCGTACACTGGCCCAGGCCCAAAGCTAACACTGCAGTTAATGTGACACTGCAGCAGTATCGGCACCTAATAATTTCAGTCTAATCTGAATGCATCTTGAATTATGATAGTGTCATGATATCGCTCTATGGCTCCTCACTGATAAGTGAGTCTCCAAGTTGATGGTCTTTTACGTCTTCTGTTGGCCTTCTTCACTTCATCCTGGGCCTGATATCTCTGTCTGTGTACTTTTGACAAAATATCACACTTCTCTACAGTACTCATAAAAAGCACTGCAATAAATCCTTTAAAACTGTAACTTTGGATTTTACTATCAACTACTTAAGAACAGAATATTTTTCTCTGTCCCTAAGTGGAGACTGAATTCACCTTGCAGGAATTTTCTTCACTTCCCCCATTCAGTTCTTTGCAGATGCTCATTTGCAGGAGAGAATTTATGGTTTTGTCCCCTGCTCTCCTCTCCTAGGGTGGCACGAATCACCTGGGTCAAGGACTGCCTTTCTTGCTTCCTCCTCATTCTTCTCTGTCTGATGCACAGAAATATCCTTCCGTCTCTCTCCTTTGGGTGATGGACTCATCCTCGTTCTAGCTCTTCAGCTCGGGTATTTATGTGTGCAACAAATAATAATTAATGGGAAAAAAAAAAGTATTTACGGGGCCCACTCCAAACCTGGCATTACAGAGAGCAATACCGCCGAAGAGTATCTTTTTTGACTAGCAGGCAATTTGTAATTTTGGGGCGAGGAGCGGCTGGATTCGTGGTGAGGAGGAAGTTTTTGGAGCTATGGGTGCTTTTCCTTCCTTCCGCCAGCAAACAGCGATCCACGCCAGGATTTGCTTTCTGCTCCTGTATTTCGGCGATGCAATGTGTAGCACGTTTCTCTGTGTGTGTGTGTGTGTGTGCGCGTGTGTGCGGGGGGGGGGGGGGGGGGAGCGTGTGAGTGTGTGTGGATGTGTGTGGGTGTGCGTGTTGTGTGTGTGGCTCTCCCTCGCTGTGTCTGCCTCCAGGATTTCTCCCTGCCTGGCTCAGGAGGCTGCTCCAGCGCTGCGCGGAGCAGAGGTTTCCCCGGCTCCCGTAAATAGAGGCACACGCATCCAGTGCACCACACGCATGCACACACACAGACAGACACACGCACACACGCACAGGCACACAGGCACGCACAGAGCCGCTGTCCAGTCCATCCCCACGCCGGCTGCTTTTCCCACCACCTCCAGCCTCGCAAAGGCGGCAGGCACCGCTGCGCGGCGGATCGCGCTGCCGCTGGCCCGGGACTCCGCTCGCAGCAACGCGCCCGCGGTTTCAGTCTTCACAACCTACAGCCAGATTTTTACCCCCCTCTTTTTTTCCTTTTCCTTTTTTTTTTTTTATTTTTTTTATTTTGGCGGGGGGCGAGAGCGCTTTGCATTTGGAGAAGGAGCCGGGGGGACGAGTCTGCCGCTCTCCTGCCCCCGCCGTGCGCGCATGTGTGCGTGTGCGCACCCATCTCCCCCCCACCTGGCAAAAGTTTGCCTCGGCGGCCGGGGGGCTCCCGGGCCGCCGCCCCCGCAGCCGGGGGGAGCGGCGGCGGCGGCGGCGCGGCGGGGCGGCAGCGGCGGCGGCGCGGGACTTGCGCGCCGCGCGGGACTTGCGCGCCGCGCCATGCCGGCGGCGCAGGGGGCTGCGCGGCGCTGCGCCCCGGCGGGGCTGCTGCTGCCGTTGCTGCTGCTGCTGCTGCCCGCGGCCGCGGGGGCCGAGGGCAAGGCGCGGAGCTGCGGCGAGGTGCGGCAGGCGTACAGCGCCAAGGGCTTCAGCCTGGCCAGCGTGCCCTACCAGGAGATCGCAGGTACGGGGCCGGGCGGAGCGGGGCGGGGGCCGCGGGGCGGGGGCGGGTGGGGGGCGCCGCCGCCGCCCGGCTGCGCGCACTCCCCGCGGAAGCGGCGCCGCGGATCGCCGCGTTGTCTGCGCGGCGCGGCGCGGCTCTGCCGGCCCGGGTGGCTGCCGGGGGCTTCCCGACAGGCATGTGCGTGTAAATAAATGATTAAATAAACATAAAAACTAAGGAGAGGCATTTAAAAATAAAAAGGGGGGAAAAAAAGGGGGGCGCGGGCGAGCCTCAGCCTCGGATCTGTTCGCCGGCAGAAACTTCTTGAGAGTTGCAGCCAGGCTGCGAGAGGCAGCAAGCGGTTCCGCAGTGGCTGCTGCCCCCGCTGCCGCCGTGTGCGGGGGAACAACTTTGCCCGCAGCCAGCGGGGACAGGGCTTGCGGGAGGCGGAGGAGGAGGAGGGTGGGGAGGGCAGTGCTGCCCCCCCAGCCCCCCCGGAGCCCGGGGAGCGGCGCGCCCCTCGGGGGCCAGCCCAGGGGCGCACCGGCGGGCCGGGCAGCTCGCCCCTCGGAGGCGCAGCCGGGCGCCTCCGCCGCAGCCCCCATCGAGCAGAGGCATCGGCTGCTGGAGAGAGGCACCCCCCCACACACACCCCCCGCTCCGCCGCCGGAGACACCAGGCAGCCTGTTACTTAGCTCTTCCTTCTGCTGAAACATGCCTACAACAGGTTATATCTCAATCTGCCTACGAAGGTGTTGGGGTTGTTTTTTGTTGTAATTTTATTTTTCTGCTTTTCCCTACAACCTTATCTATATTGCATCTTTGGGACGGAATGAATAAAAATATGTCCGGGGCAGATAATCCTTTAGCAATCAGACAGCACGACAAAAAGAGAGAAATGATATGGGAAGGCATGAGCTTGGGCTGCTTAAATTGGACTGCTCGAGCTCTCAGGAAAGATTTCTGCTTTGCCACTGGCACTTTGCTGTTAGGTTCTGCTGTTTGTAGAGTGAATTAGATGCCCCTCGGTTTGCTTGCTTCCTTTTTAAAGTTGGAGGCAGTAGATATATCTTCCTTGAGGTGAAATAGAGCCACAGTTATTCACTGTGCAGTATTTAGCACTTTACATGAGGAATGATAAATGTGGAAAATCTCAGGACAGCGAGGATGTAGTTCACAAAAATATGGGGAACGCTGTTCCACATTGCCGGTGCAGAACGGAGCAGATCTCTGCATAACTGCGTTGGTTCCTTTGGATGCATAGGTCTGACCTGCTGACATGCTTTAGAACAAGGCAGGAGAGTAAAGGGCCTGTGTGTGTAACTGTTCCACAGGCACCTTCGTTACTCGGGCTCACCGAAGGTCCTTCGGTGCTCTTTTTTTAAAATTTCTCTTTAGGTTGCTCATCAGTTGTATCACATCATGAAATCTCTCCTGTGAGCCACAGACCCTTTCAATATGCAGTCATGTTTGCCCTTCGCATACTGTTACTTCATCAGCTTTGAGACAGGGTGGTAGGATATGCCCTGTCCCATTTAAAAAAAAAATAATAATTTCCAGTGAATTTCAGGCTTCTAGTAACTTTCAGTAAACACTTGTTGCTTTCAGCTCACAGAGAAGTTTTATTGTCTTATTTATTTTTTGAATGTAGGGTACCAAGTTGCCATGCATTTTTTAAGGAATCCCAACATTTGCAAGTTTCTGCTAATATGTATCAGTACAGAAAGACTCACGATAGCTAAATATTTACTAGTAGTTAAATCCAAAGTTACTCTTCAGTTTCCTGCTAAGCTTCATAAGTAATATCTACTTTTATGGCTAAGAAGTACATGATTTATGCACAGATGGGTTATTTTTTCTGAGCTTCCTGTTACAAGTTATTTGTTTTCTTTGTGGTTTATCTGCCTTGTTACTAGCTGGTGTATGAACTTTTGAGTAGTTCTGTGTGTAGCTGTTCAAGCTACTCAGTTGTTGGAAGGCTAGGATTGCTTTAAGGTGTGTTTTGGCGTGTGCTCTGCTGGTACGGTGCTGAGAGGTTGTGTAATAAGCGTTCATGCAGCACGTGCTCTTGTTAATGTGAAAGTTACGTCTTTGCAACCCGGTGCAATGTTGGAAGTTTAATTAAAGCAATCAACGTACAGGTTTCAGAATAATTTTTTTTCATTCTGCCTTTTTCCAGCATACTGACTTGGTTAAGGAAGCAATTTGTTACTGTTAGGAAAGAAGTATAGTCTGTCAAATGCCTCATGTTTTGAAGAGTTCAAAGAACTTTAATTACAGTCAAACATTGAACAAACATGGTGTTTTCAAAAGATTTTGCATCAATGGCTTCATAATACGATGGAAAATAGTAACACACAGTATGGTTTATGTGTTTTGATTTAACAGTAGTTGTATGTTTTCATTTGTCATTTGTTTAAAAGCTACTTTCTAGCTAGGACTGTTGAAACTTGATAAACTCAAGAGGCAGTGTGTATGTACTGACGCAAAGAGCTGAAGAATCTGTTTAAATGAGAGAGGGTACGGACACAGAGGTAACCCTCTGTTGAATGGAACTGCAAAGCCAGCTTGTTAGAGAACTTTTGCAAAATTATTTATACTGGCTCTCACTTTTGAATGGAGAAGGCAGGTTACGGATTTAAAAAGCTGTCTGGTTTTACACTGTAAAGCAAGGTTTTCCTACAGTATTTTGTTGCATGTGAAATGTGTTGAAGTTGGTAATAATGTGATTATGGTCGTCTGCTATGCTTTTACAACAATGCTAAACTGTTCAATGTAATAGTATAGTACTTACATGTAATCAGCCTGCTGTGCCTGACGTCTGATCACCAAATTCTGGTGCTGTGACCTACATTGGCATACAGCACATATAGTTGGCTTCCAACATAGATTGTCAAAGTAAGTCCTCAATAAAGGAACTTTGTCTGGGAATGGGGGGAGGAAGAAAATTTGAAGTGTACATAATACGCTGCTGTGGGCTTGATTCTATGCATCAGTCACATGCAGAGGGGGTAGCAGGAGCTTGTGGTGTACGCTGGGCTGTCCTTGTAAAATCTGCCCTCTCGTAAAGCTGCTGTGGAGTATCCTGCATGTGAAGAAGAGTTGAACGGTCAGACTCACGCTGCCGTGGCCCCGCGTTCATGAGCACTGAGTGGAGCTCCCAAGGACTTTGCAGGAAATGTTTTGCTGTAGGAAAATCTGTCACTTGAAAGTCAATACAAAAGAGAAAAGTCACAGCACATATCCGTTAGCATTACTTGTTTAACTCCAGCCATGAGTTCAAAAACTTACAGCATCTTAGGGAAAGCCATGAAAATGAAACGTCAAAGTTCAAGGTGGAGTGTGTCCTTGCCTCAAAGTTTTCTGAATTAAAGTGAATGTCTGACTTTTCAAAAGTAGTGGATGTGTCTGATTTGTGCCTTTCCAATTCCAGTTGATCTAGACATGCTGTAAGGTGATGGGTGTGGGTTTTTTGTGGGTTGTGGTTTTGTTTGGGTTTGGCTTTTTTTTTTTTTTTAACTAGATACTGAGTAATAGTGTAATTAGAGAAAAACTGGAAGTGTTCTGGTAAAGCGTCCAACTGTAAAGATGTTGAATTCTAAATACTGCGTGAGAAGTTAGTGAGCTTTGTTCTCCTGTGCAGATGATGAATGAGGTGAGATTCTGGCAACACAGAGACACCATAGTGAAAGTAGCTGAAATGAAAGCAGAAGCAAACCCTTCATTTTGAAGGTCAGGAGTCACTTGAAATTGTGCTTTGATGAATGGGCTTCATACTGGCATAATACAGAGGTGTTGACTGAAGAAAGCTAGCAAACATAACAGAGTTGCTTGTAGCTCTAAAGTGGTAATAATAATAATAATAATAAAAATAAACTCAGTAGTCACTCATGCGATTGAGCTATTAGTCCATGTCAGATGTTCCCAAGATACTCTTTCTGAATGTTTTGCTTTCCTTTAAGTAAATCAAAAAAGTGAGATTGACAGGAGAACAGTGGAAAATCCTCCTGACTGAGTCTGTATCAAAGCACTTGTTAATGAATGCCATCTTTTACTGTTTCTCTACTGCTGTCGCTGAGAGTGGTGTGAATAAAGTGCCTGCAGACCAGGAGGCAAGTGCAGATTCACAGGCACCTTGTGCGGTTGTCTCAGGAGTGTGAAATAGGAATAGCCTTACTGAAATCAATAATATAATCAATGCAAACTGGAGTTGATGATCTTAAAGGTCTTTTCCAACCTAAACGATTCTATGATTCAAATTTGTGAAATCTGAATTGGGCCATTAGAGATTAGTTCACTCCTGGTCTCAGTGACGACAGTGAAGATGGATGCAGAATTTCATGCGCACTTTCCTTGTTTTGGCGCTGTTGTTGTAGTATCCTGCACACCGTGTATGACTGCTCCTCATCTCTGTTTGCCATGTCAGTAACTCCAGCATCAAAAGCCCCTCTGGTCACCCTCCCTTACGGCCTCCCTTATTTTGCCATTGTGAGTGCATGGTGTACACTAATAAACTGGTGTGTGCATTTAGGTAGGAGGAAGTACAGCTTTTCTAAGACCTGGCTTTGCTATCACTTTTGTACCTATTTATTGGTTTGTCTGTGACTGATGCCATTAAAGGGAATACAGCTTACGTATGCACATCGAAACCTAAAGGTGCTGTTTGTAAGATCAGGGCCTTTGAAGAGAAATAGCATGTTTTTAATGCTTATAAATAATTCATTTTTGACTGAGAATTTTAAATCTCAGCATCTGGAGTTTCCCCATGGTACTTTATGGTAGAGTATCTTGGAAAGAGGGACTTCAAAATAGAAAAGGTGATGCTTTAATAATTAGTGTAACGAGGAACTTCAGTGTATTGTACTCTAATAATCTTTTTTCTTTCTGTCATCAGTCTGATTTATAATCAAACAGCATACCTAAAGCTATAGTATTTTCTATGCTTCTAAGTGCTAATGTATTAAACTGTTCTAATGCAGTATTAGTACTTATTTCATCATATGCTATTGTGAAATACTCCGGAGATTAGGTGGGGTTCAGATATCAGAGAGGTCAAGCACTATGTTAAAAGCTCAGGCCATTCTTTTTATATTACTGCAGTAAAGAATATATTCATTTCATTTATATTACCACTTGGCTCTCATAAAAGGTCAGTTTCAGCTGAATGTACAATTACTTGCAAATGGCAAATCTTATAACAAGTGATCAACAATAAAAGCTTTTCTGGGTAATTTGTCTTTAAAATTACCACCTGCCATTTCTTTTGAATGACTTGAGCATCTTGCAGTATCACTTGGAGATCTCTGTCTTATTCCCCACGATACATGTAAGAAAACTATGCATACTAATCTTCCTTTCTGCTTAGTAAAGTAAAAATGCATAATTACATTAAAGTTTCTAGTTGAAATAACAAGCTTGGTGCTTAAAACTCCATTATGGTATCAAAGTATCAGCACTCCCATTACTAGCAAAATGAAATTACGTTTTCAATGAACTATGACTGTATGCTCCCCTTTGTACCTGGTTAATGGGTGCTATCTCCCTGGGATGGGAACCTTCGTTCTGTGGTTTTGACTGTTCATACTACCGGGCGTAATTATTTTAGCAGCCTAAATATGTGTAAAAGAATTAACGCTTCTCCACAAATTCCTAAGAACAGCATATAAAGGTTGGTGTTTAAAGGCAGAATAGTTATTATGCTAAACAGAGAGAATACATTACAAGATGCAAAAGGAATTTAAAATGTGTTGCAGATGGCAGGAAAACATATGCTGGTAAAATTCTTAGTACTTTATTCCTCTGTATGTAAAAACAGCCTAAAACCTACTGAAACTAAGGTTTGCTTTCTCCGCTACTTATTGCTCCAGAGCTCCTGCCCACAGCCAAAAACTAAGCTTCCCTAATAAGAAATTTTTTAGCTCTCATTACAGGAGGCTGTCACAAAGACCACCAGCTCTCTCCGACGAGCTGCTTTCGGCTAACGTGACCTTTTCCTTCCAGCAAAGGGAAACAGTGGTACTTTGCTCCGTTGAGCCATCGCAGAACACAGAAGACACACAGCATTTGAAGGCAGGTGCCGCAAAAGAGGCGCCCGCGCTCCCGCTGACTGCCAGGGCGACGGCAATTCGGGCCCTGCCGCTACGCCCGGCGGAGCGAGTCTCCGGTGAGCGAAGTCAGTCTCCGGTGAGCGAAGCCAGGGGTTATTAATAGCGGCGGGAGGGTTCTCGTCCCGACAGCCCGCTGTAGAAACCCGGGTGCCCAGGAGGAGGCTCTACAGCGCAGCGCCAGCCCAGGGATGGAGACCCACCGTCCGCCTCTCCTGGCCTTGATTTTCAGGGCTCGGGATAGGAGTCACTTTCGGTCCATCAAAAAGAAGCAGCGAGGGCTGATACTCCTAATGCAAACAGCAAATTGCTCTCTGGCTCGCCTAGCCTGCGAGGTCTGTCAACTTGCGCTTCTAATGGCCTTTTAACCGTGTCTCCAGCTGAGCAGCAGATGTAAAGGGTACCAAGCATCCCGAGCTGCTTTTTTTTTTTTCCCTCTTGAAAGAAACATTTCTACAGACGCCTGACTAACAATGGAGCCTCGGACCTGCTCGCTGACCTGTTGGGTTTAAAATAGCAGGGCAAATCTCCCAAAATAAGTGGAAGTCTCGACTGCTTTTAACAGGTGCCTCAGAGGGCTGTTACATTAAATTAGGTACGCTTACAGAATAACACAGTCGTATCTGTGCGTGTGTGTTCATGTGTGTGTGTGCGGGGGTAAAATCACAGCTTTTACCTGGAGTGGCCTCAAAGCCACATTTAAGCACTTGAAACAGCTAGAGAAGCTGCACATTACCAGGATAGGTATTTGCAAACCAGGTTGAAACTTTGTTTTATGGGCCCCATCTGAAAAACACATGTGCAAACACACATGAATTCAAACATATGTACAATAAAAAACTACACAGGGCTCAGTTCATATATGTCAGAAAGATCAAAGGCTAAGTCAGCCACGCTAATCCTACTGTTTGGGGAGTCCAATTAGTTCAAGCCTGATGCTTGACTAAGCAGTAGGTAATATAATCTGCCCTCTAAGTCGAAATTTAGACATCTCTGTTGCCACGTTCTTTATCAGTCTCCATGTAGCTCTTGCCATGTCTGTGATGGTAGCCACATATTTCTCTGATATTTTTGGCTACGTCTCTCTGACTTATGTGCTGAGTTTCTAACATAATAGAGACTATGGGGACACGCGTCTGGCTTTTGTCTGACTTTGTCTTGGAGGGAAGTCAACACATGGGATGAAGCTGTTGCACATCTGGGTATCAGACAGTAGTATGGTATAGCGTGAGGATGCATGTGGATACCACCATGGTTGTGAGAACTATGGAGGTATGTAGAAGATCTGGCAAAATATAGTGTGTGAATGCCTTACTACAGTTCTTGCGTAATGTGTCTGGTTGGCTTTTGAGTTACGGTATCCCTTATGACCTCAGAGTTTTCCTTTGAGAGTCCATAAGCAATAATTAATACAGGAAACTAAAATGGCTTTCTTAAGTGGAATTATTTTTTAAGAGTGAAGCATAACATTAGGGAAAGGATCTCTATGCAGTTATCCTACCTAAAGTCCAACGGTGCTGATTGATGGTCATGGCCAGGGAGGCTCCTGTCAGGTCCTGTGTACAATACCTGTAGGTTTAGGATTCAGTTTCCTGTTTTCAGGAAATGTTTCTGTTTGAGCTGCTGTTGTCTAAATTTCATTTTTCTGGTGATATCAATCAAGTAATAGAGGTAACATTTTGGATAAAGTATTGGTATTTATAGTTGCAACATTTTACTCTGAACAACCATTTCTCCTGCCCAGGAGATGCCATATTGATCTGTGTTTTCGCTTTGGATAGTCTTTTGTGAATGTAGCAATCTGTGGCTTTGGAGTCCAAATATGTAGCTCTAGATAAAGGTAGTGAGGCTAGCAAAAAGCTGACTCAGATAACTGGGGAGAGAATATAGGGTAGGATGAATTGTTGGAGAAGGGCTTACTGGAAGATGAATGAAACATGAATGTGAGTACTTCTTTCTCTCATTGCTTGAGTCACTTTGCATTCGTTGTGCTAGGTATTAAGACCTTTCTTGAAGTTAAAGCCCTATGTAGAAGAAGGGAGAGGACTGGAAAAGTGCTTTTATGCTGGTCAAAGGTTTGGATGAATAGAGTGCAAAGAAGGAGGGAGGGAGCAGAGCTGGTCCATTTGTTTTTTTTAATGCTCCACTTGGTCTTGGTCCGTACAGTCTGTAGATTTCTCCTTTTTCTCACCATCTAAGTGGTTAAACATCACATCTCAAACAGATTGTGGTGACCTGACTGATCATGCTCCAAAATGGAAAGAGTTATAATCACGATGTATTGGCATTTCTGTTGTTGAACGGTTCCTTCAGAGCTTGCTGCTTTGCTAAGTGGGCAGTTCTCAGTAATTCGAGCTCAGTAGCTAAGATGTAATTATCTCATTGCAGAGAGGACAAGGCAACTTTTGTGTGGTTCTGTCTCTCATCATAACTTTACATAACTGTGCTCCATAACCTTGAGAGAGGAGACTGTGGGTTTCTGGCTTATACTTCCTTTAAACCTAAAAAAAGTTGTAAAAGGCTTGGGTCCAGCCTATTAAAGTATGTTTTCATTTACATCTCACCCTATTCCATGGGAGTTGGCTGTCAGCAAAGTTGTGTGTTCCCTGTTCCTGCCTTTGACTGCTTCCCCTGCATCACGTCTAGCCATCTGACATGCTGACCTGGACCAGCATGATAGTCTGGTAGCTGATAGCTAACCCACCAAAAAAGATCTTGAAGTTACTCAGGAGGGTATGTGGGAAGACGTGCCTGAAGTCATGATGAGAAAGTGAGGCTCACCATTTGTTGGTGGCTTTCAGGTAGATGTCTTACAATTATCATGGAACTGCAAGAGGAAGACAGTCTGTCTTTCCTCACGTAGCAGCAAAATGCAATGCGGCAGTAGTACAGTACTCTTATGGTATAACTGAGAAGAAACTACCAGCAGCTGAGCATTTTTGGTATTATCCTCACTTTTGCACTTGACCGTCTAACTGCATCACCAAAATTTGACAAGCCATACTAGCAAAGTCATCTGTTCTCCAAAACTGAAAGAGCTGAACATCTGCCTGGGATGAGGGATCGTACTGAGAGTGCTTCACTACCTTAGGGAAACTCTCTGCTTGTTATCATGTCGATGTGTGATAGTTAATGTGGTCAGTTTAGTGGGTGTCTGCTGATTTTACGCACATTGAAATTTGGGGTTTATGAGGCAAGTGGATAGGATTATTAGACCACAGGTTTATATACTGCTATTTATTGCTGTTTTCATGTTTTAAATCTTTTCTACACCTGAGGATACCCATTCCCAGCTATATGCAGCTTTGACATCTAAAATAAAATTGCACTTATAGTAGTGCTGAAATATAAATTGTTAAAAGCAGTGGCAGGACGCTTCTTTGCATGTCGTAAGAATGCAAGTCCCTAAGAAGCTTAAACAATGCAGTGACAAATCAAAGGCCAGGGATGATGAGCACCCAGTGTCCAGTGGCTAAACCTGAAGTGTTTTCCATCTTTTCTCTTAAACCAACATAATATTTCACAGAGAAAGGAGCTGTAAGTACAAACAGTGACTGCATCTTATTTAGTTACACAAAATTGATTCACAGTATAAGCACATAATATAAATATTTATTTCTCTGATATTAGCTTTTGGCTTTACAACTTTAACATATAAGATAATACTGTGTATGAGCAATTTAGATTCCTTGGATGAAAATAGCTATATATCATTTTGTCTGTCAGCATTATCTGTGTTGTAGAGAAATATGGAAAATACCTCTTGAACAGTTTCAGACTCAGACCATATTCTCTTTAACCAGTTAGAGTCTTGCAATTTACAGTATTCTTATCTGGTCTAAACTTTGCATTACGTGCATGTATTTAAAGCAGTTTCAAAAATGTAAAAGAAGATGCCAAAGCTGGCCCACAGTAAAAGCTTCCTTAATAAAATCTTCTTTTTTTATTTTGTGAAGTAGTCTATCCTCTGCTAGCAGTCCAGCTTTAAAAAAAAGCAAGGAAGACAGATCATGCTAATCAAAATTGCAAAATAGGTTTTATTGGCTCAACAGAGATTTAGGTGTTTCTGAACAGAGAATCAAAATCTAATTTAAAAATGAAGGTATTTAAAAGAGTGGTGCAGGGGAGGTTTATTTAGTGAATTGGTGAAAAGCCAGGAGCAACATTCCTTGACCGCTGCTGTTCCATGATGGTCCATGGTTCTGGCTATGGGCTCGCAATGAGTACTGTTAACTGAATACCTGGAACATAACTGAAATGCATTGGTTAAATACAAACACCTGTCTTTGCAATGTAGCGTGGCTGATGAAGTGGAAGGACTCCCAGAAACAGCTTCCTGAAATTGAACGCTGAAACAGTGATTATTTTGTTCTTAAAGCTGATCTTCAGAAGTCCCTTACCATTCTTTGAATGAGAACTCCAAAGCCTCTTTCTTTTTTAATTACTGAGACAGCATACTAAAAGCCATGTATAAATTGACTGTAATCAGATTGGTTGTGGGGCATGTGCACACTTCTGTTACTAGTTTTTTGAGTTAAAGACCCCCAAACCTGATTTTTGCCTACCTATCTCCATTGAATGCAGCTGGTGGCAGAATTTCATCAAGATTTAATTGCAGGTTTTTTTACAAAAGTGAGTAAAGCAGTAAATGATCACAATTCAAAATCACAATTTCATAGAATCATAGAATCATAGAATCGTCAAGGTTGGAAAAGACCCTTAAGATCAAAGATTAAGATTTAATTGTGTGAAGCACTGAAGAATTACAAAGAAGGGACAGTCCTATCTGCAAAGAGCTTCCATTTTATATTTATGCCAGTATTTCTTCATGAGACTTACAGAATCATGATGTCATAGTTATGTACATACTGTTTAAACCTTTTTCTATTACGTAAACAACAAATGTACAAATAAATATGCTGCTTAATTTTTTTAATTGTCCTTATAAAGGACGCCAGCTTCATATCCCGCTGAGATTGCTATGATGATTGATGGATCCTTTGTGGAAGCATCTTTGTACCTTGTTAATTAGTAATTTAGAGTCTGAGTTTGCTTTTTAAAGCAACTCCAGCTGGGCACTGTAAATCACTGTCTAGGGCACAATCTATGCTCAGTACAGAAACTGGCCAAACCACAAACTCTTTGCACCTTTTATAACAAAATTTGGTTGCTGGCAAATAGTGAAACACATAAATACAGATCATTGCTCAGGTGGAGCTTTTCCATAACTGATGAATGGATTTAAATTGTTCTTCTCTCACGATTTGCCCAAGAGACTAATGCCTCCTCTTCAACTGAGAAGAATGCACAGAAGTATTATGTCCACAGTGTGTGGACATATGTATACATTCATATTCATACATATTCATATGTTCATACATATTCATACATTCATATACCCGTGTACCCAAACAGCCCCTTGCATTCAAGACGTCTGCTGAAATTCTATCATACACCAGACAGCTTTTTTTCCAAGGTATATTATAACACTGTGGATAACTTTTGGATTATAAGTGAGGTCCAATTTTCCTTTTCATATTTGCATAGTTTTCCTTTCATTGTTAGTTTTTGCTTCTTTGAATATTCTAGAGTAATTTCCATTTTTTCTGGTGACAGGTCATTGCTATAACCTTCAAGCCTAATGGACTTCTCAAGCTAAATCTGCTTTTGACAGAAGAAGAAACTCTGCAGAATTTCCCTGTCCTTTTTAGCTGAAATACCAGCAAAAATCAAACTCCAGATGAAGAAAATTATATAGTTAAGAGCAGATTCCTCCAGATTTTAGTCTGTAACGCTGAACAACTCCAATTCATGCCCAGAAACTCCAGTTGGGCTAAAGAAACACACATGTAACTTTGCTATTGATTTATGTACTTTTAGGTTATTTCTTATAGTCCTTTCAACATCATTATTACAGTTATTGTACAGCACAGACAACCTTTCTAGAAAGACTAATAGAGTTGTCAAATTAGGATCATCATCATCATTTTAATGGCTGATACATAAGTGCTAATCTTTTCGTTCCATTCTGTGGCTTGCCTGATGCTGGGAGCTGATCAAACTGTTGCATGCAATGACTGTTCAGATGAGTCATGCAGAAAGGACTGGTGTAGCAGAATAAAACTTCTCCAAACAGTACTTAGAGTTTCTATACCTGTGTTTTAATTCAATATAGAGATACAGAGGTACAATCGTAATTAGTTTAAATCAGCAAATATGAGTTATTTACAATTTTCAACAATAAGCATCTTGGGAAGATGATAGTAACAGCTAGCAGCCACACTTTCTGATTAATAGATATTTGTATTTTTGACGCTCTCAGATGAAAGGCAAATTTGTAAACATTACTAATATTTATTCCACAAATATTTGTCTCATTTTTATTTCATCCTGCTGTAATCTGCAAGTGCTAATCATTTGGACCCCTTTGGAGCAAAGGGACTTACTAAGTTGTGTTAGATATAGCAGGAACTCAATATTCAAACAAATTTTTGTTGAAAAAACATCTCGGTCGGTCTAATTTTACAAGAGAGCTGCATGCATGCCTTTCAACAGTGAGGAGTTAATTTGCAAAGGCAAGCTAAAGAATGTATTCTGAATATTTTCTCAGTTGCTTATGGGGGGGGACTCATCTTCCTTTTCTTTCTAAATCGTTCTTTTCTATTCTGCCCAGAATATTTCATGTTTATGCTACAGAGACACATATATATAACTCCACATTTCAAAAGAAGGAAAAATAACAAATAATTCATTTTTTAACATTACTTGTGTTTGCTGGAATATTTATTGCTTCCACAAAGAGTTAGGCCATCGCTGTATTTACTGGTACAGCCCCTTATTTTCAGGCAGCTTCCTGCCTTGCAGGATAGTTTTCATATAGGTGCCTAAGGCTGCGGGATACAATTCAGGAGGAGAGTTAGTTACAACTGAGTAATCAGCCAGTGAATCTAACCTAGGAGAAAAGTCGTATGAGTGATGCTGATGAGTGAGAGAGTTGAGTCCTCACTCCTCACCTTTTGGGAGAACATCTTCAAGGCCCTTTTTGGAGGGATGCGTGCGATCTTTCCTTTTGACGTGATTCCCCTGTGTATAAATAATAGCACGGTCACTAAGGCAGAGAGGGTGTTTGTATTTGCACCTGTTTGTTAGCACATGAGAGGATGCAGTTTTGAAAGAGCTGAAACATTCTCTCCGCTCCAGTCCAACAAATGCATAAATACTTTTGTGTAAGGTAGCTACTGGAAAGCAGACTGGAACTAGCATCCTGGATCTGCAACCCCTCTGTGAGGTGAGGGCAGGCTGCACTCGGCTAAATAGTTTCTTCACTTTCTTTCTGCCCAAGAAACAACTATTGTACGCAAAGCAAAAGTATTGTAATAGGAAAGATTGTCAAAATTATTTTTCTTTGCCAAGGAGAGCCCTGTCTGTAGTAAATCTATTTAAACATAAGGTAGCTTTGAAGTAGGCTGGCATTGCTATTTGATCTTGAAGCTTTTCTTAATAAAAAACTTAATCAACTTGAAAATTGGTCAGCATAGAAGGGTTTTTTCCCCTTATTTTTTCCCTCCTGAGGAATATTTAAGCAATTGCAATTTTCTTCCTGTGCTGATAATGTTATTTAAATTATTAGTAATCAAATAGTAGATTGCAAGCAGTCAGCATTAATCTAAAAGATGTTTGACAAACACTTGGTTTAGGGCATAATCTTCCGAGGGATTTGATGGGAAACTCATTGCTTGGGCCATTATATCCTAAATTAGACAAAGTACAATGAATTACATGTTCCTGTCACCTCATTATGATTTGTCAGTAGTGGTAGGAGGCCTTTTTTCTTCAAGTACTCTAACGGAACAAACCACAGTGAAAAGAAGCATCTACACCTTGAACTGTGAGGTTCTATAGGGGCCAGTTTGGATTAATGAGGTTCCCGGTGTAGGTGGCTGCTGGCCCTTTGGCTCGTGGATTCCCAGGCGACCCAGTCCCTTTTGATATATCAGTTTTGCTCCAAGCAAGTGCATGGCCTCAGAAGGTATGTATTAACCTGCTCCCACCGTGCAGGATCCTCAAAAACTGATGCCGAGTCGGCGTGAGAGCCTACGCAGAAATATTTTCTGTTTTCTGTAACAGTGCATCTTTTGTCAAAAAGCAGTAGGTGTAACTATTGAAAGTGCACATGAATAATGTTAAAGGTAAGTTTTGGGTGGGCTGTAGTTTCAAAAATGGGTTGATTCTTCTTCAAACATGTGCACGAAACAGAAAGCGTTCTTGGAAGATGTCTTTACGTTCCTGTTAGTGGGAGTGGGCGGTGGGGCAAAGCGGTTCCTCATAGACCCCTGCCAAAGGGTTTGACGTTTTGCATCCTATAAATATGGGGGTTTTTTTAAGAATAATGCTATAAAAACAAACAAACAAACAAACCCTATTCCATGGAGAGTCAGCAGCAGCAATCTTAGTGTTCTCTGCTGAATATGAAGCTATTCTCCTTATAAGATGTTCCACTAAGGTTAAGGTAGAAGAGAGAGGTCTTTAACATCCCGTGGGTTCTGTCTGTTTCCACTAGAAGTTTTATTTGCTTTCTGAGCCTAGATACAAACTCAGCAGTGGGAATAACAGCCGCTTTAAAATTTTCTCCCGGGGAAATTGGTTGACTTCAGAAGCATCTTAGAAGGTTGCAAAGGTATCGCTGGCCAACAGGCACAAAATAATTTGATATAAAACTGAGCTCTAAGTTGCTGTTGGAAACCACCAGGATAATGAGTCAGTTTCAGAAAAAAATAGGTTCATTATTTTTTAATTGGGCTGCTTTTCAAGAAATCCAGGGGCTGCTCATCAAAATGCAAGAGGTGTTCCAAATATCATAAAGTTTAAGGAAATTAAGTTCTGATGAATGCTATATACCTGACACAATGAATCTATTGATTGTGCACTGCTGACCTTCACTAGTGAGTTCTCCTACATCTTCAAATGTCTTCTCGTGTGAAAAACAACACAACCATCAGTTTAAGCAGTATATAAATATGAACTGAAGTAACTACTTAAAATGAAACACTAACAAGACCAAAAACATTTTGGCAAGATTATTTCAGGGAACAGTTAAAATAAATGAGAACAGCTTTCCTTTGTGATTAACACCATTATATTCTCATTCATTCAGGACATTATATTCATTCAGGACTTACACAGCAATTTTCAGAGGAGCTTTGTAACAACAAAATGAGAAAAGCAATAAAAGCCATAGAACTAATAATCTGTATTTCAGGAATCATCTCTTCATGTGAGACTATGATCCGTTTTTGCAGCTTTGCCTGACTAGTGGATAAACTGCTAGTCTTACCAAAGTCTATGTCAAAACTCTGTTGGATTTTAGTAGGGCTGGGACTTCTTTCTTTGCCCAGAATTTTCTTTTCTGGGCTGCTTGTTTTGGGAGATTTTAGTTATTTACTCAATAGTTAAACCAATAGACAAGAAACTTTTTAGCCTTGGGAATACGGAGGGAAGAGTCTTTGTGAAGTCTTTGTGAAGGAACAAAGTGTTGAGGAGCAAAAGCATGAGGCCCACAAGTTTGCTTCTGCAGAGCTATGTGAAAGTAGAGGAACACAGTCCAAGTTCAGCATTATCTGCAGGAACAAAACAAGCAGTAACTAAAGTAATCTTTTGTCACTTTAGTGTGTGTGTCACTATAGCAGTTTTGCTTAAATTTTTTCAGCACCAGAATCTTGTTTACAAACTCTGATCTTATGACCCCTCTATACTTAGTCCCTGTATTTTATTCTTAGACCATGACACTTAAAACCAGTAAGTTCCCATCCTTTGTCAAAAGGGATCTGAAAAGCCGTGCAGCCCACTTGCAAATGATGTGGGGTGGCCCAGGTAGGGATGTTCCACCTGACCCGCAGCTCAGGAGCCCCAGGCTGGCCAACCCGGCATACATACATACGTAAGTGTGTTTCTGAACTTCACAGAATGTCAGGAATTTAACCTTAAAAATGCCCTTAACCATTCCTGTGCAGAATATCTTTACTTAGATTGACTAATGGCACCTCTCGCCTTATGCAGTACTTTACTACTGTTTGGAGAATAATGCTGTGTGGAGTAGAAGGGGGTGTTAGGATTGGTCTGAATTTGGATAGGACATCAAATGAAGATGTTAGGAATGAGAGGTTTATTACATTTTTTTCCTTTGTTTTTGAAGGAGGGAGAAGTATTAATAGCAAACAGCAGTACAGATGTATTATTACATCTCAATCATCAGCGCTTTGGGAAGAGTATAGATGAAGGACAAAAGAAAAAAGCAGTAGCAAGACAGAAGTGGCGGGATGTGTTGAAAAGGCACTGTCTTTGTCATCCTGCTATAGTCAGAAAAGTCAAAATCCACTTCAGAATACAGGAGTAAAAAATGACAGTCTGCTAGACTGAGGCCTCACAAAATTGCCTTGAAAATAAGCTAGCTCCAAGCAAAACACTGCTCATCTACTGTTTACTATGGTGTTGACTTTTAAGATAAAAAGTATGATACTGTATTTGGGGAGTAGAAAATTAATTTTTTCGTTAGCATGGCAATTTTTAATGCCATTATTTCATAATTACACCACCAAGTTTGGAGCAGAGACACCTAGCATTGCGAACAGCTTTTTCATCCTGTTGGATAACACTGAAAAATAATCAGCGTAATCAAATCCAAACGTAAAATTAATATGAAATTGCCAAAGCTTTGGCTTTTTATATTTTAAACAGACAGATGAGCTTTGAATAAAGCTTCATTTAAAAAAAAAAAAACACGGAAGTATAGTTGCTCCCTTTTTATTACCAAAAGGAAAAAGTGGAGGTTTTTGACCCAAAGGAGACAGTTTCAGTATAATGCATGAAATAAGCCATTGCTGCCTTCAAATGTGGAGCACCAAAGGCAGATGCAACTTCAGTCTAAATCAGGACTGTGCAAGCACACAGTGTGTGGCAGCACAGGGCTAACTGATTTGCTTACTGCTACTTTAGTCTCCCCTCCTGGCCTGCACATGGCCAACAGGTGTGAACTTTATTTGTTGACATTTTTTATGTTAACTATGTTTTTAGTAACAGCGAATAAATGCAAATTTTAAGAGAGCAACACCAAACCATTTTTTTTAATTGTGTAAAAAAAAAAAAAAAACAAAACAAAACCAAAATAATTTAATATGGTAGCATGTTGTGATTATAATCTGAACCCATGTGCTGTGAAAAGTATTGCATCAACAAAATTATTCTTACATTATATTCTGGGGTTAACATTAAATTGTGGTGGTATTCCCCACCACCTTGTTTACTCGTGACTAATTTGCATTTATAATCATGATATAAAAAATACATGGTCAAGATACAGGTATTTTACTCATTCAGGTAGGCAGAACAGCCTGGAGTTCAGCTTTTTGGCATCAAGCTATATATCTGTAGAGCAAGGAAACAGTTTATTTAAAAATGAAAAATCCACTTACTCATGCCTTGCAGAAAGTTGGTAGTTATTACTGATTCAGATTCTGGGCACAAATGGTACATATACACATAGTGAACCAGGTACTGTGATCACTATTGTTTAAAACTATTTCTTACCCTACAATTCATTGGTAGAAACAGCTTTACTCTGAACAGAACCAGAGCTGGAAAAAAAATAGGAGAGAGAAGTCTGTGAATTGGACTGAGATGATGGTTGAATTTCTATTTCTGTATGACGCTAGGGACAAGTAAAAGAGGCGGATCCAAAGAGAAATATACTTGGAAGACCATTGGCAATAGGATCAAAAGGAAAGCAAATGGGGAATAAAGAGGACGGGGAAGGAGAAGAGGTGCTCCGTAACAATGTACAGCAGCACGTGGAGGGAAGCGGAGGTGAAGGAAGTGGCGTGTGGTACCATCCCTTCAGATGGTACTGCCTTCAGAGGCTTTAATTTGTTTTTGCCTGTTCTGCACATGAATTCTGTAGAATTGTATTTGCTTTCAAAATCTCACCAGGCACAAGTGCTTGTTGGAGTATTTCTGACAGTGTTCCTAGTCTCTGAACTTCATAGTTGTGATTAGTTCCTTCAATAAATCTTCCAAGCTGTTGCTTTGATTCTCATAATTAATCACTCTCACTCAATCAAGTACATTTTTCAAAGACTGAAATTGTTAAATATAAATTGTTCATGATCCCACAAAGAAAAGGCAATTTTAAAGGTTTTGGTTCTCAATATATGTTCCTGCTATGACTACCTGAAAAAGAATAAAGAGCCATGTTCAAAGATACTCTCCATTTAAGGACAGATTAGGGGATTCTTTTTTAATACCTTCTTAATGTATTAAGATGCCAGTCGGTTTCCAAATACTTGCAAAATCCTGGAATTGATTTATTAAAGATGGAATTCTGTAACGTATTTGTGAGGTGCATATATATATATATATATAGTTCCATATAGGTGGTTAAAGCAAAGCTGTTCATTTGCTGACATTTGTGAAACAACATTTTTTTACTATGCATGTGAGATCAGAGTGTCTCAGCGTATGAAATGATGTATGATGCTAGCAAACAGAAAAGCAAGCAAAGTGAAAGGTGTTGTTCCTTCCGGAAATGAAGGCTGGAGTGGAGGCTGTATTACAAGTGTTTTATTGCATGCAAATCCTATAGTCCACTTATGCAGGACCTAGGCATATGCAGGCCTCCTAAATTGGAACTTTAACTGGATTTAGGCATCTGCTTCATCAGGTTTATGTGCACTCCTGTGCCTGGTGTTTTGGTGTATGGATACCCCTGCAGTTTCTCTTGGAAGTATATAGATTTCTATGGCCTGTATGGTTTCTTTTTTCTTTTTATAGTACATGAAAAGAAAATACAAACTATATCTTTCTTTCTGTTGTTGTTATTTGTAGTCAATGGATAAGGGAAGACTTCTAATTAAGATGTTTTGCATCATTCCCTGGAAGCATTAAGAGAATGTACCTGCCTTAGCATTTTGGTGTGCATTAGGAATGTGCTTTTGAAGTAAAGCTCCCTAGTGTCTCTACTTGCTGTGCTTGAATTCATATCACAGAGCAGTCTTGAAGAACACAGGGTGGCCTTTTTTTGGGATAACCAGAAGATGTGCTCCGACTGTTACCAGATATCCAAATCCACAGGCCTAGATCAGAATAGGTCCAAATCCTTTAATATGTATAGTGTGGATCTCAGGTTCTCACCACCAGTGTTTTACCCTAAGGATTTGCTCCTATTGCACTGCACTGCTTGCTGATGTAGATACAAGCACAGATTTCTTCAAAGCTTTCTCTCTTTTACCTACAGGGTGAGTCTAGGTCCTCAGCACAGGCAGGCTGAATCACTCTGCTGCAGTGAGGTGCCTAAATTTGAGGCACGGAAACGTTCACATTAGCTGTCTAAAAGTAGGTGATATAAATACAGTTCATAGTGTTCATATCATAAAATAGAGCAATGCAGTGCAGGCAGCAGCTGTGTATCACTTCTTACTTCAGTCCCCTTCAGCGAGTTGTTCTCCCCAGGGGAGAATGCAATGGGGATCTCACCCCATCTGTGCTAATCCAGCTCTTGACTGTTTGTTGTTTTAGAGAGAAACAATAATATTACAAAAAACCATGAACCAACAGAAAATAGGTGAACTCTCCCCTATTTTTTTTTTGAGACACACCGTTCTCCACACTTGCATTCAGCTGTTCGTTATCACTTGGCTAGTGCGAAACAAATAGTTTGATCTTGTACTAGGACTATTAAGTAAAACATCTAAATTGTTACTAGCGTTAAGTCCTGTTTCCTAGCTTGTTCTCTCGAAACCTATTTGGTAAATCTTGTTTCACTGTCAGTTCAGATATTGTTCCTCTCTCCCAGAAAACACAGATCTCTCAATTCATTCAAAGAACAGTTTACCAGTACACATTTCTCATGTCAAGGCCATAATAAATCAAGTATGTAATGGTACAGGCTTTAGTGATGTACTTTTCTATAACTTACTGAGTCTCATAAGTATTTGTAGCATATATTTCTACTTAAAACACTTAAAAATACTACAGTAGCTCATATGTAGGACCCAAACAAAAAAAGGACAATATGTTAGCATCTTATTAGAAATCTAGAATTGTAACATGAAGCATTAAAAATTTAGAGAATTAAGATTTTTGTAGGTGCTTCAGCTTAGCTCCTTTGTATGTATGAGTAAAGATAGTTCTAGCAGTATAATCATGCACAAATCCTCATACACAATCAATGGTGCTTATACAATTAATTATTTTCTTTGTCTTACACTAGATTTTATTCAGATTTTGTTCTGAAGACGAGACTATAAATATTCTCATAGCCTCTTCTCTTATAAATACCATATCTGGAAACTTAATTCAACCCCTTTATTTTCACAATAGTTTATGAGATGTTATTTTCCTTTTACAGGTGAGAAAGAAACATATTTTTAAAGTTTCAGATGCTCAGCTTGTGTTGTAAGAGTACTTAGCACTTTATATTTTCAGAGCATCACTAACACTGGTTTCAGCTGCAGTCTCCAAGGAGACCTTCTGCATATCTCCATTGTGTCTGGTTTTGGACACCATAAAGTGATTAATGTAAATGGAGAATCATTTGTGAAAGTTTGGCTGAGATGCAGGAAACTATAGCAAGAAGAAAGGTACAATGCAGTTCTCCATGGAAATGCTCTCGCCATCATACTCATGAGATCATCCTTTCTCTAGCTGCAACTCCCATCTCCATTCATGACATGCTTTGCAAGTTTGGCAAAAAAAGACTTTTGTCCTACAGACTGAATAATAGCCAATCTCGCTTATTCTAAGACCAGTTCAGTCCTATACCGTTTGCCATTGTGATGCATATGCACGTGGGACAGAAGGTACAGTTTTGTTTCCTAACTTTCATAATGATCTTCAAACAGGATTCCTTGGATGCATATAAAAGTTACAGTGAAGGTGCCTGAATTTAGACTTTCTTATTGCCATGTAATCTTTCAGTATAAAATTCACTCCACATCTGTCTCCCTGTGGTCTTTGTTCTGCCCAAATCACATCTTGGTTGATTAAAATAAAAGTCCTTTATAGACCCTTTGTATTGTGATAAATTTCCCCGATAGTCATATAGTAGTAGCTTAGCGAGAATTTTATTGAAGTGGGCAAGGAATATGATGACATTCATTGAAAAATGTGAGATGAGCTGCACATTTAAGTATTTTATGACTTTGACCGGTTAATAAAACTGGGAGATTTGCTTGAAATGATACTCAAAACAGCACCACTGGATACAGTATGGTACTCTTGCTTTAGGAAGGTTAGGAGGAACCTTGCAAGAACATTTAGGGCTAAAAAATAAACAGATGGTGTACAAATGGATTCTTTTGAGCATCTGAGTGGGACTGAGGTCCATACATGCATGAAGAGGGCGGTTTGGGATTGGACTCATAGTTCCTCTTCTTTGTGAAGCCTGTTCTGCTCCAAGACTGTTTGTCACTAGGGGACCAAGAGACAACTAATGAGAAAACAGATTTTGCAAGTGGAGCGGACTTGTCAGCAGAAAGGCTGGGGAAGGCACAGTTGAAGAATGAATGTTTAGTTTATGCCCGAGCTCTTCCAGAGAGGGGAGAAACACAGTTTGTTCAGATCAAGTGGCAGCTGCTGAAGTACTTCTGTAAGCATATTGAAGTGCCAGGTTCATATGGGACACAGACTTATTTTAAACACTCCACATAAATGAGAACAGTTCTTCAAAGTTGAAAGCTAAAACATTCATTTATTTCAAACTTTTCTCTTAGAATGATTTACTTTTAGTAGACTAGACTCTTAATTTATTATTGAGTAGTTTATTATTGTTTCTGTTTCCTTTTGAGAGTTACTTTGGATATTGTACTGCAAAGTTCAGGATCTCCCTGAAAAGTCCACAAGAGAAAGAAGCCTGTCTTATCTCCTCCTCCTCTCTGGTTTAGTGAGGTTACAGCTATGATTGAATTACATGGATGAGCAAGTGGCATGGTTTAGGAGACACACCGTATTGTGGTACCCCTCATCCAATGCGTTTCACTTGGTACAAGCCCCACCTGTGTTATCAGATTACCACTTTTCCTGTTTCATGTATCTGCCTTGAGAAGTTTTTTTCCTATTGTTATTTCAGCCTTGTGAAGACTTTGTTTTCATAGGTCTCAGCAAGATTTTTCATTACGCTGAAGTCCGCAGCAGTTCTATCTGCAGCTCCGTGACCTTGTACCAGCCAGCAGTATGGTGTCGGTAAGAGATGTCAGTCATTGGCAACAAATGCTCCTCCTTCTCCATAATTTTACCTGTCTCCACAGCAACTGACAGCTCAGATGGATTTCCCAGAAGCAGATCTTTAGTGTTGAAGGCTTAATTTCAAGGCTTAATTTTAAATTCTAATTCTAAAATGTGTACGCTGCCCACATCTAATTCCATTTGTGCCTTCCCTGTGTGCTGAAAAAATTTCATCTTCTCTCTTCTCCCTCTCATGTCTCCTGACATAATTGTAGTAGCTGGTGCCCCGGTAGATTTCAAGGAGCATACTAGATGCAAAAACCCAAACAAACAAACAAAGCAAAACAAAATAAAAAAAACACCCTAATATGTTTTTCTCCTATTTAACTTCCATCCTCAATCCCTACAATCACATATAACTGAATATAGGCAGAGTCTGCATCATCATCCTGAAAAGGCAGGACTAAATCAGACAGAACTAGATGGTCTACTCCAAGACGTGCATACAGCAGACAGTATTCCTAAAATAAAATCTAAATCTATCTGTTTTTCCAAATTAAAGTTTCTTAATCTATTTAATCTTTTCAGAGATTAAGTACAGAAGCTTTTCCTTACGTTAATTCATTGTGGTCTGCCTTCTCTATACCTTTGCTAAGTATACCATCCTGTTGAAATTGTGCAGATGTTGTGCATCGTAAGGTTATATAGTAAATAATTTTCTATTTTGGTCTTGTTTCCTGTTACTTAATAATTCCTAAAATTGCATTTTGTTTTTAACTGCTACTGGGCATGAATAACAATAATCAAAGGGTTTAAATTGACTATTAATACTAATGAAAGTTACAGGACTCCATGGTTGTTTATCCGCAGTTAGGGCAGTTAGGGCTGTCCCTTCTTGCCTTGCATATGCAGTACTTTGCAAATAGCTGCTTTGAATTTCATCTGTCATTTTTTTGCCAAGTGACTCAGTATTGTGAGATCCTTGTACAGCTCTTCAAAGGCAGCTTTAGTTCTTCCTGTTCTGGTTAATTTTTTATCATCAGACTTTCTCTTTACTCATCATCCTCTTTTCTCAAATGCTAAAAAAGGAAGTTCAGTGGCACGAGAACCTGAGAGAGGTTGTTGGGAACTCTTCCTTCTCTGCTGTGAATACTGACCACTTATTTCTAACATGCTTCCTATCTGCTAACCAGTTATTAAGCCAGAAGAGACTCTTCCCTCTCTTTCCATGATAGTTTGGTCTAAGGCCTTTTGCGGGACATTATCAGAAAGACGGCTTTTGGAAATCCAACTACTCTTTGTAAATCAGTTGCATCTTATACACACTTTGTTTATCCTTTCAGAGAACTAATAATTTGTAAGACATGAGTTTTCTTGCTATAATGCATTCAACAATTTTCTATTAATTTGATTTGTTAGACAAACTTCTGTTGATATATCTGATACAGATGTTGGGATTCTTCTTTTGGTGTTTCTTAAATCCTGAGGGAGATTAAAAACCCCTCTCTGTTCTGACTGCAGCCTTCCTACGGCACAGAGCTTCATTTAACTGACAAAACCGGGTGTGTTATGTGCTTTCCTGTGTTCTAGACTAGTTTGGATTGCAATGCAAGTTATAGGAAAGAGAGAACCAGAGATGCCTGAAGAATTATGAAACCACTGTTTTGTGGACTAACGGCGCATTACCAGAGGTCTCACGCTGCAAAGAGAAACTCTTCATTCAGAGTCATCTCAATTCAAAGAGGAAACTGAACTCATTGTAATCGGGAGTCCTAGAAAGGCATAAGCAATGCAACTCTTTATAGAAAACCCAGAACTGTGCACTGATTGCTTCGATAAATAAACAGAAACACAGTTTTTAGAAGACCAGTAAGAAAGACTTGTTGGGGTTACAAAAGCAGTAAGTGAAGTTGCTATACTGTTTTATCAGCATATTCTAAGAAAAGCCTCTTTCCTAGAAGTGCCAACATTAAGTCCTTTCTTAGGGTTACTTCTTTTATTTCAGACCAGAAAAGTTAAGACCTTGGAACATTATTCTTACAGACCCATGAAGATCAGAGAGATAGAGAGAGCTTTCCAGAGATACCACTGTAAGGAGATCTGTTCGACTAGAGAAGTGTTGTGGTTTAACCCCAGCCAGCAACTGAGCACCACACAGCTGCTTGCTCGCTTCCCCCCTGGTGGGATGGGGGAGAGAATCAGAAGAGTAAAAGGGAGAAAACTCATGGGTTGAGATAAAGACAGTTTAATAGGTAAAGCAAAAGCTGCGCACGCAAGCAAAGCAAACCAAGGAATTCATTCACCACTTCCCATGGGCAGGCAGGTGTTCAGCCATCCCCAGGAAAGCAGGGCTCCATCACGCATAATGGTTACTTGGGAAGACAAATGCCATCACTCCGAACGTCCCCCCTTCCTTCTTCTTCCCCCAGCTTTATATGCTAAGCACGACGTCGTATGGTATGGAATATCGCTTTGGTCAGTTGGGGTCAGCTGTCCTGGCCGTGTCCCCTCCCAGCTTCTTGTGCACCCCCAGCCTACTCGCTGGTGGGGTGGGATGAGAAGCGGAAAAGGCCTTGACTCTGGGTAAGCACTGCTCAGCAATAACAAAAACATCTCTGTAATATCAACACTGTTTTCAGCACAAATCCAAAACATAGCCCCATACTAGCTGCTATGAAGAAAATTACCTCTATCCCAGCCAAAACCAGCACAAGAAGTATAACCACAGTCTTCAAGCAAACATCTTTTTTGAAGCTGGAAGCACTTACTGATAAGATATGGGATCACATTATTAATTCAGATGAGTACTTGTTATAGCTCACATAGCATTCATTTTCAAAATAAATCCAAATAGCATTCTTGCTTTCAGGTAAGCATCAGAGCTTTTATAATGGCACTATTAATCTGAGGCAGAGAAGTCATGACTTCTATTTTGAGATCTATGGGAGTGAATGCATGGCATACCTTTACCATTTCTGCTAGTGGTCATACAAAGTAGAGGAAAATAGAAATTATATATAATATAAAAGGTTTGTTTTGAATTTCCATATTTAGAGTATGATCTTGCTTTCCAAGCAAGTTAGATCTTTCCAATCTTGTGACTGTGAAAAATTGCACAGTAGTTGATTTATGGACCTTAGTGTGATGGAAGGTAGAAAAGTGTAACCGTGCTTACCTGGAGGTTTCCTTTCTTCAGCGATAACAGTGCTCAGATCAGAATATTCTAGAAATGCTGTGTAGAAATATGGAGATTTATGTCATTATGGTGAATTCTTATGCTGTACGGTACTAGAAATAATTTTTTCCTTTTTCCTCAGTTTGTTTATTTGAAACAGTCTGTTACTTAGGAATGTAACGTTGAATTAACTTGGTTGTGAAAGTTTGCTGATACGGATTGAAACTTCAGGGGCTGAGATGGGGTATCACTTGTTTGATTTTGCCCTCTTGTTGCAGGGACTAATCTGTGCCAGTCTTAACAGACTTGTGATCTTTGTAAGAAAGGGAAATTTCAACAGTTTACTGTGACTTAAGGTCACAAGGATGGGGATTTCTATTTAATCCATTTATTGAAAAAAACTTAAGGTTTATATGAGGCCTATTAAGTAGCCCTACAATATTCTTAATTTTTTTTTATGTGGCTGAAATTTTGGCACTAGAATATGTATGAAACTTTCAAACATACTTAGATCTGCTTTGTCTGTTCCCATTTTCCCTAACCACAGGCCCACAACTCAGCTGAGCCATTTTATTACAATATCCATTTATGGTGTGTTTTGGTTGTTGCAGTTTTTATGATATGTTTTGCATATATGGTATTTTTTTCCCTGGACTTTCACCTTCTATCCTCACCCCATAATGCAATATGTTAAGCTGTGGGGTTTGTTAGCCAACATTAATGGTAGCCTGCTTTCAGTGTGTTTTTTGTGACCACATTTGAAGTGCCAATAAAAAGTTATGAGTCCCACAAGATGAGGACATAAAAGATGCAAAATTCAATCCTCTACCTCATAGTCTTTTAACCACAATATTATTTGAATCAAGGACACTATCATTATGTGCCATAAACCCTGGTATTTTTAAAGAGTGTTTCCCAAAGTAATTCTGACAGATGAGACAGACGTAATCTCTTCACCTGATCGTCACCTACCAGGGTTTTTTAAATACCTATATGTGTTGTAAGAAAATAGTAAAAATGGGACTTATCACTGTAGATACTAGAACAACTAACATGGTGATCTGGGCTCTAGATGAGCCTTCCTGAGGAGTATTTCAGCACAAACCAGTTGAAAAACTACCATGCTTACCAGAGATTACTGAAAAGCGATAGCTGTGCCTTGCCTGTATCCTAGTACAACAGTCAGGGATGGGTCTTAGGCTAACCTGGAAAGATTTATCTTGAAGGAGGCTGGTTAAGGCAGTTTAAAATACTCTTGGAGCAAGATGCTAATTAAGCACTGTGGACTGTTGTAGAATCGGTGCTTGAGCTCATTCCATAGCCCTCTATTTTTATTTTTTTCAATATAGATGTTAAATCCCAAATATTTAGAGAACACTACTAGGTGATTCAGTGGCCCTTGTGTCCTTTCCCAAGGTGTCAGCACTGAGAAACATCCTCCTTGCTCAACATTGTGATAATGCTCCCCCTCTCCCCCGTGACAGTCAGCAGAGCACTCCCTCCCTGGGGAGGAAATCAGTCTCTGGGTTTGTTCTCTCTGGGTATCAGTATTAACTCTTCCCTTGCAGTCTCTTCTTTATCAGATTTCTTTTCTGCCCACCAGTAAATACAGCCTTGATCAGCATCCAACCAACCCATTTCCAATGAGACTTCTCTCAGCTTAGTCCTCAGCAACTTCTTTAACATCAGCTTCCGAGAACAGCTCATTGTGCCTTGTTTGTAGTCTAAAATCAGTCTAAAATCACTCTCCAGGCACTGTGGAAGAGTTGCCCTCATTTCCCCCATATTGTTAGGGTAAAAGGAGTCTTAGGGTGGGACCAGATATCCCTAGTGAGTGGAAACTACACACTCACTCCCAACTTGTAGTCTTGGGACCACAAGATGGCCCTTGTATGGACACTTGTCCTGAACCAAAATATCCTGACCGTAGTCCTAGCCAGCAGGACCACATAACTCTATGGTAAGATGCTATCAGGCATATACACCTATATATCTAAGTATGTACATATACTATAGATAAATACTTCATCGAAGGGTAACATTTGCACCAGGGATGCCTCTGGCCACAGATCAAACACATTAGGAAGGTCCATCTCACCAGGCTGAGAAAATAAATGGCTACAAACCCTTTTTTTAAGGTAGGGAAAATGTCCAAGAAATTCCTCATTCTTTCCTGGACCCTCTTTTCCCTAACTAAACTTTCTTACACAGAGGACTAGTCTGCTTGTTTATCTGATGCAGGACCCTTGCAGCTCCTTTAGCAAGCAGTCACGGCTCCTTTCCGATTCCCAAAACCTGCAGACGGTTTGCTGTAGGATGAAAGCTGGCTGTTTCCCAAACTTCTTTGAGGGACGTATGTGCACCGCTGCACTGACCATTACTGAAAGCAAGTTAACTGTGAAGACTGGGTCTTCCACAGTAATGAAATTACCAGTTTTCAAGTATATCAATTCTTCGAGAAAAACGGTTTTAAGCTGTAGTGTTTTTGTGAGCAACATAATGCTTACATGTGATAGGGACTGTGCAGGCAGAGTGAATTTAGCTGATGTGTTGTGCTCTCAGTGGAGCAGCATGGATGCTACAGCTGGTGACTACAGCAAAGTGTGAGATCAAGTGATATGTTTGAGGTCCAGTAATGGGCCTGAGGTCAGAAAAGTTAGACCTAGTTAGACCATTTATTATTGTTGCTTGCTAAAAGGCTGGATTTAAAATTCTTGGGGGGGGAGGGGGGGGAAGCTGTGCATGTCTCAGAATTTTATTAGTTTGTTTTGTTTTAATCTTTCTGTCCTCCACTAGCTTAGTTTTCAGGCATACTCTATACTGCTATGCAATGTGCTGGAGAGCTTTTCCTCGCTATTGCCAGGAAACCATTGGAAAATGCTTATTCCTTTCTTGTTGTTTGTTGTGCTGATTCTTAAAATACCCCATTCCGAAGGAATATATTTGTTATTCCCTGGATGCCCTAGAAATAATCTGTTGGGGGGCTGGGCACTTTCTAAGTGTTTCAGTACCTGCGTTTAAAGATTTGCTGTGTATTTTCATCAGGAATGCCTTCTTGTCTGTCACGTCATCCAGGCAGTGTTCCCTGTTTAAGAACTAAATAGCATGTCTTTAAAATATACATTTGCATTAATGGGACCTAAATACAGAACCACACAACAACAGAATTAAGGCTATGCTTAATAATAGACACCTTCCTTGGCTGCTCCAGCCTCTCTGAAAGGTTTCATCTCTCTTGCTTTTCTGTCAAGACAGACTCTTCTTCTATTAATTGAAGCTTATCTGCAGACCCTTTTTAGTTTGCTTACGCCAAAGAAAATGCCTCCAAGTAAAAGGTAGCGCTTTCCTCCTCTGCCATCCCCAAGCTAGAATGCTCCGGTCTGTTTACTTGTTGTTAAGAAAGGCTCCTTCTTTTTTCCTCATTGCTGAGTGCTCCTGGTGATGACTACCCCTGGCACTGAGGAGGAGGTGAAGGGATTACTTTACTTCCTCCCCAAGGTTCTCGGAGTAATGCTTCAGTGGCTGCTTACTTCAAAGTGGTGAACAGAGCAGTGCCTGATGGAGACATGTGTGCTTAATTTGTATGAGAACCATTCCTAAGAAGACTTATAAGGATTTGTCTGGGATCAACGGACTTTATAATATGCCTCTCATTTACAGAAAAGTGAATTTTGTACCTTTTCTTTTGTATTAGAAATATAATAACTCAACAGGTGTTTCAAGCTTTGGGCATAATATGTGATTTTTTTTTTTAGGACACTTGGAATATATAGCTTTAGCTTTTATTGTATCTTAGAAAACAAAATGATAAAGCAAGTGCAAAATCTCAGACTGGAAGAGTAAAACAGAGTAATGTAGCATCAAAAAGTCTGAAGCACAAAAGTTGTAAAGATTTGTGTAATGTACATAAATGCAGAAACAATTTTTAATCTTGATAAACTATCAGTGATGCAGGTGTTGTAACTGCTGTTTTCCATATCTTATTTCCTAATATCGATAAATCTTTTTAGCAATTGGGAATGCTCACCTTCAGCCACTGTTTTGTTCCCTTGTGTTGCTTGGGAGAGATTCAGTAAATGAGGTAAAAATTCATCCATTTTTGTCTGGCAACTCTTCAGAAATAGCAAGTCCACAATCACAAGAATACATGAGGGAGTCTCTGATCATTGACCCTACCAATTTACTTCATGTCAGAATAAGCCATTTAGGAAACCCACCTTGCATCCCCTGCGTAACTGGTACGGTTCAGCTGATGACACTAGATTCAGAAGAATTGCACGACTGCTGTAAAGGTTTTGATTTCAGCCAGTGGGTTTCTAAATGGGAATGTCACCAGACAAGCAATATTAAAACAAGACAAAACAAAACAAACTTCCTTCTCCACCAACAAAAACCATCTAGGAACATAGATTTCTCACAAAATGGGAGTGATGATCTAATGGTAGTTTTTACAAGAAGACAGGGGATAAAACATACCCTAGGGGTATGTTTAGATCCTTTTCAAAACCACTAGAGAATATATGTAATTTCAGTAGTATTTTCTGCTGTTGCTTGCTGTGAGTAGACTGCACTCCCTCTTCTAAATGGGAACAAACTCTGTCCCTTCATATACATGTGCAGTTCCCAAAGAAAGCAATGGATCTATATAAAGTGGTTTCCTAAAAAGGTTTTCAGCTGCTGAGAGGCTTAAAAAGAAATGGTTGATGTACCATCACTGGTGACCTAGAAGCTGTACTTTTAGGATGGAGTTTTCAAAAGCTCTTATTGAGGACCTCCATACAACTCCTGGGAACAACCAAAAATAATTCTGTGCTGTTTTGAAAATCTGCCCTAAACACGTGAGCTCTCCAGGCGCTACATGAGAATGTGAATTGGGCTGTCCTGTCCCCAAGAAAAGCCCCTGTGACCACTACGGATATTCCCTTACTCTGGCATAGGGGCATTTCTGCATTCTGCAGGCAGTGCAGAAATGGGAGTTGCCATAGCATCCAAGGACTGTCATAAAATTAAAAACTAGCAGTTGAATTCATGTGGAATCAACTCCATTTTCCTTTATTTAGTTCAGTTGTCTGCTTCTGTCTAACAATAAAACGTGTTATTCCTTCATGAGGATGTATTTCCACTGTAATTCCTTTAATTAAATGGTACTAGATAGGAACCGATATAGGATAAAAACACTGCTAAATTAGACATTCAAGGGCACGCAGACATTCCAAAGAGCCCCGAGCAAAAGTTGAAATTGTGATCTTTTCTAAATTGGGATTTATTATTACTGTCATCACACAAAGCTCACTGTGCCTCGTCAAAATATTGCAAACTCTTTTTCCTGCTTCCTCAGCCTCATCGGGCAGCCCTGGGCTGTATTTATGAGATACTTTTTTTCCTTTTTTTTTTTTTTTTTTTTTGTTTGTTTTGTTTTGTTTTAAACTTCTCAGTATCTGTTTCCAAACTTGAAATGTGGTCATTGCTATAGAGATGGTGGAGTACCTAGTGGAATGGTCACTTGTGGTTGGATTTAATAATAACTGGGAGGACAATGTGAGGTCCATTTATAAATTATAGCAGCTTGAAATGCATTGTATATAACAGCTTGGGAAATACAGCAGATGTATTGCCCAAGTTCAAGAGCAATTGATTAAAATACTATCAAGAGAGACATACTTAGGAGAGTGCAGTAACTCTGAGTCAGAGCTTAAATTCTGTTTTCCTGACTGCTGGATCCAAGTGTTGTCTCTCATTTTCTATATGCATAATAAAAGCTACATGAATGTGTTGCTGTTTCTCCTAGCCTGATGAAGCCTCGTGCCCTGATCAGTGACACTAGGTTTTATCAAGATACAGATAATAAATGTATCACACAGTGAAAGGAGGAATCGGTAACTGTTGCACAGATTTCACAGAGGTGGCATCGCTTTGGTGAGGATCAGCTCATTCATTTCATTGCTAGACTATGCTTCCTGCTTATCTTTTAATTCCTTCTCACACAACCTGAAGTCTTTTATCTCCTGCATTATATATTGGGTTTAAAATACTATGTTAATAAGTATTTAAATATTTCATAAAAATACGAGTTTTATAGTTAATATCTTTCCCACTGTTTCTGCTAGTTGATGTATATTGCTCGTTCTTTCTAGATATGAAGACAGTCTAACACTTAGGATTAGACACATGGGCTCCAGTGCTCAAATGGGGTCCACAAAATGCAGAGGAGGTTCCCCAGAGCTTAGTAAACCTGTTGCTTAATCATGGGGAAAGTGTACTGGCTGTGGACTGCCCATCAGCACCCATCGCTCACCTATCCTTCTGTTAAGTAAGGTCAAATCGAGTGTGCAGTGAGTTAAGTATGGTATCTTACAGGCCTCAGTGTCTGTAAAAACCCTGTCTGCAGATTCCTCTTTTAGATGCCATTGTCAATGTCACTGCTTTTATATCCTTACCACCCCTGCAAGCATATATTTCATTCCAAGCCTTCTGCACTTTTCATGACTGCTAATTTTGTCTCTTTTATGATGTTGTTATGTCATCTGTTTCTTTGGATGGCCTTTTTAAGGAGGTTGGAAATAAAGTTGCCTTTGCAGTCATGAGAAGAATTAAAAAAAAAAACACTAATAAAAATAAGATTTAGCTACTGAATGCTGACCATAGCCACTGACTAATCTTTAAATGCCAAGACCGGAAATTATGTTAGGCATCACAGCTCTTTATCTCGTGCATGAGAATAGTATAGGCTGCATGGGTGAGAGCCGGGTGCGACACAGCGTAACTGCTGTGGAGCAAACAGGGAGCTGAGGGTTTCAAACCTGCCTCCGGAGCAGTCTAGTTCCTTACGTTAACCAATTGCTGAATAAATTTCATAAACAGTTATCACAGAAGGAACTGGAGCATACTTCTCTCTCACCTGGCTGCTCTGCCCTCGAAGCTACAGAATCATGGTCTTTGCTTTTTCTTTCTCCTCTTGACTAAGGAAAAGGCTGGAGGGGGCTCTTTCCCAGCCAGAATAATGTACAACCCAGTTGTGAAGACACTTTCCAGGGAAGTTGTATGTTGGGGATAAAACTTCAGCTCTCCCACCTCAAAGAAGCACTGAATCCGTTAGACAAATGTATGTAGGGGAACGGGGAACATCAGATGAATTTTTACTGGTGCTGCCTGAAGGAAAAGAGTGATCCCAAGTACAGTTTTGAAAGAAGGGGTTTCTTCTTCTTGGGAAAGATTTTCGCCTTGCGTATCTCTGCTGACATCTAGAGAAGGATAGCACTTAAGCTATATATGGGTCTGCTTTGCTAATTGCTGGCTGCTTCCAGGCTAGTTTCAGCACTATTCTCTCAGGTTAATTTGATCCTCCATCAGCCTGGATTGAGTATCTGCTTCTGTGATAATACTGTACAGTGTAAGGAGCTGTGCCGCCGATACCTGATTTCTTACTCAAGTCACATAGCCTGATGCCTTGCATAACCTGCAGGGTAGTGGGAGACAGGGGCTTGAGCTGCAGTAGGCGAAGAAAGGAGCTGAACTGTCATCTCTTGAAAACATCCTGAGTGTATCTTTGACATGCTAAATCAAGAGTTTGAAATTTTATTTTTTTTAAAAAATACTATTCTGGCTGAGATGTGTATCCATAGCAAACTTAAGTCTATTGATGATAGGTGTGCTCTTCTTAGTTATTTTTTATGGATTACACCGAGATAGTCTGTTCTTCTCTGACACCTGCAGACTACAAATTGAAAATAGGTTAATCTACATTCAGCTGTTGAAAAACAGGGAAAGCTAGCACTTTGTGTTAGAGTTTAAAAGTGCTGGTTAACACTGTACTTTTGGAGGTGCTTGATCCTGGTCCAGTGTGTCATAAGAACATCTAATGAATTCAGTTCTTCATGGAAGGTAGGCAAGAGATTATCAACCTGATGTTTATGTTTGGATTTAGCTAAATGCTGACTTCTCATTATTGCCAAACCAGGAGAAAATCTGCGTATGTGCTAAAGGAAAATTTTAGGCACCTAGGAACTTTGCAAATAGTAAAAGTAGATTCCTTGAGTAAACTTGCATCTGAGTTCAGGTCTTCAGATTACATTCTTGAATACAGGCATCTCTGTTGTTTACTGAGCCTACTTTTAAGTGCCTGATTTCCTTCTTTCCTTTTAGTTTTTTCCATTTGGACCAACATGGATTAACTTTACAGTATGAGTGAGTTAATACCCAGGCTATGCTGCTAATGGTGTTACATTTACTGCTGAACTAGGAAGGACCATAGCTACCTTAGTGTGCGGCTGTCTGTGATCTCGCACCAAGTCTATTTGGACAGCAGCAGCTCCTTGAAGTAACAAGTCCTACTGGCAGCACACACCTGATTTCCAGCATGAGCAGAGGGGATGCAAGGGGAAAGATATCTGACACTATGGACAAAAAAAACACAAAGAATTGTTGCCGCAAAAATGAGTGAAAGCAAAGCTCATCTTTTTACTTTTTTTTCCTTTTTTTCCTTGAGAATTAACAGGTTGAGATCAAACATCAGTTATATTTCAGGAACTGCTAGCTGAGAAATGCTTTCTAGATTTTGAAATTGTTTGGGTGACAGCTTGGAATTTGTATCTTCTGTCTTGAGAAATCTTGGAACAGAACAGTCTTATTTATAGTAAATACTGGCAGAATATTGGACATATAATGAAGAATTATGCTACTTCTTTGAGTAACAAATAACTTGTCATACCACTTCCCCTAGTCAATGCATGCATTTCAACAATGAATCAGTGAGTATTTGGTGGTATTTTTTGAAGTATTTTTGAACCAGGCAAGGAGAAATTATGGCATCAATAATTATGGAAGACCATCTCAAACTAATCACCAAAGAGCTGTAAAAATGGGCTTGGTGGAGGAAACCCGGTTCTTTAACCATTATGTTGCTGCTTGGCTGTGGCATATAGGAAATTAAAAGAAAATGATTTTCAGCTTTAGGTCATGTATCTGCATGAAAAAGTTGGGTCATTCGGTATGTTTAGTTGGTTGCAGCTAAAAAGTGAAGCTCACAATCTTGTGTATGTGTGTTTGTGTGTAGGACTTCTGAACCTGGTAAAATCAGAAAGGGATTTAAATGTACCTTAGTACATAACCTTAAAAGCTGTCCATCCTTGTACCGTAGTAGCCGATAAACTCCTTATTCCACCTATTTACTCTTCTCTTTTGCTACAATATGGATTTTGCATGATTTCAGTTTTCATTTAAACTGTTCCTCCTTTTTGCTTTATTTTTTCCCTTATCAGCCTGGTATCTTGGCTGTCTAGTTAAAAGAGAGAAGTGCTAAAAGAACCAGAACTGAAGAGGACCAGTTTCTTATGGATTTATGTCTCATGGTTAATAATTGAATTATAGAGGTCTTCTTTTATCTCTGAATATGCATATATTCTGGTAACGGTATGCAGGCTGCCACACTTGACAGCAGAAATGGGCTGATAAGATCGTTAGCACCCTGCATGTTAATGCTAGGATCCTGGTCTCTCTTCTCTCCAGCAGCTGCAGCTTTCAAAATTTATAAGAGCGTAACTATCTTTGAGATTTCTATCTTCTCAGTCACATTTGGTCGAAATTGGGCTACTTAGTTCAAAAATTACAAGGAGAGGGCACACAGACTGTATTATATTGTTGCGCAGCCTTGTTTCCATAGGAAACCAGGCTAAAAACAGCCTGATAAAAGTCAGCTTTATCTTCTGCCAAAAAAAATCCCCTCCCAGTTTGTATGCTATAGACCTATAACATAGTTGAGGATGCTCTGAAGCAATTACTTTTAAGGAAGATAGTGTGCCTAAGCATACATGTGGCAATGCGAAATACTTACCTTCTGTTAGAAAGAAGCTTTTCACCAGAGCAGGTGTAGATAGGAGTCATTCAACTACGGAGAGCCTTCTCTGCCCAAACCTTCCCATGCTGTCTCCTATGGGTGAAGGTTGACATCTTGTTCCATGCATCTGTCAGGAGAAAAAGTAGATGAAGGAAGGGAGAAGAGCACTACAGAAAGGTAAAAATGTTGTTTCTTCCCTACCTGCCTTTGAAGATCCAGATAAGTCTTCTCTTCTGCCTGCACTCTGCCTCTCTCTTCAAAGCTTCATTTCTCTACAGGTGTGCAGCGAACATTATGAAACTAATTGGTACATTATGAAAGAAATTGGAGGTACAATCTTCCAGTTGTATATTGCAGCAAGAAGAAGCCTTGCTTGTAGAATTTAACTGACCTGTGACAAAGGGAAAGAAAGAATATTTGGCTAAATCGTAAAAGAACTATCAAAACCCAGCATCCTGTAGAGATACATGATTCAGAAAACAGGAATATTTAAGAATAGTTTCACCTGAAAAGAATATTACATACAAACACTATTGAATCGTTTAATAACATGACTTCACACAGCTCAGAAAATATTAATTTGTCAGCAAAAAAAAGTACCACTATTTCAGTTATAAAAATGATACTGGATTTAAAAGCATTCAGAGTCTATTCACCTAGTACAACTGAATCAATAAATAAGAATAGCATAACTTGAACAGTGCAAAATTTGAAGAATTTTAGCTTGGCAGACTTGTCAGAAACTTGACTAAGTGTTTGCTAATTTGTTCTGTATGCTAAAATATTTAACACATATGACAAGGGAAAATACATCATCTCTGGACTATTCATCAATTATAGAGCCTTTGGGGTAAGTACTGGTCACTCAAGTCTGTCAAAAATAACATACGTTGTATGGCCAGTACATGTAACAGGCACGGTATACATATACCAGCTTACTACCTTCACAGATATGTGCAAACTAAAGGCTTAGTCAATAGAAAACATCTGTATATTTTTAGAAATCCAAATAACGATTGCTTATATAGTAGTATCTTCAGAAGTGTAAAGTTCTGGAAATGACCTACTACATGTAACTGAAAACTCTATTTAATGCAGCCATAGATAATCCCTCTCATTTGTACTAGACGTGCAGAATGCTCCAAGTTGTTTAAGGATTAAACATCAAACCTTAATTTAATTACTTCAGCTCCCTCTGTAGCCAATGGAGAGAAAGGGGCATCTCCAGAGTGTGGTTCATCCCATGATAAGTGTATGATGACTGGCATAAAAGTAGAGAAAAATGAAGAAAAGAGATATTCTCATTCTGAAGACAAAGAGTGTTTAAAAAAATTGTTATTGATCTTAAAGCATGTCTTTCACCTTCAGAGCAGCACTTCACACACATGCTGATTTTTGTTGCGACGTTTGCAGCACGTGACATACAAGCATGTTAAGACGTGTTTAGGCAGTGGCATAGGAACTGCACCAGGCGGGGATTTTTTTTTCTACGGCATTTTGCAAATGGACCAAGGTTATGACAAGATGCAGGTAGGATATATCTTTCCCTCCAGTTTGCTCAGAGATACTTTGATTGGCCTATTGAGTTCTAAAAATCCTTTTTTCTCTATTATTATTTAATCAGGCTTAGTACTAGCAAATGTATTCAATAGCAGTTTTACCATCTGAGGAGCAGACTCTGATTGCAGATTCCCAGAGTAATGTATCCAAGATACGATGTTATGACAACCGCCATTTTTACTTCATTGATTGAGGACAGTAATGAGGTCAAAATCATACATCTAAAACTGGTTCATTTAAGCCTCTAATGAGCTGTGTGATATGAAAGCTTTTTTCATGTCTTATAGACACATACTGTGCAGTAGGAAAAATACAGAAAAGCAAAACATCTGAAAGAAGTACATAATTTCTAAAGGCTACAGAAATAGCAAGATCATGGTAATATGTTTTGAATTTGTTAATCATTCTAATAACATAAAGGAAATTTATGGTTGATTAAGGAGTTGCAGTGCAGTAACTTGAGGCTGGCTTTCAGCCAGAAATTATTTGCCGTCGTCACTGGAGGAAGGTTTATATATATATATATAATATATATATATATAAAATATATATATAATATATATATATTATATATATATTATACTGAGACACGTTTATGGCGTTTGTTGCTGTCCGCAGGTTGCACTGTGTACGGTCAGGGGTTCACTGTGAAGACCTGTGGAGATGTGCATCAGGAGAGCAATGCTGATTAGTTGCAGTCTAATTTAAGATGCAGTTGAAGAGGTAGGAAATACTTTCTAGAAGGACAACTGAGAGCAGGAGGCTTCAAGTACTGGGGGAAAAAAGCCATGGAAACTAGCTCTGTGCAACAGTCTCACATGCATGTTTTTATTTATTTATCAGTGTTCTTATGCCATTTTTAATTATTTTTCAAAGTTTACTGTAAAATCATAGGCACTTACTTGTTTGTATCCATTAGGAGACAAGTGTGTTCACATACCAAATCCATACATATGTGACTTTTCAGGTATATCACTTGTCTTTTGCAGGACTGCATTCCTGTGGTTTGTAGTTTCTAATGGGCTGGCATACCAGCTATCGATATTGTAATATGTACACTTTAGACTGTAGTAATTTGCAGTAGAACCACAGATGTGTGTTACTGTCTTAAGAGCATATCTTAAAACAACGCTTCTCATGGTACCTTGCTTGAAACCACTGAATCTATGGGGTGGAAAACAGTCTATGAAATTAATCACAGGTAAAAGAGTTGCAATTCAGCTTTATTGTGTAGGCTAAAACCAGAAAATATTTTTTAAAGGCAAAGATACAAATTCTTTTTTTTTTTTTCATTCCGCATTTATTCATGCCATATAATGGCTACCCAGGAAGTCTGGTCTACTGGTCCCAACATGCTGAATGGTTTCATTCACATCTTCCAAATCCCATGAACAAGACCAGAAATTAATTTTATTTAGTTGACAGCAGTTTTTCTTAAAAGTAAGTACTGAACTTCCAGTCTTAATAGTTATAATAAGAATGATTAAATAAAAACTGACCCAAAACCCCCAGGCTTGAGATTTCTCCAGGTTGTAACACTGTTAATGTCACATCCGCCTGTATTTATCTATAATTAAAATTATTTCATATGTTTTTAAATATAGTATTTTATTCTTTATTATCTTCTCTTCCTCTTAATGTTTCTCTCGGTCTTCTAGGAAGACTGCAATCTCCTTATCCAATGTTTTTTTCATCAGGTTGACCTGACGCTTTTCTTTCTCAGTAACTCCTCTTTATACTTTTCTTTAAAATGTTTTTCAGGTAGATACTTTTAACATATGTTGTTTTCCTCTCAAATGCCAGTTGTAGTATGGAGATCAAATTAAAAAACATTTGAATTAATTCATGTTGATAAATGAAGGACAACTGTTTCTCTTACCCAGTTTCTTCAGATGATACACTGTAATGCAGAATATGTTAACCGTTTCAGCACTGTGATTCAAAACAATTGCGTTACATTCCCATCCTGAAACCTGTATTTTACATTTTAAAAAATTCCCATTAAGTCAATGCCACACTGACTGGATTTATATCTTCAAAGAATGAAGATTCTCTCCTGAAAGACTGTCCTCCAGTGTAGAGCCAGGCTGTCACTGCTGTTTGTGTTATATTTGCCTCTCACTGATTTTTGTGGGACCACAAGTAACAAGGCACTGGAAGATTTCTGTCCTTAGGGAGAATACCAGCCATTATTACAGGATCATTCTATTTATTTCAGCCTCTTCCAGTGTTTTCTTCTCTGAGTCAAATTTACCAGCCTGACCTGCCACAGAGGCCAAGCAGCAGTGACCCCCTCTCCTCAGGAGATGCTGGATACAGGACAAAGGAAAAGGAAGCAGCCAGTACCATTGAGACACAAGGCTACGAGACCAGAAAAAGCCTTGCAGTTTTGGTGGTGGCTCTCTTTTCCCATTGCCCTTTTCTTTTTTCTTTTTGAAAACTTGTTAATATTTTAAGTTCATTTTCATCTCTATCCTTGGCTCTCCATGCCTGGAAAAGGAGAGGGAAAATTAAGACCATTTTGAGCCACATTCCCTCCAGGCCTGAGAAGAGACCCAGGATGGGTATGGATGAAGATGGATGGTGCTGAAGGAGCAGAGCTACTCAGGAGGCTCCCATGCATCAACTACCCACTTTCTTCTCCTTACCCACCTGATGCAAGGCTCTCTGTCCCTGCCCAATATGTTTAGTGTTCCTCCTCATCTTCCACTTCTCTTACCTAGTCTTCCCACTCTTTTTTCCACGTTTTTCTTAGCTATCTGTGTTGGCCCCACACACCTTTCTTCCCTCCTACACCTCTCTCCAGTTTACCAGGTCCATGTCAGCTTTTCTGTAGGCTTTCCACCCCAGTATGTTTCATTCCAAGCTGAAAGCTGGGCCCAACGATGGATACTTGGGTTTTCTTACAGCATTGGGCATCACTCACATTTCTGAGAGGCTGAGCAGCGAGAAGGCGTACCCCAGGGGATCATAGAATCATACAATCATAGAATGGTTTCGGTTGGAAGGGACCTTTAGAGGTCATCTAGTCCAACCTCTCTGCAACAAGCAGGGATATCTTCAACTACATCCGGTTACTCGGAGCCCCATCCAACCTGACGTGAATACTTCCACGGATGGGGCGTCTGCCACCTCTCTGGGCAACCTGTTCCAGTGTTTCACCACCCTCATCGTACAAAATTTCTTCCTTGTATCTAGTCTGAATCTACTCTTATTTAGTTTAAAACCATTACCCCTTGTCCTATCACTACAAACCCTACTAATGCCCTGCTTAACCACGGTAGCCTTGAACCAGGGCACATTCAGGCACTGAGGGATTTCTTGGAGCATTTAGTTGCCAAATTCATTTCCACAGTGTATGTCAGGAGAGAAGTCTTCCAGAAGAGTTTGGGTTTTGTTCAGAGTCAGTACTTTTTTTCTAGGAACTACAAAAAGCAGCTTTGTTTACACATTTCAGTTTGCTGCTCCAGAGTGTGAAGTGACAAGTTGTCTGATGAGACTGGAGAAGGAATTCGTAAAGCTTTGGCAAAGCAAATCTTTTCCTGCCTTTCCCTGTCTAATTTTAGTCTGGAATGGAATATCTGAAAAATTTTTGCACACTTAAACAACAAACCTCAACCGGATAACAGGTGAAAGATTTTTTTGGTCGAAAAACTACTGGCAAAATTGGAAATTCCAGAAAGTAGGGAATGTCATAGAAAATTTTGAGCAATGCAAGTGCTGAAACTTCCCATCTCCTGTAAATAGCTTCAAGGTTTTGCTTTTAGCAGTGTCTCTACAAATAACGAGAAATAGCGCAGAAGATTAATGACAGTGCCATTATCATAATGCTGATTATAATAGCTTCACATCGTGATTAGCTGTTCAGATTAGGATTATTGTAGGTTTAGAGTTTTTGAATTTTACAAAGGTTTATCATGGCAGGTAGTTGCTTTCTGTGACAGATTTTTTTATAGCTTTACTAAGATTTAACAGGGAGAAGTGAAACAAAAAACGTTCTTCCTTTATGCAGACTGCTGTTATTTGATATTCTGTTTATATACTTGTAAGAGTGTCAGAGTAGTAGACCAAGAAAAAAATCTTTTCTATCTTACATTTTAAAGACATTTGTAAAATTGCTGCATGCCAAATTCCTCTTAAGAACACTATGTACAAGGTGTTAACAAGACTGTTAAAAGGCTACTGTTAATGAATAGTCCACCTTCCAGCTCCTTTGAACTTGCTTTTAACACGTGGATATGCGTATAAATTGGTACTAGAAGAATCTTTCCTGTTTTCTAAGAATTGCTGGAGAGGGAGGGAATGAGAGAGACAGACAGACAGGTGGCTCTAATATTGCACAGTTTGTGTTTGATAGTCGCAGGCCCTCCAGCATGGATCTGGGATATAATTTTTAATGTATTCAGCATAAAACAGAGTAGATGCTGTTTAATACACATGGAAATTCTTTTTATGTCCTTTCCTCAGGTGTTTTCTTGCGGAATTTTAATTTAGTTATTCATAATCCCCTGAGTTCTTTAGAAACCAGTGTATTTTCAGCTACCATTAATCTCTACCAGTTTGTCTTCAGGTTCCTGTGTTTTTCAAGGGAAGTCCAAAAACCCAGCATAAAGTTTAACAGCCTCATCGAAAAACTAGTACTGTACAATGCAATTAATTTTTACATAGAGACATCTCCACCATATGAAAAAGTATAATAAACGGGTAATTCTTTAGTGAGAAGACACCATGTTTCTCATGCAAAAACACTTTTAAACGAAAATATAGTCCTTCAAACAGTTTTTGTTATTAATAGTTTGTTGTAGTTTAGAGGAATATAGGCAATGCATATGGGGAGCAAAGAGAATTTTAATCATTTGCTAAAAACACTGTATTACTGGATTATGCCTCCTGAATTATCCTGTCCAGTATCTACCACAGTCAGAACATCTTGCAGTCCCTTTTGTAAATATACTCAATTGTATTTTAAAAAGACTGAGCACGTTTTGCCCGCTTACGGTTTTTATCCTTCTTGCTTACCCCATTCACCCATGCACTGTTCCATTTTCACTTCATCTCGCGTAGGTATCAGGCAAAAGTATTCCAGACAGGGTGCGTTATGAAATAGCACAGGCTCTTTTTCTTTTCTGGATTTCTGCTCTATATACTCCTAGGATAGTACTGTACTCCCATTTTTGGGGTTTTTTTTTTGGCTTCATCATCTTGTTGGCACCTCCTAATCTTCTGGGCTGGATTTCATAATGTCTAATCTGAGTCACCTAAAAGGTGAGCATGCAGTCTAAAATAGTTGTTGAAGTGGAGAGAAAAAGACAGGCATCTAGTGTGTGCCATTCATCCCACCTAAGATATCAATTTTAGTTCAATATGAATCATGAGCTAAAGATAATCTCCACTAACCGCAGAGAAATCCTCAATGACTAGCTTAGACTAGATATCTTTTAGATGTCTGAACTGGGTAAATTGAATATGATAGGCTGTGATCACTTGTACAAAGAGACTTTTTCTTGCTTCTGGTAACAAGAGTTCCCTTGTGCAAGAAGGCAATAGATAGGCTTGTGTAAAGTACACTACCAAGGAAAAAACTATGCAAGAGCCAGAGGATTGTTGCCTTTATTCTTGCATCTGTCTCCTCTTCACAAGGCCATGCGACACCAGCCATGGTGGAATTAAGTGTCAGTCCACTGAAAACACGATTACTGTCAGATTTTGAAGCAGCACACTACTGCTCTAATAAAATGAATTCTTCTGTCTATACAGTTTCCCTCCAAAATTAGTCTTGGGATAAAGTTGTGGATTTAACCTAAAATGACAGCCTGCAAAGAGCTACATGGGAGGATCGAATACTGATCTCAGCAAAACTGAGATAGCAGACTTCGTGCTATGAGAGCTGTGAAGAAATATCAGAAAGAAGTTGTATTAGTAAAGTGGAAAGCACAGTTAGAACCCTTCTTGGTATGCACATTCTGAATAACTGAATTTATTCAGAAGAATCTACATCTAGAACTCTCCAGTGGTTTTCACATTTTTCAAATTTTTCAGTCTTAGTGATACCTCATGTTGCAGAAACATTGATGAAGTAAAAGCTTAATTTTTCCTGATGCTTTATATAGTATTACCAACGTCAAATACAGTTTAAAATAGCTTTTAAACTTAAATAATTGTTAGAGTGTTTAAAATAAAGTTTTAACATTGGTAACTATCGAATAAGTTACTGACAATTTTTTTTTACTCTCGGAGAGCTCATTCTTGTCTTTATGAGCCTGGCAGCTTGCTTAAACATTGCCAGATGATTAAGTACCTTCCCAAATAAAATCAGCATTTGATAGTTAAATGCTGATACTACATTGATAACCAGTTATAATGTGAAATGATCCTGCAGTTTTCATACATAAAACACCTTTCTTTGTACCTGATGATGGCATTATAAAGTATTGCTATTAAAAGCTGGAATATTTTAGAATTTGGGGGGAAGTAAGAGTTTTTATCTTAATATTTGAAACATTCATTAGACATAGCAAGAATTTCCTGTTGAATAATCCCCAACCGTAAACATTCTTTGTAATATTTAAGGTGTGAAGGCCTCACAGACTTTACGATACACACCAACAGGAATTACAGAGGGCAAAGTTGAAGTCAGTGTCTACTTTTGTGTTGTGGGATGTATTGTTACAGATAAAAAACTACTGTAAGATTTGAATATAGAATATCATTCTTTCGGGCGATATGTTGTACAGGTTATCTAAAAGTTGTACACATACAAATGACTACATCTGAAATATCAGTTAGCCTTAGAGAAGCTCGTGATAAGGTAACTTTAGAAATCAGTAGAATTCTAATTTTTAGGTGGTTTTCTTGTCATTATATTTGTTATCAGTTTTAGCACTTATAAGGGTCATTTTATTTCTTGCATAGCAACCAAAAAAAGTCCTATTTATCTTGTAGTAGCAGGAGATAATTATGTGCTCGTATTTCCCTTTAATCTGGGAAATGCTGTCATTCCCAGATTAAAACGGTCTCTTATCTATACTATTCTAAATACTAAATACTATTCTAAATTTCCACAGGTTTGCAAATACTTGAAAACAAGCACACTGTTTAAAGAAATCGTGGCTATGTTTCTTGAATCTTTATGCTCAGATGATGGCAGGAGATCGAGATACCAAAGCGTCATGATTATTGCCTGTCAAACGACCTGTGGGAACTGATGATGACTCTGTAACCGTAGCCATCTGCACTTAAGTAAAATACAGGAGCTTAAACCAGGGGCACTCAACCTTTCTAACTGGGTGGACAATACTTATTATAGGGCACTAGTGACTTCTGTCAAGAAGCACCTATTAGGTGAACAAGATCAGTAGAAACTGGGATAGAAGAAGGCTGAAGTGCTGGAGACATCCTGATGTCCATAAAACATGGTAAATTTTTTGGTGAGCCAGGTGTTTGCTTAAATCCCCTTGGAGTAGCTGGTGTCAATTTTAGCTTTTAAGTTTGATACCCGAGTAAATTAATTTCTTCTGACTTGCCAGCAGTTTGCAGGTGCCAGCTCCTACTGCCAGACTTTTTTTACACGACGTCTTTTGCTGTTCACTCAAATGAACAGTGAAAAGAGCCATGCAAACCTTAGCCTTACTAGCATAGGTAAAATGCGATGGCACGAGTTTCAGCATGTGCTGTGTGAGGCCAGTGGGATCTCTACCTGCTGGGCTTTCCTGCCAGTGTTGATCTCATGGTTACCATTTCTTCACTGCTATTGCTATAGGGTCACCTGGATTATAGCTAATGGGAGCACTCCTGTCCCGATTGTAAGTACAGCTGTGTACACTGGGTACAAGTGCTCTGTTCCTGGGTGTGGGTCATCAGCTTGTCTTTCATAGTACTGTGGTGGGGAGAATTGTGTTAGTACATGGATAGTTGGTATTTATAGGATGTGATCAGAAACTGCTCTCCAGTTTCTGCATCAGAAATGATTTATTTAACTTTTATGCAAGTTTAGAATTTTTTGTTGTAACTGACCTTTGCCGTGTGCAGTTAAAAAGCTGTGCCTCTACCTGGGTTTGGTTTTTTTTTTTTATTTTATTTTTTTTTTTTTATTTCTTTTCAATGTCGTAATTCCTTTTATTCTTAGAAAATCCTTGTATTCTTTATTCTTAGAAAATCCTTGTATTCTTTATTCTTAGAAAATCCTTTCCCCATCCTTGGAAACATTCAAGGCCAGGCTGGATGGGGCTCTGAGCAACCTGATCTGGTTGAAGATATCCCTGCCCATTGAAGGGGGGATGGACTAGATGACCTTTAAAGGTCCCTTCCATCCCAAAGCATTCTATGATTCTATGAAAAAAGAACCGGCATGTTTTATGTACTAGTGATCTTTTTTATTGTTATTATTTTAATTTTAGACCATGTCCTTAACATTTCTTATTCAATATTGCTGTTTCACGGAAATGTGAGAGCACTCATACTTTGAATAATCAGCTATTCAGTCATCACTCATGTTACACACAGTAAAAGAATTTGATTTGGCAGCTTTTTTTCTTAATCCATTTAGCCCTTGGGTGAAGGTAGAACCTCCATAAAGATATGTTGCATGTCTTTTTACACAGAAGAATATTCAAGTTCTGTTTGGACTTCTTTTTTAGAGAGAAAAATGTAAATATAACCATGCAAACAGAAACATTAATTTGTTTGCTTAAATGGCCAAAGTGTTGGGTGTTTTGGATCACGTAGAGTGTCTGCCCAGGAGACAGTATTCCCAGGACACCTGTTTGAGACAGTTTAAAAACTAACAAAGATGAAGATGAATACTGTACTCATACAGAAAAATACAGAAACAAACCTGTGAAGGAAAGTTCTGGATGCTGACATTGGAGTAAATGCGCATAGTACTCGTTTGTGCTTTGCTACCAGTGGATGAGCAGGCAAATTGCTGGAAAGTGTGATACAGAACTGAGGGACACATGGAGAAATACAAAATAGTGGAGATCATTCAGCATGACTTTTGCGGAAGGAAGTTATGTCACTGTCTGCTAAAAGTCTTCTGAAAGAAGTAAAGGAGCGTATGGACCAAGGTGCATCTAGTTAGTACAGTCTGCCTGGATTTACAAAAATCTTTCAGCAAAATTCCTTACCAAGTCTTTAATAAGAAATTAAGCTTCTGTGGAATAAGAAGGAAGATCTTTTCATAGTTTTATGTCTAAGGACAGGAAGGAAACAATAATAATGAAATTAAAGACTAAAAATGCTCAATATTTGCAATGGTGGAATTCCACAGCTATTTATCCCAGTATAGCGAGGTGCCAAAGTTTTGCAGTGAAACTGAACTATTCAGGGTGGTATATTCAGAATTGAACTCAAGTTTTAAGATACTGAGTAAGTAGGTGATAAAACAGCAGTGAAATTCAGTAATGATAAATCCAAAGACAGGCATGCTGGGCAAAACCAGTCTTACCTATTTGTATATAGGGACTGTCTCTAAACCGGCTGTTAAAACTGTGAAAATGCATTTTCAAGCTTGGTGGTTCTATAAAACGTTGGAGAGGGATGAGAGGCTTGATCATAGATATGGAGCGGTGTCTGGGCAAGGAGATCTAACTCGACTAAGGCTTCAGTAAGAAAAAAGAAGTGACTAAAGGTGGATAAGGTAAAAGCATATAAAATCATGCTGGGGTTGAGTAGAAAAATGATTATTCACTTTTTCTCATAAGTATCATGGATCATTAAATCAAATTATCAGGTAGCAGGTGTAAAATGAGGAAAAAGAAATATTTTTCATGTAGTGCATGATGAATTCATGGATTTCATTTCCATAGGAAGTTTTGGAGGCCAAAAATACACAGAGGATCAAAGAGTGACTGAAGAAGATGGAAGAAGATTCCCACAAAGAGCGTCAAACCCTAAGATGCAAATCTAGTTTACATAGTCCTGAAATCACACGTTTCTGGGAACTGGGAGCAGATGTTGTAGAAGTCTTACTGTGGGATTGTTTTGCATTTAGTAGATTTGTAACGATGGTTATATTCATTATACAGTTTCAGACACAGGATACCTTGAAGGATCTTTGTTCTGGCCCAGTACGCCTGCTCGTACAATCTTACAGCCTCATCTAGCTGCTTGTATTCCATGCTTTTAAAAAGGGTGATAACCCTTGGGTAGTGGATCAGACCCAGTGTCCACCTGCCCCAGTGTCTTGTGTCAAACAAAGCCCAGCAGGGAATGCTTAGAAAAGGCTTTAAGGTCTGCACCAGCACACAGTGATGCTTCCACTCCTGTACACTCTACTGCCTGCAGTCTGTGGCTTGGAGATTTTCTAAACAGGAGCTTTTATCTTTTTTCTAAATAGCTACTGTTGGGTTTTCTCAATCTAAATGCATCTAATTGTTTTTGAACTTACACTTTTGGCATCTATAACCTCCTCTTGCAATAAATTTCAACATTGCCCGGATACTGTGAAAAGTATCTTCTTTTTCTTGTTGTGGGTGAATGACCGAATAATTTTATTTGGTATCCCTCTACTCCTTGTACTGTAGTGCATAGTTCTTCAGGCACATTTTTTCCTATTCACCATCTCTGTAATGGTATTGATTTTACATTTTTCTCTTCCAGTTAAGAGTCTTTATTTAACTGATCTCCTCTCAAACAGAAGCTGATCCATACCTTTGCTTATCTTTGCCATCTCCATCTTTGCTGTACATTCCCTATTTCTTTGGTACCTGTAGAGACACTTCAGGCAGATCTTATGAAGGGTTAATATTATTAGGGAAGTTTTTGCTACACTAGTAATGAATAGAGAGAAGTCTCACAAGGCATCTTGTATCACTTTCAGGCAGGCCTATGGACTTCACTAGGAGCTCTTCCAGAGCAAAGTAACTAAGTGGTGTAAATTAAGCAATGTAAAAGTGCAGATATGTCTTTCAGTACTCTGGGCAGAGATAAACCTATACATATACAGTGCTGTCATCATGCCAAGCTTTGCATCAACAACAACAGAGAGGAATGCAGGAATAGAATATAAATGGCTTAACGGTCTTAATGAAAACAAGTATTTGGAAATAACATTTTGTTTCAATTTTGGCAGTTTCTTCTGGTAATATAATTATAATGATTTGAAATGTAAAATGCACATACAGGACGGTGGAGATAAGGGTCCAAGGAGTGTTCTCTTCTGTCTTCATATGGCAGTGTACTGGCCAGCCATGGTTTCAGATTTTAGCGAGGTACAAGTATAGGTGGTGTCTTTGGTCCCATAGGCAAAAAGGCAATGGTTTCCAGTGCAGCTGAAGAAGCAGCTCTTTTGCCCTTCTTCTTCTGCCTGCATAGGGGTGTCATGGGGAAGGTTACTGAGATCCCTTCTTCTCCAGTCCACGGCAGAGAAATTCCTGCTTTTTGAAGCAAATCATGGCAGACCTGAGACCATAAATTCAGCATTTTTCAATCTTGTGTTATACCTTATATTAGGTCTTATATCATATCTGAGCTGGGATTAATCTTGGCCAGCCTGAAGGATAATGATGTTCTTATATATCCAGTTTGCATCTGCATTGTTAGCTGTACTTATCTTTATGCAAAAGTATTATTCTTTCCTCGTGTTTTTGTGCCTTCAGAACAGTATCTATCAGGACAAAAAAAATCTCTTACTTTACACTTTGCAGCATCCTTTGCACTCTAAATTATCTTGTTCAAATCTATTACAAGATTTGTAAAATCCTTCATTGCAACATTAATCCTTTCATGGTTTCTTTTTTCTGATTTATACTTCTTTACATTTTTGAGTTTTCTTAGATCGTAGATTATGGGATCTAACAATATAGTCTAAAATTATGAATCAGAATCCCATAATTATGAAATCGTACTAAGAACAACTTTAATGTTTGTAGTGGGTCTTTTTTGTACATGCTTCTTAACGTTTCTGGGAGTTTTTTTCCTTATGAGTGGTTCTTTTTTCACATTAAAGTTGAGTCTTGAATAATTATGTTTAAATGGTTATCTAAGGAAAATGCTAAATAATGTAAGACTTCTGATGACACTGTATAAGCTTAAACCACTGATGATATTTCATGATGTTTGAAGTGTATTTTACATTTGCACTTTGCAAATTTTCCGTGTCTATGCAACAGAATAAAAATAATGGATACGAGTGGAAGTTTAAGGTTTGCAGACAAGACTCTTCTCTTAATCAAGATGGTTTTAATTTGGATACTCATAAGAATTCAGATAGTGTAAAGATATTCAGTCACCTGAACAATGAAAAAGAGAGGCTGAACTTCCTCTGTTAGACCATTGGCTCCAGAGCAGGTTTCCTCACTGATTTAAAATGTTACTTGTGTGTTTTGGCCCTCAAATGCTGGAATGCTTTCTTTTTTCATTTTTATCCTTTAAGGACGAAAGACATATAGGGTATATAAGGCATAGTGGAAAAAAGTAGACATTTTGATCTGTTAAGGAAAGGGTTAAAGATCTGTTGGCACCAAAGGCGGGTGTTTTCTTAAAGGCACCTTTCTCCATATGTGTATTTTTACAGTTATTCATTTTTGATATTATAAAGGGAAGTAGTCAAAATAAGATTTAAAATTTTAAATCAGTTATTTTGTGGCACACCATCATCAATTTATTTTCAACAAATTACCGTGAGTATTTTTATATAGGCATGGTATACTTGCTAAAAATGTACTCTTAATTATATGCTAGGGTAAATTTGGGTTTTTTTGCATTAAAAATACTACTTATAGAAAATTTATACATTACTGTAAAATTAAACTTCCTTTTTTCTTTTACATTTGATTTACTGCATTTACTCAAACTGACTACGTACTTTAAACATGTAATTAAACAGTATTTTTTTAATGTGTGCAGTTTAAGCAAAAGGCTGGAATGATTCCCAATCCATGTATCCTTTTTGGTAAATGTGTACAAATACTATTTTTTAAAGTGCACATTACAACCCTGAAAAAATAAGATGGTTTCTTCAGTTTTTCAAAAGATTTCAAACCTGATATTATGTAGGTGTTATTGCTTTAAATAATATTATCTGTGAAAGGTGAACAAGTAAAATGCAGGAAATCTAGTGTCAAGACTGATGCCCTACATTTATAGCTTTGTGATACTTTCTATTCAATTACGTGAAAACAAACTTTTTCTCAGAGGTTGTACTGATTTTCCAGGAATTTAGACTTCATTCTTTAAGAAGCAATTATTGTGAAAGTATCAACCCATTGCACTGGTGCATCCCATGCTGACCCTTCTACTTATTTTTACTTCAGACTCAATTTGACCTGAACAACACAAAACAGATTTTATAACATGATTAAGAGGAAATTACATTGGGGGAGAGGGAGGATTGTATTACCTGGCGTGGTACCAAGGTAAATAAACACACTTCTGGTATTTTTTTCTCCCACTAGCTTTCACTGCTTCATGATTTGTGTCTTACAGTTTCCAAAAAAAAAAAAAAAAACCTGCACAAAAACCCCTAACAAGAACAACAAAAAAGCACCTATAACTGCAAGTTCAATTACTTTCATTGTGTACTACAATAACAGTAGTTATTGGTTATGGTTAATGCTCTTAGGCAGTAGGCAGTGATCTGCCAACATCTCTGTTGGTTTGATGTAAGGCTGAGAACACAACTGTTACTTCGAGTAAGTGGAGGGAAATTAAAAACTTCCCTTTCATAATTTCAATCATTGTGAACTCTATGGAAGGAATTCAACCTCTAAAAGAACCCTTGTTTGGATTGGTCATGTAAAAATAAATTAAACACTGATTTTCTTGAATTGCTTAAAGTTGTTGCAGCTTTTCCATTTTCCCAACTGCAAAGAAACACACTTGTTGAAATGGACATTGGACTTCATGTGCTGGATTTCAAGCTGTCACGCTTAGCAAAATGGTGCACCAAGATGCAGGGCCAAGATGATGTCTCGATGGCTGGTCTGATAAGGTTGGGATGGCTTCCACATACAGAAGATACTGAAGCCCACTAGAGGGCTCACAAAGTGTTTGAAGACACTGAGTTTTTCTATACTGCCTGTTCTTTCCTGCAAGACCTGACAGTGGGCCTGGAAAGCACCTGCTAGCATCTGGAATATAAGTGTAGTGAGTGTAAGTAGAGAGCTCTCAAATTGTTTTAAGGACTACTATCGTCTACAAATTCCCAATATTTTCGTGTATGTACCAAGCCTCTGTAGTACCCTTATACAAATGGTTCCCTAAGAACCAGATTCTGCACATACTTGTGCATATGTGCATTTTCATTTGCCAGGAGCAGTTCAGTTTCCTACTCTGCCTCCCAGCACATGATTGAAAATTCAATAAAGATTGGATTCAGCTTCAGAATAACCACCGCAGCACAAATATATACTCCTAAGTGTGAACTAGGTGTCCAGGCTCCCCATATAGACTACATAGTTTTAGGCAAAACAGTCATGTGGCCAGGAACACTATTCAGCCCACATTAAAGTTAACACATTTTATGAGATTTAGTTGGCTGTAATGGCCCCATTTGAGATGCCCAGCTGGTTTACAGATGCTACTTCAGAAGGTTACAGGTGTCCTGTCTGCCAGCGCCATTGGGGTGGTTTGGATGTGCTGTAAAACCTCAGATAGCGCAAGGCTCCTGTGCAGGCAGCTAAGTTAATCACCTTTGGTCAGCTGAGTAACCCTCAACGTAGGGTAAGTTACAAATTTCTAGACCGTTGCGATTAGCAGAATATCTATCTGAGTATGCATACATTTTTTAACTGAAGTCAAAGCAATTTCTAATAATTGATTTCTGCCCCCCTATTGCTTTCCAGAGAGAATGAATGGTACGCGTGCTTAATTTGTAAGTGTGTTTGGTATAATTCAGTCTTTGTGTATTATCAAAGCAAAAATTACTGCTGGTAGGGTGAGAGGACTGGAGCTTCTTATCCCACCTATGCTGGGCCATTTTCCCCACAGGACCAGGATGAAGATTAGCAGTTTTTTGGAGAAGACTTCTGATTTCATGCACGATGGCTATCCATAATACAAATGCAGTGGGCTTATCAGGACTGACAATATCCTAATACCCTTGCACTGTACATCAGCATAGTTTGGCTCTCTTGACAAAGAGTGAGTTTCTTTTTTTAAGCAGGAAAATACTATATATCATTTGAATAACATTATTTTAAAACCAGTACTACCAGAATAAGTCAAGGTCATCAATAATCCTCTGTTTCTATCTGAAAAATTAAATGTGAGTGTTTGGAAAAGTTATACATTTTGATAAGCATCTAAATCTTGATATATGTAGCATCACATACGGAAGGGTACTACAGTACATATATGAAAGTGAGACACAATGAGCCATCATTAGATTGTTCCGACTGATACTATTTTCATTTTTAAGGCTTTTTGTGCAAGTGGCTGCTGTGTACTTAGGAGGAAACACAGCCTATCTTTTTAAATATCTTCTCAACAATTTCCACTTGAGGAAGAAAAGGATTTCCAAGCCCTGAAAAAGCATTTGAAAGCACATAGCTCAAACCAGAACAAACTCAGAGTAATCCTCTGTCCTTTATTATGCAGCAGGTCAGATTAGAGGATCACAGAGATCTTTATGGCTTTATAATCTATGATTAACATATTAACTTTTAACTGCGTGCTTTGTTCCAGTTCTTTGCAACAATACATATAAGCATGTCTGTCTTTGGAGAAGGTGGAGCTGAAGCAAGGGGTTAAAATTAGGCAGATGCTGAAGTGCTTTGCAGGCTGGAGCTTGAGTCCTGACATCCTGAGTTCTTTTTGTCTTTCAGAATGTTTGTGGTGAAATGTCTTTTTTTGACATGGTGGTCTTCATGCCTTTGACTTTATTTAAAAAAAAAAAAAGAAGGTAAAACTATTAAGGTTATAGTACTTTTTCTTTGCCTAAAGAAGCAATGTTATTAATTAAGAAATGGATTAAAATAAGTTTTATTTAGATGGAATAATCTGCTTTTCCCTAGGTTGTTTTTTTTTAAATTTTACATTTTTAGAAAAAAATACATATATCACCCATAGAAACATTTTAAAAGTTCAATTTTTTCTGTGGAGATACATTAAGATAATGTAAATTATGGAAAATTAACATTATCAACCTGAATTCTGTACTTCAGGGTCTAAATCTATGAACAGTTAGAACACAACTAAATAAGCTATCTTACGGTTCTAATAGCCTGTTAAAGTTTTAAAAAGTAATAAAACTCAGCATATTAGATTGATATCTTTCTTAGTTAATTAATTAAACATCAACAGTAATATTGAACTTAAATATACCGATCCCTGAAGAATATATCTGACAGTAGTAACATGAAGGAGCTGACTTACAAAGTGCGACTAATTCTCCAAATATGTATTGGGGTCATTACTTCCATTACAATGTGCCTGTGCCAGCTAGAAATCAATAAATTCGTAGCAGTGTGGTACACCCTGAAAAGTATCAAGGAGAGAAATAATAAATACACATGCCTATAATAAAAAGGACCTACATCTTCTGTAGGAAGGATTCATCTTTTCATCTCTCATGCCTGCTCCCTTTGGTACTGTAGTTTACATCTCTCCGAATGGTTCTATTACAAGTAGAGTTGCAAACATAATTCATAGACAATGATATGATCAACAAATTTCTTTCCATTTGCAAAGTTTCTGTCAAGTTTTCTTGTATTGATTTGTTACTCATACACCCAGTACTTCCAATAACGTTTTCACATGCTGTTGTCATCAGCCTTCAGGAGTCTCAGATGTGTTGGGTTTACTGGTTCTCAGTCAGTTTTCAGCTGCCATTCTCAGCGCTGCCAGTTTTTCTGTTACTCAGATGCTATGAGTTTTGCTGGTCGGATAGCTGCATCTATTCAGTTTCACTGGTGAAATACACCCTTTCTGCCCGACTGTGTAATTTCTGCCATCCTAGAATTCCCTCACAGTTGTTTCTTTCTTCTCCATGGGTCTCCCTTGGGTGAGTGTTTTCCTGCCGTGCCTTTTCCTTCTCCCATATTCATTCCAGTTCATCCCTTCTGTCTGCAATTCCACTTGCCACAGTGTCTTTCCTGAAACCTCATTTTCCTCCTTGCTTGTTGCATAGTTTCTCTTCTGTGTACCATTTTGCTCTCTGCATAATTATCATAGAATCATAGAATGGTTTGGGTTGAAAGGGACCTTAAAGATCATCTGGTTCCAACCCCGCTGCCATGGGCAAAGACACCTAGACCAGGTTGCTCAAAGCCCCACCCAACCTGGCCTTGAACACTTCCAGTGATGGGGCATCCACAGCTTCTCTGGGCAGCCTGTTTCAGTGCCTCACCACCCTCACGGTGAATAATTTCTTCCTTACATCTAATCTAAATGTACCCTCTTTCAGTTTAAATCCATTACCCCCTGTCCTTTCTGCATACTACTACATGCCCTTGTAAAAAGTCCCTCTCCAGCTTTCTTGTAGGCCCCCTTCAGGTACTGGAAGGCTGCTATAAGGTCTCCCCAGAGCCTTCTCTTCTCCAGGCTGAACAACCCCAACTCTCTCAGCCTGTCTTCATAGGAGAGGTGCTCCAGCCCACTGATCATCTTCATGGCCGTCCTCTGGACTCGCTCCAACTAGTCCATGTCCTTCTTATGTTGGGGGCCCCAGAGCTGAACGCAGTACTCCAGGTGGGGTCTCACGAGAGCGGAGTAGAGGGGCAGAATCACCTCCCTCAACCTGCTGGTCACACATTATCGAGGTTTAAAGTATTTTGCCACAGACAGCTGTGACTGTTGACCAAAACACTGTTGACTAAAAACCAAACCAACAGATGACCAGCAAGAGAATGACTAGAATTTATATAAAAGTGTAGGTGATTCCAGATGACAGGCTGATTTGGAAAACCACTCTGTGAGAGTCTTAAGACATTATGGTAATTAATAGTTTTTGAGGTCCTGTTTCTCCTTGCATGAGCAAGTTTTGGGTTTTGAGCTGGCAAGCTGAGATATTATTTAGGACTATGCACAGGCAGTGACGGGAAAAAGAAAGCATAAAAGCAGCAAGAGAGTTTGTCCTAGTCTGTGCATGCCTCTACCTTTTGGCAAAGTTGCACTTTTACAGTCTGGTGGTAATGTTGATTTACGATTCTTAGCAAGTGTACATTAGCTGTCCAAAAGTCTACACCAGAGTTAGGGTTGCCAAAGGCACTTTCAACTCTTTGAGTTCAATTACTTTAAGTTCTCATACAATATAGTAATGCATTTTATAGCATCAGAAAGTGATGAATTAAAGTAATGCTGACTTCAAATTATGCAAAACACTTGCAGGTATGCCACAAAATATTCTAACACTGCCCTCCTGAATCAGGCAGTAGTTACTGGGAAAAGTAATAATTGCACAATAGAACAGCTAAGTAGCAATGGAATTACTTGTGTTGTATGCCAAGTATTTGAGTTACAGCATATGCCTCGGTGCTCCATCTTCCATTCACAGTATTAAGTGCAAATGTACTGAATAGTGGCGGATTGGTTGAAGCAGGTTGTTGGTGTCTTTGTGAATGATGTATTAAGACCATAGTAGATGCCTGAGGCTGGGATTCAGCACCATTTCTTGTCACCTCAATATAAGTGTCTGCAAGTAAACTTTGTGAGTAAGGGTGAGATTGGACTCAGTTACCTTAGCTTAGGTGTGTAATGCTGTTTGAGGTGTCCTGGCATACCTGAGGCATGCACTTAGGGCCAGTGAATGTGACCCAGGCCCAGATGGAGATTGGAACAGTGTTTTCAAGAACATTGAGGGCAGAATCTGTTTCCTGAGTGCCATTTGAGCTGGCCTAGTGCATCCCGCTGATGGCAAACTAATAAATACTGACAAAGCTTACAGGTCTTCCATAGAGCCTATATTGTATCTGTGTTGTATCATCTCCATGCGTGTGTCAGGGGTACCTCGCAGCTTCTCAAGTGACTTTAGATGCCTGTATTGAAGTAATCAATTCTATACTGAACTCTCTGTTTACAACAGTGGGAACTTGTTCATATTTAGACACCTAAATGTATCTCAATGAAGAATCAAGCATATCTCACTTTCAGTACTAAGATTCTGCATGACTGAGAAAAACAGGGTGGCATTTAGTCATTATGATGGATAACAAAATAGTGGTATGGATGATACAGATCAAGGCAATATCAACATGTAAATAAAGGCACTTCAGGGAAAACATCCTTCTTGTACAAGGGAGAAGTGACGAAGTTTGCAAGGGTAGGCTGTTTGATAAGTAGTAGATTCAGAGACAGAATGGAAACCATACTTAAGTGGATTCCTTTTAGCTTGTGCCTAATGCACTTGACTTGCTTTCACATAATGCTTTCTTCTCCCAAAATGCTTCTATACTGTTCTGTAACATCTCTAGTGGCAATGTTCTGACCCCATTATTAAAGAGCGCAGCGTTGCGGTTAACATTCTTAAATCTTCTTTCTTTGATTTTTTATTGATTTGGGGATATTTTAGTTCAGATTGTGACACTAGCAGGTGACCCCTGACTATGCATGAGCTGGTGAATTAACCTCGGCCAGCAGCCAGATGCCCAGCCAGATGCCCACCCTGGCCTCTTGCTACAGAGGCCACCCGAGCAGCCCCACCACCCAAAACCTTGCCACCTACAGCCGACACAGTCAGAAACAGTAATTTCCTTTTTGTGCCAATGAAGGAAATATCCCTTCTTCCCTTCTACTGCCTGTAGTTGTTTGAAGATCATTCTGCTGGCCAGAATTAACCCTTTTCCTACTTTTTCTTATTTTTTAATCTCTACTTACAGTGTGACCTTCCTCTTTTGAGGTGAAAAAGTGGTGTGAGTAACTAGGGTTTGATGAGCTAAACAAAAGAGACAGGGAAATTAGACTGAATGAGATCAGATACTATTTGTAAGAATGGAAGGGAAAAGGAGATCATCATGACATGTACATCCCACATGTGCAGACTTACTCTCCTCTTTATTTTTACTCTCCTCCTGTGTTGTGTTGGCAGTACTCCTTGTCCCTAGGAGTATGTTCACAAGCAATTAGGAAGAGAAAGGGAAATTTGGGGTTCTTTCCTCTAATCACAGAGCAACAAAGGATCCTCACATGAGACAGTGAAGCAGATACTGAAATAAAAAAGAAATTATGGAAAAACAGTATTTGTAAAGGAGTTAATTAATGGATGAAACAAAGTCTCTCGTCTCTTTCTTAATATTTGTGGTTCTCCTTAGCCAGAATTCCCAGAAAGCAAAGGTGATTTCAGATCTTTATTCATTGATGGGTGTTAGAGTATTTTTTAAAATCTGCTTCTTTGTTAAAGCTATAATAACCGTATCGGATTCTCAAGAACATAGCAAGGAATATCGCTGATGCAAGTACTCTTGAGCCCTGCCTCACAGCGTCGGTGTGAGTCAGAAGTCAGGTTCACATTGAGAGAAGAGTACGATGTTGCTCTATCAGTATCGTTACCCATGTGGCAGTGGAAAATGGTATCTTTTGAAAGAGCTTTAAACTTGGGAACTTAAAATCTTGAACTTCAATATTTTGAATTTAAAAAAACAAAAAACAAACAAAAAAAAAACCCAAACAAATTTCGAGCTACTTTCCAAAATGTGAACACCGAAATTAATGTAACATTTCAGTAACATTGTAAATAGGTCTTAATACATCCAAAAGTAGTATTTGCTGTCTTAGCTGCAGCATCATGCTTGAAGGACATGTTTAGTTGGTCATTTATGCTTACTTTTAAGTCCTTCTCAACTTCCCTGAATTCCATTGAAATTCTTCTGTTGTGTGAGTATAATCTGCATTATCTGTTTTGAGATGCAACCTTGAATTTAAGCCTCTGAAATTCACATTGCTCTAGATATTCCACATTACCAAGGAATCTAAATTTTCTTTATAGTTGACCTATTTCTTCACTGCTTGATGTCTCCAACAACTTTGGATTATATACAAATGTTTTCTGTACTGATTTTTTAACAGTAAACACTTGTTCTTATCCAGGAACTACTGGGATGGTTTCTGATATTGCACTGGCATGAATACCTAGAAAAACACCCAAGTTGAGGAAAACTGAAATAAATCATAGTGAAGTAGAAGGAAATGTGTGTGTTTTTTTCCAAACAACTAGATTTTCTTTATTTATGGTGTGTCATTTAGGTCTGTTTCTTTAAAAATATTATACTGTATTTATGCAGTTTGGCTGTGGAAGTACTTTGCATTTACGTAGAAAATAACTTATGAGAAAAAAATTAAAAAATGTAAGACAAATCCAGATTTTTTTAATCTACTGTTTAAAATCTGAAATTTCAGATACTTGAATATCTATGTAACACTGAGTACTAGAGTAGTTTGCATGTTTAATCATCTTTACTGCATTAAGTTATCTTGCTGAGAACAACAGTATGTTTATGTAGATGTGGGAAAAGGGATAAAAAACTTCAATTTGAATCTAGAGGAAGAAACCCCACGTGAGTACAGCTATTGCATTTTTGCTGGTTGTGCCTTAAAATACCTATTTTCAATTACATCTTTCACTGGAGTATTTCAGCATCAGTAAGTTAGTCATTTATACCAGCTGAGGATATAGCCTGTTGTCTCAGGTGATTGCTGGCATTTTCTCCGTACTCTCAGAGATAATACAGGGAACTTCAGTCATTTACTTTTCACACAAACAGGATTTTCCCATCAGTAGCTTTACAAGGTTATCTGTTTATACTCCTTCCTCACTTCTTGAACATAATTTTGCTCTTAACGCTAATGTTGAATCTTCTTGTAAGGATTGTCTTCATCTTTTGTTACAGGGGTTTTAAGTAGGGTAATAAAATCTAGTGATGTGGCCATTGTCGTATACTAAAAGCCTATAGTCAGGCAACTTCTGCCAGAATTGAAATGGGAAGCATTATCGATGATGATGTTTTGTAAGATAAGATGGGTTTAATTATGTTTTATAAGCACCGATGAGAAAGAATTGTACTTGTTAACTACCATTTCATCCCATTTATTCATTACACTTCCTCCAGTGTACTGTATATGTTTCACAGGAAGCTCTCCAAAGACAGTATTTTGAAATTAATTATTGTTATGACTTAGTCTTTTTGCTTTTAAAAAAATAGCACTGCAGAGAATCCCTGGACTTCCCAAGGGCGCAATACTGGGAGGTCTTTTGATGCAAAGAGGGTCGCAGGACAATAAGAATGCAGCTTGCACTTTTCCCTGTTTACAAACCCTGTAGGAAGAAGAGGATCGGTGAAACTATTGCTTAATCTGCTTGCTGATCCACCTGAATTGTGTCCCACGAGGGTAATTCCTATACCTCCTTGTCAACAAAGAAGAACTATTTTGTTGGATTTGATTTTTGTGAATTGGTGATGCACTTCTTCATTTATTTTTTTTTCCTTTTGCCCCTGAAAAACGCTAGGTCTATTAACTGTTGTTTGGTGAATACCCTTGTTACCCTCTTTATGTTCTACATTGTAAAGCTTGCAACAAAAGGTCTAAAATCCTCAGATGATAGTATAAAAATTTTTAGCAGGGATAAAAATCCACTGGGGACTAACAGTAAGTCAAAGCCTCGATTTTTCTTCTTATAGCTTGGTAAGTGGGTTACATTTTAAATTCTATCTTTGCAAAATATTCCCAGTGTATTAGTTCATGCAGTGCTCTTCAGAAGTACCCTGCCTTTGCCAGAGTTCACCTTGTGTTTGCTAAGGAGTAATAGCGATAAAGTAGCAGGGACACAAAGAGAGCTCTTCTTACCTGACTTCCGATGTTCACATCATAGATGAACAGGGCAATAACTGTAAATGCCATTTAATGGAAAGAAATAAACACTTGTCAAACACTGTTAACCTGGTCAGTGTTAGGATGAGATGCCTACCTCTCTCCAGTGACTAGAAAAAGTGCCTAGGATGAATTCCTTAGAGGTAGATGTCTATAGTATAAACATTGAGACAGATAAATTCCCATTCAGAACATCTGTCATTTTACACTGATGAAAACACAACACTTCATTAATGCTAACTGATATTTTGCATAAATAGAGGCAAATATACATACATAACCTACATTTTTTGGTATCATTTAAGGAGATATTTTTCTTCTAACTAAAAATTCTATTTAAAGATGAGTGCTTCTGAAAATCAGTTTTCAGCTTGTTTATGTGAGGATTGATTGAGTTGAGCAGATTCTGCATTTAATGACAAAATAATGTAAAGTTGTAATATTTTAATTCCAATGTAAGCCTACTTGGTAAAATATTTTAAATATGATTGGAATGCAGAAGGAAGATATTATTAAATGAAATGGAAATGATTTAGTGACACAGAAGCACTAGTTATTAAGTGACTGAGTATATTTTGGGAACTAAACCAAGATCCAAGCTGTTTTTCAGGATATGTAAAACATTACAAGCTCCTCATTTTCAAACATTTATATATTGAGTTAAATGCAGTGTGAATGTAAACAAGTCAGCAAAGTTTATATGACTTGCAGCTTCTGAAAACTTAAGGCCATGTGTCAATTATATGCCAAGAAAATGATATATTTAACTTTGAATATGAAACGATATGTCAGCAGGTTGTGATTTTTTTAAAAATTGCTTTTCTTTTTCAATACTTTTTTGAGAGAAAGTGTTTTTGATGTGGAATAATTTTAAATTAGAATGTTTGAATCAAGTACAACACATTAAATTCCACAATACTATTTGATACTTACAGAAGGTAGTAGTAATACTCTTCAAACAGTGTCTATGAACTGAAAAACATGTTTTAGGAAAGCTATTACTCTGATTGGTAAGGCCATTCATGTGTAGGTAATAGATACCAAAGAGGTCACATTTTTAAAGTAAGTTTCGTTTAACAGATATGTCCAACAATTTGCAATTTCTTCAACAAATTGTTCAATATAATTTTGTGTTCGGAGTCAACAATTTCTAGGAACAGCAATTTTCAAAATGTCTTCTGGGTAAGCATGAAGTTATGGTAAATCCTCATACCTATCAATAATCATATGCTATTTATCGAATATTTCTATTCTATCAAGAATGATCAGAACCCCTACTTGCAGGAAAAAAAATGCATAGCTTCTCCCAGGCCTTCCTGGCTGTCCAGGATGAACAGGGTATGAACCAAAGGGCATGGACGTTATCAAGAAGGGTTCTCCTATACCTCAGCACCTTGGGTTTGGCTTGCTGCCCCTTGGCTCTTCCGAACTGGCTGCATATTTTAATTATAGTTTGTTCAACTGCAAGAAGCTTTTCTGTGTGATGAAGAATAGAAAGCAGTAGCATTAATTCTGTGGCAGGGCCTGCTTTGCTGTCCAAATCATACTGAGCTATTCATCTTTCAGGAGCTATTTGCAAGCCAAGCAAATGGTTGTAGTGCTGTCAGAGGCATTGGTTTTCTTGTTACGCTGTGACATGCATCTGTTTTTGGAAAAAGGGGGTAATAGATGAATGCGGAGTCTTCCTTCTCTACTTCCTTTGGACCTTCCTTGGCCTTCTGGCAGCTGACTAGCTTCTGTTTTGGGAAGGAGCATAGGTATCTACTTCAAAACTGACATTGATGGTTCATGTTTGATTTTGTCTTTTTAGAATCACATAATCATACAACAGCCCAGGCTGGAAGGGACCTCAAAAGACAATGTGGTCCAACATTCTTAGTAGAATCCCAGATTGTTCCACATGGTTTCTGTAGACCTGCAATACTGATCCTTATCAAAAACACTGCTACCGACTGCTATTTTCCTACCACTTGTTGAAAAGACCGAGATTGCTTTCTAAGGCAGCATCAAGGGTCTTTTCACAGAGTCACAGAATGGTGATTTTCAACACCAGAATATGGAAACATGGCCCTTTGAAGCTTGTGGTACCCAGCCTGACCCAACACGAGTTGGTAGCATCATAAAAGATTGTGTAGCAGCACGTGGCCGTATTAGCTTGAATCTAAAGCCTTCATTGGGTCACTTTTGTGCCCCAACTGGTAAGTGTTAGTTCTTCATTGTTGGTCTCACCAGGCAGGTTGTTGCAGTTGCAACAATAAATAAAACTGTGGTAATAAAACCATGCTACTTCTGGCTCTGCACCTTGTGTAACTACTGTGGCAGTTGGCTTGTGCTGGCCATTGTGTTTTCTTGATAGTGGTACCTTTAGCTCACGTATGTCTAAAACTCTTAGAGATCTCCTCCTTTGTCGTATCCTCAAGCATTTATTTATTTTGCATTTTGCCTTTACTGCTGGTGGATGTATCATCTTCCAAGCCACAATTACTTTCATTAACAATTATGTACTGTAAACTGGCAATTACATAAATTGTAACAAAATAATTAGTTGCAAAATTTAACTGCACATGTTTTAACTTCCATTAAACAGCACTAGTGGATAGAATTGTTATTGTCTAATTTTAAATACAATGAGCAGAAGTACAGAAAGATTAAGTGGTTTGTCCAAGGTGACATGACATTGCAGCTCTTTGACAGACCTATACCTAGGATCCGGTTAACCCAGGAAACAGTTGTAATGCATCCCAGATAAGTTTTATGCTCAACTGAAAGACCAGAGAAAAAACAACAGATTTGAAATCCATTACAATATACATGTATTTTAAGTAGCTATAAAACCAAATTGTAGCTGACTATTCCTTTTCGACATAGGAACTTTGAAATAGGCAATAACATAATAGTCACAATCAGAAAGCTGTACAAGAGAAAACTGATTATTAAGCTTATGTTTACAGTAGAACGGTAGGATTATGATACAGCAAGAGAAAGTCTATAGGGTAAAAAATGGTCTCTAATAGTGTGACTTCATATGATTAATGTGACATTCTGTTGGCTGTAATAACTATATTATGCTTTGTACATTGTTTTGGGGAATATTTGTGTAGAATACATAAAATGCAAAACAATATCATGTGAAAGTAGCTTTCAGAGAATATTCAGGTTCTCTTTCTTGCATATTCATTTTTCTGTGCTTTTATATATTGCATAAGAACAAATATACTCACATTTGAGAGTATAGTGTATCATTATACAATCCAAATATTTCTGTAAAATGGATTACAGAATAATAACCAAAAAATTAAAAACATTTTTTTGTGGTGACTAAACTATGAATAAGATAAAGATCGAAGAAGTGGAAGGTATAAGAAAGGTGCATTTACTGCATTGATGAAGTTGCAAATTGAACAATTATTTTAGATTATGAGGTTTTATCAGTATTGTTTACCTGGAAATCATTGTGGAACACTTATGCGTGCTAAACAGAAAATTCCCTAAATCCTTAGTGCAAATAAAAATATTCAGCCACAAAACTGTGTGGGAACTGAAATGAAAAGGCTGGTGCTCTCTGATAAAGGAGAAATTTATAGAATATTCATTATATATTTACTTTTAATTTTCTTTCTAGGTTATGCCACTAATGAAGAAAATAAAAATAATATTTTCTTTATGCAGTCTGGGCTAGTGCATGAAAAATGTACCTGCTTAGGGATCGTTCACACCCCCTCCCCCAACACCAATAAAAGACTGAACATTTTTTATAGAGTTAGTGTGGTTTTCAGTGAGATGTGCTTCCTAATAATCATTTGCAGGTAGCTGTGCATTTTCTCACTTGGTTTGTTTGAAGGTTTCCAGCATGGATCTTGTTCATATATGTCCTGACAATAAATTGGTTTAAGGAAGGAAAGGGGCATCTGATCTTACTGATAAAAGCTTGTTGGTTTTATTAACAGCCGAATACTTCAGCTGCTTCGGATGAATGCTGCCTTAATTCTTGGGCCGTTTTACTGAAATGAATAGGCTTTCCTCCTGAAAGAAGATGACAAATATGTTAGAAGACAGACCTTAATTTTGCCTGATAAGATGAAAATACATCATTTGTTTTATACTTATTACTCTAATTCTCCAAATGTTTTGTGAAATAGCAATAAACCATACATCTTTTAACAGATTTTACTGGTGCATATATATGCTCTGCATGTATATTTGTGCAATTAGCTGCTGGCGGTGGGCAGTAAAATGGCTATTACGTACTTTCCTTTCCATATGGGAATTAATTTCAGAATTAAACTTAGCTTATTGCAGAGGAAATGTGCTCATCCACCGGCAGAAGAGTGTCGTCTGTACCAATGACTGTCTGCTCCTCGGGAGAGCCGGGGCAGTGGTAGCGCTGGCACCGGTGCCCAGCAGGTGCTGGCAGGGAGGCCAGCAGCAACACCTGGGAAGCGCAGAAACACTGTTGGAAGGAAGAGGGTGGCTCAGTGGCACTTGTGAAAACCCATTCAGTTACCATAACATTGAGTTAGCCTATACTGTTTAAGTCTTGGACTTTCAAAAGATTTTATGCCTTTTTCTGAAGCTACTCCTCTCTGGTTTGTCAAAAACAGAGTGCTCCTAATTTACGCCAGTAGCTCCTAAAAACCTTTCCTCCATCAGGAGTCCTCAAGCCACTAACCTCAACCACTGCTCCCACTAAATTCAAGAAACTGCATTGCTGTAAATTCCCCATCTTCTTTTTCTTAGAGGAATGCATTTGGAATAGGAAAATGCATGGGTTTTATTTGATACTGTCGTAATGTTTAAGCTACTTCGCAGAAATTCTGCATTGAAAAAAAAACATATCCCAGTAATGAACAGATGAGATAAAGCACATCAGAAATTATGTGCAGCTCCAACGATGGGGTAAGCATCGTTTACTAGCCTTGCATAATAAACTTTGTAGTGGTGTTATTTTTTTTAAATTATGAGTTGAGCATTTGTGATGACAGTACTGACAATGTTTGTCAACAGAAATCCTGCTTTGATACATCCAGCCAGACATAAGGCTGAATGGTTCACAGGATTAGAAATGGGATAAAGATCAGTAAGCTTTGCATTCCTAATTTAGGAACGTTGCGTTATTATTATCTATTAATTGGTATCCTAGAATTTGGTGTTGTGGCTGATTTGCAGTAAAAGCTATTTTTTATAAGCAAATATTCATATCACAACTCGTAATTTTCTCAGACAGCTGAGATCATTAAATCATGGAAATGTAAAGCTCGAATTGACTTGAAGAGATCATCTAATTCATCACCTATACTGAAAGCAGGATCAAGTACATCCATATGTGACAGATGCTGGTGTATATTCTGTTCTTAAAGTGAGAAAGCTTTTCCTGAGATCAGACATAAATCTTCTTTGCTGCAAATTAAGGTAATCTCTTCTTATCCGTCATGGCCACAAGCAACAACTGAGTACCGTGTTTTCTATGCCAACTGCTGCCTACTCGAGTCAAATGCCTCTCCCCTTACCCCTTCCCGTTGCCACTTCCTCGCAGCTGCACCTCATGGGCTCCTTTCAGCTTTCCTTCATTAAAATTACACATTTTGGTCTCTTAGTATCTTCTTGTTCATTTGGGCTCTCCAATTTGTCTAGACTAACTTGCCCCAAAACACTGACAGTTCTCTGGAAAAGGTCCACTAGTGCTAAGTAGAAGAAAGTAAATACTTCCAGTGTCTTATATAAAATATTTGTTAACAAATCCAAAGCTATACTGCTTTTTTTCCTGCAGCACTGTCATGTACAGTAGTGATGACTCACATACATTTAGGGATCCATTATAAACCCTCAGACCCTTTCTATTGTACTGCTGAGTTTCCAGGCTGTTGTCATTTTAGTATAGTATTTGACACCCCTTTTTAAGTATCACACTTAAGACTACATCAGTAGATTTCCTTGGCTCTCCAGGTTCACGTGGCGTTCTGGTTGTCTGCACCATTATTTAGAAACCTCCCCAGAATCAGGCCGTTCCCTGTGAGCGCTGTAAGCAAAGTCTCTTCTGTACTACTCTGCAGACACTGGATGAAGCTGGGTCCAGGACAAACTTCTGTAGAGTTACGGTTGCCCACTGTCCCACAGATCATTAAAGAAACAGCAGCATTTTGTGTGTTGTTTTTCAACGTTTTGCACCATCTGGGGCTCAACTCGCATGTCCCGTGTAGACATTAGATCTGTTTGAGACGTCATGTGTTTTCTGCCTGGCTTCCAGCTCCTAGGTCTCATGGTCCAGCAGAGTGGGGTGCTCCCAAAAGGTCTTTGTCCTGGTTTCAGCTGGGATAGAGTTAATTTTCTTCTTAGTAGCTGGTAGAGTGCTCTGTTTTGGATTTAGGATGAGAATAATGTTGATAAGATACTGATGTTTTGGTTCTTGCTGAGTAGAGTTTACACCAGTCAAGGACTTTTTAGCTTCTTGTGCTCTGCCAGGTGCATAAGAAGCTGGGAGGGAGCATAGCTAGGACAGCTGACCCAGACTGGCCAAAGGGCTATTCCATACCATATGACATCATGCTCACTTTATAAACTGAGGAGAGCTGGCCGGAAAAAAAGGGGCGATTGCTGTTCAGGAACGGGCTGGACATCGTCGGTGGGTGGTGAGAAATTGTGTCGTATATCACTTGCTTTACATTATTATTATTGTATTATATTATTATTATTACTACCATTCTATTTCATTTTACTTCAATTATTAAACTGTTATTATCTCAACCCACGAGTTTTTCTGACTTTCACCCTACCAATTTTCTCCCCTACCCCACGGGGGGCGGGGGGTGAGCGAGCGGCTGTGTGGTGCATAGTTGCTGGCTGGGGTTAAACCACGACAGTCCTTTTTGGCGCCCAACGTGGGGCATGAAAGGTTTGAGATAATAACAGATCAATCAGAGTGTATTAAGGAATTTGTATCTGTTAACAGTTGATCATAATATTGATTCATCTGCACCATGCTCTTGTTTCTGCAGTACGTGTTAAAGTTTGGTGCTGGGTGTTGCAGTTTGCTGTGCTCTGCCGTGATTAGTGGTGTTTTGCCTGGGAGATTTGTTATTAAAACACTGACCTTGAGCGCTATCTGGTATTTGGGTTCTGTACTGAAGCCATTACTGTACTGCGGGTACCACCTCATGGAGACAATTAGCAATTATACCTCTTCCTCTGAGAAGTTTTTTACGGAGGAAATACAGAATGGCACCTTCGCTGCCTTCTTCGATGATGTTTCCTCCTTCATTACAACAACTTTTTTCTATCTTGAACATCCTTGGGTAGTTAAGATATATCTATTGATAGTTCTTGGGAATATTGTTTCGGCTTTGTCTAAGGTTAATGAGCATTTTAAGAATATCATACAGAGATCTGCCCCAAGGCTGGAAAGTTATGAGTGGCAGGGGGTGTGGGAGAGCATGGGCAAATGCCTAGGACGGTGGGCCCCTCCAATGTTTTGGAATTTCACCCCTGAACAAGTGCAGAATCCTGAAAAATTAGTAGAACATTTAGAGAAAGTATGTTGTCATCTTGACAGTTCTAGGGAGACACAAATTACTACAATGTGCTGGGGCCTAGCCCATGCCTACCGAGCCCTATTCAACACTATTCAGAACCCTCAAGGGGAAGAGAAGGTCTCTGGATCTGACAACAAAACGACGGGCGCTGTGGTTATGCCAGCCCCAGCGACAAGCACTGCCGATACGCCAGCCCCTGTGACGGGCGCTGCGGTTATGCCAGCCCCAGCGACAAGCACTGCCGATACGCCAGCCCCTGTGACGGGCGCTGCGGTTATGCCAGCCCCAGCGACAGGCGCTGTGGCTATGCCAGCCCCAGCAACAGGCACTGCAGTTATACCGGTCCCGGTAACAGACGCTGTGGCTACACCAGAGAACCAATCTGTACCAGTATCAGTCGCCCCTATACAGAAGAAAAAATACACGAGAAAATCAACTCGTTTAGTAAGGGCTGATGATGAACCAGGGCCATCACAAGAACAGGAGGAGGAAGAGGCAGAACCCACAAATGAGATGGTAACAACCCGATCTCTGTCCCTGAGTGAGCTGCGAGATATGCGAAAGGATTTTAGTCGTCATCCAGGCGAGCACATCATCACTTGGCTGCTCCGATGCTGGGATAATGGGGCCAGTAGCCTGGAATTAGAGGGTAGGGAAGCCAAGCAGCTGGGATCCATTTCTAGGGAAGGGGGCATTGACAAAGCGATTGGAAAAGGGGCAAAAGTCCTCAGCCTCTGGAGGCGACTTCTGGCAGCTGTGAAGGAAAGGTATCCCTTCAAGGAAGATTTTCTATGTCAGCCAGGCAAGTGGACCACCATAGAGAGAGGTATCCAATACCTGAGAGAATTAGCCGTGCTAGAGGTGATGCATAATGACTTAAACAATGAGCAGTTATCCAAAGATCCAGATGAAGCCCAGTGCACACGATCCATGTGGCGGAAGCTTGTACGGGGCGCACCATCATCATATGCAAACTCTCTGGCAGTAATGACCTGGAAAGATGAAGAGGCACCAACAGTGGAAGAAGTGGCTGGCCAACTCCGACAATACGAAGAAAGTCTCTCTTCCTCCCTACGGTCCTGCATCTCGGCTGTGGAGAAACTGCCTGATGTGATAGCTGAGAAATTATCCCGGGAGCTCCAGCGATTCAAAGAGGACATGTCCTACTCCTCACCTGTACGGACCAGTATCTCAGCCATCAGGAGTAAGCATCCCTCTCTTCAAGAGAGAAGATACAGTGAATACACACCACGGGCCACCCTGTGGTTTATTCTGCGTGACCATGGAGAGGACATGAGGAAGTGGGATGGAAAATCTACCTCGACCTTAGAGGCACGAGTACGTGAGTTGCAAGGAAAAACAATTACAAAAGGTGGTTCTTCCAGGAAAATTGCTGCTCCAGTTTCCAGTGAGCAGTTCCCCAGACAGGGTAGAAGGGCTGATTTTGCTTCCGATCTTAATACAGGGGTTTTTGATTCGCATTTACAAGAAGTGAGTAACGAACGCTATGACCAGGACTAGAGGGGCCCTGCCTCCAGCCAGGTGGAGGAAAGGGATAACCGGGTGTACTGGACTGTGTGGATTCGATGGCCTGGCACATCAGACCCACAGGAGTATAAGGCTTTAGTAGACACCGGTGCACAATGTACCCTAATGCCATCAAGCTATGAAGGGGCAGAAACCATCTGTATTTCTGGAGTGACAGGGGGATCCCAACAGCTGACTGTATTGGAGGCTGAAGTGAGCTTAACCGGGAAGGAGTGGCAGAAGCACCCCATTGTGACTGGCCCAGAGGCACCGTGCATCCTTGGCATAGACTACCTCAGGAGAGGGTATTTCAAAGACCCAAAAGGGTACCGGTGGGCTTTTGGTATAGCTGCCTTGGAGACAGAGGAAATTAAACAGCTGTCTACCCTGCCTGGTCTCTCGAAAGACCCTTCTGTTGTGGGGTTGCTGAGAGTCAAAGAACAACAAGTGCCAATCGCTACCACAACAGTGCACCGGCGGCAATATCGCACCAGTAGAGACTCCCTGATTCCCATCCATAAGCTGATTTGCCAACTGGAGAGCCAAGGAGTGATCAGCAAGACTCGCTCACCCTTTAACAGTCCCATATGGCCAGTGCGAAAGTCTAATGGAGAGTGGAGACTAACAGTAGACTATCGGGGCCTGAATGAAGTCACGCCGCCACTGAGTGCTGCCGTGCCGGACATGCTAGAACTTCAATATGAACTGGAATCAAAGGCAGCCAAGTGGTATGCCACAATTGACATCGCTAATGCGTTTTTCTCAATCCCTTTGGCGGCCGAGTGCAGGCCACAGTTTGCTTTCACTTGGAGGGGGGTCCAGTACACCTGGAATCGACTGCCCCAGGGGTGGAAACACAGCCCCACCATTTGCCATGGACTGATCCAGACTGCACTGGAACAGGGTGGGGCTCCGGAACATCTGCAATACATTGATGACATCATCGTGTGGGGTAACACAGCAGAAGAGGTTTTTGAGAAAGGGAAGCAAATAGTCCAAATCCTTCTGGAGGCTGGCTTTGCCATAAAACAAAGTAAGGTCAAGGGACCTGCACAGGAGATCCAGTTTTTAGGAATAAAATGGCAAGATGGGCGTCGTCAGATCCCAATGGATGTGATCAACAAAATCACAGCCATGTCCCCACCAACCAGCAAAAAGGAAACACAGGCTTTCTTGGGCGTTGTGGGTTTTTGGAGAATGCATATTCCAAATTACAGTCTCATCGTAAGTCCTCTCTATCAAGTGACCCGGAAGAAGAACGATTTCAAATGGGGCCCTGAGCAACGACAAGCCTTTGAACAAATTAAACAGGAGATAGTCCATGCAGTAGCCCTTGGGCCAGTCCGGGCAGGACAAGATATTAAAAATGTGCTCTACACTGCAGCCGGGGAGAATGGTCCTACCTGGAGCCTCTGGCAGAAAGCACCAGGGGAGATTCGAGGTCGACCCCTAGGGTTTTGGAGTCGGGGATACAGAGGATCCGAGGATGGCTATACTCCAACTGAAAAAGAGATATTAGCAGCCTATGAAGGGGTTCGAGCCGCTTCAGAAGTGGTTGGTACTGAAGCACAGCTCCTCTTGGCACCCCGACTGCCAGTGTTGGGCTGGATGTTCAAAGGGAGAGTCCCCTGTACACATCATGCAACTGATGCTACATGGAGTAAGTGGGTCGCACTGATTACACAACGGGCTCGAATAGGAAACCCCAGTCGCCCGGGAATCTTGGAAGTGATCATGGACTGGCCAGAAAGCAAAGATTTCCGAATATCACCAGAGGAGGAGGTGACGCGTGCTGAGGAGGCCCCGCCATATAATAAACTATCAGAAAATGAGAAGCAATATGCCCTGTTCACTGATGGGTCCTGTCGTCTTGTGGGGAAACATCGGAGGTGGAAAGCTGCTGTATGGAGTCCTGTACGACAAGTTGCAGAAACTGCTGAAGGAGAAGGTGAATCAAGTCAGTTTGCAGAGGTGAAAGCCATCCAGCTGGCTTTAGATATTGCCGAACGAGAAAAGTGGCCAATGCTCTATCTCTATACTGACTCATGGATGGTGGCAAATGCCCTGTGGGGATGGTTACAGCAATGGAAGCAGAGCAACTGGCAGCGCAGAGGCAAACCCATCTGGGCTGCTGCATTGTGGCAAGATATTGCTGCCCGGATAGAGAACCTGGTTGTAAAAGTACGTCATGTAGATGCTCACGTACCCAAGAGTCGGGCCACTGAAGAACATCAAAACAATCAGCAGGTGGATCAGGCTGCTAAGATTGAAGTGGCTCAAGTGGACCTGGACTGGCAACATAAGGGTGAATTATTTCTAGCTCGGTGGGCCCATGACACCTCAGGCCACCAAGGAAGAGATGCAACATATAGATGGGCTCGTGATCGAGGGGTGGACCTGACCATGGACACTATTGCACAGGTTATCCATGAATGCGAAACATGCGCTGCAATCAAGCAAGCCAAGCGGTTCAAGCCTCTCTGGTATGGAGGACGATGGCTGAAATATAAATATGGGGAGGCCTGGCAGATTGATTATATCACACTCCCACAAACCCGCCAAGGCAAGCGCCATGTGCTTACAATGGTGGAAGCAACCACTGGATGGCTGGAAACATATCCCGTGCCCCATGCCACCGCCCGGAACACTATCCTGGGCCTTGAAAAGCAAGTCCTATGGCGACATGGCACCCCAGAAAGAATTGAGTCAGATAACGGAACTCATTTCCGAAACAGCCTCATAGACACCTGGGCCAAAGAGCATGGCATTGAGTGGGTATATCACATCCCCTATCACGCACCAGCCTCCGGGAAAATCGAACGATACAATGGACTGTTAAAGACTACACTAAAAGCAATGGGTGGTGGGACATTCAAACACTGGGATACACATTTAGCAGAGGCCACTTGGTTAGTCAACACTAGGGGATCTGCCAATCGAGCTGGCCCTGCCCAGTCAAGACTTTTACGTACTGTAGAGGGGGATAAAGTCCCTGTAATCCACCTAAAAAATATGACAGGGAAGACGGTCTGGGTTACTCCTGCTTCAGGCAGAGGTAAGCCCATTCGTGGAATTGCTTTTGCTCAAGGACCTGGATGTACTTGGTGGGTGATGCAGGACGATGGGGAAGTCCGATGTGTACCTCAAGGGCATTTGATTTTGGGTGAAAATAGCCAATGAACTGAATTGTATAATGTTAGTTGCTATATAATACTGGATGTCATCACTACTATGGTTGCTATATGCTATATCAACAGTATACAATAAGAATCACTCAAATTAATTAAGAATGAACTTTGAGGAAACCAAGCAAAGTACAGCGGTGATGGAACCAGAACTGGCTTCAGCATGCAACAATCTAACACCACACACCATCTCTCCTGCCCTGAAAGACTGTTATGACAGATGAAGCCCAAAGTCACGGACTAAATGAACTCAATGGACATTATGTGGACATTTGTGGATGTTTATGGACATTTTACAGACATTTTACAGGAGTGGTCCATAGAATAAGTGGGGTGGTGGTTAATGAGGATGTATTGGATAATGTGGGACCTGAGCATGACGTAAATGGTATGGAATAAGGGGTGGATACTGTCCTGGTTTCAGCTGGGATAGAGTTAATTTTCTTCTTAGTAGCTGGTAGAGTGCTCTGTTTTGGATTTAGGATGAGAATAATGTTGATAAGATACTGATGTTTTGGTTCTTGCTGAGTAGAGTTTACACCAGTCAAGGACTTTTTAGCTTCTTGTGCTCTGCCAGGTGCATAAGAAGCTGGGAGGGAGCATAGCTAGGACAGCTGACCCAGACTGGCCAAAGGGCTATTCCATACCATATGACATCATGCTCACTTTATAAACTGAGGAGAGCTGGCCGGAAAAAAAGGGGCGATTGCTGTTCAGGAACGGGCTGGACATCGTCGGTGGGTGGTGAGAAATTGTGTCGTATATCACTTGCTTTACATTATTATTATTGTATTATATTATTATTATTACTACCATTCTATTTCATTTTACTTCAATTATTAAACTGTTATTATCTCAACCCACGAGTTTTTCTGACTTTCACCCTACCAATTTTCTCCCCTACCCCACGGGGGGCGGGGGGTGAGCGAGCGGCTGTGTGGTGCATAGTTGCTGGCTGGGGTTAAACCACGACAGTCTTCGTCATATCTATGAGCCTTGTGTCAGGAGACTTACATGTGCCGGGATACCTCTCTCTCTTATTCCCCATGGCTTTTCAGATGTTCCTGTAGACTATTGCCTTATTCTTCCTTTTGCCTCTGACCCTAATTCAAAAACAAATCTTTGGTATGACCAGACTTTTGATTTCTCACAGTGTCAAAATATACATACATTTGTAAAATTTTCCTGTAGGCTCTTCTTACTGGATTTCTTCAGGCCTAGCTGTAGTTTTCCTTATTGATTTTGGGAGATGTGGCATGTTTTCTTATTTCCCTCAGAAGTGGACAGAGAAAGAATCCTCTGCTCCAGGTTTCTTTTTTTATGCTTTTTATTAAAATCCCTCAATAAAGATTTTCAAAATACATTATTCCATTAATTTGTTAGAGTCACATTAATTCAAAATAAAAACAATTTGGTCTAGCAATTGGAAATACACTTTTTATTTTTATCTCCTCAGCTGTAAAGGGAAATCATCATGTCCAAAACATAACAGTAACCTAACTGGAATGTTGTTAGCCTGCAATGTCAATATGTACAGAGATGTCATACATAAGTAAAAGACTGGAATCATTGATATTATATAAATTTCTGGTTTTCCGATTTTAATTTTTCTTTACCTTTACAAAGGATCAAGTGCTTTCAGAAGAGATCCTTTCAAACTACATATAAGGCCTGTGTAAAGGCAGTCAGCAAAGTTGATAAGGATAATTTTAGAAATGAAGCTGAGTGGCTCAGTTTTTGCTAGAAAGAGATGTGTACCTTCAATAAATGAGAACATTTATATTTGGCTTGCGGGAAGAATCATTTGATTTAGTTGAGGCAGTTGTTGCTGATCTTACAGTTTCATTTTTTAATATAAATTGAAACATTCCCAGTAATGACATATATGTTGATATTAAACCTTTCACTGAAGATAGTAATCATATTGATACAAATACATTACACAAGGATAGTAACAGTTGAAAGTAGCATATTTTATGTTAATCCAAAATGGATAGCTAGAAATAAGTTGAAAAACCTTCTTGGGTATCATTTTTCAACATTATTTGAAATAATGGGGATTGTTTGAACCTTTTTTATCAGTATGGTTCCAGAATATATGCATTCATTTTAGTTCCCTTTGAAGATGATTGCCACAGGAAATTAGTCTTTATTATTGCATTGGCCTTATGCAGCAGAATAAAGCTTGAAAAAACAAAGTTCAAAAAAGATAAAAAGTACTTTGCTTACTATGTCTTGGTTTTTTTCTCCTTCATTTTTTTCAATGGAAATAATTGGTTAACTTCTGGTTAAATGATTTCCTTCTCACTTGGCAGTGTTTCTAAATTATGTCTGGATTTAAATGAACTAGCTATAGATGGGGTAGATACTGCTGAGAATTAGAAGTTGGATATGGATCCTTTCAAATATTTAAATGAACTCCTATTATTAAACCTGAGAAATCTTTGTCAAACACTAGGATTTGCCATCTGCATAAAGAAATTTTTACCTTGCCAAATCATTTTCTTTTGCATTCAAGAGTTAAACCTCTGTGGAAACTAAGGAAAAAAATATCAGAGGAACATCTGAGAGAAAAAGCATGTTTGCTCCTTGGTACTTTTTAAGCAATGGCTGAATTTTGTTTGCAGTATCTTTATCATTTCTGCTGAAAAATAAATGTTTACAGACATTTTAAAGCCCCTGTACAACAGACACAAACCAACACATCTAGACTGTAAATTAGCAAATTCAGAGGACCTCTCCACAATGCTGGGGAAGCCTCCATGAAAAAGAGAGGGAGACAAGATGTAGTTCAAAGGACAACTTCTAGCTGCCTTGGCAGGCTCCAGTCCTGATTTGAACTCTCTGAGCTGCAGTGGAAAAGTGTGATTTATGACTGATGAAAATGATTAATGCTGCTGTACCCAAGGGCATCCAACAATCATTTTGTCTGTGGAGATACTGGACTACACAGTCAGACAGTTGCTGTCAGCGGCGGGGTAGAGAGCCACTGGGATGCACATTGCCCTGATGGAGAGTTAAGCAGGCTCACAGGCTGCCTTCAAGTTGCTGGGTCCACCCTCGCCCCCCTGTCATTTACTTTGACTTGCATTCTTTATTCATTTATTTCCAGTGGTTGGCAAAATCCTTGCAAAGTATCTAAAGCTGTACATGCGTGAGGAAAAAAGTAAGTTCTTGTGATGCTTCCTAAAAAACCCCACTATATCAGGGCCTTATAGACCCTTTAGTCTCATTCTGGTGCCAAAGTGAATATTCAGTTTTACAAAGAAAATAAAACATCTTTTTATAGCAAAGGTAATTAGGCATTTTAGATATGGGTACCTCAGCTATACATCCTTCATGTGAGATTATGCCATAGAGATTATGTTTTAACAAAGATATTTCAATAGTAAAGTCTTCTTTCTGGTGTTTCACTATTCATTTAGGTTTCAGATGAAAATTAGAAAATTAAGTTTCTCTTTGCCATAACAGGAGCATTTTTGTGATGAATCTTTAACATACTAGCCTCTGGCAGGTGATGCAGTTGCCTGGAGGAAATTTTAAAAGCTTTTTAAAGTGCAGTGTTACCAGTAGATGGTTTGCAGTATCCCAGTTTCCCTTTTAAGACTGACTCAGAAATGTATAATGTTCAGTCATTATGCACAAGAATATATGCTGGTTTACCCCTAAAGCAAATGAGGTTATATAGAATGAGTTAAGCAAAAAATTCAAACAGACAACTAGGAACTTTGTAGAAGCGTTTGAAACAGAGAGGGAAAACGAGAAGAATAAAGAAAGAATGATCATCTCATAATAGAAACAAACTCGATTAGTCTGAAACTGTTTTGTACAGTGAGTTGCAAATAATAGTAGCAAAAATTTCATTAGGTTTACAATTTTAATACAGTTACCTGTACATTGAAAATTAGAAGTTGATGAGTGTGACCTCCCTGTCTGTGGGGATGAGGATGTTGCCTGAACAACTATTTGAATTATCATCCAAAGCATAAATTTTCAGCTAATGGCAAACTCCAGCCATCTGCTAGGAGAGCAACATGGCAAGATGTGGAAGTGCTTGCAGCAAAACGAGTTGGGCAACATGGTGATCCGGGGCAGGGAAGAGACTGGGGTATTCAGTGCCTTCCTTGTGCTGGATCTGCGCTGGCAAGGCTTATCTCAGCTCTATCAGGTGTAGGAGCAAAGTTATCGGAGAAAGGTACTGTCCACTATAGATCGGGATGAAGGTAAGGACTGTTCAGGCGAGCTGGACAGGCACAAATCCATGGTGGGCAGCTGGCTGATGTTTCTGTGAGGTCACTGTATTTTTGAAAGGTTATAGCAACTGGAGGACATGCCCATGAGAGAAAGGCAAATGTTACATCCATTAAAAAAAAAAAAAAAATAGGAAAGAGTATCCGGGGAGATATACACCAATCAGTTTCACCTCAGTCCCTGGAGAAAATATGGAGCAAGCCATTGTGGAACCTATTTACAGATACGTGAAGACAAGAAGATGATTGGGAGCAGCCGGCATGGATTTGCCAAGCAAAAATCATATTGGATCAGCCTGATTGCCTTGTATGATGAAATGGCTGTCTCTGTGTAGAAGAAGAGAGCAAGGGATGTCATTTTACCTTAACTTTAGCAAGGCTGTCTACACAGTATCCCATTAGCCAAATCAGGGCAGTGTGGACTGGAGGGGTAGACTTCAGGGTGGGGGGAAAATCACCTGAACTATCAGGATGCAAGGGCTGCAATTAGCAGTACCAAGTCCTCCTGTCTGCTGTCTGAAGGGTGTTTCTCAGGGCTGAGACGGGGCCTGATACTGTTTAACATCCTCATTGGCAGCAGTAGAAAGCACATAGCCTCCTGGTGACAGGGACTGATCGATCCCTGTGCTTGACACCGGTCAAACTACATCTGGGAAACTGTCCAATTTTGAACCCTACTGTAAGAAATACTGGCAAACTGGGCAGTGTCCAGCGGAGGGCCATTGAGACTGCTGGTAGGCTGGAGAATGATGTAAAAGGAGAAGGAGAGAGAAATGGGTTGTTCAGCTTGGATAAAAAAAATGCTGAGGGCAATCTAACTGCAGTTTGCCACTACCTGTAGGACGTTATAGAGAAAATGAAGTTAGACTCTTTCAGAAGTGCATAATGGAAGGACAATAAGCAACTGTCACAAACTGCAATACAAACTATTTCAACTGAGTGTAAGGAAAAACAATAATTTAGACCAAAAGTGGTTTATCATAAGAAAAAGCCGCCCAGAGAGGTGGTAGAATCAACTTCAGCCTTTTCCTTGGAGATGTTCAAAAGTCCGCTGACTTGAAGCCCTGAGCAATCTGACGCAGCTTTGCAATTAGCCTTGCTGTGAGGAGAAGCTTGGACTGATTGCCTCCAGAGGTCCCTCCCAAGCTCCGTTGCTCTGCGGTTCTACGAAGGCAGCTAGCAGGAAGCCCCTAGAAAAAATGTAGTTGAAAATGCAAAGGGGGTTTACTCTCACTTTCTTTAACCTGGTTAGTGAGGACATGAAATGATTTATTACGTCAAGGAACAGAAAGTGCAGACCATAATAAAACCAATACACTGTAAGAGAATGAACTAGTAGGGCTGATGAGTCAGATCTCATTGCAAATAAATCTAAGGAAAAAACATTTATAAGCACTGGCAGTTCCCCCTAGAAATTATATTTAAGGGAGAAGCACAAACGATCTCGATACTTGTGAAGCCTAGGAAGCAGCTCCCTTAAGTAAGCCTTGACTTCAGTGGCCTAAGGCTCAGGAAAAAAAATCCCCCAGAAAGTGCAAACTAGATCAAATTACCAAATTAGTGTAAATGAAGTAGCATGAATATGAAGGGTGACAAAACTGGAAAGGCCAAGACACAGAATTATGCATGGCATAAAAAAGGACATAAAAGGGAACTAAAAGTCATTTTATAAACACGTTAATAATAAAAGCAAGGAAAAAAAAAAAGTTGACATGCTATCAAACAGGGAAGGAAAGAAATTGAAAAATGGTATTAAACCTGCAAAAATGTTTAATATCCTTTTCAGTTTTCCTTAACTGGACCTACTGTGCTCAGTTAACACAACTACTAATCCTAAAAAAGGGCTAAGATGTCAGATTGGAAAGATAAAAGAGCTTCTGAAAAAGCACATAGAGAAATTAGATATTTTTAAATGACCTGGGTTTAATGAAGTTTACTGTATAGTATTTAAGTAACTAGATGAAGCATTCTCAAGATCCATTAGCAGTTCTCTGTTGTAGAGAATGGAGGAAGTTTCAGAAAACTCAAAAAGAGCTGACTCAGTGCCTGCCTTTATAAAGGAGAGGAAGGAAGAGCTAGGGAATTATAGACCCATCAGCATAATTTAGATTTCATAAAAAAAAAAAAAAAAACAAACTCGAAAAAATAATCAAATCAAATTAACTGTAAGCACCTGCAGAATAGCGGGGAGATGAGTAATAGCCAAAATGAATTTATCAAGGACAAATTCTGTAATACTAGTTTAATATCCTTTTGTGACAGGGTAACAGTTCTTGAGAAGAGGATGAACCAGGAGATGTCATCTGTCTTGGCAAATAAAGCTTCTGACATTATCTCACATGACATTTTCATAAGAAAGCATTAAAACAAAAAAGAAATTACACTACTATTATGTGAGTGTGTAATTAGTTGGGGAAGTATACAGAGTGCATTGTTCCCTGTCAAGCTGACGTTTATTCTGTAAGAATCTGTCCTCGATCTTGTACTATTGCACATTTTTAGTAATGACATGGACAATGGAATAAAGACTAGTCTAATTAAATTTCCACCAAAATGGGTGGGAGGGGAGGACGAGCTGAATCAGCAAGCAGGATGAGAGCTCAAAAACTGATAAGTCAAAAAAACCACCGAACAACACAATTCTGTGATGACAAAGGCAAGTTCTTACCTTAAGTGAAAAAAAATCGTTATACAAATACAAGGAGAAAAATGTTTAGAATTTAACCTTAGATGACCTGGGTTTTTCCTTTACAGTAATTGATGTTATTTCCCTGATTGTAATAATAATTCTTGGTCTCATTTTTTTTAAAAAGTTTCAAATAAGATAAATGAGACACTTTTACACTACAGAGTTTATTATGAAGGTAAATATGTGCAAATTTCATATAGATCTTCCAGTATCTTTGACCTCTTTATAAAGTTGGTGCTAGTAAGAAAGATAGAGCTTACACTTTTGAATTTTAGGAAAACATATTTTGCCTCTTTCAAAAACTTAGAATCCAGTACATTTTCATTCTGCCTTCATAACTTCTTGATTTCTAGGTAATAATTATATTTTTTCACATGCTCCTCTGGAACAATTTTGTCTGGTTTATAGTGCGTGGTCATGAGTTTAGACTATACAGTGTCGTAATAAAATTTTTGGTAACTAATCCAAAAAAATCATGCAGGTTTTATAATGTTTTCAGCCAAGAGTTTTCTAGAATATATTCCTGAAAAATGTTAAGGGCTCAGTATTTTTATCAAATCCTCATAGATGCTTTAGAAACTCTCTCTAGTGGATGCAAACTTGAATTTTAGGGCATGGATTTTCACCATTAGTAAAAGACTGTAATGATCTTCTGTATAAGTTACAAACCCATTGGAAAGGAATCGGTATTAATGTTATTAAAATGATATTTTTATAGGTGTGGTTATTGTAGACTTTTTATTATTTACATTTTTATTAACTTTGCCTCACTTTTTCCATTTCTACACAGATAGGTTTTTTGCATTTATTTTTTCATAGTATAGCCATCTTCATCTTGATGTCAAGAAGAATTTTGCCAGATTAGTGACTTTCAGGTTAGACTCCGGGACCTGGATTTACCTCACATAATTTTAGACATCTAGGTATCACACCTCATTTAGGTCAAGCTGGGTCACTGTCACTGGAAAACAGTTAAAGCACTGGACCTCAGCTACTTCACCTAGGTAAGATCCTGTTCTTAATACAGCAACTCTTCAGTCAGCAGTAATTATATATCTTGTATTGCATACTTTATATTGCAGATTATTTATTTCATTACATCACCTTGCATACAAAGTAATGTGACTTTCAGGTCAATCTGAGATGAGGTTTCAAGGATACAGCATAGAAAGCAGGCAAAAAATGCACAAATACATAAAAATAATAGTAATGCTCTACAATAACAACTTGATTATTACCAATTCCTTTGGAATTTGTTTTAATAACATTAATCACGAGATACTCATTTGGGATTAATTTGGATTAAATATTTAAAGGATTTCAGTGTTAATTGACCATTATTTTGAAATGTTCCTACATGAATTTTGAACTCGGGAGCATCACACATTGAAGATGACTTGATAGTAAGATCAAGTCATCTTGATGCACAGCTACAGAAGTATGTTTTGTATGAGCGTGTGATTTAGGTCTGGGGATGGTCCTGCATCCTTATTGTACAAACTGAAAACTGCATGTAGCATCTTTTGTGACTTTGGGACTTCATTGAAGTTGCTGAATCAAGTAGTGTAGACCTATTTAAATCAGTTAGTACCTATGCATAAAAAGACTAAAAGTCTAACCAGTAAGAATGAAGCATTTACAGCTCAGTTGCCTACATTTTGGGTAAATTATCAACCATTGGCTTTTGAATGTTGCTTTGTTTTTAAAAACTTTATCTTGAAACTAAACTGCATAACTTCAGTACAGATTTTTACTGTTAAAATTGTGGTTTTGGTTCAGGACCAACTTCTTTCATATTGAGCACTTGTCAATGGGCAGTAGATTCAAATAATCAGAAATCAAATACAACAATGGTGGTAGTAGCTGCAAGTGGTTATCTTTATGCTTGCAGATTGATTTTCTTTCTACCTCCTTGTTTTTATTATCTCTTTCTCACAACTTTCTGAAACTATCATCTTTTGGACTGTCCAAATTTAGTTCTTCCTGAAAATATGTTTTCAGTTTCTGTTTTGGAAAATCTTCAGTCAAGTTTGAGGTCTTCCTGTGAAGTGACACCTTTGACTCTGAGGTTGTCATTCATCTTCTGTCTTTTACAATCTCTACTGAATTCAGAAATGTACACTTTTGTCTGAATTGGATCCATTTTTATAAGAATAGCTAAAGGTAGATATACACTATGCAGCAGAATACAGAACAAAGGTTGCTAACCTTAGTCTGACTTGCATCTACCGTGTGTCACAGTGCAGTACTCTACAGAGGCACTAGCTGGTGTTCCAAAATGCATATTAACTGAAACAGTTAAAATAGCTACCCTTTCTAACAGAGGTATTGAAAGAGAAATGAGCTTTCAAGAACTAATGTTGAAAAAAACAAATGTTGCAAAAAAAAATTTAATCCCTAAAATTCATGCCTGGCAAGTGATTAAGGATGGAGGATGCTAGAGAATCAAAGAGAAGAGGTTATCAACCATGTTACCCAGAAGCCAGAAAGGTTAGGTGTTATCTCTCTCCATTGTCTGAAAGGAGGTCTACAGTTTGTGTGTGAGCAAGAATATGTATGGTATTCCATGTTTTTAGGCTGAAGCAACAGAATCTTGCTTTTGTAAGTGAAAAAGGCAGACAGTAGACTAAAACCATAAAGCACTGTCATTGTTTTATTTTAAAATCTCTTGGTATTAATCATATCCTTTGTGACTGACAATTGAAAAGAAGCTTGAGCAAAATTCAGCACTTGCAATGTTGTAATTAAAATCAGAGGCTGAAAATCACACTTGCTCAAGTTTTTCTCAGTTGTCAAAGTCCACAGGCAGAGCAGACTGAGCTGTCCATTTTGTCAATAGACAAAACAATAAATATAAATCTAGTCCAGGGTGATTAACTCAAGTTTAGAAATTTTAGACAAATAATTCAGGTCAGATATGGTATTAAAAAGTAAATTTCTTATGTTATTCCACTAGAGTGTGAAATATTATTTAGGAAAGCAGAGAGCATCATTTATAGTTTTGCAGACTCCCTACTTTACTCATTTTGCTAAACTCCTTCTCTACTGTAACATGGAGCAGTAAATGTTTCTGGGTAGACTTTATGAAGAAATGAAGCGGTAAATTGCATTATGTTTTGTATTATCTCTGTCTGCCACTAAACAATGCAGCATCAAATTGAGCTCATATGTACAACAGCTTTTACTAGAAAAAACATCAGTTCTGATAAACTCATCCTGTAAACAGCAAGTTTTCTCCTCATGCAATCTCAAGTTGTTTTTTTCTGCACTCTTTGAGTGTGTTGCACAGGATTGTGAGCCCAAGTTCATCAGTTTTTGAGGTCTGCGAAGGTATTTCATTTGGTCCATCAAACCAGTCATGTCCAGTTCCTGGGAGCTGCCTGAGATGGGGAGGGAGGATGCTGGGATCCAGCTGAATTGTGCTGGCTGTGGCACCCCAGTGAACGCCCTCTTACATATGAGTCCCTCAGCAGCCCGTGTATGCTGTGGGTAGCACACGCTCAGTATAAGCATCAGTGCTAACAACTCCAGTACTGCACGTATGCTGCAGCCTTGGTCATATGTCAGGAAAGGGGCTATAACCCATGATCCTAACCTGCTGCTAAGAAGATTTGTGGCTCTGAAAGTCAAACCAGCTGAACCAAGAGTAAGAATTTAAAATGCATTAGTTGGGGAATGCTAAGTCACTGTCTGGATATTTTGGTAAATTAAGTGGCCTGTCTTCACAAGAAACTGCTCTGCATCTGTGTGGTGGCATGCACACATCATGTATTTAATATGTATTAAAGATACACCCTTTGTCAGTTGGCTTCATGTCCCATCTAAAAAAAATGTATTTGTTGTGGAAAAGAAACGGTATAGAATATCAGACTACTGAATGATTTCTCTAAGTCCCTGCAAAGGTCAGAGCAATCATAAAGCAATTGTTTGGAGTTACTCCTTTATCTGTCTCTGAGCAGGTCAGCCTCTTCTGGAGTTAAACTACCATGGTCATACCGACGGCAGTAAAAACTTGAAGAGGATCAGGACATACTCTAGGCAAATAAATAAATAAAAGGAGCTGGAATTAAATACCTGACTGTGATATACTGTTTAATACGCACTCTGTTCATGGCAAGTCACAAGTTAGAGCTGGCCAATTCCAGTCACCACAGAGTTCATTATTCTTCATTACCACCCATTTAAAGATCATTACAGTGTAAGTAAAAAGCACTTTTGGAAACAAAGAGGGATGAGTGAAACTTAAAATGGTAAGCACCCAGTGGTTTTTATGTTTCCCTGCTGTGTGCCACTTTTTAGGGCCCTTGTGGCACATTTTCTTCCATTAAACAAATCACTTCCAAAAATTTGCTGCATCTTTCACCTCTAAAAACGAAGATGCAGTGCTCTGTATCCCTTAGCTCACACAAAAGTACCTTGAAAGCTTTTTCTTGACAATATCCCTTTCAACATGTGGGAGAGGAAGAGTATGAGATGAAAATAAATGCTCTGTGTCATTGGTCATCCAAGAATTTGAAGGAAGCTTTCGTTTTTGGCTGTCTTTTTGCTGTGCACGGCATTTCCACAACTTCTTTATGCATGTTTCAGAAACTTCTCTGCTTTAACTGCAAGGACTTTGAAGCTGATTTACTTCTGTTGTTTGCAGATAGTTCAAAAATTCTAAGTAAAGAAGCCTATCAGAGAAAAAAGATTGGCCAATCATTGTACAGATATTATTAAAAATTAAATGCAGGATTTTAGAAATAAAAACCTTGTAGCAAAATTGTGCTCTGGAAGCTGCAGTACTTGTGTAAAAAAACTCCACTGATGTGAAACAGTTTAACTATAAAACAGCTGTGTGCTCTGATGGCTGAAGAAATTCCCATTTTAGTGTAATGGCTCATATTGTTGAAAAACTCCACTAAAGATGATAAAAAAAAAGAACAGTAAATGTTTTTATTATAAAATATGATTAACTTTTCACATGATTGGGCCATATGAAAGAGATGTAAGAGGAAAAGGTAATTTAAAAAATAATTAAAATTGATATTTGCAAAAGGTTTATTACCTTGATTTTTATTAAGGTTTTCTGCTAGCTGCTCTACTCCCTGCTGCTCCAGATCTTTCTGCTAGAAATCAGTCATGGATTTTAACAGTAATTTGCCTGTCACCAGGAATTTTAATTGTCAGTGTGATCATTTATTAAAAAACAGAGGTTGATCTGCCCTCTGCTATGCAGCATGTATTTCCATAGATTCAAATTAAAGCAATTGTGCAAGCACGTGTTATACAATAGAAATTACACCACAGAAAGAAAAGCTGCTGTGTATAGGCAATTCTCTAATGCTAATAAGGCTGAAGGTATTACTAGAAGATACCACTGAGGAGTTTAGTTCTATGGGCTATGGTATATGCTAACCTGGAGGAACTTCTTTTGTATCACTAGGGATATTTGAAAAGTCTTTTCACCAAAAGAGCCTGTGCACTAAGAAAACGGGACTTTGAGAGAAACTGCCCCTTATCCCAGCTCTGCTCCAGGCAGCAATGGAGCAGGGGCTGGGTGGGGACAGCTGCTGCTCTCCTCGAGGAAGAGACACTTGGGATTGGAAATGAAAACACATGATCCTGTCTAAGAGGCCACATGGTTAAATTTACATAGATTCTCATTGATAAAGGCTGGAACTAAGTTATTTTTGCAGCGAGGGAAAAAAGGAAGACCCATAATGAATGGGAAATCGAGATCTATCTTTCAGGAATTGTGGCTTCTAGTCTTGTTCTTTAACCATGGAAAAATATTGTTTTTCCTTTGTGTATATGAATTAATATTTAAAAATCTATTTTTTTATGAAACCTATATGCATAAAGAAACATGAGCTCTTAATTGTTGGCAACACAGGCCAGACTCATCCTTAACTTTACTTTAGGCACCTGCTTGAGGCACTGGAGATAGAATGGTAGCTGGCTACGAGCCCTCTACCATTAGAGGAGTGTTGAGACCTGAACCGCTCTGAGGAAGAGTGTGTATATCCTTCTTCATTGGCCCTAGAGGGAACTTCAGGTCATTAAGCTTCCAACTTAGGTATTTCACATTTCATAAACGTTGGAGACTGTAGCCACATTTGGGGCACTGGACTCTGTGGCCTCGTATTGAAACCTAGTCTTCTCTGACATTCTCTACTTGTTTTCCCAAAGTTTTCCTATATAGTGATAGGTAACATTCAAGGAACAAGGAAGAAAGAATACAAGGATATATAGGTGGAGAGAAATCTTATTTACTGATCTCAAGACTATACATATTTATACACATTGATGACTTAATGAAAACCATGCAAGTAGTCCCGAGTGCAGTGTCACCTTGCTCCTGTATGAATGGAGAATCCAGCACATAACATCCAGCCAAATAAAGACTGAGACTGACTATGAAACTTCGTTAGTCTATGTAGATTGCTGGGCCCCCTTTCACATTCTCCTTACAACAGTCTTACACGGATCTGATTCTGTTAAATCAAATGGAATTTGACTGAAGTGAAACTGCAGCAGCACTCGCACAATCCAACGCAGTCCTTTGAAATCTTACAAAGGTATTTATTCAAACAGGTCACTTTTTAGTAAACATGCAAATAAACAGGCATCATGATTTAGTGACCAAGAATGGCTTGTCTTTTAGCGTAGTTCTCTGCACCTGTGGATGTTGTAGCTTTCTCAGGAAAAGGGTTTCCTTTCATTGTGGGCTTGGTGGAGTCCTTCCTATGAGCCAGAAATCTGAGCTGTGATAGAAGGAGGATGCTGGATGTAAAGGATGAAAGCACTCCTGACAAGTTCTCGGAAATGTGTCTGCCAAGGACAAACAACATAGACCAGAACTCATTGCATGCCTACTTTGAAATATTTGGAAGTAGGAAATTACAGGGACAATGCGATGTTAAAACAGACATCTCTTTCAGATCTTCTAGGTATGGGAGAGGGCAAAGCTGCAGCCATGCCATCAACTAGGACAGCTAGCATTCGAGGTCTTTCAACAGGCTGATTACGAAGGAATTCCACCAGGAACTTCTTTCAGAGGTTTGCTTTCATCAGAGATCTCCCATCTCCAGCAGGGAGGATTATCTAGGCACTAAAATAGAACTGCCATAAGAAATATAGAATAAAACTTGTTCCCATGTCCTGCATTTACCAGGTTTTGGCTAGCAGGATATTTAAACTACAGAGTTTAAAACATCCCTCCAATAGAGATTTATGTTAGACTGGCAACATTGATACCCAAATAAAAATACTACTGTGCAGCATGATGCCTGGAGTCCGCAGAATGCAGAATGAGTTCAAAGAGCCGAGGCTGTAATTTTCTCTTCTCCTCTGGACAATAACCAGGTTTACATTTCCCTCTCTGTTGGTGGACACTCTTTTCTGTTGTTCTTTTTTATTCTTTTATGCCTCATTAAAGTTATCTTGCAGTATTTACTGAGGCCAGGTTCCCACATACTTGGGTGACTGCCAAGAGTTCAGCATTTCACTTAGCACCAAAAATTAATCTAGTTGTGATCAGGAAAAACACTTTATTGATGGAAGTGATAGTCGGGTAAATTCTAAAAGGTAGCATTTATTAAACCTTCTCCTTTTCAAAGGCTGATTTTAAATTAAAGACAAAGGATTAGGTAATCTATTTTATTATTTGTATGGAACATCGCTTCAGTTAAAATTAAGAGGAAACACTATTAAACTAAGCAGTAGTCTGAGACATTTTTACATGACTCCTAGCTCTTAATAAAAAGATAGCTGTTCGTGTAACTCAGTATAACGCTGGATAGCAATAAAATGTTTTCCTCATTACAATCAATACCTATGAATAGCAAAGACCTGCAGCGTGCCATGGCCTTTCTCAACAGGCAGCCTCACTTGGTGGTAAGGAAAATTGCTATCGTCTTGTATGAAACCATTTTAGCATCACCCTGAGCTTAATAGAGTAGTCTTTCATCGCCTGTTAACAAGCTGAGCTATTGCCAGAAAGTGTTTAAACTGACAAATATTGTCAAGACACTTTCCCTGCAAAGATTATTTTTTTGGTGCATTTAGTGTGTTAACATTAGCTTGAATTCTGTCAAAACATATGTTGATTATTTTATTTAACAAACCAATCAGTCCATTAGTTCAGGGTACAGAAGGTCTCTAAATAACGATAGGTGGATACCAGCGTACCTGTGGTCAGAGCCCATATGCTTGCAGTTAATTTCATCATGGTTTCAGCTGCGTTAAAATGTGGAGCAGATACGAACGTTAAGGGCTGTGTTGTGTAGCCCAGCCTCCTGCTCAGTAGTTGTCACTCCTATGCAATATACAAGTCATTGCTGTTACGGCAACAACCCACATATATCAAATGTGATGGAATGAGAAACGTCTCGTAAAGGCCAGACATACTGATATTCTACAAGCATTTACAGTCATATATGTACTTGCAGCTGCATATGATGCATACTAAGAACAGCATGCAAAAAAAACAGAACAAATGAAGGTACACGCTGTTTATAGAGGTTTTGTGTAAGGTGAACGGTCACGTGAAGAAACTCAAGAAAAGGATCATTCCATTGCTCTGTATTCTGGGAAGGAAAAGATGAAACCTAAAACTGTCCAAATTTGTTAACAGGAGAAGAAAAAAACTTGAAGGCTTTTTGGGAACATACATCAATTTTATGATTTCAGCAGTTGGGAGTGTAATAAAGATGCATTATTTGTGCTGCAGTGACTTTCAAATTGCACAAATGGTCAAGTTGGCTGTGACCACCTGCCCTCCGTTTTTGTAAAGCTTTCACGGGCAGTTAGAGACCGGAAGAGGCAAGAGGACACCCTGCAGAAGGAGACAGGCTGGTGTACGCTGCTGTAGGCAGCTTCCTTCCTGCTTTACTTTATTGCAACCTGAATTCCATAATTTACCACAAGGTAACCCTCTTCATCACTCATGGCACAAAGCTATACTGCCACGTCGTACTTATCCAGCTGCCTACTTTGCTGAGTGCACTTCAGGTAGACCTGGTGGATGATATGTATTATTTTTTGAGTGTCATAGAAGTAGTAGTGGTTTTGCTTCTAAGCCTTACGGTTAGGATTTTATTTTTCAGTAAGCCTGATAAAAGGAAGTCATAGTTTTTATCTTATATGGGAAATGTACTAATTTTATTCTCTGCACGCCCCTGGGAGCCTGTAGCTTCACCAGATTTCCTAGACTGTAAAGTGGAGTTGGATGTGAAGGGGAAGGAAGACACAATTATTAGTCTGGACCCTCTAATTTCAACTGGCTTTCAGGAAATAATTATCAAATTAATTATGTCTCTTGATTTAAGCTGGAACAAACAGTGAATAGGCTCTTTAGATAGAATCTTCTATTTTCATGCAGTCCAGAAGTGACTAAAAAACTCCTTGAAATAAATTAAGGATATTTCATTGAGAGTTACTTTTTCATTCCCCTTTCTAATATAAACTAAATTGTAGCCTTTCTGCGACATGTGGTTAATGTGTGGGGAAAAGTAATTCTTTAAAGATAATTGTTTTTCTGTATGCTCTACGGAATGGCTGGAATACTGTAGTGATTAAAAAGGAGAAAAAAGAACTAATTAAATACCTTTCTTATGCCAGCTGTGGGTTCAAATCCATATTTCTTGCTACTTTTCTCAGGATACGCAGACCTAGAAATAAGGCTTCAGAGCAAGAAAAAAATCTAAACCATAAAGAGATATAGAATCTCACAAAGGGGGGAATTGTCTTCCTTTCATACTTGAAAAATCACACGGAGTCAAAAGGAGGACAGAGCAGTGCTATACAGTCCCCTGAGAAACAGTCCTCCTCTATATCCCAGGGAAGGAGGATTGTGCATCAAAATCAGGCTCACACTACAGCAAGCCTCAATACAAGCACTGTATTAGTTGAGACATGGGGAAAATGAGAGGAGGGAGCAATCAAAAGGGAAAGATACAGGAAACTCCCACTTCATTTAAAACACTTCCACATTGCTAAGTTCCTGAAATAATGCTTGAGATAAGTCTGAAATTTCATGCATTATAATTACACACAGCAAAATAAGATAGAGGTTTTTCAAGATTGTGATCTCCATTTCTCCTTTCCCTGTCTGTGAAATGCCAGCGATGGTTGAATGTACAGCCCTCTAGATCAGGGGACCAAGTTAAACTGAATGCTGTTACTGCATAATAACTATGTTCTTCTTCATAAAATGTTCGTTATATTACGGGCCAAGGGTTTCCTGTTTCCCTGAGCTATGGGATTTAGCACAGTTGTGTTAGTGCTGAGAATTTTATGCAAAACCCAGCAATTTCCAGTAGCTATACTTCTGATATCATTGAGATACCAGAAGTGTTAACTAGCTATACTTTGTGCAGCTTGTGAGAAAAATTTGGGCACACATAATTTAATTTCTAGTTCTTCTTCCTAAGCAGTGTTTGAAAGACACTTTCTAAAATGCCAAACTGATTTGTTTTTTTGGAAGTAAAATACATTTTTGTTAGTTTATTTGTAACCTTTTACCTGAGATACCTCATTTTGAATGTGTAGATGAAAAATGGCCCAAACCAAACGTTCAAAAATAGTGCCTATGTGTACATCAGGCAGATAGAATGTAAAAGGTTAGTATACTGTAAGAAGTTGGCATAGCACTGGGGAGGAGACCAACATTTTTGTCATCTGGTCCTCATGACTGTTTAAAAAAAATGCAGAAAACATTTATATACAATGTACCATAAACCAGTTTGGAAGCAGAAATCTTTTTCTTTGTAATCGCATAATTGTACTTCTGTTCCAAAATATGTTAATCCATACTTGGAAGTTTTGGAGTCTAGTTTGTTATAAGTTCTGAATTGGATTTATAAACATTTACACTTACTTCAAGCAGATTTTTATTTTTGGAGAAGATTCTCAGTGCTAAACAGAAGCATTTTCATTGAAGATTGCATCTGCTGTAAAGGAACAGCAAATGGGTGTTAATATCAGTGAAGATATTTGCACATGGGGGCTTTTCTTGGTTTTTTGTGAAGTTTGCATAAAGTCTCTGGAACATTTCTCAACTTATCTTCCTGCACGAATACATTAAAGCCTTTCCAGAACAGCAAGGATTCTTTCTTGGAGTTTCCATTGTGTTCATAAAATTACCATCAGATTCCTTTTGTTCAAGTAGATCTCACATGATCTTTCTGAATAGCTGCAGAAATAAAATCAAACAGCTTGCTGTCTGCAAAAGGAAAGGATTTGCTGGAAATCTGAGGGTGGCCCTAGCAAAAGAGTAATGCTCGAAGTCCGAATGCAGATCAAGTAACAATCTCAAAAGTGTGGGGAACAGGGACAAACATAGGATCTCTGTCTTCTGAGAACTGGACTGAATCTCTTTATTAAATCCTTGTTAGATTGCTTTTGGCTGCATGCAGGTGAAACGTCATTATTTAAAAGAAAAACAACAAACAAACAAAAGCTCATTGCAGTTTCAAGTACTTTGTGGTCAGTCTGTGGTTTATGCTGTTTTATGCATTTAACTGTAAGCAGTGTAGCTGTCTGAAGAGAGGGATATGCAAACAATTCTATGGTTTGGAAGCAGATAACTAAAATCTACAATATACATTTATTTTCCTGCTTCAGTCGTTCAGTCTCTTTTGGAGAAATAATTTAACGGTGCGATTACAAAAAAATGTATACACAATTTAATGTTAACCAAGGTAATGCTGAGGTCTGCTAGGAAGGAAGAGGATTTATTTTGGAGTCTGTTTATAAAAATGTGTCCTAATTAATATCTCAGGATTGTGTCTGGAATTCAGTTTCCTGTTTTGACTTCCAGTTTCACAGAATCTGCCTGTGTGAGAGCTGAATCTCTCAAAAATGCTGACATTAATTTTCAGGCTTTGAACCCAAGCTTTTACTGTGGGGAGTTGAATTAGGGCCTATAAACTGTATAGGTTGTGGTGACACACCGAAAAGATGCAGTAGCTTTTTCTAATAAGGGCTTGTGTTTTCAAATACTTGACACTTTTTGAAGCTTTATAAATAGTCTCTTTTTTTTAATTGCCCTCTGATTTGTGCTACTGAATGCAAACCTTGTCTGGACAAACAAAAATTCTGATCCTCTCTCTTCATCTGGAAATATTGAATGAAAACAGAACCCCTTTTACTCTTAGGTAAATGTCCAGGCTTTCAAACAGGTTGTGGGGAGAAGTTTAAGGGCCAGCCTTGCACTGACAGTTTGAATTTAATGCTGGTAAGGAGCATGCTGTCTTGTTGCATTGCGTCTAGAAATGGAGTTGCACTAATAAGCCGCAAAACCTCTGCTGCTTTTCTGTTCATTTTCACGTAAGGATTGCATTTCATTGCTATCTCAAAATCTGTAGCTTTCAGTTCTCAAGCAGATTTATGCCCTTCGTATAGTCTGCAGTTTAGCTGTGATAGAAGTATAATTTATTAATATGAATACGATTTTGAGCAGTGATCATGCTGGAAAACCTTGTTGGAACTGTGTGACTACTGGGCTTCTGAATTTGCTGTCTAAAACCAGAAATTCACATCTGGTATCTTCAAGGTCAGACATCTGAAGCAGTTATAGTGTTTTGTGTTGATGAAATATTGCAGTAGTAGTATATAAACGATGATTAAGTGTTATTGACAGTCATTGGTAAATTATTGGCTTGCTTTTACTGCTACTGCTAGAAAGCTTCAATTTCTGCAGACTTCTTACAGCACATTCTTTCTTATGAGCAGATTCACATACTGCATAATAGAACAAAATATTCTCCATGCCTCTTCTGCCAGTCACCCACTCTTCTTTTACTCATGCAGTCTTCCAGAATTGTCCATTTTCTGGTATTTTCTAGGTACGTCACATTTGTTCTGACAGATGTGCTACATCTGTACTACAAGTTGGTGCCTTGAACACCTTGCATGATTCACTATGTTTCTTAAATGTAGATGGTGTCAGGAGAATTAACCAGTCAGAACTACAAGATATGTTCATTAAAGCCATGATCATAGAAGTGCAGTGAGCAGATCTTTATCCATCTGTCAAGAAAGAGACCTAAAACCAGCTCCTTGGGAATGCTTTGGATTCCCCAGTGCAAAGCTGTGTTTTATAGTCACTGAAAGACACGTCTTCATCCCCCAACCCTATCATTGCAAGCTCTGAAGCTGATCCAGGAATTTTCTAAGTAGAGAATGGTTTGTTGCGCTTTGGATATTCTGGAAATTGTGCCGAGGAAATAAAGCACTTCTTAGCATGTCGCAATACCCACTTACAAATCTGCTAAGCATTCCTGGATGAAAAACCCTGGCAATCACCCCTAGCTTAAATCTGTTGAAAATAAAAAGGGGGGAGGAGGGGGGAAGGGGGGGAGTTTGTTACCATGCTGTCTATTTTGCATGTTGTAAATGTTTCTAAAACCTAATCAATAAATGAAAGAAAAAATGCTTTATTTTCTCACATCAAGGTTAAAACTGAAAGGTGTCTCTATGTCTGTGCGCATTACATAGAGGATATATTTTCTACATGCCGTTCAGGTTCATTTTGGGAAAGAAGTGCTTCTTGGCGAGAGTGTTATCTTTATAACTAATCTCCTTTCTTGAATGTCGATAGGACTTTGGATAGATTTACTTGTTCTCCTTCAGTTCTTTCCGCCTTATTAACTTCTGCTTTTGTTAGGACTTCGTTTTACTGTCCCTCCACCAGAAATAGACATTTCCTTAAGGGAGCAAATGCAGCTTTGATGGGTCAGGTATCAATTCCTGCATTTGATGGTCACCTCTGAGTGAATGAGGTGGGGTGTCACACTGCCCTCATACCTGGTGACCTGCTGAGAAGCGTGTCAATCCAACAAACATCCACTTACGTCTTGTATCAGTCTATGTACTAAGAATACATTTGATGCAAACATGTATAGGGAATAATGTGTGTAGTCATTACTGAGTCATGACTGTTCCTAGACACAGTGGTAACTAGCCACTTTGAGAAGACAACAAATTTATATCCTTGTCAATCTCCATCATATTTTTTCTAAATATACCGCTTCTGAGTCCCATAAGCTCGTAATGAATCTAAAACCTATGAGAAAGCTATAAGGTTAATAACACTGAGGTATGGGTCAGCACAGCATATTGCATTTTCCATACTGCTAATGTGAATAACCATAATTCAGTCTAAAGGTGTCACAAATGTTTAGATGTGAAATAAAGCCATAGTTTCACTTAAGCAGTAAGAGCATGAAAAAAGGCCTCAACAAGACAGATGAGGTAGAGTAATGATGAATGACAGCACTAAATACAGTAAGATTCAGCTGGAAAGTGAAAGAGATTACAGCATCTTTCATTTCTACTGTCCCTTCTTTCCTTTTTGCCTTTTTCTCTGCCAGCCGGGTAAAATGGGAGCATCCATATAGTGCACTGTGCAGCCCTGTATTTCCCACCCAGTGCCCTCCACCAGTCGGTCCTGCAGCTGGGTAAATTCTGCCATCTGTAATTATTCTTTCATGATCTGTTATATGGGAAATGGTGCATTCCAGCCAGTAAGGCATAAAATTAATGACTTTACTGTTTCTGTTGACAGAATTACCCTCAGATTAATATTATTTTCAGTAGGGTAAAAGTTCTGCTAAGGCAAACTGAGATTTTGTATGCCCTCAGATTCTGAAAATGAAGACTACTTTTAAGAAGAGTTTTTGAGAAGATGCCCCTTAAATTTATTACAGATGAAATTTTCTCAAATTTTCTATCTGGTTCCTATCTTTAAAAAAATTTTGTTGGTCAAGAGACTCTAATTAATGACCTTATATATGATTCTGAATCTTTGTAATGAGCAGATGGTAACTGATACTTATGTCTGGTAATAAGTCAAGAATCTTATATTATGCTATTTAAATATATCAGAGAGAAAATTTTTGGATCCAAAGTCTACTTTAAACTGATTTTCATTGTTTCTCTATGTGATGAATCTGTACGTTGGAATCTTGTGATAAAAAGCTTTTTAAAAGTTACATCTTAACTGTGTTGCTGGAATTAATTCTTCTGTAAATGGTATAACAGTGTTAGATCCAGTATTATTTCCATAGTGGGGGGTGTGTGTGTGTTGTGTTTTTGTTTGTTTGTTTTTAATTATTATTATTTTCTCCAGACTTTTAATAAGCATGCTGAGGTAGATCTCATTTTTTTTCATTATTGTTCTATGTGCAAGACACGGTATAAAAATGTGCCTTGATATAAGGAAGGTAGATGCTTCAAAGATGTGGAATAGCAGATACAGAAATGCTATCTCATAAAAATATAAAAAAAGGATTATTTTAATTAATAAAAAGGTTAAGAATTGAGTGACAATAATTAGTTACACTGAGTTTTTGGATCAACCTAATGCTTCAATTTAACATGGCTCAGTTGGTAAAATAGGTGTGGTAACACAGTTCTGTAAAAATACTCTCCCAACCAACTATGCAGCATCATTTTCCAGATGCCATAGTAACATAATTGTATTTCTAAGGACTCAAGTGACCAAAGAATGCCTAAGATTGAAGCTCCAATAACATTGAAAAAGAGATGGTTCGTCAGCAAGGTGACTGAAGAAAGATGAGGCTTCCCCAGTCATCTAGAGAATGGAAAAGTCTTACAGAAGCACAGGAGCTAGACATGTGTATAGATTTTCTGAAAGGATATCTATCCTATTTGAAAAGTTAGGTTATAAATGAAACTACATTTTTTTCAAGGAATGCTCTTAGGTACCCGTTCCTAAGTAGCAGATGTGAATTTAATTTGGATTTGCTGAGGACAATTTGGTTATCACCTATGCGGACTGCAGTCAAAGATCATGACTGACTACAAGTTTGGAAAGGTACTCTTTGTCCTTTGCTATGTCTGTATAACCTGGGAAGCTGGAAAATGATTGAGCTATCCCAGAACTAGTTGGAAACATGATTGCTTCAAATTTATACATGAAAAGAGCAAGGAAAGAATAACACTTCTGGTGATCTGAGGGGGAAAAAGTTCACTAAATTCTTAAAGTTAGTTTGAATTCTCATGAATGCCATTGGGTGCCCAAGTACCGAAATTGCATATTTTAGGAAGCCAGTCAATCACATTCCAGCAGTGCTTTCAATCTGTACTTTTCACTTTATGCTCTAAGTAGAGGAATGAAGTTGTACTTAAAGGAAGACTATAAACATTCTGATTGCCTGGAACGGGAGTGATAGATTTTATGTTGTACATCTTTGCAGAGAGTTTTCTCAGGGATCCTTCCCCTCCACAGTATTTTAGGGTTTTATGGATTGATTACTAAAGCTAAAAAAAAAAAAAAATCTGTTTGAGAACCATTTTTGCTGCATCTTGCTCTTCTGTCAAATTGATATATGGACTTTAGTAATAGGAACTTTAGAGATATGTGAAAAAGGACTGTTCAAACTCTTCATTCCCTAGTGTAAAGTGCATACAATTATTTTAATATGTCTTTGCTTATTACAGAGAAGAGTGTTATAGAGAAGTGAATAAGCAGGTGAAACGGCATTTATAAAGGATGGAGAAAAGAATGGTGCACCAATGAAGACACAGGTTCAGAATCTGGGGAAGGCACAGGCTGTGTATTTGGGTATGAAAGGCTGTGTCAAAACATTTGCTGAAAGAGTCTGCAAGGTGGAGAGATATCCTGAATAGAAGGAAGTAGAGCTACCACTCGAGATAAGTCTTAGGTTTTGTATCTGAGTGGGAGGATGGAATTATTCACAGACATATAGAAAAGAAACAGTAAAGAGCTCTCAGGCTGAGCAGTAAAATTAAGAGTTCTCTTTGAGCCATTATTATCTTAAGCCAATAGTCAAGAACTTCTTGAAACATATCAGACTGTTATGTTAAAGCAAAATTAGAGAAGTAGGAATAAAAGCAGAAAGGAGTAATCTCAGAAGCTGAAGGATGACTGTATTGCAAGAAAAATCTTGTGTCAGAAGTGTTTGAAAAATAGGAGGATGAAAAGTAAGTCTTGATTCTGCTTTTGGCTAAGAAAAAGCATAGGGAATCTTTCTGGGAAAGTTGTGTCCATGGAATACAAGGACAGAAGTCATGCTGAAGCAGAGGAACTCCAGACACAAAGTATAATTAGAGAAAAATATGAACTCAGCGATAACTGTAAAAGAATAATTAAGATGCTGGGAATGTAGGTGGTTGATTATGACTTGTTTCTGTTGCTTTTTTTATAAAACAGAAATGACTGAGGGTTTGGATAGATATGCTTTGCCTAAAGAAATTACCGTATCTATCTTTTGTCTCACTTCCACTCTAACACTATAAGGAGGACTAGAAAATAGCTTTTGCAAGTCTTAGTTTTCCTTATATTAATACTGCAGCTCCAGGGTCCAGAGCACTATTGAATACACTAGGATTTAAAAATAAAAATAAAAATATATATCTATGTCACCTTATCTGCAATAAGAACATAAGAGTGATAGCACTGGATCAATCTGAAGAGACATGTAGTATAATACTGTACATCTGAAAGCCACCACTATCAGATGCTAAAAGAAGAGTATGAGATCAAGGGAGTATACAATGATGTCCCTGACTACTTGCCCAGCCTCCAGCAATGTATAGGTCTTGTGTCTTTTTTTTTCTAATAGTTCTTAATTTAATTTTTCTTCCATGATTGAGGCAACGTTGCATTTCACATTACAGTAAATTTGATGATGGGGCATAGCCCGACATAATCATAGAATCATAGAATTGTTAAGGTTGGAAAAGACCCTTAAGATCATCGAGTCCAACTGTTAACCTATCACTGCCAAGTCCACCACTAAACCATGTCCTCAAGCACCACATCTACCCGTCTTTTAAATACCTCCAGGGATGGGGACTCAACCACTTCCCTGGGCAGCCTGTTCCAGTGCCTGACTACCCTTTCAGTGAAGAAGTTTTTCCTAATATCCAACCTAAACTTCCCCTGGCGCAGCTTGAGGCCGTTTCCTCTCGTCCTATCACTTGTTACTTGGGAGAAGAGACCGACCCCCACCTCGCTACAACCTCCTTTCAGGTAGTTGTAGAGAGCCATAAGGTCTCCCCTCAGCCTCCTCTTCTCCAGACTGAACAACCCCAGCTCCCTTCCACTCATTTCTGTGTGGAAAAGACAGCTACAGATTGAAGCTAACATCTACCTTGGTTGTGATCCTACCTAACCTCTTGTTGCAAACACAGAACTTTCTCTTACAAATACTTGACTCAGTCCATTTCTCTTTGCATGATTTCCTTGTATAAAGTACTGTTCTTTTTTGCTTACTATGATTTGCCATGATCAAAATAGGCAGGAGGGATGACAAGATTTCAAAGGGTGATAAAAGCTTAGGATTTTGTGCCTTTGTTTTGTGAAAGGTGATAAAGTAAGGGATAGTTCTTTTTGGAAAAGATTCTGTCACCACACATTGTTTTTTTTTATAGCTTTATAGCTTTGAACTTTAATAACTGTGTGGTTACACAGCTAAGTACCTCTCAGATTTCAAGGATTTGGTCTGAGAATCAATATTTTAGTGTCAGACTTTCAAACCTCTTTCTCAAATCTTAGGTCTTAGAATAAAACCCCTAAACAGTTGCATGACATAAGGCACATAATATTGCTTCTGTCTTGAAATGTTATGAATCTTTTTTTTTAAAGGGAATTTGAGTGTGTCATTGGAACTTTTTTTAGGGTTTTTATTGAGTTAGTTAGTTTTATTTTTGAAAAATTTGTTAGAACTTAAGCTGTAGCATTTCTCATGAGTGACTTTCTGAGTGTCTTTTTGAAAAGCAAACCCATTATTTTTTCTTCAGCCAACTGGCTTTCCAGAATTGGTATTCTACTATATAATATTCTACTATACAATGCATGTAATGTGCCTTCTGAGCACATGATGCTTGAATATCATGTAACAGCAAATTCTACCTTCTATTTTACTTTGGTGCAGTTGATATTTTTTTTGACAGGGAAATTCAATGTAGTTCATTGAAAGTATTATATGGTAAAGACTAGGAGGGGTGAAGAGTAATGCCTGTTTTTGGAAGTCTGCCGTGTCGTCTTTGCTTTGCCATAAAAAATATGTGTCCATTGCCCCCAAAGTCAGGATTTACTGACAGTCCGACTTAGTATCTTAAGGATTGCTTAGGATCTTCCACATTTTGTCAGGGAAGGTTGCACTGGGCTAAATTAAAAAAAAGGTAAGTCCATAAAACTGCTCAATCCCTTTTGAGCAAGATGTGACAGAAACAGCACTAATCCGTGTCATTGATAGCAGATATGCCTGTACTTGAGTGAAGTCCATTTTGGTATTGATAAACTAACTTAGTCACATTGATTGTGAAATGGTTTTGAAGCCATACGCTTGCAAGTTTGACTTTGTTCACACTACTTCAAAGAAGCAATATGGCTAATGCAGTCAGAAGAAGATTGGTTTGGTTTGGTTTGGTTTGGTTTGGTTTGGTTTGAACTTCCTGAAATACTAATTCGGTCATGGAAAAGAGGGCTGACTTTAGCTGAGTTATATCCCCATATATACTATTTGGTCCAAATTAGCTGATGCAGAGAAACACCATGTTGAACAGTAAATCTGTTTGAAAAATATACCTCTCAACACGCCAAAGACCAAAATGCCAGCTGTAATGTGGAACACAGAATCAGAATGAAAGACACATATTATTAAGGCAGAAAATCTAAAAATGGTCTGGGATTCATTCTTTCATTAAAAAAACAAAACGCTCTTTCTGTAACTTCAGTTTAAAAATCTTTATTTCTGATACAAATAATTCTTAACGGTAGAAGTAAGGAGAAAGCAAATATAGTGGGGCATGCACATACCTTAGGGACTAAAGATTACTGTGTGACTAACATGACCTTCTTTAAGTGAACATGAAAAATGTGACTCCCAAATTTTGCACTCACTAGAATGCAAAATAGTCTATGTAGCTGGAAAAATACATTACCAATGGCTGAAGTAAAAATCAGTGCTGCAATCTAATGTAACAGTCATTGCAAAATAATTCGTGAAGCTGTCACAAACAAAGGAAGGATAATTTCTAACATGTGCATAAGTTATTTGAAGTGCCTCTAGTAAATGTTTTTACTTACAAGAAAAATGGAATTTGGGCCCATTTATTTCCATATATCTTAAGTTCATTCTTTGGTGATATTGAATCATTTTGTAGTTTCACTATATTCAGCCTGTTTCAGGGAATTTTTATGTTAGCTGCAAGACAATACTTTAGATTAGTTTGTGCAAGTTGATAATATTTGATTGCATTTTATTTACAGAATATGTTTGATTTATAAATAGCTTTGTTATGAATGCCATAGCAGATATAGACTTCATTTATGATATTTTTTCTCTTTGAGTTATCTTAAACAATTATTTTACTGTAATATGTACAGAATCTATAAAACTACTAACCCACAATTTGATGAAATCCTGAAATCATTAGGAAACTCCTTACAGGCATCAGAGAACCTGCCAAAGCCAGTGAAGAGTCTTACCACACCTGGAAGTCATTTCTCCAAGGCAGGCAGCCTTGTTTGGCCTTTCACCAGTTTGGTGAGAATGATCTGAAACTGTAATTGTGATTTAATGTTTGCTCATGCCCCTTTTACAATATTTTACAACCTCTGGAAGCTGAAGTGGTTAACTATAGGAGGATACTAAGGCCCCTGGCTCATGTTTGCAGACATTTTGCAAGATGACTAAAAAAGGTTTATTTTCTCCTTTGCTGCCATACCTAACACTTGGCTTTACTAATGTAAAGTGCCGTTGTTTTCAATTTAGAAAATGCACGGGGCTGTGAACAGCAGAGGCGTAGGAAGGTTTCCCTTTCTGCTTTTCCTTGTGTAACTTCTAGCAGAGAGGAGCGTACAGCCAAGATGGTCACCACTTCAGCGGTTTCAACACGTCCCATTTGCAAGCATTCACCGTGGAAGCCTGAATCCTAGTTTTTAACTCCCTAAAAGAATGCTATGGTTTTGAAGGATGCTGAATTCTCAGGCTCTCTCTGCTCTAGTATATGTATATGTTGAGGGTCATTCTGCGGCAGTAAGGCCACCAGTAGAGGAAGACCACATCCAGGGCATCACAGCCCAGCTCCGCAGTCACGCATGCTCCTGGGGAAGTGGTCAGAAGAATGCCAGCTGGCACAGGTGAAAGCCGTGACAGCAGCCATCCTAATCCTTTCACAGCATGGACAAGCAAATGATCAATTATTTGATAATTTCAGAACCTGAGTCTCAGCTAGTAGTTATTAGCAATAATTTCTAAACTTTAGCTTTGCTTTATGTATTACATGAGCATACTAGTAGTGAAGACATGCACCCTATCACGTACTGCATACCTCAGAGTAATGTATGGGGCACTGAGAGACTGCTTTAAAAGTTGGTAAGCCTGTAACGGTGAAGTCTTGTTGTCTATCACATTTTTCAGTCACCAGAAATTATTATATTGTGTTCTTCCACACCCCCCCCACCCCAACAGCCTTTAGGGGGAATGTGTTTATTTAAAAATGTATTTGGAGGAACTATTCAAGGTTTAAAAAAACCAAACAAACCAAACAAGCTACACCCAAAAGGCTTTACTGCCATTACACAGAACAATAAAGTCCTTCCTCGGTTATTTCATAGAATCATAGAATGCTTTGGGATGGAAGGGATCTTTAAAGGCCATCTAGTCCAACCCCCCTGCAATGGGCAGGGACATCTACAACTCGATCAGGTTGCTCAGAGCCCCATCCAGCCTGGCCTCGAATGTTTCCAAGGATGGGGCATCTGCCACCTCTCCGGGAAACCTCTTCCAGTGTTCCACTACCCTCATTGTAAAAAATTTCTTCCTTATATCTAGTCTGAATCTATCCTCTTTTAGTTTAAAACCATTACCCCTTGTCCTATCGCAACAGGCCCTGCTAAAAAGTCTGTGCCCATCTTTCTTATAAGCCCCCTTTAAGTACTGAAAGGCCGCAATAAGGTCTCCCCGCAGCCTTCCCTTCTCCAGGCTGAACAACCCCAGCTCTCTCAGCCTGTCCTCATAAGAGAGGTGTTCCATGCCTCTGATCATTTTTGTGCCCCTCCTCTGGACCCTCTCCAACAGGTCCATGTCCTTCCTCTGCTGAGGACCCCAGAGCTGGACGCAGGACTCCAGGTGGGGTCTCACCAGAGCGGAGTAGAGGGACAGAATCACCTCCCTCAACCTCCTGGCCACGCTTCTCTTGATGCAACCCAGGATATGGCTGGCTTTCTGGGCTGCGAGAGCACATTGCTGGCTCATGTCCAGGCTTTCATCTTATCAGCACCCCCAAGTCCTTCTTTGCAGGGCTGCCCTCAATCCCTTCATCCCCCAGCCTGTATTAACACTGGGGATTGCCCCGACCCAGGTGCAGGACCCTGCACTTGTCCTTGTTGAACCTCATGAGGTTTACAAGGGCCCACCTCTCCAGCTTGTCCAGGTCCCTCTGGATGGCATCCCATCCCTCAGGTGTGTCAACTGCACCACTCAGCTTGGTGTCATCTGCAAGCTTGCTGAGGGTGCACTTGATCCCGCTGTCTATGTCATTGATGTAGATACTGAACAGCACTGGCCTCAGTACGGACCCCTGAGGGATGTCCTGGCAAGTAACAGGTTAAATAACACTCTGCTTTCTGCCCCAGATTCCTGGCTTGAGAGTTTTTAAGAGGTATTTTATGTGTTTCAGGTGCTAAAAATTGTCCTTGAGCTGCTCAGAGTGGATGCTCTAGTGACTAGGTCTTTCTCTATTCCTAAGTAAGAGCATTTCCTTCTTTCCTTCCTTCCTTCCTTCCTTCTTTCCTTCCTTCCTTTCTTCCTTCCTCCCTCCCTTCCTCCCTTCCTTTCTTCCTTCCTCCCTCCCTTCCTTTCTTCCTTCCTCCCTCCCTTCCTTCCTTCCTTCCTTCCTTCCTCCCTCCTTCCCTCCCTCCCTCTTGTCTTGTCCCTTCATATCCTATGAGAGACAGGGGACACTGTTGGTGACTGAGTAATTTTCTTCCATCTTACTGTTTCTCAGTAACATTTTAAAATGTATGTATACGTGTATGTATATTTTATACAAACGCGACTATATATATGACATTTCATATGTGTATATAAATAAACATAAACACACACACACATATATCAAATATTATATGTATAAAATGACAAAAATATATACACAAAAAAGTCCTGACTTCAGGCTTCTTTCGCCAATAATTCATCTTCTAAAAATGAAATCAGCAACATTTTGTATACCATATCGTGAGGAATATTAAACATTGGAGGTAATTCCATTGACTTGTGCCACGTTTAGTCTGTATGCAGGAGCCAGGGCAGGTAGGAAAGCGCAGTTAGGTGTGCAGTAAGAAGACACCCTCATCCACCCGTATTTGCTGTTAGTTTAGGAGCTCTTTCTGCAGACTCTAGGAACCAGAGCAATCAGACAGACTGGATGAAGACTGTATTGATTATAAACCAAAGGATAAGACGTAGGACTAGGTGGAATCTCCTTCTGTACCATATGTTCAGACTACTATAATGAGAAGTTTTAAGATGCCAGGAGTTCTCCTCCATTTTCTGGAATTCTTGGAAAACTCACCTCAAATTCTCTCTTAACTAAAAGTACTTAGTCTAAACTTTCTAGAGTTCATGCCACCATAATCATGGATATCATAAGCAGCGCTCTGTTCCTTTCAATTCATTAACAAATTTTAGCTTTTGAAGTACAAAAGTATCTACTAAGTGGTGAGTTCAGTTCCTTCTGCAGATTTGCTGAGAAGTGTAAAATCACATTACTAAAGAGTCAGAGAAGTGTTGAAGTGTTAGAAATTACTTGTATTTTTATATCTCCATCCTAAACCAGAAGATATACTTTGAGAAAATTGTCTGCCATCTATCGGTTCTGTTTGAATTTATAAGGTGTGGCATAAATAAGTGGCCATAAGAAGGGTGAAGCATTTAAAGCAATGAAAATCTTTAAATAGGGATCTAGACAAGCCGAATTCATCTGACTTGCAATCGTAAAAACTATGGAGTGCTGCTAAAACAAATGATCTGAAAAAATGAAAAAGTATAGATATGGGGCAGGAAACCAGGTATTGAAATTGTCTTGTGAGGTAACTTACTTGAGTTCTACTTTCCATTAGCAAAACTGAGTGATTGTTACATTTCTACATATTCAGGAGTTGGTAAATATGTTAACATATTTTTTCCCAATGCCATGCAAGAATATCCATTTAAAAAGCATTTTATGCATACCCTCTTGTATGATTTTTAGATATAATTTCTTTTTTTCTGTATTGATATCTTTAGGTTGAATTAATCAGAACTTAGAATGAAAAGTAAAATAGTTCTGCATTGGATCGTATGGTTTAATAACAAGAATAGAAAAAATAACTTATTTTATTCCATTCTAGCTGTACTGAAATAAATGTCCAGTTTTACAATACCTGCATATATTCAGATTTTCTGAGGTTTAGTTCAGTAAAAGGAGCCATTTCAAAATGCAAAGTACTGGTGTAAAAACATTTGCATCAGAGATTAGGATAAGCAGGCCTCTAACATGGCTCCAAAACATTACAGTATCTACAATTTATTTTCCTGTTTTTGGAGCTACTGAGATTACTTTAGGGATGTTTTTAGACATGCACTTAAATTTTATTTCTAGTAATGCTGCTTTCTAATCTGATATACAATACAATCTTAAAAACACTACAAAGATACATGTCTACATGAGAGTACATTTAATACTGTTGTGCATACACTGTGAAGCAGATGGTATTTTCAGTAAGTTATTCATGAAGGATATGCTTTGCATCATCACTTGAAAGAATTAGTAACTTGTGTGCTAGTCATATCCTGTTAAAATCCTTTTTCGCCCTTTTGTTCTTGGTATAAGTGTCCAATGGAATAAAATTAATCCCCTCAACCATATGTGTTATGCAGCACAGAGATCATAATATGATTTTTTTTACTTTTTCAAAGTAACTTTTATCATTTTTTTTCTGTATATAATTCATGATTTAGTGAGCATATGGTAGTTGAAGTCCTACAACTTTTCTTTTTTGACTAGTTTTAAAATTAATGTCATCCTTTTGATCATCAAAAATCCGTGAGATTCTAAGAGATACTTGAAAATGCCTTATTCCCTAGCAGTGTTTTCAAAAAAATGCTATAAATTGATTTCACATCTTCTAAACATATTGTTGAAGTGAGTAATATGATAAAGTGAGCTTTATTGCTAACCCCAATATGTGACTTTTAGCAGAAAGAGCAACAATCTGTCTAATGTGGACAGCTAAAATACTGTAGGTATGTAATATGGTGATTTGAGAAAGCGACACTGTCTGGGAGGCTTAGCTAAATAGGAACTTATTTCTATAGTTGAAAGAAAGTCTTAGAAAACTTTTGTTAGTGCCTTGGGCAAGTTGTCCTCTGGTTGTGAAGTCCACTGCGTTGCCTCCCACTGCATGAATGAACACAGGTTTCCTTCTGCGAGCTGCACTACCTATGGATCTCTGCCAGAAGTGGCTCTCAACCTGCAGGACCTATTACCTGCAGCAATAACCTAACAAACATAGTCGTTATCATTTGCAAGCAGAAATAACGTGCCCTTTCCAGCTGTTTTATTTGGAATGACGGGTTTCAAGCTCAGTGCCATCCTCCCTAATTAGGAGGCCTTGAAGATCTTAGCCTTGGAGTTGTTCAAGCAAAAGGTGTTCTCCAGCACAAACATATTTTATCTGCAATACAAGTATGCTTTCCTGGTCTAACTGCAGTTAGTTATTATAGAGACATACACAGTTAGCTTTGGGCAAACACCATGAGCAGCATTTGTATTCAAGACAATAGGCACTCATCAGTATAAATTCCTGTCTACTATGCAAGGTGCATCTTTTGATCTTTTAGAAAGAGCTGGAAAATTGGATGGTATTTGCAAAAGTCTTTCAGCTGAGAAATGTCAATAAAGTAATCGTGTTGAGACCAGTACATGGAATTGACTTCTTGGAGGGGCCACAGGGATGGTTACAGGTGCAGGAATGAATTGTGTAGCTCTTGATTACATAGACCAAAGTTCACCGATGAGAAATTGTGCACAGGCTCAGCGTCTCCAGGCTGTACCGCAGTCTCTCATTTGATGTGGCGAATTGGAGTGGAAATACTGGGATACAGTTTTTCACACTTCTTTATGCAGTGTGTATGGAAATGCTTTGTAAATACTTTGCCTTCAGCACACTAGTAAATACCTAAAGGCAACAATGAAGTGTGATTGCACTGTTACGCTTGGTGCATGTTAACAAATGGGAGTAAATGCATAACATAATGCCTTAACTGAAATGTTCTTTCACAGTCTGGCTCCCCACAAACACTCTTCCTCTGCGGATTTTTGCAAATTTGCAGTGTTTAATGTGTCTCTCTGCAGGTCACTGCTCCCTATCCACACTACTTCCATAAATAAATAGAAATAATTGCCAGTGGTTTAAAATTATTATCATTCATCTAGTGCATGTGTTTGTTGTTAATCCATTAACTTGACAACATTACTGTTGTTTTTGTTTTTGGGTTTTTTTAAATAAATCTGGAAGAAGCAATCTAATGAGTATACGTAAGTCTTTTCTCCTTCTTAGACATTGCTACTTTGAATGCAACATTCTTCAAAGTTTATTCTTTTAAGAATCCTATAAAAATGTCAGGATGTTTGTGAAGTACTAACACAAGTGCTGTACTCAGTGCAGTATTGCAGAATTGCCAGGGTAAGCTGATGGTTCATTAAAAGGCTGGTTTTAATATAGCAGAGAAGAATCAAGAAGTGGAAATGAGAAAATAATCCAAATGGAAATACAGGGGAAAGGAAAAAAAAAAAGGGGAACATGTAATATCAATGCTTCCTTGATAAGAAGGTGAGCGTATCCTATGTAGGAAGGAGAAAGTGGTAGATTGGTGAGTCCACTGCTAGAAATACAAAATACAGGTTTTCCTGATATGAAATCTTCAATTTTACTGATTGATATGTGTCTTCTATGCTGTTCCTGGAGCAGCCAGCAGCATGTGGAAATGTAACAGTGCTTACTTGAGCTGAGGAGAAGCACTTCAAAATAATCTCTGTTATATCTTCCTGTAATTTTCAGTGAAGTATTTCTCAGGAAAGGGATGCTACAATAGCTATTGAAGATACTGCATTTCTAAAGATGACATCTAACACTTGAGATTGACTCTTTTTTTTTTTTTTTGGTAGTACAGGAGATCTTTTTGGTTATGGCATGTACCCATTGATTCTTTGAGATTTTCACGTGTGAGTTCTCGAATAGAATTTTTTCATGTTTTTATTTTGGTTTCTGTAAGTATTAAGCAAAGCTAATGGTTAAAGAATAGCAAAAACCAGAAGATGGGTATTGTTTTACAATACTTGGTGATTTCAAAGCACGGGACAGTGACGTAAGAATATATGTAGGGATGTATCAGATTAGACCAAATGTTCAGCCAGCTCATATCTTGACTAAAACAGATTAATAATAGGGTATTGACAGCCTAGGGAACAGTCTAAGCTGAAAGCAGCATTGCACAGAAATTTTCCCAGGATTTCCTGCACCATAATGGTAGGTTTGTATTTCATGATTCCCAGATGGGCTTTTCTCCCATTAATTTGTCCAGTCAGTTTTGGAACCTTTGTGAAAAGTTCACAAAGAGTTCCTTACCTTATTTTCATGTTATGTGAGACAAGTTATGTCTCCCTTCCTTTCTTCCTTCCTTTTTTTGGGGTTGTTTGTTGTTGTTTGTTTTAATCGTAACTCATTCCCTTGCTCCGTGTATCAGAAAAGAGAATGAATGGTTTATATGCACCTTCTCCAGACCGCTGAGAATTTAATAGACCTCTGTTATACCCCTCTCCTCTGTTTGTCTCTCATCCAGGCTGGAGCATCCTTGACGGTTTTATAGTTCCAGCTGCAGAAAACCTCTAAAGAAGCCTAATATGTTAAGTGCAGTTTAATAATCCAAAAAGTCAAACTGCGTATTTTAAGCAGCTGAATAGAAAAAGGTGTCTGTGGACTTCCTAGGGTTCTCCCGGGCCTTAGCCGATTTTGCGCATTTCAAGTTTACTCAATACTTGGTTGCTCATTTAGGAAGTGTATACATCTTTGAGTCTATCCTTTGTAATTCTTCCCAGAAATATAGGTTTGATAGTAAGAAACAGAAAATCTAAATGATTTAAATGTAATCTTTCTGGTAATTTAAAATAAAAAAAAAATCAAGAGTCCCTTAACCATGCTCTTCGACATGCACCTATCCAAATAGGGCAAGATCACCTTACATACATTGAAGTTTATTAACTGACTCTGACAGGCGCGCTCCCCCGCGCCCCGAGGGTCGGGGCTCGTAACATGGCGCTCAGCGCCCTTTCGCGCCTCATTCTCGCGCCCTTTGTGCCCCGCCGCGCCCCCGCGCACGTACGCCCTCGGCACGGGGAGCAGGCGGGGCGGCGCCTCCCGGCCGCCGGGCAGCGCCCGCGCCCGTGAGGCGCCTGCGCGCGGAGAAGCTTCTGGGTCGCGACCGGTGATGGCCACGGCGCGGGTCCCGCCCCGGGCATAAACGGGCGCCGCCGGAGGCCCCCTAGGAGCGGCCTTGTCAGAGCAGCGGGTCGGTGTTTGAAACCTCTCCCCTGGGGTTGGGACGCCGCCTGAGGAGACCTCCCGGGGTGGAGTGTCCTCGCCGCCTCCGGGTGAGTGGTTTTCTTCTGGATACCCTTGGGTGAGCCCTCGCCCCCCAGCCCGGGGTGAGCGATTGCACCCTCTGGGTACCCACGGGAGGGAGAGAGGTTTTCCCCCTCGTGAGTGAGCGTGTGTGCGCACCGTGGGTCATCGTTGTCCTGTGTACTGGTGTGTAGTAACAGTGGCCTGCCCGACTGACACCTCGAACCTGTTGCTTGTTAAACGTTACCGGAGTGACGATTGATTTTGGTTTACCCCTGTTTCTCATTGGTTTTGGTTGTTCTGTGCAATAAAGTTTTTCTGAGTTTGTCCTTAGTTTCGGTTGGTCTTAGCGTCCCTCTGTGGCACTGACATGCTATGCTGTTAACAGTGACACTTCCTAACTTGATGTTACTGACAGGGGCTTTATTAATTCCTTTGTTTAGGCTTGATTTTTGGAAACTTTTCTCTGCGTTTGTGTGAAAATGTAAAGGGAAATTAATGATGAGAGTAGGAGGAGTGAAAAAACGGACTTTGTTAGCTTTTAAGGTTTGAGGTTGTTTTACAAGATGGAGTAAAGCAGAATTAGGGAGATGACATTTCTTGGCAGATGTCACGCAGGATTTACCATTTCCTGACACCTAGCTTTGTGCTGAATCTTGTAAAACAAATACTAGTTAGCTCTCAGTTAGCAATTTTGAGCTGGATTTTAAATACACTGTTGCTGACTCTTTCTATGTATAATCTTACAGTTTTATGGGTTGTGTGGAAGCCCAAACTATGGGAAGGTGAGAAATAGAGTTAGTCATTCTGCAGTTCTCATCTTGCTGTGATTCCTTACCGCAACACATCCTTCGCGGGTGTGCAGTGGAAGAAATAGCATTAACACCCTCCCCCAGCTGGAGAGTTTAGCCAGATCCACACCTTCTCTGAATGATGCTTCTTTGATACTAAGTAATTGTTGCATGGACAATTATGGACAGACTATTTGTTTAAGGAAAACCACTTTGGACCTTGGCATATGGTAATACTTGTGTTGGGAATGAAATCACCCAAACAGTTGATTGCTGTCTGGATGGAAATAGAAGTCTGCATTTCAATGGTATTGTTAGATTGGCAAAGACTCCCCAAACCACTCTTCTACTGTCTTGTGGTGCTACTTGACCACTCCAGTGTGTGCATCGTCCATTTTCAGGGTCTATCTTAAGTGACATAGAAAACACTCCTAACCGTCTTAAAAGTATGTGCAAAAGACTGTCCTACAGAAGCATTTCTGCATCTGCGGCAAGTTTCTACAGGCTATTTTCAAGTGGCTTACCTAGGTACCATTTGATCAGTTCCCCAGTAGGAGCTGACTGGGACACTCAGGACATTAATCAAGACATTTAAGGTCACAAATTGAACAAGGCGTGGCAGGAGCTGCCTGGGGGAATCTCTACAACTCTGAAATTCTCACCTGGACAGCTCCTGTAACTGTAGCTCCTCAGTAAAATAATTAATCGTGACAGAAGGTGGCTCGAAGTTCAGTCAGTCACTTAGCTTCAAGTCAGTCCCTTGTCTCCAGCCAGTCCATTAGCTCATCTGTGCAGAAGACCGACCAGGGAAATCCTGGGCCAGTTCAAGTAAATTCATTACTGGGTGTGCACACAGGCACAGCCATGATATCCAGCTACATCACAGTTGCAACTGTGGACAAACTTGAGCTTCATACTTGGAGTTTACCTTCCATAGCCTGTGCCACAGAAGAACAACAGGGGAGGTGTCTCAGCGGGAAGGGACAGGGAAAGACAACAATCATAGTCTTTCCTGCCCCCCCCCCCCCCCCACTTCATTACCTCCTGCAAACTGTTACTTAATAGTTGCAACCAAAGTGCCCCTCCACCCAGAAAACCCAAAATATTTTGCCTTCTTTCACTTACTAATGTGACAGTATTTCTATCCTTAGTGGCTGTAAAAAGTCTCAATATTGCACCAAATTCTTGCTTTAGGACCCTGTGACATAAGGAAAAATTCTGAATACCTGATAATATTGGCACTGGCATTATTGGAGGTCTGTCTTCAAGTTCAGGGGATTAATTAGGTAATGGCCTGCCATTCTTTTTGCTAAACTATGTGAGTTTTGCCAGTTATCAGTACTAGGACTGGGCCTAGTGGGTATAGAAAACTGGTGTGAGAAACAGCAGTGAAGTCTTCTACTGTTATTATGTCATTAAGAGCATGCCTCCTGGTTTGTCTTTAAAATAGAATTTGGATTAAAATACCCACACAACATCACTCAGAAAACCTCATAGTATATCTCTCTTACTAGTGAGAGCTGACAGAGACACAGTTCTCAGGTCAATCACCAGTCTGTCTGGTTTGCTTTCATAAATTTAAAATACCCCCAAAGAGCCCTACAACAGTTAGACCTACTCTTCCGTGTCATCTTGTGTTAGTGAGGATATTTCAACCATCAAATGAGGCTTCATTTTGAATCATCTGCTTGGACCAACAGCTTGACATCTAAAATGAAATGTTGTCCCATCAGAATAAATAATTTAAAAATGTATCATTCAGTTTGCTAATGTCATGATTTTAAAATTGGAGTATAGGATGAGCACTGTTTCAGAGAGCTTTTTTTTTTTTTCCTGTGACTTTTACTAGCCCAGATAGGTTGACACTTATATTGTCATTATTATACTTCAGCAATACCACTGGATGTTTCTTTCCCACCTCTACCATTCCTGCAAACAAAAATGGAAAAAAAAAAAAAATCAATTTTATTGAAGTATTGCACATTATTTTGTCCTTGCCTGCCAGTCTTTCAGTAATGCACAAAATGTCAATGCGGCTCCCTTAAAGTTCTTGCGGAGGTGGTGCACTTTGAAATACATTCTTCCAGATGATTGTCTCCCTGCTGAAATTTGAACCCCGTTTTATCTGGGATTTTATTAAAACCTCCGAATTCCCATTTCCTTAAGGATGCTACTTAAAGTGACATTTCTTTGTTAGATTGGTGACAAGATGCCACAGATGGAATATTTGGTATCTCAAAAAATATTTTTGCAAATCTTTTACCCCTCTGGGAATGTTAGCTCCTGATTACTATGCTGAGCTTCAGAAACAGCTAGTAACATGCCACAGCTGAATTATTCTCAGACATGAGTGCTGGTTAAGTGCGTGCTTTGCTGTCAACAATTTTAGTTGACACTAACTTTTTTTTTAATCTGAGAAAAATTTAAGTTTAACATAACCTGGGAAGTTGACCCCTTCCTAATTGGCAGATATGCCTGGGAAATGCTGTAGCTTGTATGCCAGAGAAAACACAAAGACTGCAAATGAATATGAATATAAATTGATATGAACTACCACATGTTTGCGTAGATTAAGAGTATGTCTGTGATATAGATATAAGCAATTAACTGTGTCTCAGTTTCTGGTCCAAAGGCCTTTATAGATTTGTCTTTTTTGTTTTGCTTTGTGTTTTGTCTGACCAGTCTCCTCCTATTTTTTTTTTTTAATAGATTATTCCAGTCTTGCTGCTGTGTCACTAATTGGTTTTGTTGCTGAAGTAGCATGATCTAAAAGTAAAACATTCTGTACTTGAAACAAGGCCCTCTCGCATATGTTTCACTATGGCTGGGGACATATTCTCTTACGTTTTTTTAAACCTGTACAAACCTTTACTTTAATTGCCAAAATCTTTTGAATTAGTGCAAAATGTATTTACTGGTATGTAGGGCTTTTTCTGTGATTGATTTTAAGTCTTCTAATGACTTGTGGTATAGAGGTATTAAATCTTGGTGGCCCAGTTACACAAATTTTATACAAAATGTTTCTGGAGTGTCCCACATTTCATAACTTGGCTCGTAATTTGTAATAAACAGGTTCAAGCTCACTGCCTGCAGCCAGAATGCCTTGCATTTGGTCCCTTCCTCCACACCTACTCTGTATCATCAGGGCCCTCGTGTGCCATCCTTCTAACTCACTAGGTTTTCTCCTGCAGCAGTGCAGTATCTCCTCATTTCCAGCCTCTCACTCCTGCATTGGTGGTGCTTGTTCCTTCACCAAGGCTAGCAGCACCACGTATGCGTCCATCCTCACAATTTACACCCCTTTGTTTTCCACCCTCCCCACCTATTTCAGGGGTCATCTTTGCTCCCATATCGGGACGTCGGCAAAACTCCAGTGTGCCTCCTGATGGCAGCTTCCCCTGACACAAATTCCTGAGTCTCCCTTACCCAGGACATCTGGAAATCTCCTATTCCCCACCTCCCTGGTGATGGTGGCCACACACGGTAGGCTTTCAGTGTTCATGCAACAGAAGGAAAAAGGGTTTTATTTAGACAACTCCTTCTTTTCTGTGACTGTTCCCCTCTTTTGTCCATTGGGAAGGGGAGACCAAAGCCTGCATTAGTGCCTTACTTCTAGTTTTAACTAAGACGCGATTTTCCTTACTGAATGGAACTTTTTTCTCTAAGCAAAAATCATTGACAAGACTCACATTATAGATACAAAATTTAACTGATAATTCTCTACAGTAACTTCTTAAAAGTCATGGAAATATCAGAAATGTGAGCAGAAATGGGGGCTTTATTTTCCACCTATGCATATTTTGGTTAAGCTGTTTTCACTGACTAACATCATGTGAGTAATAATATTTGAATGAAATTGCAGTTGTTTTTCATGAAGAAATGGTAGAAAGTCTGGTCTGGATTGAACAGCCAGAAGAAGAGACAGAGTAGATTAAAACTGTATGAAGCAGAAATCCATATAGGTTGACAGGAATTGATCAGACACTTATTGCCAGAAACATAAACATGAAAATGGCTCCCACAAACACATCTATACTTGCAAATACACCAAAGCTAATATGTCAGCATATAGTACAGAACAAACTTTTTTTTTTTTTAATTGGTGGAAGGGCAGTTGTTCAGAATACAGATTATCTGAAAGTGCAATAAAGATGTTTTTCCAAGGCTAATCTAATCTTACATTGACAGCAGTGTACAACTATACTGCATAATGGTAACCACTGCAGAAACGCTGAAGCTGGCATCATCTCAGACTCTGGAATCATGGAATATAACTTAGAATTAAGTAATTTAAAAGCAATGCAGCTGCATTTGTATGATGCCGTATCCAAACTGTCTTCCTGCTGAGAAATGTTCTGTCGTAGGTGTAATGTTGCATTTCTGTTAGGACATGTGCATCATGCTGAGCTGCCTCATGCAGACACAGGACCTTGGTCAGTATTACTTCAGGACCTCAGTGATCTGCAGTGTGGTGGAAGGATGCCCTGTGGAGTCCCTTGCTTGCACATAAGAAGAGTGCTTTCTCTGACTCTTCAAAAAAAGATGTGTTATCAAGTGGGCCACTGAGAAGTCTGTGTGATAATGACTTTCCTTGACTTTCATGTTTATGATGAATTAGAAGTTATCAATATTCTCAACAGTTAATTGCTGTTAAGAATCTCTGAGTCATCTAAATCTGCGAAGAAACTTGTTTTCTGTGCTCCATTAGAACATCCATCTTTGAGCTACATTTTGGCAAGACTTCTTGAAGCTGAGAATTGCAGTATTTTTCACTTACAGGACCATGTCCTGTTGGGAGACATCAGCAACATAAATACTGTGCAGGGAAAAAATTAAAACGTAATTATTGCTCCTCATGTTGATATTAAGCTTTGCATTTGTCTTCTCCCCTCTAATTCTCAAATTCAAATTTTTGTGCCTGTCACCAAGCATACAATGTACAGAGTGTTGTAACACAACAAACTGGTATGTGAATTGAGTTGTGCGGAGAGCCGGGCTGTTGTGCTGGGAGAGCTGTTCCTGAAGGACACACCAATTTGTGCATTGTGCTTGTATGTAATTCTGCCGTGACTAGACAGATGGGTGGCTGTAAATGAAGTATCTTCCTATTCCCTCTGAGACGTGTGCAGTAATGTCCTTCTTTAGATGTTCTGTCATGGCAGTGCACACAGTTAGCTACAGAATATTAGTTACTCTGCAGGATGCAAACCAACATCTTTCTGTAAGTGTAGTAAAGGCACAAACCGATCAAATGGTATCAAGATACCAGATTTTCACATATACCCAACTCCTATTAGTGATTTGGTTGTTCACCAGCTGAGTCAGGGGAAGAGAGTATAATGAATGGACAGTCTTATGTTTATTTGTAATGAACCAGAATTTAATGTTTTCATCTCCTTGCCCATTTAAATGCAAAAGAGCACATTTCACTTTGTAATGAACCACATACACTGATGTACAACTTCACTGAAATATCAATTTCTTCCAAAGCTTCTCATTGAGATGTAATAGTTTCACAGTGGAGACTGACATTGTGGTTAAACACCAGTAAGGATCTAAGTGAGAAGTAGACTCTTCTTTAATGTCCTTTATATACAAAAGAGAAATACATCCTGCTGTTAAATTCAATACTTTTTCAGCCTGGAGGATTTCCCTGAAATTCTTTGACCTTAGCTACAGCAATAGATGTCTGACTATCTGTTAAGAGCTTGCTGGGTAGATTGCTTTAATTAAACAATAGATGGGTTTGATTAAACACCTTAATCTGGTATGTGCATATAAAGAAAGACCTGACCTCTGTCAAGGATCATCAGTAGACTGAGTATCTGTCGTTTTGTTCTTAGATGTGAAGTCTAACTCATCACTTTTGCAACATCCTGCTTTGAATCTGAATGCCCAGTGGGTGCCTTGTGCCCCTGAGAATCAGGCTCTAAACTGGGATCTGAAACTCCAGGACATGACATACTTTGGAAGCTCAGAAGACCTTCGACAGCCTCTGTAAAATGCCTTTCTTTCTCAGTCATGGTGCACCATGTGGCAATTCTATTCACGCTTATTTTATTGTGAGCTGTGTTGTGGAAAGATCTAGATCATCCTTCTTGCATCACTTCTGTCTGGAGCAGTTTGTCATCTCACATTTCTCAGACAGAATAAAATTAATAGCCCTCTGAGGGAGTCCATTTCTTTCTATTGATTCTAAGGTAGCATAGGGATGACCAGCTAGATGACGGTGTCTGAAAGCTTGTTGTGTGAATTAGTGTTCCATAACCTTACCCTTAAATACAGCAAAACCTTCTAATGATTACAGTCTGTGTCTTCATAATCTACTTTCTGTTAGCATTTCATGCAACAGAAATACATATATTCTAAAGCTTGGGTATGGCTTTTGGAAAGACTAAGTCACCAGCAATTTTTAAATCATAATACGAGTTCATAACTCTTCACATACACTTTTTTCCCTGCATTCAGGCAGTACCCGTACCCATAAACAGAGCTTCCTCTCGCCTACTCCTAGATAACAGTTCTGTATGTTCAGATTTGCTTTATTTTAAGGTTTCTCTTGATACATGATGAAGCCCCACAAATCTGCATCCAAATCTTATAATTTATTGCATGCAATTTATTGCCCTTAGAGAAGACAGACAATATTATGTTGTTAACAATCCACTTTTGCATTTCCACAAGAACTTGCTGATGAGCCTTGATGATACTGTAAAAGTAGGAGAGAGAAAATATATCCATAGCATTTAAGATGAAAAGGCCTTTGAGAAAATGAGTCTTCAGCATGATATGCCAGGAATGATCTTGAGTGTTGGCTCAATATTTCTGGAAAGCCAGAAAACTGATCTCCATATCGAAGTCAGATAGAGACCTTTTACAGCAATCCAAGCCAAATTTTAAGACACTTCAGGGATTCTGAGAGTGGATTAAGCAGTTCATGTAGATATCCCTACTATACTCTGCTGTCACAGTTGGAAATGTTTGATTGTGTTACTCATGGTAGATTTCAGAGTGACTGTGTTTTCCAAGCATTTTTTCAGTCATTTACAAACAAGTCTATTAGAGTTGTGGCTTTTTTGTTTTGCCTTTGTTTATTTGTTCGTTTGTTTCATACCTACATTGCAGCAAACTTGCATTTGTTTTGGAAGAATTTTCTGTTCTGTGATTAAGTAGACCTGTCTTCTGGAGCACAAGTGTTCCTTTCAACGAATTATTTATTCTTCTACTTAGGGCAGTAGTTACGATTGTCCAGTGGGGGAACTATTGAAGGGTTGACTTTAGCATTACCCTACTTGAACTCAAGGCTGTTGTATTACTGCAACACTGAAAAATTTCTAACCATCTGTTAAGTTCCTTCTGAGATTTCTGACTCGAGAGTTCTTGAAAGGGAATAAAGCTCAGCCTGGCCCCAAGCTTCTTCCAACATAGATAACACTGAAAGCAGTTTAGTAACTTAGACATTACTATCACTTTGTGTTGGGTTTTATCCTCTTAAAAAAAAAAAAAAAAGAGAAAAAACTCACCCTCAAATCCAGATTTTTATTGTAAAGAACTATTGCCTTCTCACATTCTTTTTCATTCTTGTGCTGTCATCTCTACTACATTTGTTCAGCTCTAGGAAGGTCTCAAAAGCAGGAATGCTAAAACAGAAGGACCTGCAAGAGTTCTCTTCAGGAATGAACTGTCTCTGCTGATAACAGAGACTCTCACTCAGTCTATGCAGAAATTGATGTAATCATGGCAAACCCAAATATGCACTAGTAAGATTAGAATCATATACAGTTCTTCATTTCTGCAAGGATCCACTGGATGTGGCCATTTTGTACCACCTCAGTGTTAATTTTGTGAGCGTAAAGTCAATGTGAATTACTACTTTGAACCAAATTAGGTTTATTTCCATTCAGTTTGATGATGGGTAAATAGCCTCACACAATTTTTAAATATGTTGCTTCTAGTATAGCTAGCATACATTGGCTGTGTCTAGGTGTAATAACCAGGGTAAAAGTAGCAAGTCATCCTGTAATTCGTTTAATTCTTTAAATGCACATAGGCTGGTAGCGGGTATACCACACTGAATTCATCAGTACAGCCTTTGCATTAATTTCTCTTGCCTGACAGCAGCTTCATTCTCTTGCTTGGGCTTTGGCCAACTCAAATTAACTACTTACTTACACTGAAGCATGTTATTACAAGGATTGTGCCGGATCTGCATAGTATTGGCAAGTTTTTGGAGAAAGCCTTGTGCCCCAGAGGTCTAACATGTCTGGCCAATTTGGAGTGACTGTTAGAACCCCATTCCTGTTCCCTACAACCATTCATTCTGACTGTAATTCAAAAAAAGCTCTTCCTCTGCCAAAAAAAAAAAAGTTGGAATAGCCTCATGTCTCTTCCTTTGAGTGTCAGTATATTATGAATAGATGTCATATATATATGACATCTATCTATAAATATATATATATTAAAATCAGTTAAAGTAGTATGGCAAGCTCAATTTTGTATCCAGATGACTGACTGACACTGTGTTTGTGAAACATGATTTCTGAGCTTTTAAGTTCAAGTCATAGGTCACTTCCATTAGTGAATTCAGAACAAAAGTTTCACTAGCATTGGTTATTTCACGGAAAACTTTTTAAATTATGACAGGCAGGTGGCTGGTCACTTCATCAGTTCCTCTGATGCTTTTCTATTGAAGGCTTTGATAACTGCTAATCCAACAAAGGTTTGACTCTGTATTTAAAGTCAGCTTCTCGTTTCCTCAGAAACCACCAGATGCTGCTTTGATTCCCTTCTGCACCTCTTGTCTTTTAGTCTTATTTAAAATTACTGTGTCTGTTTCGGAGTTTTTTTAAACATGCTTGTATCTGCTCTTTTGTGGCTCATCAGAAAAACCTGCTCATAATTTTATCTTCTTAAAAATAAATTCTGTGTCTCCTACCAGCATTTCCCTTTCTTGATGTGAGAAGCTAGCTAGTAATTAGAGTCCCGAGGATCCTTTGTGTTAGAAAAGGAAATGACAATGAGGTTGAATCCCTCTTTGTACTTCCTTTGTGAAATAAATAGGGTTGTGTCAAAGTACTGTTCCTGAAGCACAGTATGGTAAGGAGGTATGCTTTTATTAGCAGATTCAGTTCTTCCACCCGACTGCTTTATTGCCTGCTGCCTCTGCTGCTTTCTGCATTTTGTTTAATCACCCTGCCTCAGAAATAGGCAGGCCTTTGTACAACCCAGCGGAACTGTCGAAACACCGTGCCCACCTCTGCCTGGTGTGGGCCTTCGGGCAGGGGCATGGCTTGGGTTTGTCTGTCCTGAAACTCCTGCTGTGACAATCTCCTTCCCTGGAGCTGCTCAGAGGCTGCCCGGCCATCTGGGAAACAGAGCGTTGACAACAGCCTCCCACTTCCAAGTCATTTAGCCAAAGCATAACCTATTAATACTTGCTAGTTGACAAGGTAACTGGAAGTGCTTTATGCATTTGGTAGCAAGGGTTTGGCATAAACTTCTGCTTCGTCTTGGGCAGTGCCTGTTTTGAAGGAAGAGAGGGGTGGTAGGGCAGGGTACAGAAAAGCCCTGCATTCAAGGCTGTCAGGCAAACCCTCCTGCTACTTTTACTTTGTCATTTACTCTGGCTAATTAACATCCATAAGAAAAAGGTAATTTCATAAGCCTATATCACATGCAACACCAATGTTTTGTGGTGAACCACTTGTTGAAATAGAAGGAGAAGGAAGATGAAGAGGACATCTGAGAAACTTGTGTATGAAACAGAGGTGGGGTTGGGTGAGATGACCTGCAGAGGTCCCCTGCAACCTCCACCAATCTCTGATTCTGTGGTTGCGAATAAACTCTGCACGGAAATTTCCAGATGGGAAACGTCGTGGCCCTCAGGTGTCCACATAAAAAGTGGAACTAGATCCACATCTCCAGCCAATGGCTCGGTGAAGATCTAATTGCTGTCTGTAAAACACTGCCTTCCTCCTTGTTGACAATAGTGGAAATGTCCCGACTAGCTCTCTGCTAACACTTCACTTTGGTTGTATGACTGTCCCTTGATCCCCAGGTATAGATGTAGGTATTGGAGCAGAATGGTTTGCATGAATTTGAAGGGATATCTGATTTTAAAAGACATGTATGTTTGAAGGTTTCCAATTACAGACTAGAACAAAGGACCTAGAAGTTGCCTGTCTTAATTAATCTTATTATTTTGATGACTAAAGAAACACATCTCCATCCCTTCCTTCAGAACTGAACTTTTTTCTGCTAGAGCACTTTTCATTGTATTCTACACATTTTGGTATTAAGAAATTGTCTTAATCAGTTTGAGTATTGGAACAAAAGAAAGGCAGTTGCTAAAATCTGAACCGTACAATAAAAATATGTTCTACCTTCAATAGACAATTTAGGGTATAAATTTATAGAGAGTTTGATAAACAGTCATAGCATGACTTTCTGTTTCATAATACCCTTGTCTGAATAATTTGGGAATAGAAATTGTAAGTCATACAATTTTTTTCTCTATCTGGAGACAATATTTAGGCCTTGAAAGTAGAGCAAGAAAGGAAACAATTTTTTTACTCTTAAGACACCTCTGGTATTTCCGAGCTTTTCCCAGGACTATCCTCGAGTAAACCCAGTATCTTTTGGAATGAAATCAAAAGCATAAAGAGGAAGTTATACATCTGAATCAGGCAGAACAACAGTGTGAACCTGCCTCTCAAACGTCACATATGAGCTTTGTGACCACCTGCTTACGGGACGTAGGAAGGTGGGGCCTGTGTATACGTGCTTCCTTTCACAGGTGATGGCCAGTAATTCCATCTTTGCTAAAAGCAATGCTACTTTTCCCTGGTAAAGTTCTGAGAATGAGAAATAATTTTGTCTGAAAATTCCAACCGCCTTCATCTGCAGTATTTTTCTTTGAAAATACAGACCTAATTTACCATAGAAAAATGGAGATCCATGCTTTTATCTTTTGCTGCTTTTAAATACATTTTAAGTATCAGTTTCACATGTTACTACCTGAAAGAAACACAAAACCAACTTTTTCAGACGCTCTTCTGTAACTGCTCCTGTCTTTCACTATGTTTTTAGTCAGTTGTTCTGTTTCCATGGAGCTGTGTGAATTAGTAGACATCTGGGTAGGGAAACAGGAAAAAAGGCACGAAACTAGAATGCATTTTTTCAAAAGAAAAACACTGTGTTTTCTTTCACTATCAGGAATGTAAAAATGGGCACATTTTGAGTGTTTTGAAAGTTTCGGTTACTCTTCAGGCAGAAGTATCATTACTGGAGCACTTCAGCAGAGCTCTTTTCTCCCGGTTGAATTGTAAGCGTTCAGCAGATTATGGCAGCTGCAACAGGGTTTAGATTTCATCCCTTCTTTTCTTGAGAGCAAAATAATTCCCTTTCAGTGAAAACAGTATTAACAATACTTCTCTATATTTGTGGTGTTTTTATCATCTTTTTGTGGTTGAGGTCACTGTAACGCAAGATTTTTCCTTTCTCGGGTATGCTGTGGCATGATCACAGTGAAAAGATTCATCAATCAATCAATCAATCTCTGTATGCCTATACAATGACTCATCAGTTAATCAGTGTGCTAATTTAATTGCTGCTTGCTACTTGCCCCTTGCCGGGTTGGTAAAGATGCCCTTGTGGTCCCCATAAATTAAAAATAGTATTGTGCTAATGTAATATCAGTTGCAATTAATTATTCATAAATTCTTTTTTATGTGATGATTCTTTTGACTGTGATGTAAATGATATTTAAACCCTAGGCTCTATTTTTGGAAAACTTTAATGGCAAAGCAAGAACTGCCATTTAATCTGAGGTGAATTGAATCTCTAAAGAATAAAGGGAGAAACTAAAAGGAACTGTGATCCACATCCTATTCTTCAGGTCCATGGACCATTACATAGTGAAAAGGTTAACAATTTGCCTTTAGAATAACAAGCTTCAGATTGTTCTGCTTTAAAAATGTATTTGTTATCTTCTCGAGTGCTGGAAGCTACCTAGCTGACTTTGATATCATTATAGCCCTCAAATAATACTGAGACATACACAAAAAGCAAAAAGGTGGGAGTTGTATCCATTAAAAATAATTCAGGACAGAATAACTTCAGCTAACTAGAGATGACAAAGTAAGATTTTCTGTCTGTGGGCTTTTGTACTTTGCAGTGATTTTTTGCTGATTGTAGTAGCAATATCCCTTGTAGCAAGGTAGGCCTCTCCCTGCTACCCCTATACTTCTACCCACAGAGGATTCAAAGAGACTTTGGGGTATTTCAGTACTAACACTTATATAAAGGAGGGGCACACAATCTCTCTGTAATTCTGGGGTTTGGGTAATACCATCTGGCATGCTAGGAGGTACCGGAGTTATTCAGGGTGAAAACTGATCAGGATCCTTCATTAGCGTGGACAATGTGGATCATTTCTTGAGCAGCATTAAGATTTACTGCAGAATAGATCCCTTGATCCTGAATCCCAAGCTGTAGTATAGCTCTGTCTTCCAGTTCCTTTCTCCTTTTTCATTATATTCCTCCAGGAAAAATGCCCAAATTTTTACCTAAAAACATCAAATGTCAGCTGCACAAAGTGGTGCATTGTAATTGCATTCACTTCTTTAGTCTCCCTAGTTTCTGGAGAATTGTATCAGAAATCCAGGTTGGCGGAAAGCACAGGGTGCTTCAGCAGGAGTATTGACACTGTACAAGTAATGCAGAAAAATGGCCACTAGATAGAGTAGCCCAAAAAGAGCTGAACAAAGGAAGATGGCAGAAGATTTCCAGCTGCTACTGAAATTTAGTTTTGCCAGCTCTCTTAAGGTGACTATCCACAGCATTCTCACTATATTAAGATCAGTGAAGACTGCATAGTCTGAACCCAAGGAATATACTTTTTCTAAGAGCTGGCAAATATTCTAACCAATATAATAAAATAGAATCTCTCCTGGGGGAATCACCAGATCTAGAATGGGTAAATTATTTTTGTGAGGAATCTGCAAAATCCTATTTATTTCTGCTGCTTTGGGTTGCTATGATAAATACATGCTGGTTTTTAAAGAAAATGAGTAATATAATATGTTATAGGAAAAAAAAGACGTTTTCTTTTTTGATTAAAAACAATACCTCACATTTGTCCTGCACTGCCCCGAAGTGCAATTGCAGGCACTTCACACAGTCTCTTTTCGATTAGAAGGACTACATCCCTTCCCATCAGCAACATGAGAACAGTGGGGTTTCAGTTTTTCTCCTTACAACTGTTAAAAAGGAGATGAACTCTAAAGGGAAAAAATGCGATATAATGTAATCACCAGCACTGGAATCTCGCCAGGATGCTGGACCTTGTTTCCTTGAATTCCTGAAAAAAAGTATTACGGGACCTTCTAATTATAAGCAGTCAGGACCACAGTTCCGTATCTGACATGAAAGACTCTGCCTCCAGAAACATAGAACATCAGTCTGGGCATTTGCTCAGAACTGACTCAAAAATGCCATCTAATGACTCGTATTTTCTGTTGTGTTGTTTTTTTAAATTTTGCTATGTACCTGGAGCTTGTCACAATATCTTAATAACCAACATCTGTACATTTTACAACACACTTCTACAGTCAGTAAAACAAGATCAGCCAGGACATACAATCCAGTCTATACTCCTTACCACCATTTTGTAAGAGAAGTGCGTGGGAAATGTAGGACAATATTTTTATCTTTGTTCATGTGCTTTCATGTGATAGGAAGTAGGATGGAAATGGTATTTTAATTGCAGGGAGTTTTAAAAGCATTCATATATGATAAACAGTTACAAATTCAGCAGAAAAGAACTGTAAATTAGAATGCAATGTCCCGTCATACTATCCTGGCTATAAAATGTGTCAGAGACTGTGTTTTACAACTCACTGAGAAAAGATACATCCATATTCCAGTTTATGTGATGAAGCTGATCAACATCTATCAATGAAAAACATTACTCCACGTGAAATTTGAATTTCCTCATAATGTTGGCAAAACAAGCCCTGTTACTCTTGCGCGAAAAGAATTCACTGGTATTTTCAAAGAGGAGGATGATAAACTCCAAAAAAAAATGAAGTGAAAAAGGAAATTGAATGGGCTTGCTCTCATAGAATTATTTTTAAAACATACATCAAATAGTTGATGAAGGTAGAATAAATGGATTATGGTTCATGTGCCAGTTTAATGAAATAACTTTGTAAATTCCTTAAGTTGAGGTGTCTAGGTGGAAGGAAGCATGAATATATGAAAATCTTCCCCTCCCAAACTATGAACAGTTCTAGTATTTACTTTCAGAAGGGAGAATTGGTAATAGAATATCAATTGTAGAAAGTATAGAAAATACCTTTATTCACATACTAACTAATTAGAAAGAACCCACAAAAGTTATTAGCTAGAATGTATATGCCTAATTTTTAATTTATCTCACTCCCATTTATGTACAGAGGATGTGGTAAAATCAGTGATCTGCATGGGTAAATGAAATCAACATCAACACATTGGAACAGACTGCCTAGGGAAGTGGTGCAATCACAGTCCGTGGAAGTAGTAAAAAAAAAAACCTGTGGATGTGGTGCTTAGGGACATGGTTTAGAGGTGGACCAGGCAGTTAACAGGTGGGACCCGATGATCTCAGAGGTCCTTTCCAACCTTAGCGATTCTGTGATTCTGTTGACTTCATCGATGTGAAAACCAAATCAACATCAGCTCTGCTTAGTGAAATAATTTGGGTATTACTTTGATTTCTCAGGTTGTTTTCCATTTTAGAAATCATGCTATGTAGTCTTTCCTTTTCTAAAATTCCTGTCAAGCTGTTAACTTTACAAAATTAAAAATCCCAGCTAGTCAATGTGTGGAGAGAGGGAGGTGGGCATCTCCATTATTTTCCTGTGTTAAGGAGGAGTGTGCAGAAGGAGTTTCCTTTCTTCATGTGAGGAATCTAACGATTTTAAACCTGTATTTATTCTGCCACATCTACCACTGAGTTTAGCTTAAGCCTGGCTTGTCTTTGATGTACAGGAAGACAGCTCCTATGCACTGTAAGGCAATAACAACATAAGGCTGTATAATAACCATTTTATACAAGAGTTGCACCACTTTTGGACAACTGGTTTAAGTCAGCCAAGGTAAGAATATTGTTGTGTCCAGTGAGATTAAAGGCTGTGTGATTGTCTTGAATAACTTGTTTTTTTGTCTGGTGCTCAGTGCAGTGAGAGCCTTTTTGAAGTGATGTTGAAGCACAGTGGACGTAAGTACCCTTAAAAACCAGTCACATAATCTTTGACCTCAGAATTTAGGAGGATCAGGCCCCTAACTTTGTTACACGCAAGTTCCTTTAAAGAAGCTTGCATGTGTGAAAATAGGACAGAATAAGACATACTTTTATCTGCGTTTAATAGTTATTTTTGGCAGAAATTCACCTGTAGCAATGTGGTTATCCAGGCAAATTCTTGTCTGTTTGTATCAGCTAAATTTAGCTTATATTCTTTTTTGTGGGGATGTTAAGCTGAAAGCAGGTCAGGACAGATGTAGTCACAGATGTACTTCTCAGATTTTCCGGATATATGTAGGTGGCCTCCTATGAGGGAGACCAAAATTTAACAAGTTAATAACAGATGAATAGGAGAAGTAGCATTCAATAGAAATACAATTATGTGTTGTGCAAAAATTTTAATAATCTGGAAGAAGAAACCTGACAGCATGATGTTATAGAGTAATACCAAGTGCCTTGGTACACTTACTTGAAGTAAGGGTTGTTGTTATTACTACATTGATAACTTTTAAACAAACAGACTATAACCCAGCTCTGGAGCATTACAACAGTGATGCTCCAGGGAATGATTTAAGTGGAATAAAGATATCTTAGTCTGTTAATTGTTAGTGATTTAGTTGTAGTTGTGAGATATTACTTCGCTGGATGAGCAAAAGGAAAGGGCAAGTAATGGAAGACATGCTTTTACTGGGAGGACCCACCTCCTCATTTAGTCAGTCAAGGGTTGTTATCCCTTTATTACCCTGTAATTTGAGGGCAAGTTCAGTGAACAACTGTGGAGGCCATTAAGAGCTGTCATGGAGAATTTATTTGCCTTTGAATGGAAGGTGGAAGCAGTACGGCAGAGGCTGTGCTGCTTCAAAGTGGATAATTCTCCTTTTGCAAGCTTTTTAATACTATGTTTATTGTTTCCTAGTATGTCTCCCTAGACTGTTCTTTGTTGCCTTTGCTGCTCTTGTCAGGAATAAAATTTATAGAAGTGTGACCCAGGAGAACCAATCTTATTTTGTGTAGTGACTATGCTAGCAGCCCACAGTGTGTTTTACTGGAAATTTGCAGAAAACAGTAAAATCTACACCTCTTCAGAAGCTAAAGGTCTGGTGACATTTTTTTCTTCACTGCTGTAAAATACAGGTAGTTGTGGTAAAATAGACTTTCTTATAGTGTGTTAACTCCAGAGCAAATCTCATCAAAGTTTGTAAAAGCAAATTAAGTCAGTTAAGTTGTTCCATCCTAGTTTAACAGTGTACGCATCTGACTTGCTATGAAAGCAGTTGTTACTCTTGCGTTCCCTGAAGTATAATAGACATCTTGAACACAACAGAAAAATACAGTCCTTGCTTTAAATAATACATTATATGAACTTAAAAGGCATAAGAAGATATGTTCATTTCGAGAAGAGACTGGCAGCAATAAGATCATCCAGTTGCAAATGTAAGGGACATTTATCCTGGAAGAACTGGTGCTACTCGAGAAGTGGAACCAACGATGTTGCTCCAGCCATGTTTTGAGGGTAAGGATGGGAGAGAGGGAGATCCTTTTTAACAGACGCTGTGTATTAGATGTGAAAGATATCTGTAAGTAAAGATAAAATTTCCAGAGCACATGTCACCAGTACTTTATGTAATTCACATACCCTGTGGATGTGCTGTGTTACAGGAGTATTTGAGGAATGTGTTCTATTCTAAGTGAAATAAATCCTTGGGTTTTGAGCCACTTTATAGGTATGCAATTTCCTTACCAGGGTTCATCTTGCAAATGTCTCGGAGAAGGAAAATTAAAAAACATAAATGAATATGAAAGTTAGCCAGTGGGTTCAAAGTTCATGGTCATCTAGGGCTAAGTTTGAGTCCTGGGTATTGCTCTTCCCCAGTTAATGTTGCTTTGGTTACTACTCAGTATTCGAAATTTATGAGATCTCATTGTGGCATTGACACCATCTGTTCAAGTAACTGTAAATTGACAGTTGCGGTGTGTCTGTGTGGATTTATACTGACTAATTTACCCATTGTCCTTAATACTTTATCAAAATAGAGATTTTTAAATGGATGTCAGCTCCTTCGCTATCAGGCTTACTCTTTGAATTTAAACACTGTTTTGTTTTCCTGGAAAGTGCAGTGTTCTTGAAATACTACTGAATGAATCTAAATTCTCTAAAAACTGTAATTTAAACCAAGTCTGCACTGTCATTCATCTGAAAAAAATGTTTACAGACACACAAAATAATTCCTGTTCATAGATCTATTTCCTGTCCAGTAATGCTCCTTAATTATAGTATGAACTCTTACTAATGTTGATATACCAAATCTTCTAGTCCAGACAGAAGAACACAGTCCCAAATACTTTATTAATGGATCAGCTGCATCCAATCAATTATAAAGATTCTGGCACTAATTATTTTTTCCTCTTAGTTGCTTTATTAAGAAAAAGTAACGAATATGAACTTTTCAATTGGGTATTTCCATGAGGCATGGACTTCTTCCTTTTATAAATACATAGACATTATTTAAAGCATTTCTTTCAACTATTGGCTTTTAAGGCATACATTTTCATTCTGCTTTTCTTCTGCTTTTCCTACCTTCTTTTATCTGCAGGGTTTTAAACGATTTCTAGAGGCACTAGCAGAGGTTTCTTGTGATGTAACTAGTAGCTTAAAGGGCAGCTTATGGAATAGCAATAGTGGGTACAGCCTAAGGTAGAAAAAAGGTTGGAACAAAGTTGAAGATGCTAAATATTTGAAAATTGAAATTACATGGTGTTCTGAAGGACAAGCTATAGCCATTTTCTAACCATCAGTTATTGGTGGAAAGGTTGTTGGTTGTGGTGTTTTGTTGTTTTTTTTTTTTTTCCCCTTATCCTAAACTCTCTGTAGCAAACAGCTGCAAAAACGTAGCTATGTAGCTGTTACCCTCTGTGTTTAGTTCTGGTGAACAGCAATTCCTCCCTGAGCAATGTGCTTGCCTACTGGTAAATGATTAAATCCGTAATGGGAGAAGAAAAGAGAAATGTCTAAACATATGAACAAGCAGTATCTGACACTCCCAAGTTGTCATGAGCCTGGGCTCACCTTTCACATACTCATTTATTCAGCCGCTGTCATTTGTAAGCTACATCTACAAGGCTAAATGCGTGGGTTCCCAAAGCGTTCCCCGACTCCTCAGTAGTGATGCAGGGTGGTCTGGCCCACACTGGTCACAGCTAGCCTCCACTGAAGGGGAGCGATTGTCTCGTGTGACACAGTGCTTGGCTGTGGGGGGTCCTCAGAGCCCCACGTAGTGCCCACGCGATCCTGATACGTTACTCTTGCTCATGTGTGTATAAGCATGTGTGCATGTGGGTGGTGGGGAGAGGCGAAAGCTGTTTTCAGTTCAAAGTATTTGAAATTAATGATGGTTATTTTTCATTCCAATGTTTTTCTACCATGATATAGAAGGTAGGCCATGCTCAAAGCCTGGCAACCCTCTCATTCTCCATGTTGAAAGTGGAATCCTGTTGCTCATGTGTTATTGGCCACTGTGCAAGAGCCAGGAGTATGCTATATCCCTGTCAGAGGCACAGAGTTACCTTCATGGTCTTTGTTTTTAAATAAACAGTAGTAGACACTCACTACTGGTATTCATGCTCATACTTCCTAGTTAGGCTGCTACCCCAAGGGGAGCAGTGCTTTACATCCACTCACTCCTGTCTGGCGTGGCGAGCAACAGGAGGTGGCACTTCCACAGTAACAGTGTGAGCAGTGTTAGACCTGCCAGGTGAAGCTCATTCCCATCATTACCAGCAACCAGAATCTTCACTGCCGTGGCACCATTGCCCCAGCACTGGCCCTGTAATTAGCTGTGCAACCCTCTACTCCTACCTTCACATTTTACAGAACTGCTGGCACACCAGATGTATACTTACACAACCGGTTCATGCAGCTTTGGTGGGAAAGGATGCTTTGGATGTGTTGGCAATGTCAAATAAGTCAGCTGCTTCTTTATGAAGTGGTAGATATGTTACTTAATTCCCAGGCTCTCTGGTGAAGCAAACCAAAGTGTTTCCTCTGTCCAAGGTGAACCCAGCTGCAGTTCAGGAGATACTTCATTCTGAGGGCAAATCATTGCTCAGCCAGGACCACACCAGGTTTGGTTTCTTCTGCCCTACGCAGTCCTCTACGCTATCCCAACGGGCTGCGTACTTACAAACACACCATATGTTCTGATGCCATAGCCTTCGTTCCCTTAGCAGCATGCTGTGTACACACCACTCTGCGCTGACAGATTGCACGACAGCCTTCCTGTTATTTCAGGTATTTGAACTGAAACAGTTTTAAAAAAAATCAAACAATTATGTGTAACGGCCACAAAGGCATTGCATGGACTGGACTGTGGGCCACTGTACTGCCAGCCCAACAGAGAGGGAGGTTATTCATTGCATGACTTGGGGCCCATGGACAATTAGCAGTATAGATGTAGTTTTGCCCTTAACTGGCAGATGCAACTAATCTATCTGCTGCAGGATATTTACTTGCTCACCGTAGCTACCTTAGCAGAATGATGTGGAAAAGCGTATCACCAGAGGTGAAATAATAACCTTAGAGTGGCTCCTTTTTTTCAGCTGTCCACATTCCAGTCTAGGTGGCCAGTATCAGAAAGGTCATCTTAGACCTCTTCACCTCCCTTCTATCAGTGTGAAGAAGTAGGACTTGCAATCAAGACCTGAAAAAATAGCTACTTTGAAGTCATTTCACACATTACGCCTTTTAATTGCCTGATTTTCAGAGAATGGGTTGCTCTTGCATGTCCACAGGGCATACCAGTGTCACTTTATGGTGCATCATAGCTTCATAGTGCACTCAGAGGGAAAACCACTCATTAAAAAGATGAACAGTGCCTGCTTTTCAGCACCTATTACTATCAAGACATGTCTGAAATATGCAATGCACATCCTTAATGGGTACTGACAAAGTACTTCTAAGCACATTGATGTTTTAAATGTATATTTAGACTAATGAACAAGATGTAGCTGAAGATTAACCTTCTGAGTCTATCAAATCAGTGGGATAGCCTCCCCCATTCCTGAATCCCACTGTTTTCTTTCTTAATGTTTTATCCATATAGTGATACGTTAGGGAGATAGTGAGGTTCCAGCCCTCCTTGAACTATCCCAGATCATAGGGAGAAAGAGTGGTAATTCACCAGGGTAAAAAAGGACTGCATAGTAATGACATAAAGGACAGAGCACAGTCAAGCATATTGAAAGTATGATTTTGACCTTGGCAGTGACTTTGCAAAAATGGTAGTGTAGATCTCCATATTTAACGTGTGTCTCAGATTTTTCAGCTAAAACTTGTTTAGTTGGAGAGTGAAGCAATGTTGCTGTTCCAGACCTGCCATCCCTGCTGACCCTGCCTCAGCTGGTGTCCCAGCTGAGCTCTCTCTGGTGTAAGCCACTTTAGCAGCAAGGGTGCTTCTACTGGTCGCCACCCACCCATGTGTAACCTTAACCTAAGTGATGATTTTCTGCAATTCCTGTGAAAGACCACTGGAAGGCTATGACCATACTCTCCCTGCATTTGATGGATGGGCGTGAGAATACCAAGTTTTAGTCATGCTATGAGTAGCGCTAGCAGGCTCCAGGAGTGTATAGTTTGAAGGGCAGGTGATAGTATGTATTGGGTTTGCATGGCAAGGTTTTGATTGTGGGGGTCTACAGGAGTGGCTTCTGTGAGAAGCTGCTACAAAGTTCCCCGGCGTCCGATAGAGCCAATGCCAGCCAGCTCCAAGATGGACCCACCGCTGGCCAGGGCCGAGCCCATCAGTGACGGTGGTAGCACCTCTGGGATAACATATTTAAGAAGGGTAAAAAAAAAAAAAAAAAAAAAAAAAACCAACAAAAAAACCCCAACAACACCCCCCCCAAAAAAAACCCCCACAAACAAACAAACAAACAAACCCAAAACAAAAAAACAAAACTGTGCAATTGCAGCCAAAGAGAGGAGTGAGAATATGTGAGAGAAACAACCCTGCATGCACCAAGGTCAGTGAAGAAGTAGGGGGAGGAGGTGCTCCAAGCGCCGGAGCAGAGATTCCCCTGCAGCCCGTGGTGAAGACCATGGTGAGGCAGGCTGTCCCCCTGCAGCCCATGGAGGTCCACGATGGAGCAGATATCCACCTGCAGCCCATGGAAGACCCCATGCTGGAGCAGGGGGATGCCTGAAGGAGGCTGTGACCCTATGGGAAGCCTGCGCTGGAGCAGGCTCCAGGCAGGACCTGTGAACCCATAGAGAGAGGAGCTGACGCTGGAGCAGGTTTGCTGGCAGGACTTGTGACCCTGCAGGGGACCCACGCTAGAGCAGTCTGTTCCTGAAGGACTGCACCCCGTGGAAAGGACCTATGCTGGAGCAGTTTGTGAAGAACTGCAGCCTGTGGGAAGGACTCACATTGGAGAAGTTCGTGGAGGACTGTCTCCCATGGGAGGGACCCCACGCTGGAGCAGGGGAAGAGTGAGGAGGAAGGAGTGACAGAGACAGCATGTGATGAACTGACTGCAACCCCCATTCCCTGTCCCCCTCTGCTGCTGAGGGGGAGGAGGTAGAGAAATCGGGAGTGAAGTTAAGGCTGGGAAGAAGGGAGGGGTGGGGGGAAGGTGTTTTTAAGATTTAGTTTTTATTTCTCACTATCCTACTCTGATTTTGATTGATAATAAATTAAACTGATTTCCCCAAGTTGAGTCTGTTTTGCCTGTGATGGTAATTGGTGAATGATCTCTCCCTGTCCTTATCTTGACCCATGAGCCTTTTGTTCCATTTTCTCTCCCTTGTCCAGTTGAGGAGGGGGAGTGGTAGAGCAGCTTTGGTGGGCACCTACCATCCAGCCAGGGCCAACCCACCATATATTGATGGCAACGTATCATGGGACCAGTCTGTCTGGGATTGTTTCCTTCTGTGGAGGCTAGACTGAGGGCACAATTTGGTCTGTTCTGGCATGCAACCCATATGCACCCATTTAGTTAGGAAAGAAAACAGCTTTGATTACTTGACAGGAAAAATAGAAAGAGATGGATATATTCCTGTTCAATCTGAAGCACTGGTTGCTGTAGCAGTCAATGTAAGAGCTGAGTGTTAGAGTAATCTTGTTTAAACCCTGGTTTGGCAGAAGAATATTCTAGCTCCCTAATTTCTTTCCGCTGTTGTTGAATGCTCAGTTATTTTTGCTAGTTTCTAGATCCCACTTTCTGATACAATTTACACTTTTCTGTACTGCTGTGTGTTTGTAAACATGTCATGATGGGACTTGTAGGCAACAGGTTCTAAGTCCTTGGATCCCTTGTAAATGCAGGATCACCCACCAAGATAAAGCAATGTGGGAGGCTCCCTAGGTCATAAGTGGTATTGGAGTTCAGAATAACTAGAGATAGGCCTTGAAAACACATGACTGGGTTTACTTACCTTTCTCCTCTATTTATTGTCTTAGTGGCAATTTTCATCACACCTAGCTTTAGGAATATTCTTGATGTTCCTAGACTAGCAGGTTATTTGCCCCTGGCTTCCTTAATAATAGCTGAGGGAGATAGGCATTTCTAACAGACAGATCTCCATGCTTAAATGTAAACATTAAATCTTATATTTTCTTTATCACTGCAGAGGAAGAATAAATGTGGGTTTAGCATAGGGATCCATTAAAATGTATGCCCCAGAGAATCTAATGCTAAGACTCGCTGTGCTGCATCACCTTTGTGTTTGAATTTTCAAAGATACAGAAATACGAGCCTTCTGACTTAGCTAGATCCCTCTGAATATTAGTAAAATAACTCATAATATATGAATAGCTGCTTTAACAGTGTGGGCTTTTTACATTTGCTGAGATAATAAAACATAATCATTGTAATTAAATACTTAAACTCACGTGTACCTATATATGATGTTCTTATCCATTGTTTTTTTAAAAGTATGGGAACAGTAGGGGATTCAGTAGCATTGTATACATTGGGTGTTTGGAACTTACATTTGCAATATTGGTGTTTATTTCCAAAAAAAGCCTCCCACATCCTTAATGAACAGTTTTACTTTATGTAAATTTAGTAAGAAGAAAATGTTTATGCCTGCTGGTAATCTCTGTGTTTGTAAACTTTCCAGATTTTAGCTGAATGTTTTGCATGTGACAGCTTGATGTCCTAATAAGTGGGCCATTCAGCCCAGATCATTTCTTTCTACCTGAAACTTTCTTTTCTTGTACTGACTTTCTACTTAGTTACCTGTTGCTTTTCCAAATACGTGTAGTTGTGAAGAGTGTGGGATCCAGAAGACTAGAGGTAGTAGCAAAGATGTACTTTTTGGTTGATGCAGAGTTGATAGCTTCCATATGACTGGCATGTGTCCTTGTGGGACATTCAGTGCTTCAAGTTAACCCAGTATGAATGTTTGACAAAACCTTCCTAAAAGGACTTCAGAAAAAATGTGATTTTCCTAATGAAGTGTGGAAGATGTGTTTGATTCCAACCCCATTTGCCTTACACTGTTTAGATAAATAAGAACCAAAACAAGCTACAGAGAAAGGGGCCTCAGTGAGCATGCAAATTTCATTGCAAAAAAATCCTATTGCAAACAATGTCAGTGAAAGGCTTGCTAATTGGTTAAAAATTGGAAGACAAATCAATATGAAATTTGGATCTTTCAGATTCTTCTCTGTTGAATTTCTGAAAAATTGTTGAAATCTGAAGTTCCATTGAAGAGTTTTGTATAACAAATAATCATATTGTCTACCACTACTTCTTAATTCCACAAAACACCCTTTTCTTTTAAATTTAGACATATTGTTTACTGATAAGCTTAAAGTAAAGTCTAAATAAATGTCCTATTTCAAGTCTTAGGCATTTTGTTCCTGATAGAGATGATCATTTACTTTACCAGAAAGTGGTGTTTCTCATTCAGTCTCCAAACTTGTGCAAATCTATGTGAAGTTATTTACAATCTTCCATACTTCATTAACTGAAATGATCACCTACAGGCTTCAACTAGTCAACTTTCTTTTCCAGTACACTAATGGATAGATCTACTTAGCATATTAACGTTAACTGTCTCTCTCTCAGAAGAGCAGTCTTTTATAGACTGTCTCAAGTTAACATACCACAGGTTATTTATTTATTTATTTATTTATTTATTTATTTATTTATTTGATAAGTGGTCCTCTCACACGATTGTGATTTTTAATATTCTTTTGCATGCTAGGCCATATTTTGTTTAGAAAAGGATGCCAAAAGATGCAGACACTCTGCACTCTACAGTGTGTAGTCTACAGTACTCTGTATACTGACTGCTGTGGAAAAAGGATTTTTTCCTGGTGCTGAATATATTTTCAATGAAATAGTATTGGCACAAGTCAAGAAATGTGCTTCTGTTTGGTTTGGTTTTTTTGCTCTCTGTAAGTGCAAGGACTGCTCTAATTTGGTCCAATGTCCTGTCTCGGGAACTATGGGCAGTTTTCCTTTACAGTGATGTTGCTGTTATATACCTTCCGTGATTTGTGGCTTCATGGCATAACTGAATCTATGCTGAATAACCTTTTTACAGAGCTGTCCGAGTATCTGATTTGCACTCAGTGGTTTGCTGCACTTAGGGTTCTCCCTAGAGATTTCAATTTCTAAGGATCAGTTCCTGAAAAATGTCTTCAGGAGACATGGCAACTCCTCTCTCTTTGTTTAAGACTGACAGGAAGAAAGGAAATCAGCCACTGTGCTTGTTAACCATCTTTTTTTAGTTAGTATTTCTCCCTTTGAATTGCATTTACCATATTTTCTTAGGTATATTTAAAAAAAAATACTTTGCCATTCGTTTCCTTTTATTATTTGTCTTATTAAATACAGTAATGTGAGATGTGCATCTTCTGTTACCTCCATTGCTCTTGATGAAACTGTATGTGTGTACGCTTTTACTTTGTCCTTTCCACTCCAGGGCTTATTAAGAATTTCAGTCTGTGCAGTAATTTTAAGGTGAAGGAGATAGTAAGAAGTGTCAGCTGTGTCAGTGCTCAGCAGCAATCTCCTTACTAAGGCAAGAGCAGAGTAAGGCAAAAGCAAGTGTGGTAGTTACTGTCGTCACACTTCCATCTGTTTTTTAAGGTATCTTTGATTGGGAAATAATTTCCTCTCATTGGAACAGTACCTTCTCTTACAATGGAAGACACACTGAATGTGTACACATTTTGTTATTATTAGCTTCCTAATGATCACTCGAAACCAGGCATCATCAAAAGTCTTTAGATGGAAATTACATGTCCGTTGCACATATGTTATGAAACAAATTCATGTGTGCTTTATTTTACTCACCTCTCTTTTTTTTAGGTTTCATTTTCTATTTAATATGTCCTAGCTGGGATGGATGGAGGAGGGGAATTGTATGAAAAATATCGGACAGTTCAATGTCTTGAGCAGTTCTTTCTTTCTCTACCTTACCCCAGTACATTGCTGATCTGATCTGAGACATGGCATTTGCATTCATCAAGTTGATGGAAATATTGTAGGTTGCACTAATGATTCTGAGGCCCACCAGGAGAACAGCCTTAAAACCTGCCTGGGATTACACAGGGATCTCACCTTTGCATGTAGGGAAGAGGCAGTAGGTTGAACCTTTTCTACTAGCTCTGGTTCAGTCTCTTTTTGGGCTTGAACTAGTCAGTAATGGGGCTCATGTGCCTACGCCTTGCGCTCGCTCTCTCTAGGAGCACTTTTGGCAGAGTGCTTGCTGCCAGGGGCCTTTGTTCTTCTGTCACAGAGATTGAAATCTGCCTATAAATGTGACAAATGTCTCCCAGGCGTAATTCCCCTGGCTTCAATAGAGTTACACAAGGGATGATTTTGGACATTTTCAGCAGTACTGTGTGATTTTAGTACCTGCATGCATACAGTTTGGAGCACGTATTTAATCTGCACAAGCAATTTGATAGCTGTCCCAGAAAGATGAGTCACCTTTTGTCAGAATTATTGCTCTGTATATTCCACAGTTAAGAGGCTATTAAATCATTTACTCTAAAAGCTTAACATTCTCAAACTTTGAGACTTTGCTTTCTTTAAGGAAATATAATGTCTAGTCCAGCATAATATAAGTTTTTTTCCTGTTGTTTTTTAATAAATCCTTGAAGAACTAAATAATAAATAATGCTGTGGTTGGTTTAGGACTGAAGGCAAATACAGTTTATTAGGTCAAAGACCAGAAATGTGAAAGTTCTTCTTTTTCTCTTGGAGTGCTGCATTTCCAGGGTATTTCTTAGACTGTGGCCTGCTATCCACCAGTCTTGTGGCTAATTCCAGTTGCTGTATCAAGTCCCCTCTATGTGACTGGAGCCAGGAATGAACTAACAATTAAGCAATTAAGTGGGTGATGAGAGATCCCATGCTTGAGCTTTCTCCTTGCCCTCTTTTAGTTTGCAGTATGGATATACTCAATTATTCAATCACAGAAGCTTTTAAGCTAATTGTATCTGGATATGGTCTGCATTTTTAGGTCTATGAGGCCGAATCTCAGGTTCAGAAATCCTTTTGCAGGCTCTTTCTAACCATCATTGAATAGCACTGCCTCAGATCTGAAAAATAATGTCTGATGCATCTTGGTACTCCTAGGGGTTGCAGTCAGGCTTTTGGCACTCTGATAATGCAGTCTGATTTATCCATTTGAAGATGATAGGCAGTAAAACAAGGCTTAGCAAGGGCCTACTCACCAGGACTTGTCCTTAAAAGATTAGACATTTCAAAATATCCCATATCCTTCTGTTGCTGGCCCTTCAGTGAGTGTGATGTTTGGAGTTTGGGCGAAGGTAACTCCTGCCAGCCCTTGATTTTATAAAGTCTGTTGGGCAGCCAGCAGAGTTTGGCTTCCCTCAAGCAGAGGACCTGCATTTACAGAAGATACTCCTCTTTATCACCAGCAGCTTTAAGTTTGGGAATGCTCCAAGCAGTCCCATTTGTAATCTTACCATTCTGCCATGCAGCCACCTATACAGCAGATGCTTTTTAGATGTTTTTTTCCCAGTAAAATTTTAGTAGAGGAAGAACAGTAGTACCATTTGAGCTGTTCCATAGCCTTTTCATAAGCGACAACATGATTTTCAGGGTAGAGAAGGCCCTTGAGGTGTCTTCAGGATTGTGTAGCCCTGTAGAGTCACAGTGTCCCAACGTTTCTAAACTCAGACTCAAAAGAGATTATAACGCGATTGAGAGGATCTGTTCTGTAACAGCTGTTTCTCTCCATGTTGGTGTTACAGCCCCTAAAGCACTGTAAGCTGGGTGAAAAGTGAATGTGCCTCATCCAGATACAGGCTGTGACAAGTGGTAAAAATTTATTCTTTATTTTGCTTTTAGTGAATTTTTCTTTAAAAACTGCAAAGGAATGGTCCTAGGAACATGAGAAAGCACTTAATGCATCAGATGCTTACAAGAAGGCAAAGCTGCCTGAGCAGAAGTAAAGGTTTCGTTACCATTAGCAGCAGCAGTGCTAACTATTCATTAGGATTCTCCAGCACACTGGTACATTGCATGAGAACAGTTTATTTTGTATTCTGGGTTTAATTACCGCATTAGACCTTAGACCTCTCAGTGAACGAAAGCTTCCTGCCATTCTGACAGCTTATTTGATAGCAACGATTGTTAACCTTGAAGGCACCTCGGATGACATTTGAATAGTGTTATGGATTTATACTGCACATCGTGCTGTTTTGCTCACTCTCCATTAAACCAAACAAGACACCTCCAGAAAGCTATATTGATTCTTGACCACAGATCCTGGCTCTGCAGGATACTAGTCTATTCTTCAGAAAGGTCGTGCTCTCTCAGAAGTCTTTTTTGCAGAAAGTACACATTGCATTGCAGCCAAGAGCTGTGCAGATGACCACGTAACCTAACTTTAATGAAGGTTACTGTCCTTCTGCTCCTACTACATCAATAGTGCAATACCGTTTGCAATATATATGCATACATGATTTTTCAAAGTCAGCTTTATTAGTCTAACAAGTAGCAGACATATTAAACCCGTCATTGTTTTGTGTATGCTTCAGCGAGTTCTACCTGAATTTTAGAAATAGAAAGGTCTCATTTGTGTTTAATGTTTTTCTTCTGTTGCCCTTTACCTCTGGGGGTAACACCACCTCCTGTGTCTGTAATCTTTTCCTGTTTATGTCCTATTTCTTTGCTCTTGAGAAAACACCACAGGGAGAAATCACTACTGCCTTCACTCTTGGCTCACCTTACAAAGGAGATGAGCCCTAGCTGTACCTTTATATCTTCTTTTGTACTTTGGAGAGGTCTGAAGACTTTTCTGCTTTAAATGTACTCTATAGACACTTGCATCTAGCTTCCTTTAGAGTTTTTTTTTACAATTAGAGGGAAGTCCATGTTCAAATAAGTGGTTTGTGGAACATGTTTTGCCATATGGCAACCTATAATAGCAGCCAAGGCAAAAGAAAACAGACAATCATATTAATGATAAATATCTTTCTGGGTTTTTTATTTCTGTATATTCAAACTGTGCATTTCCGCCTTGTAGCCTCAGCCATTGTTTCTTGGAAGTGGTACTGCATCACCCACTCAGACAGCTCCTAATGTATCATATTCAGTATAAAGCTAACCCCTCATTTCCACAAAAAGATGTGACTTTGAATTCCATTGTAAACTATCCAGACACTTCTGATGGACATTTCAAAAGCCAGGATCATTTTTGGCTTTCTAGGCTATACTTACCAGTCAAGAAAATGATTTCTTGACTTGCACAGTATGGATTTTGCTACAGGTGTCTAGATAATGCCATTCGCTAAATGATTTTGCAATCCCATTGCAATAAACCAACATAACTGAGACCTTCTGTTGAAACCAAATGAATATAATTTTCAAAGGAGCGTACTAGTCCTTGAATGATTTGTCCTGATTGACTGTTCAGGTTGATGGTGCCAGTTCATTTGTACATATACCCTTAATCTTTTCAGTTTGCTGGAATATTATCTAGGGGATTGGAATTAGTAATTGTTACAGGAACATGGTAGTCCCATAACCTCCAAAGATTGGTGAGAAATGGCCTGACTGTTGGTTACAACTCCAAGCAGAAAAAAGCCACTGACTCTGCACTGCTGCTTAAAATAGGATCAGAGGATTAGTAGCAGTATCCAGGATGTTAAAGGCTCATCTGCAGAATGACTGCTAGCTCCTGACTTCTGCCAGTGCTTTTCACCAGGCATTGTCACTATTTTTAGTTATGATGTTAATGACAATACTAAGCTAATGATTTGTGAAACACTATTTTCTTTAGTCATGTACCAGCAATTTTTCAGCTACTAGGCAGCAGTGGGCTACAAGCTGGTCTGCTGTATTTTTCTGAAAATAGGGGGTGGTCCTTTGCTAAAGCAGTATCTTGAAAAAGCTCTTCTGTGGATGGTGAGGGTTGTTTAATGTGGCATTTTAGAACCACCGAGGGCATATACATTTGCAATTTTCTTCTAGTAATCAATAATGACCTCCGAGACTTTTTGTTGTGTTTATCAAGCTAAGTCCTGAAGTTTTGGTGTAAAGCAGGTATTAAGAATGAAGGCAGTGAACAGAAGTGTATGGGTGTTGATGCATAGAGAAAAAAGTTGTCTACTGGCAAAAAAGAAACAGAAAAGCATTTCCCAGAACATGTTCAGGTTAGTTTTCTTATTTTGATGTTACAGTCAACAGAAAACCTTAAAGATGCTTCGACTCTGAATACACAAGTTCATGAAGCTTGATGGAAAACAAAGAAACTAGAAACCTTCTAAGGTTATTTCTTCTTTAAAAAGATACTCCAAAGCAAATTATTTTTTGGACTGCAGTCTTATCTTTTGCATCTGCTATCTATTTAAATGTGTTCATTTGCTTTGATGCTAATGACATCATTTCCCTATTTATAATAATCTAAAGTGATAAGTCTAGCAAATCATGGACTTTATTTCCCCAAGCTCTGGAGTCCTTTGTGTGTAAACTGAAGCACTTGCTGATATAAACAGAATAATCAAAGATACTAATCTGAACATCAGGCCTGAATTAAGGCCATTAAGTAAAACAATGACATTAGAGAGCTGAACTATAATTTACTTTAAATTAAATTAAATTGAAAACATTAACATGGTTATATTGTGAGAAATGAAATACTTCTACCTTCTAGACATGCACAAATACTTGTGAATTTTTCTAATTGTTTTTTATTGTCATTGTTTTGGGAAAAATGCAGTGCAACATGCATTATTTTTTGGCTCACTGAGTATGAAGGTTTCAAAAAGCAAACATTAGAAGTGACTTTCTACCAATTGAATAATGATATTGTAAAAAAAAAAAAAAAGAGGAGGAGTAATAGATTGCAAATTGCATAAATAAAATATTCTTAGAGGAAAATTTAACTGTGTTCCTTTTCTACATAGTGCTACTAATTACTGCCTAAAGTTAACCAAAGATCATTAGAAAATCCACAGTTTAAAAAAAAAAAAAAATTGAAATTATCAGGAAACTTTGAAAATTGGGAGGTATAAATAATAAACTGCTCATTCTCTTGTGTTTTGGTAAATTAAAATCTTGTCTTCCACTTCTAAAATATTTCCACTTTTAAAATGTAAAAATAGGAAATTAAGGTATTAAATAATTATGACATATAGGAACATGTTCATATTTCTTCTAGCAGTTATTTTTCTAACCAAGAATCACAAACACTTTGCAAACATTTCTCAGAATTTTTAAGAAAATTCTTGAGATTTTTCAAATTTCTCAGGTATTTGGGATTTTTTTATACTTTGGGGTAAAACTTCTAATTTTAATTGTATTAGCTGACTATTTAGAAAAGGAAAATATTCCCACGCAGAATTTGAGAACCAGCTATTTTACTAGTCCTTCCCAGGTTCTCCCTAGTGATAGTGTCAGGTAGCCAGCCTTTTCCCCCATCACTTCTGTGCTAAGAAAAATCAGTATAACTCTTGTGTCGAAAGGACTCATCCTTCTGCCTCAGAATTTGGCTGTGCTGCAGACAAACCGTTTGTGAGTTGTGGACAAAAATCTGTGGAGATAGTGTTGAGACAAAGGGACTATTCAGCTGCTATCACAGCCTGCTTCTGCCCTCCCACTGCTTTTCCTGCTGACATTTATTTGTTTGAGGCATCCAGTGGTTTATAAAATTCCTCTGGTCTCTCCTTGACTCTTCACAGCTCTTTCCAAATATGCATGCAGACTCATTTACACACTGAAGAGATGTCTGAGAATTATAAAATGATATTCATCCAAAAATATGCATATTCAGGAAAAAAAAACCAAACACCTCTGTCTCTGGAGTCTGTGGTAGTGCATAGAGACAGGGCTTGCACATTGCTTGGTTGAGTGGCAAGTTAGATTGAAGACACATGTACAGATTTTTCTTTTCTTGCTATCTGTACTGCAGTTTACGTAATGAACCTACTTCCAATGTTTCAGAAACTGCTAGCATCACTGTATTAAAAGGTACAGGTAATAGTTATCTGGAAACACTGCATATGTATCATAAATGTGGTAGTTATATCCTGAAAGCATATAAAGGCAAGTTTGCTGAGCTGAGGCAGTAGTTCATTGTTAATAAATGCCTTATTGAGTTGAATCTAAGTAAGCATATTTGCTCCTTTGTGTGAGGAAGGCAGTTATAATCAGTAAAGGAAGTATCGGCTTGCAATATTGAAGCTACCATGCATTGGATGTAATAAGTAATAGATATAGTGGTTAAAATGATATACATAAGGAATAAGGAAATATCCTTTTCTAATATTTAGGCACCCAGGTATTCATTTGTATGGTATACTATGTGTTTCTCAGAAGAAACTGAATTACTCTGGCCAATTAGAAATCGGTCTTCTGCTGGCAAAAAAAAAAACCCACCTTGTCTCAAAGAATATTTCATTTATTTATTTATTCATTAGGCTGTTCATTACTCCTTCAAAGGAGGGAGGCAGGCGTCGCTTCCAGTGTCCGTGCTGGCTGAGCTCTTGATCCCCATGCAGGGTTGTGGTGCTCTGTGCACACCCTTCCCACACATGCTTTGCACACCAAGTGGTCCCAGCTCATCCTTGGAGCTGTTTGGAGTTGGTCTGGTTGCCCACCCAGAGTTGTTGGACTTCATGTGCAACACTTTGTAGTCCTGCAGATATCACTTGGACATTTAGGAAAGTCATTGGTGACATTTAGGAGATCCAGCTCTTCTGGGATTAGCAGCTGGAGGCCATGAGGGGTCTGTTCCCTGAGACATCTTGGATAGCACCAGACACGTACGTGTAAGAAAGTAAATTGAACACTTGATTAATACTGAGGAAAAAGAAAGACCCTTGAGGCCTGGGAGTGCTCACCTTGTGGCTGACACTGCTTTGGGCAGGAGGTTGGACTGGAGACCTCTGATGTCCCTTCCAAAATGAATTATCCTGGGAATGTATGAAAAGAAGTTGTATTTTGCTTTTGCACTGGTTTCTGATTACAAAATATCTCTAGGGTGGAGATGCTCCTGAGATTTGGATATTAGTGTTGAGTCCAGATTCCTAGAGGAGACTGTCTTTCAGCCTGTCTTATTTTAGTACTCATGTTTATGCATAAGTGAAATTAGTTACTCTGAGATTATGCACGGATTCTACATCACTTGTATCCCCTCTGCTGGGAAACTGAAACAAAGGGTCTGTGCTTTTCCGCTGAGATCAGAATTAAACGTTATAATCCTTCCTGTCACTGTTGGAAAGTCCGTGGAGGCACCACAGAAAACGCAGGCAGGATCTGCTGGTCAGCCAGTATGGTTTCCTCCCACTGCTGCAGAAAGTTATCTCAGATAAGCAGCTTGCTAACTCAGTTTCTTTTAAGTGTCTAGAGGAAGATTGCAGTCATACAGCTGAAAAGCTGCTTGGAACAAAACCCCAATAAACTGAATTGAACTGTGTTCCTATTGTGAAAAAACAGCCAATATAAGCAGTCAAATGGAGTTGGATAATAAATCATCACTTGATGAACAGCATCCTTCTGTTCATTTCTTTTTAGCTGAGCAATAACTTGGTGAATAGAAGACTGATATTTTCAAAAATATTTCTGTAAAAAAATTTACTTCATATCATTACAAATAATTGAGCTAATAAAAGCAGCAAGAATGCTGCAACTGTAAAAATTGTTACATGGAGTAGCACATTGTGCAAGAAGGCAGTAAAAGTCAGCAGAAACAAAGAGAGCATACTTAAGTGTTTACAGAGTAGAGATATTTCACGCTCCTGGTCATTTCTGATGTCAGCGATTCAGCCAAGACATCCACAGAAAGGCTGTGTAGGGATCGCCATGCAAAGATCTCAGAAGGCTGAGAAGATGAGCTGGGGTCATTTTAATGCCATGGCTACTGTCTTCAGAGATTCCTTCTCATCGCTAGGGAATGATGGACTATGAAATAAATAATTGTCATCACCATTAAAAACAAATTTTAAGACAGTGTTATGGAAATCTGTGATTAGGTGTTGATTATTTGTATAGGGGAATGTCAAGAAAAATAGAGGCTCTAAACCACTGGTTGTAATATTTGAGATTATGGACCTTAATGAAAACATTCTCATAACTCCAGAGAAAAATTTAAAATAGTTATTTAATTAAATAGACTATTTGCATTCTCAGCTTTCAAATAATTTAGAGCTGAATATTCCTTTTTATTGACAATTTTTAAAGGAAATATATTAAGAATTTGTATTTTCATAGTAGTGCCAAACTGCCTGCCCAGAATCATACAGCTTTACTGCTGTGTGGCAAAAGTTTAAGGTAAGAGTGCAATATGATCCTTGTATAATTTTGCTTTATTTACTACTCTAGGAAATTTCATGCAATGGTGTAAGACACATACATTTACGGAAGACATTCCTGTTTGAATGCTCTTAAAAAAAATACAGAAAGTAACATACCCGTTCTACCCAAATGTTGACAATTCCTATTCATATCTTATTATTTATCAGACACTTATTGTGAGCATATTTTTTGTTTTCTTCTAACAAGTAAGCTTTCTCATTACATTAGTGATAAGGATATATCTTTTTTTAATTTGAAATAGTTAGTTGTTAATATAAACCTGTTCTTGTGTGCTTCTGGGTTTTGTTATACCATAAAAATATATTGAAATAGAAAATTACTTTAGTAAAGGCAAATAGTTAAAACATCTGTAGCTAAGCTAAACTTTTTCTGATGATTAAATAATTTTTTTGCAATATGCAATTTTAAGCTCAATGAAAGGATTCATGAGTTTGGGCCAAAACTGGTGAACAGATAAAATCATAAAAAAAACCCAAAACAAAACAAAAATACCCCAAAACAAACAAACAAACCAAAACCAAAACAAAACCTCTCATTTTCTAAAGACACCTACTTTGAATTTCCATATCAAAATATTTTGAGCCACTGAGTAGCTAGTTTATTTCATTACACATTTTCTTTACACAAAGCTTTTCAGAGAAATCAGTTACAGCAGATGTTGATTTAAAATGAAATATGTGGGAAAGAATTTTAACTGTGAAACTGAGGACACAGCTATCCCCATGCTGCAATGAGAATTCAACAGCGCTTCTTTTTTTTTTTTTTCTAGTTTTAGAATCACAATACTTAATAACCTTGAGCTCTTACCCAGAATGTTCAGTTAGCAGATCTCAAGGCATCTAGAGAGGACTTAATTGCAATTATATTCATTCCACCCAACACCTTTGAAAATAATCAAGTATTAAAAATCTGAAAACACAAAAGAAATCAAGGAAATGTCTAATGAGACATTAAGTCTACCTCCTGAGGGAAATTTCTGCCTGTGACAAGTTTCGTGCAGTTTTTTTCAGAACTCTGAGAAGGAAAAAAAAAAAAAAAGTATTTTGTCTTTTTAAAACCTATTTTATCAGTGTCTTCAGGCAAAGTCATGTACATCAGAAGATCTGTGACCAGACATTTAGTCTTTAAGATGTGGATGGTTAGATGTGTAAAGTTAACTCACTGCCCATGTTGACTGCTCAACATTTTCTGTTCTTTTCTGCTGGAGATACTGCACTGTTTACTTTCCATACTTGTAAATATAAACTGTTATTCATCATATTCACCAATTACACTTGACACTTGTAAATAAAAACTATCGTTTATCTTACCATTAATAAATGCACACTGCTTGACTCTGTGGTCTGTTGGCACACCATGTTGGCAAAGGCAAGACAGCAAATCGACTCTGAGAGTAACACATACAAAATATTACTGCAGGGTTAAAGAAACTTGTAAGTTGTGTTCTACTATGAGAACTATTTGGATAAGCAAACCGTGGTTTTGCTTGTAAATGTTGTTTCTAGAGATCTTTTATCCAACTGTCATATAAGGGACAAAATTAAATCATCTCCTCTGCTGTCATATTCTGGACTTCGGTAGTGTGTGAAGACTAAGGCAAATAAAGGTAGTGGGAAACATTCAGTTTATGGTTAATATTTCTTTCTCTTTTAGGCCACTCAAAGGCTAACTTACATTTATTCTTAAAGTTTTTTCTGAACCATGTCTTTCAGTAATACCCACAGTGTACTATTTAGCTATTCAGGATAACTGTCAGATGTAATTACACCTCAGTTAGCTAATTTGTCCCTTTGTTTCACTACAAATAACAAAAAATTGAAAAAAACCCAAAAACCTAGACAGAGATTCTTTCACAATATTCTTGGAATATTAGTACCAACAGTATTTTTTGTGTATGTTAGAAGCCTCAGATAACCATCTTCAAAAAACCCAACTTGGCGATGCACTCATTGCTTCTTTGTAGTAAAATCATGGTGGCTCCATTTTAAGATAACCTGATTTTAGAGAGCTCTGAAAGGAGGTTTATGCGATCACACGGTCTTCCCACTTGTGTCTGTTTGGAGCCCATTGGCTAATTTCCACCCGAGTTTAAAGGACAGTAAAAATCTCACAGACAAATTCGCAACCTTGGGGGAAAATCAGTGGTAGAGAATAGGAGAGAAACCAAAATTTATTTTCTCCCTGCAATATTCAAGAGAATTCAGTTTGGCAGTGTCTGGCTGTGTAATTTTGTGATCACCGCAGCACTAGTCTTCCTTGCCAGTGGACATAGAGAAGGAGGTGAAGCTTCCTGTGGTGAGGGAGAAAAGAAAAGGACAAATATTATTTAGTTGCTAGTGGTTGCAGACAGCGTGTTGCTCTTCTGCTGCTCTTTTTCAGATGTATCACAGAGGTGCAGCTGGCACCTGGCTCTGATATTTATATGGAGTATATCCACTGGAGTGTTAACTATGTGATGGGCGTAGAGCAGTCCCATTGAAGAATGCAGCTGGCAGAAGTTTATTAATTCAGGAGTGGGCAATTCAGGACGATCAATAGGTTCCTGACCACGGCATTGATTGTGGGAGCACCAAAACACATGCTCAAATACTGTTTTTGTTACCATCTGCCAATTTTAACAGCTTCTCTGGGCAGTTGACTGAAAGCCTCTTTAAAAATAATGTGTAGGTTACATTCTGCACGTCTTCCACAGGTGAGCACCAGTTGAAGTCATAGTAAGGACAGAAATACATTTCCTCCAAGGAAAAAAAAGGCTAATGAAGGAATGAGCACGAAAAAAAAGTCTTTGTTTCACAATGATATTTTATATGCGATTAAAATGTGTGGCGTGGTTGGGGATGAAACAACCTTCGCGCACAAATATACCTGCAATTGTTCTGATAGCTAGTTCATGTTATTTAATGTGCTGGGGAGGTAAGAAAACAATGAAAAAGTGCCTGTGCCTCGGTCAATTAGTGGAGATACACCTATTGTGCTATTCATAAAGCAAGCGTTATTGGTGAAAGAGGTAGTTATGTATTAGGGAGCTCATAGCCTGAAGACCTGGTGTAGAACTGTCATTAAAGTGAATACTAAATGAAGTTCATTCAGCTTAGTGCATGCATGGTGCCTATGATTGATTTTCACAGTCAGGCTAATAGAACAGTTTTCGTCAGTCCTGCAATTACATTACTGTTAGAGCATTCTTAGTTTTTTTCTCTGGTATTACGGATTTAATAGAATTTCTGAGTCTCTTTTGTTGCTCGTAAACTTAGATTTAATTAGATCTTGAAATCTCAATATGGAAAATTTCACCTTTTATTCTTTGGAAGAACAACTGCTTTTTTGTATTCCCACCCTCTCAACTGACCTCAAAAGGATAATCAATGCTTTCATGGTGGCAGATATTTCAAAAAAAGAAAATGCCTGTGTGGCTTAAACTCAGTCATATAATTTATCAATGGAAATGCTTTATGAAGAAAAAACAGGATAATGTCTGTCTGTCATTTTGAGGTTAGAAGTCTGCATGTTTATATCACAGTTTATAATGAGAACATACTTTGTCATGTTATTTAAGTGAACCACAGGCATTGAACAAATAGTGTTTGTTTTTAACAGTTTTTCTGAAAAAGCTTTTCTTTTAACTAGCACAGATCAGACTGCTCCCTAAAAGAAAGATACAAGAGTCCAAACAAAAAGAAATAATTGCAGACTGATTAAAAAATTAGTAATGGTGCATATGATGTTGTTAGCTCTGAAAAATCAGACGTACATGAATGGGAAGAAAAGAGAGCAAGGCTGATGAGTCGATCATGTTGTATCATCAGGTACATACAGTTGGACAAGTGCTTGCATATTTGTATACTGAAAAAGTGGCAGAAGAAATTCTGTTGTTATATCACTATTTCATATATTCTTATTAAGAGTCAGTCAATGCTGATATCTTTTAATACAAAGTATTAAAAGCAAGAGTTCTCAAAGTGATGCATAGTAATTAATTCACTGAAATAATATTGAAGTAGTATTTTCTTTTTTTTTTTTTTCTACTTGAAGAATACTTCTAAATGAAGCTGGAGGCGTGTGGGTCAATGCATAGGCATCATGAAGCAAAGCCAGATCTAAAGACACTGTCTGTAATGTCATCACGATCCAAAGCACAATTGGTACACCCTGCATGGTGAAAGAACAGAGTGTCTCCTTTGGAGTCACTTGATCTCTGTGGTTTATAATCTGTGAAAACCAAGAAAATGCTAATGCATTGAAGATAAACTCTTCAAAGTGAATACAGATTATGGAGTTGTTTGTGCAAGAAGTACAAATGATCACCGAAGAAAAGATTTTCATATACTAAAGCAAAAGTCTTTTGTGCTTCACACTATTGACCCTGACACAAACAAGAAGGTAAAAAAGAAAAAAAGAACATGTTTTACGTGGTAATTTTTACAATAGCTGGAAGTAGCTCCTATTTTCTTTTCAGGTGGTTGGACAGAAATGAATCCCAGGGTGATTGTAAGAGGAAGCCACGTAAATACACCGGGGTATAGTTTGTATTATGTAAGTTACGTACCTGGTGCAAAAGTCTAATATAATCAGCTGTACATTTGCCAGAAGAAGCAGCATGACCTTTTCAAAAAGTATTTGGGTCTGCTCCCCAGCTGCTAAATCTCCCAAGACTGTCTTCGTGTGTATTTACACATTGTATTTGAAGGTGTTTAAAATTACAAGAAGGTCATTGGTTTGAAAAATAATTAAGGCAAAGGAATTTAATCTTTTAATGCAAAAAGTTGCATCTGCATGATGCAATTTCAGAAGGCTTAATGTGAATAAAAATATCAAAAGCAAGAATGTCAATGCATTTTTTTTTTTTTTTTTTAGTGATTGTGTGTCAATCAAACCTAGAAATTATTGGGATTCCTTGTCCAACAATATCTGTAAAATGAGAGTGCACAGGAGTTCCACATGATAGGTAAAAGGAAAAGCCCTTTTTAGCCTGTTTGTGTTTTCTGTGAGTTCCCCAATAGCCATCTCTACATTTCTGTAGGTGTCTGCCTCAGGAAGAGATCTCTGTTCTCTAGCCAAGGGATACAGAGAGCCTTTGTGTGCGCCCTGAGCGTGACCAGGACTGTGTTGCTGCTGCAGAAGGAGGAACTGTGCGCTGGGACCTGCGTCCTTAGGCGCAATGACTGTCGCATGGGTGTTTTTCAAAGTCCCTGAAATAAAGTGAGGGCTGAATTGCAGCCCAGCAAAGTGATGTTTTCTTAGCAGGATGGTTGGTGTTGCCTTGCCTATCTTGGGATGTGCCCTGAGAGGGGCAGTGGTTCAAGGTCTGATGGCATAATGTCAAAGTGCAGTGTAGAGCGCAAGGGACCTGCGTCTGTACTTCCAGTAGGAAGCACTCCATCTAAGTGAAGTGTACCAAGGATGGCATCTGGGTTTTAGTCTTGGAGGGAGTTAGTTGGTTCACTATAAAAGGTAGATAATACATTTAGGCTGCTAATTACCACATGACAAGAATCCAAAAGTGAATTGAGGAATGAAGTTATTTTACCCAGTGGATCCTTAAAGTGTTTATGACAGTGAGATCACTGTTAATACTAAATCATGTTTTCACAGGTGATGTGTTGTGGAGGGCTGTAGCACCTGAATCTCTATCTCCTTCTCTCTCTTTCTGTCTCTCTTACCTGGAAAATTTCCCTGCACTACAGAAGAGGTGAATCTAAGAAGAAGATTTTTCTTTATGAGAGCTTGTTTTTGCAAACTGATAAGTACTTTGGGGGATCCAGAAAAAGTTCAAAGAATATTTTTAACATTAAATGCATGACATGTCATTACAGATTATGCTAATCCCTAAAATAGATTCAGATTTAACCATAGACCATTAGTACAAGATGTTATTGTCAAACTCAGGCTAGTGATTTATTATAAACCAATTATATAAAAATAATTTGGGGGAGTCTGAGATGGAGTGCATGTATCTGACATTTATGACCAATAAACTTGAAACAACAAAATGGAAATATGTTTGGTAGTGCAAACTTAGGTTTTTATATTTCAGGACCATGCAAAACCAGAAGCTAGTCTGAATTGTTTTTAAGGGCTTTGATAAATTTATAGTCAGCAATGACATCTGAAATTATTCAAATTCTTGAAACATTAATAGAAGTTTAATTTTATACATAGGAGGGAAGCTCCACATAAAATTATTTTAGAACATTGCCAACATGCATCCCTGGTTTTGTCATTATATTGAGTTGCTAGACCCAGTGATGCTAGGATGCTGTCACTTGACAATGTACAGGTCAGATTCACTTGAGCAAAATACTGTTATCATGAATGTCTGCTGGTTTGCAGCAGAAACAGGAGACATGAGCTTGACATGCTGATCCCAGTCAATAGCCTGTGGAATAAAGAGGAGCCGCCTGCTTCCCTCTCTTCTCAGCTGTATCTCTCTTCAGGCGTGATGCCTGTTTGGGTATTTTTTATGAGGCTCAATGTCACTGTTACTTCTGAGAAGAGCTGGTAGGTGATGGGTGATGAGCTGCTTTGCACTGATGAGAAATGCTGCTGTGCTGTGGCACTGTTGGTGTTTCTGAGCACACCGGGCCAGTTGAGGGGTCCAGTTCTGCTCTGATGCTGATGAAAGGCAAGAATGACTTCACCAGTTTATGTAAGTGCATCAATTTTAAATTCAGGCAAATATATCATAGGCAGGCTTCTGAGTTTTCTCTTAACATTTTTCTTAACAGTTGTCTTGATGTGTTGGGTATGGACGTTTGTGGTTGTAACATCTGAATATTCTAAAATGAGAGAGTTTTAAGAGTTTTCAAGCAATCAGATATTGTTTTTCATAGTATGAGACGGATCGCTCATTGATTTGCTGTCAGATAATTTATTATTCTTGTGCCTACACACCGCTATAATATCATTCTCTCCTTTTTAGGATAAATACTCAATACGACAGTAAACCAACATTTGAACAGCTGAGTGAATTTTTGAAAATTCAGTTAGTAAAACGATCAGACATTGTGCGTAGACAGTCTTTCAACTATGTGAAATAACATCCTCCTGACTTCACTAAGAATGGACATCATAACTCAGTGTGATATTCTAGTCTATTCTTTAAGAAACCTTTTTAAAATAAATGGGCACGCATGTCATTTTGTGGAAGAATCTTGCCTGTGTGTTGAATGTAAGTAACTGTAAGACGCAAAACCAATCATGAAGTTAGACCAAGGCTACAAAGAAAATTCACATTTTAATTAAAAATGATCCAAACACCCACTGTTAAGAGCTTTTCTCAAAGGGAGCTCAGTGGGAGTTAAAGTCCTTGACATACAAGTTATCTCCCCTTAACTAGAATGAAGACCTATTTGTCATATTTCACTTGTCAGTACTTTTTCTCTTTTGAGTTTTTTAGCAGTCTGATAACTATGAGAATTAACATAAGAACTCTTGAGATCAGATTTTATTTCCATTACTGAATCTTTCCATGACCAGTCTGTTTGTCTGTAAAATGGAATTGGGATTTACCAAACAAGGATAATAGAAATAAATTTATATTTTTAAGCCCAATAAAAATAAAATGCATTAGAATATGTAATCAGTGTTTTGAACATTTTCTTACATTGCAGTAATATGCTCAGTTTCCTCTGAAAAACTTCTTCAATATAATTTGAAAGTCCTGTGGGTAATTTTGGGTAATCTGGGACCTTTAAACACTGATTACACCTAAACTGTTTTGCGTAAATGATTTTGCATTGCTAAATGCCTGCAAGCTGGGTACCACAGCGTATGTCATCTTTAGTGGGTTCATCTTAAAAAAAAAATAAGAAGAACGGAAGGGAAAAAAAAAAGAGACAGTGTGCTTCATCAGTAAGCCCGAAGTCTTTGTTCCTTGATATGCAACATCCTTGCACCCCAGCTGTGCAAGAGCTAAGTATTCACTGTCTCCAAATGTACCCTGATTTTCTTCAGAGGTTTGTGCTGTGTGGGCAGCAAGGGAGTGAGGATGTGACCCAGTAAATGGGGGGTCGGTGTCTTGCAGGGTGCTCGTGCTCCCCTGTGGGACACAGTGAGCCGGTGAGAGCGTGGGATGGGATTTTGTGGCACAGGGCAGCGTGCACCTGCCAGCCTGTCTAGCTGCAGATGGGGTATTCACCCGCATTAATCTGATGTAAATTCTTCATGAAGACAAAACAGGCCTGTAATTTTTGTGTCAGCTGGCTAATGAAGTTAAGCCCTCGGCTTCTGTTGCTCCTTTCCCGTATCAGAAGTTTCTGGCAGAGCTGAACATGCTCTTCTTGAAATGTACCGTCCCTTGGCTGCTGTGGAGCTTACGTCCAGTTCTTGGGAGGATCCCGATCATCCTTCCTCCAGGACTGGGGGAAGGGAGATCCCATTGACTTCACTGTTAATAGGGGCCTCAGTGGAACTTAAAGATTAACAAAAGAATAAATAATCAAATAAAACCCCAGGGTCAATATGAAAAAAGAAAGAAAGATGTGACTCTCTATGCAGTCCATTTTAACTGTCACAGGCCATTGTGGATACCAAAACTTCACAGGAGTGCAAGAGGCAGTCCCAAAAGTTAATGAATTAAATGCCATCAAGAGTTCCTAAATGCAGAGCTGTTATGCCTGAATTGGGAAATCTGCATGCTGCAGAAATGCAAGGACCAACTGAGTGTTAAGAAGTGTGTCTCTGTATGCTTACCTTGTTCATATACTTTGATTTTGGCCATTGCTGGAAAGGGCTTATAGGGCTAGAGTGGTTTATGTTGTTATTGTGCTCAACACAGTCAAGGTTTCCTCCTGTGTCTTTCGGTTCTCGGTGTAGAAGTGCCCTGTGCTGCCTGAGTTCATTTTTTGCTGGCTTTAAGAGGAAATTACTTCTCTACATCATCAAGAGGAGGATACCACAATTATTACTTAAGAACAAGGGCAAGCCTGATGGCTGTACTAAACAGGCTGCAGAATCCTGAGACTCTATTTCTCAGTTTTCACTGGGAATGGAGGGGCGTTTAAATTAGTGAAAACACGTCTGTGTGGGGAGTTAAGCAAGGAGCAGAAGCTGTGAAAGCAACAATAGGTCAGGCACAACTCCCATAAGCTTTTGGGGCAACAGTGAAAATCTGCTTTCACTGAGATAGAAAGCAAGTGTTAAGGAGAAGAGAGTTAAAGGGACAGAAATTTTACAGAACATGGAACGAGTAGCAATCTTATTCTTGCTGTTGAATTTCAAGAAAAGATGTCTTATGTGTCTTTTGTTTTAAATCAAGTGTTTCGATTACAATGTGAGAAGTACAGGACATCCTTTAATTCAAAATATTTGCTAACAAACTTATACTTTATATGCATTCATTGTGGTAGTAGTTGTAGATGTAAATAGTACTTGTAGTTTTACATAATGATCAATACTGATTAAAATGTAAAAATGAAATAAGTTTACAGTAAAGGCAAGTTTGCAACAATATACCTTTGGAAGGAATTTTTGAAGGTATTTTTGAAGCCATCCAAAAAGGAAGTTAAGATTAAAAAAAAAAATAAGGCAAAGTACGTTGTATCCATGAATTCTCAAATATCCTGAGTAATTATAATTTTCCATAACACTGTGGGAATATTATGAGTGGACAGCACACCTCAAAATCAAGTGTCTTATTGAAGACATAATTATTTTGTTTTTTTTTCATCAGGGGACATAGACACTTTTTTTTTTTTTATGTGACAGAGCTCACTTCAGGAAGATTGGTGAAATAATTTTGTTCAAAGTTTTCTGTACTAGTTATGCATCTAGGTATGTTTTTATAGCTGCGTTGGCCACTACAGCACCCATAAAGTAATCATAACAGTCTTCCTACGTGAAGTGCTTTGAAGTACTCCTGAGAGTTAAAAGAAATCACGATGTAAGTGTAAAGTAATCTATATGGTCACAGTACAAACGTTTTCAACAACTTGTGATAACAATTGACATTTCATGTGTCCACAATGAAAATATATGGTCTTGCTTTTGGAAGGCCTATTCAAACATGGTAGTCATGGGAGCTGTGAAAAAAGTGGAGGAAAAAGAGAAAAAAACCTTTCAGGCTATAATTCTAAGAGCACATTTCATGCAATGGAGATTTCTGAGAAAGTTGCTTCACTAGAAACCAGAAGGTAGAAGATGATGGCAAGAGACAACAAGATGAATAGATACAATTAACCACGGATCTGGGGGAAAGTAAAGCAAAGGTATATGTGCAGTTTCCGGAGCGTAACAGTAAACATTGAGTAGGCTGTCGGGGAGTATATGCTCTGAAAAATATGAAATGAGAAGGACTGGAACCAACTTTAATTTGCTGCCTCACAAAATGAGCTGCTGCTTTGCTTTTAATATTAAGTGGATATAGTTATAGCTCACTTTAGGTAATGCAGATGTTCAGATAAGTTAATATGATTATATTGAAGCCTTACCAAAATGATAAATTACAGTGCTTTTAAAGTAGCCATTTATTTGTGTATTTAAAAGCAAAACATAGATGTATAAAGGGCAACAGATTATTGTGTAATTTAAATATAATAGCACATATTTGTTTAGGAGAAAATATTTTTAATAAAAAAGAAAAACTGGCTTCTGAGAACCCAGTTACAAGTGTAGGTCAAGAAGGCTCTTAGCAAGCAACTTTGCCAGTCCTTTTAATTTAGTTCCACTTCTTCAACTCTTTTCTAGGAGAAGCTGTATTTTTTTATTTTTAATATTGTTTTTCTGTAAATATCAAAATTGTACATTTGAAAATTAGAAGATAGAGTGTGCAAGAAAGATGGTCTGACGCAGTGGGACAGAGAACCAAAACTGGCTGTACACTGTTTCCTATGCTGTCGAATTTAGCTGGCCATTGAAGAAATTTATCTAAGGTTGTTTTCATGTTTCCATTTTACTTCACTTTGAGTAATATAATTTTAAATCCATCCAGATAGTTTTTCTCTGACATCAGAGGAGGAAAGGCTAGGTAATCGTCTCATATACCAGAGGCTGATATCATAAATTACCAGCTTTAGTAAGGTCAAATAAAACCCCTCATATTCAGACTCTGGTTCTGCATCTTCCTTCCAGCACTGCAATGCAGACAAGTTTGGAAAGTGCCTGCCTGAAAAATACACAGAAGTTACTGCGTACAAAACGTACACTTGTTGTCACGTCATGTTAAAACCTCTGTTGGTGTCTCCCCCCCAGCAGGGTGTTCCCACCCCGCCTTACTAAGGCTCCGAAGGAGGAAGGTCTCTGTTGGGATGCAAAAGATTTCACAGTGCCAATACATTAAAGTGGAAGCTTCACCTTTTCCCTTCCACCTTTGCTTTGGAGCAGTTACCTCTGTCCTCAAATCCTGGTGGTTCGGGTATGTTAGGTGAAATTGCTACTCATTTAGTGTTTTAAGGTAGGTAGTGAGGTTTCTTTGCTCGTTCGGCAAGTGTTTGTTTAAATGTTCCTTCCAAATTGTTTTTTGCTGGGAGATGCTGTGGCTCAATGCTAGAAAATGGATGGCATTGCAGAATACAGTATCAGGCGATTAGAAATTGTGTTAGGTTGACAGAGATATATTTAAGACAATTTTGTAATCTAGGAGAACATTTTATAAAATCTATATGAATTTTGCCATTTTTGAAGTATGCTATTTAAAATCTCTAGCTTGTCTAAAACAGCAGCCTTTACATGCTGGCTAACAGGGTTTGCATCTTTACATTGCAGATCAATAACCTTTTTTACAAAATGTCACTCATGATAGCTAACAATATTTATTTTTCTCTGAAAAATCAGTAACTTTTCAAGGCGATCATACAATGAGAAGGGATTAGTTCCAGCAGGCACTAATGGATGTGCTAGTTCAGCAGTTTGAACTTTGCAGAACGCATGAAAACAAACAAATCTTGTGAATCCTTACAATTTGGAGCTTCACTTTTTGATTCAGTAACACATGAACATTTGCGAGGAAGGGGAAAAAAATAAAAAGATAAACAGTTGTTTTCTGGAAATTATTGTTCACAGCAGTCCAAGAAACCTTTTCCTCTACTGAAAACCTATGGGGAAGCTTGACCTTGTTCTCTAAGACTATTTAATATACTAAATTTGTTATCTGTATTTTCATAGTGTTTAATAGCATGAACTGAGCATCACTTTCCAATTTTAATTGGTGCTGTAAAAACACAGATGGAAAAAGAAGGTCCCCAAAATATGCAGAAGATAAGAAATACCAGATGGACAAATTTCAGTTGCAGAATACAAGGAATGAATTAGCCAGTGCAAGTACATATTGCTGGCAGTGGTTTCAGTGCACTGTTGGATTAGACACTGATTTCAGATGGAAGTTTGTTTCTAATGTGGAAGTGCAGTTGACTGGGTTTTGGTGAGGCTGAGGGTGATGCCAGTGAATCTGGATGCAATTTTGCTGTTCAAAGATTGTGCATCTGCGCCGTTTTAAAATTTCTACTTTCTGAGTTCCTGTGGTCTTTCTAATTGTTTAAATGGTTCCCTTGCTCAAGTTTTGTATTCAGTTTACCACGTGGCAGGAATTAGTAGTAAATAGAAGAAAGGTGCAGGTTGCCTCAGTATTCTGAAGGCAAAATGAAGTAGAAAATTAAAGATATTTATCTCCATTATTCTCTTTTAAACTTGTTATTAACAAATCCAAAATACAAAGAAGGTGATAAATTATTATTCAGGCTCTGAGAGCAATATATATTTTAATGGGAGGAAAAATAGCCTGCTGCTTGCATATCGTGCTCCTTTCTTTCTTTTCTGGAATAAATGAGGTTGCAGCTGGTCAGTGGACATCTCTGCCTATTCCAAGCAGTTGTTAGATCATGTGATGTGCTTTCGTGGCAGACTGTACCAGTTGGTGCCAGTAGAGAGGTCAGTAATAACCCAAGCAGATTACCAGTGACAAGAAAACATGAATTGCCTCTCAAGCTCAAACTATTAATGACATGAAAATATCCCATTAATTTTTAAATATTAGTAAATGTTAGATAAATTTTAAAGGAAAAAGTCAGAGATACCTTAAAAGTTACATTCCTGAATATGTGATGTGTTGGATGATGTGCTTTTAGCTTGCATTCAGTGCTGCTTGCCTCCTAAGCTTCGCTCAGTGAAGAGGTTTTTATGATTTGGTTGCCAGCTTTTTCTCTGCCTCAGAAGAAAAGTTAGACTGCTTCTCTGGTATTTATATATTTAAGTTATGTTTGCTGGTTGAGTTTACAAACACACGATACGGCTGCCAGCATATCAGACTCTCTCCATACCTTGATGCCCATGTTGTCCTGGCAGGACCCCCAGAGCCCTGGCGACGCCTCCGGTCCTGCAGGGAGGTCAGAGGGAGTTGGCGTTACGGAATAGTCTCCAGGACATGAAACCAGGCCCCAAATTTCCTTTCTTTCACTTGCTGATTTCTGTTATTGACTGCAGCAGGGTGCAGTATGTTGGCGAGTATTTGCTTCTCCAGTAATCCCTGGGAATTTTTTTTTTCCCTGAAGGATGTCAGTCATGCAGATTAGAAATGCTTTGAGCTCCCCGGGGCCAGTTAGCTGCCTGTCGTGGTTCAACCCCAGCCAGCAACTAAGCACCCCACAGCTGCTTGCTCACTACCCTCCCCAGTGGGATGGGGGAGAGAATTGGAAGAGTAAAAGTGATAAAACTTGTGGGTTGAGGTAAGAACAGTTTAATAATTGAAATAAAATAAAGTAAAATAGTAATAATAATAATAATACACAAAGCAAGTGATGCACAGTGCAATTGCTCGCCACCCACCAACTGATGCCCAGCCTGTCCCCGAGCAGTGATCGCCGCCCCCCGGCCAACTCTGCCCAATTTATACACTGAGCATGACATCATATGGTATGGAATAGCCCTTTGGCCAGTCTGGGTCAGCTGTCCTGGCTGTGCCCCCTCCCAGCTTCTTGTGCAGCTGGCAGAGCATGGGAGGCTGATAAGTCCTTGACTAGTGTAAGCACTTCTTAGCAACAACTAAAACATCAGTGTGTTATCAACATTATTCTGGTACTAAATCCAAAACACAGCACTATACCAGCTACTAGGAAGAAAATTAACTCTGTACTGACTGAAACCAGGATAGTGCCAGACTCTTTTCTGTGTCCCTAGGCTGCACACTATTCAGAGAGAGAAACTTGGATCACTAATGTAAATAACCAGAAAGTAGTGCCATGTTTTACCAGCAGCAATAGTACTCCTTTCTCTGAAAAAGAGTATTAGTAGTGGCTGTGCTTAAAATATACCTGTTTGTTGTCAGTTCAGCCGGCTCCTCTGACGTACCTTTTGTCAGTGATTCGTGTGCGTCAACTGCCCAGCTGCAAACAATTTTTTTTATCAAAACAACTGTAGGAGTAACCCCTAAAAGTTGTTTTGGCTCATATTGTACCGATTAGATTACTGCATATTGTATTTTTAAACATTCTTTGTTAACCTTAGTTGTAATGCTCCCTATTAGTACTTTAAAAATACTCTAAACAAATTGTCGGTTATCCAGGAACACTGGACTGTCAGGTAATCCTGATGGATTAGCATGTTTGCTGTAAGTGTAATGAAGTGTATTTTACCTGAAAAGGTTTTAATTAGGAAAGCATCAGAGATTTGTATGACACCAAACCATTAATCTGAAAATGGAATTATAACAAAACCAGATGAACACACCTCATCAACTAAAACCAAATTTGCTATAATTATGGAAAATGACATAGTCTGTTTAATACGTAAATTGCAAGATAATGTAATTAGGGGTCATCTACTTGAATAATAGTGATTGTTTTTGGAAGAAAACCCACACTGCCGCACATAATGGACTGGAAAAGGGGTTATGATAAAAGCTTTTCAAACAGTCTCTGCTGATGATCATAAGCTGAAAAAGACAAACATGATCTTGAAGAATATTTCTAGAAAGATGGACATTAAATCATAATAATTCTGTAATATGCTGTTGTGCTCACCATGTGATATATTTAAGAAGTTTTGGTAATTCTAACACAAGGAGGTATTAAAAAAGGTCTCAAAGTTCATATTCTGTAGATTGTTTTGTATTCTTTTTAAACTTATTTCAGTCATAAAATGTACAATAAAAGGGCAAAAATTTCCCTAATAGAAGGAATGACTTAGTGACAGAAGGAGTGATTTAGTGACAAAAATAGTGCTGTAAGTATCTGACTTATTGTATTAATTTGTATTAATGATAACAGTTAAAAGTCTGACTGTTCTATAAACTCAGTATTGTTTACTTAGTTAATGAAAACATTGCCTGTGAATATCGAAGTATATCACAAAATAGTTACCATTATGTATAACCGAGAGAGTTCAAAAGACCTCAGGTGATTTTTAACTTCATATTATTGGGGCTTAACTGTTCATTAACTTTGTTTTGTAGTTTTCATACATCTTCTGTTGGGTTGGTCATAGAAAACTTGGGGTATTTTTCCCTCTAGCATAGATCTTTAAGAAGTAATAACGCATTTTATCACTTTTGCCTAGGAACAATGTCCTAGGTAAGACAAATGATTCAGCTGGTGACCTCATACAAGGTTTTGGGTCATCCAGTTACAGACTTCCAGTAACTCTAATGGAGACCCAGATTCTGAGCTGCCATTTCCTTTTTGCACTAGCCTAATGCTCGGTGCCCAAATCCAGATGTTCAACACCTTTACATCTGTACTGCTAACATAATCAGAATTGTATTTTATTTTGGAGGATGAAAGTAGAATATATTATCTGTCACTGTGGACTATTATCAGCATTTCCTAAATTTGGCAGTTTAGCAAAAAGCTGAGCAAAAAGCAAAGACTCTTGATAGGTTTTGACCAGGTTCATGACAAATCCTGACTGTAGCTATATTACCAGCTGGAATCCAGCTACATGATAAAAGAAATGTGCAATATATTTGATATCACTAAGTATGTAATACTGATTATCAGATTCCTTTTGTAAGTTATAAAGTGATAGTGTAACTAGATATACAGCAAGCAAATCCTTGAAAAGAATAAAAATGCCTTGAAAGGCCTAGGTTTCCTTTCACGTTATGATATATTGGTAGATCGCCTTCTGAAAGTACGCATTGTTCATCAGGGAAAAAAAAAAGAGCAATGTGATATCATAATTCACTCTTCATACATAATTTTTCCCACTTCTAAAATATGTAAGAAATATATACACATGTACATATATGTGTGTGTGTGTGTGTATACACACACAAACACATGCTTACCTAAATTAAGAAGTGAGACTCATTAAATGGAAGGTGACATGTTTTGTGATCACAGTTCACCGATCAAGTAAAACATAAGCATATGACACCTGGAGACATTAGGAAATGTTCTAACCTATGCAGTCCAGTTTCACAGAAATCACAGCAGCTCTGCAAGCACAAGTGCATTAAAATGCCTGGACACAAAAATGCCACCTCAGCTATTAATATTACTTCATGAATAAGACCTCTTGCCTTGCAGTATTGTTACAGAACTGCCGATGCAATATGTTCTTTCAAAATATCGTCCTTCGATGTTTTGTATGCCTCAATGATTTGTATGTCAAATGAAATTGCATGTACGTGCTGTAACGGAACATCAAATATTTTCTTCACATAACTTTTTATGACAATAATTAACAATATTTTCATGAGTCTCAGGTATGAGAATATTAATTCTCAGGTATGAGAATATTAATGGCCTGTGTCAGTCTTAACATGGTTGTCTTTCCAAGTCATACTAATATCATTAGTTGAAACCAATATCCAGTTCAAACTACCATCATAAATTGACTACTATTGTTATTGGCCTTGGTATTGATATATCGATGATATGTGTCATGTATGTATCTAAACTTTAGCAGATATATAGGATTACCTACGTAAACTGTGCCAAAATACTATTTCTGCCTGCTGTATTGCTAAAGTATGTACCACTGAGCAGTACTGTGTGTTCATATCAAAGCAGAAAAAATACAGTGCCCACAAAGAATTCTAGTTTTCTCTTCAAGCATGTTATTTGCCTGTATTAGAAATGGGATTCAGAGACAGATCATAGCTACCTGTGTAGAGTTGTCTACTTTGGGCTGAGCCGAATAGGTCTCCAGTCTCCTCTGAGTACGTTGGATCAGTCACTTAACTAAGCAGACCAGTAGTCTAATGCCATTTTGATTTCCTGGGGTATCACAGCTGGCCTTCAGCTGCCAGTCCAGAAAGTCTTGGTGCTCATGTTGCACCTCTGTCGTATCTGTGGCTGGTTCAGGTATTCCAGGGTCTCTCAATTGGCACTACACACCTATATTTAGGTAGATGAGTCAAGCACTAGGGTTTATAAGCTGGAGCTGAATTGTACCCAAGATGGCATTAATTTGACACACATTGCATTAGTCTTTACCAGGAGCAGATTTATGGTCAGGCTTTCTGCCTCAGTCAGAGATACAGTTTTATATTGTTTTTTTCTGTACTGTTTGTATTGTTTTTTATGTGACATGACTTTTCCCACAGTGATATGCATGGTGTAAGAACTTAAGCAAGTAAGGAAAGAGAATACAGTTACATCATGCTTGGGAAAACCAGTAAGAAAATTGTAAGGCAGCTAATCTACAGAAATATTGAGTAGACACAACTGCTTTGAAAAGGACTGGGGTTTCTTGTTACTGGACACAGTTTTGTTCGTTCAGGTTGCCTACTTTAGGCTTATAGTGATTCTAACTGGTTTAGATCATTTCATCCCGATGCGTTTCAATTTTAAACATGAACAGTTACATGCTTTCTGTTTTTCTACTAAACTGCAGCATCGGAGAGACAGAGATGTTTAGCCTCAACATCATGATTTTGGAGAAATTTTGATTCCTCCAGTCATTAACAGAAATATCAAGGAACCCTAAAAGGCACTGAAAACTGATCCAGAATATCCAGTTGCTGTCTTTTTTTTTGTCTATTTAGGGAAATTGGGCACCTTTACATAGTGAATCATTTCTCCTGAGTACCAAAAACTGTACCAGCTAAGGTCATACAGAAAAAAGTTCAAAAATATATCAGTAAGGAAAAGAGATAGAAGTAATATTTAAATTATGTGAATTATTATGTGAATTTGAATTAATACATTTTCTAAGAATATTTTTTCTTCCTTATAATAAACGTCATAAATATTATAAGAACTCTTAAATATAGAAAGCTGCTTCAGAACTTCATCGTGTGTGTGTTTCTCCCTAACGCCTTCCGGCCACAGTGTTAATCAAATGAACTGTTTATTGCTGCTTTAGTTTTTTCTCATCTCATTTATGGAAGGAGATGTCTACTGCTCACTTACGTAGTCTAGCACCTCTAGGCTAGTGGCATGTTAGAATCACTACAGAAGAGTAATAAAACATATGGGTCCACAGCAGCTGTGTACTCTGCACAGTATTAGACAAATTGATTTTATACTATTTTTTTTTTTAAATCAGCCAGAGGATATTTATTTCATTATCTTTCCTTGAAAATTGTATAAACAGAGAGATTCTCAGTCTCAGGTCTCCGAAACGGTCTGTCCTTTTTTTTTTGTTTCCTTATTTTGTTTTATTCTAGACTGCAATAAAAATTTATTTTAAAAAAATCTGTCTTGCTAGATGGTAATTCTGTGTGTCTCATCTTTAGATTAAAAATTCATTTTCTATTCCTGTGTATTTCTAATGTTAAATTTTCTATTAGAAGCAGGATTTTAGGTTAACATTAAAGAAGACAATGCATCATGAACTATTCTAAAGCTGTTGGGTCATCTTAATCTTGTCCTTGGCAATGAAGAGCTTAGTACAGGTTGCAAAACTTGACTAAGAAGCAGGGCGACACTTCTTAATGCACTGTGCATAATCTTGTGTCATCATGGCTAGATCTGAATAGAAATGTGAGCTACATCTTGGACTGCAAACCGTACGGTTTTATTTCTTTACCGCTCCATTCAATTCCGTTTTCAGCCATCTGGAACTGTGTGCAAATTCATATCCATTATAGGTTAAAATTTGACAGAAAACATTAACTCTCTTATGAGAAAAGTTCTGTGTAGTATGAGTTGTTCCTCAATTAGCCTTCTGTACACCAGTTTCCTCCACTAATTTGTTAGGGGTTCGCATATGTAAATGCCAGCCTTCAGTAATGTCTACAAAAATACTGTGCACGGGTCAACCAGATACACATGCTCAGCCTTTCCTATCAACCAAACCTGGGATAACTGAAACCTCCAAATTCATGACTGGGTGCTTCATGGACGCCAATATTTGTTCATACCCTTTCTACCATGAAGTTAGTTTGTCTTCACAACAGTAGTTGAAAACATGTCCCAGGAACAGCAGCTAAAAAGAGCAACATTTTAGAGTTTTCTCTCAAACAAGAATATTCTCATGTCTTTAACTTTCTCCAAATGTCCTCCCCTCTTTTTCCCTTCATGACAGTTTATGAAAGAGAACCAGACCAAAAAAGAGAAAGGAATCAGAAAAAGCCTGCATTCAGTGTATCCAAATTTAAACCATTTGTGAATCTACATACAGAAAACTTCACAGCAAATGCAAAGGCTATAAAATGCACAACTGGATAATAATTAATATAACTGTTCACAGATATTACAGAAACTCAGGAATTTATGGTCCATTAGAGGTCATTTTGGAACACGCCCTAATTACAGGGTAGCTATCAATCAAGAAAAACAGATGAAACAGCACAATTCTTTAAGCAGTGTAATATTACACAGTATACATCAAAATGGTATGCTGAATGTCATTCATATTGTTGTATTCATGGACATGGTTATAGAGAAGAAAAAAAGAGTTTCTATTGATAAAATAGATTGTATTTCTTCTTATTTCAGTGAGTAAAATATAAACAACAGCTCCAGCAATCCTTCTAACCTTAAGTCTATTCATATATATGAAGTCTTTACATAACAATGAAGTCTCAGAACTTTTGTTTATACATAATATAGACTGATTTTATACTAAATACACTAACACTAAGCTATCACTATTAGAGGAATGTAATGTAAGGAAAAATTTCATAGAATGGTTCTCTATAATATTAATAGTGAAATAAAATTGTTCAGAATGACAGGATGAGGCTGCAAGCTATGAAAATTGCATGCAGTCTGGTACACAAAAATGTGAGTGTCCATAAATTTGTTTTTATTTTTTCCCCTGATGTTTTTCATTGAAGAACAGTTCTAAGATGCCTGAAGTGTTGTCAAATGTAACTCACAAGATTTGAAAAGATCACCACATGCTATTTTTTTGACTTTATTTCTTAAAGCTTCAGAAAATGCTATGGATGCTGGTAGACAACAATTACAATACTCTTCCATCCTAGAAGAGTATAATAAGCATAGCTTCTAACAAGGGTAGACCACATGTAGTCATAATGATGCTTTGCTGCCAAAGGAAAGTGTAAGGGCAAAGGGAGCTGTTGGATACACAGACTTGGCAGTCTCCTGGATGTCAGCAGTAGAAATATCTTTCGTCATATATGTCAGGCCTTTCAGACTGTCCTGAATATTCCAAATGAACTGAGAAGACATTTAGATTTCACACTTTCAGTGGGAGAGGTATTTTTAATGTCTTTTGCTAGCATTTTATTGAGGCTGTTTCTCTACTCACCTGAGCCTGGAGAAGTTCTCAAACCTGTCACTCATGAGACTCTACTCTGAAGGCATGATTAGATAGCTCCTAGAAATGAAAGATGTAAGGAGTGTCATAAATGACTACTGTCTCCTAAGACATCCTCATTTTGCCAGAGGAGTAAAACATTGCAACTGGACAAATGCATCCTCATTCTTGATTTCAGTTGGGATGACTTACAAATATAGGGAATAGGTAAACACGCTGTGACTGGAGGGCACATAAATATGACCTAGTAATAATAAGCAGCAAATCTCATTCACTATATCTCAGAAATACAGTTCTTCTTTATAAAAATTCATGGTGAGATAACAAGTGGTGAAATGCCTGTAGAATGCTTAAGGATGGTACAATATTTTCTGTTTTTCCATTTGCTGGGTGTGCTAACATAGACTTCTAAATTTACAGATTTGCTGTGTCCTTGGTCAAAATGAGCGATTATATGGCCTGTAAACTCTGATAACTCTTCATTCACTAAATATTTTTCTTTCTCTCTTCATTTATCAGAATTGTCACTTAAGTGACATTGTACCTTTTCTTTTCCAAAATAAATGTAATTGCTAGAGATTAAGGATAAAGTCTTGGCCGACACTAAATTGTCGGTGACTTCAGCGTACCTAGGATTTACAACAAATCACTGAGCCTTCCTTTCTATCAGGACATAAGGGCAGATTCTGAAGCAATTCATAGAGCACTACTAGATGTTATAAAATGTTACTTATTGTTGGTAGCAAAACTCAAACCTTGTTGAATGCACCAAAGAGAAAAAACATCCAAACATTACATTTCCTTAGCTTTATCACCCTAGGTAACTTGAAGTATGGTGTTCTTTTTATCTTAGAGGAGGTTTTTTTGTTTACTTTTCAGTCTTTTATCTGAATGTATTCAGCACATTTTCAAGATTTCGGGGTTTACATTCAGGCCAAAGATCATGATTAGCGTGTCTGTTGCATTCAGCACTTAAAAGCAAGTGGTTTTAATGTCATTCAGATAGAATTGGAACCAAAGCAAAGTAATCATTCTGTAATAATATTCCTAGAAAATCTGTGACCTATCAGAAGTACTGACATTGGACTTACTATAGCAGACAGATTCTGAAAACCATCAAGAAAGATTGTTTAACAGATAGTTTTAAGAAAATGTCTTCTGATGAAATATGAGTAAGAACCAACTCAGCCTTAAACAATGTTGATTTAATTCTATGAAAAAGTTATTTTTACAGTTGATATTGTACTTTAATGATTCATTTTAAAATCTCGATTTGATTTCCTGTAGAAATATACCTAAAAACATGAACAACAGAATTGCAGCTTTTTAAGACTTTTTTAGTCTTTCTTGACTTCATAATATGAGAGAAGTCTATGAGGTTGAACACTCTGCTATCAGGAAACATTGTATTTTCTAGTTTTATTTATAAAATTGTAGTTGAATTTAACACTTCTGAATTTGAGAGATTAATAAATAGCACAGCCTCGAAATGGTCCTTACAGAACTCCCCATCAGCTTTAGCAGTGTTCCCCTTACTACTATTCTGAGCTGCTTTTGAGCAAAGACTGATTGTGGGAGTGGTAGTTTGTGGTCTGTGAAACTTGAAGCAATCAAAGCACCATCAAATGTGTTTTTCCCTTTTTCCTCAAGGCCTAAACTTCTCATCCAGAAGCACAAATCTGGTATGCTCACTCTGCAGGTCTCAGTTACATCAGGAAACCATTCAGTGGTAGAGACTCTACTTCGTAACGTCTGGGGCCTCCTGTGGAAGTTGAGGCTTTATATGGTTTTTTTTTACTCAGCCACGGAAGTAAATGACCAAACTGGTTTTCTGTGCTGAAAGATGGGTAGAAAGAGATCTAAGAAGAACTACACATAAATAGTGTACATACAAGTGTCGTCACATGACGGTTACAGATATCAAAAGGTTCTTAGAGTTATAATTTTAGTTGGAAAAAAAAAATCACTGTAAATCCCATACAATTGCATACAGATGAAGAGATGTCAAATGAGAGAAGTTGGTCAATATGTACATGAGGAAAATTATTCTGGACACTATCAGCTCACAAAAATGAGCTAGGCTTGGCTATTTACACTCTGAAGTCAAGTGTAAGTTTTTTAGCCAGTAGCCCCCGACCCATCTCTTGAATGAAATCGCTCAGCAATATTTTGGGTTGGCATTTATTCTATCTTCCCTGCTTTTCTTACATTATTGTGTACTGAGAACAGAAAAGAACAACTATGGAACAATTACTTTCCATGACACTGAACAGTTGATTTTTGCTCCATTTTCTACTGTATTCTCCTTTTTCTACTATATTGACCACTACAATGATATACAAATAAAAATACTTTCTTCTAGCAAAGTCAGAATTTAAGAAAATGGTAAAGGAACTTTGCTCAAATGAATGATGAGAATGTCATTTTTGTCTGTAGATGTTAATGCTAAATCTTCTTTCTCTTCTTCTTTCTCTGTTCTTTGACATTTAGCTGTAACATTCAGTAGCTATCATTAGGACAAAGGTACTATTTCCGAAGAAGAATGTGACTCTTATTTTCCTTTTGCCTTAAGGTTTGGCACTGGCATTATTTATACTTTCATCCAATAAAGAGAAACTTTCTAGAAAGTGATTCATGTTCTGTCTGTATAAAGAATGCAGAGGCATGTACCCCATTCAAAGAAAAAAAGAAGATTTTTAGGCCCTTTTTTATGTCATGTCTATCCTCTTTATATCATTTTAATGGTTCCTTCAGTTTTTATGGAATGGAGGCTTTATTGACTAGTCAGCCTAAAATACAGTGGTAAATATTATATATGAGCTAAATAAGTTGATTGTTATTTTGCCAACTAGATGTCTGAAAAATATGAAACTCCCCATTGTGATCATCTAAAGAGAAAGCTCATTTAGTCTCTGAAGAAACTATAGCAATGTTACTTTTCGGTTTTGTTTGCATTTATTGCCAGAAGTGAACTGAAGAAGTACCGAAAATTCACATCTAGGGAGAAAAAGCAATATTTTAGGAAAAACATTTGTTACTTTGCTTGAAATAATAGTTCATTCCTTCCATTTTGTAAGCAGTTCTTTAGATGACCCTTCTCCAGTAATCTGAAATAGGCACTGGGCTGCAGAAGGGAAATCCATTCTTCCTTAGTATATATCCTCATGGTATAGCAAGAATTAATACTGACTATTTGCATGTTGTTTTCCTTCTCCAAAAACACCCCTTAAACTGAGTAGTTACTTGCAAATGCTAAGGAAATAAAAGCAGCCTCCAGATGCCCAGCGTGCTAAGCTTGGTCAAACCCTTGAATTACCGTATTTCTAGAGTTGTAACAACTGCAGTTGTCCTTAGGACAGCAAAGTGAGGAAAAGATTTTCCAACTAAGGAGAGGGAACTCATGCTAAAAGGCTAAAGGCTACTGTAAATAAGTTGATTTCCAGGTGGAAGCTAGGTGCTCCTTATGTGCAGGAAAACATATTTTGAAGTCTTCGAAGGTCTCACTAGAAGAGTTTACAGCTGCAGTGTTGGTGAAACTGGACACTTGGCTTCTGTCTCCAGAATCAGAGTACCAAGCAACTAGTAATATTTTTTAAAGGTTGGACCATTAAGAGAAAATCTTCCTTTATAGGCGTTTAAAATTCACATTATCAAGTTTTCTTTACAGTTGGGTTGACTGACCTTTTTTTCAAGGAAAGCTGCGGTATCTGACTGCAGGTGTCAGTGGGTCTAAGGAAAACGTTAAATACTATAAAAACTCTTGATAAACCCACGGCAGCGACTGCCCTGCAGCTGAGACTGTGAAGCCTGAGTCACATTGCTGCAAATAAGAATTACCAGTCAAAATGATTTCCTGAACCAGAACATGCCTTATTCTGCTGAAGAAGGAAAATTCACACCCACTTGCAAGATAATAGGAATGGAGGAAGAGAGAAATGGCCAAAGTTCACATGAATCACAGTAGGTTCTTTAGGAAATTACAGAATATTTGAGGTTGGAAGCTGCCTCTGGAGACTGTCTAGTCCAACCTCACTTTTCAGACCAGAGTCAGGTTGCTCATGTCCATGTCCAGTTGGATTTTCAGTGTCTCCGAGGATGGAGGCTCCAGCTCCATCGTCATTTTTGTGGCCCTTTTCTGGCCTTGCAGCTTTCAAACTGCAACCTTTTTCAAGGATGTATGTACAAATAATAGTCAGTTACTCACTCAAAGTTACTAACCTTTGCATAAGAGGAATAAGGTAAATTAGAAACACTTCTTCAGGAATCAAATGATATCTTCATTAAGTTTTAATGTATGAATAGATTTTGGGTGCTATTAACCAGTCTCTTGTCACTTGGAAGGCCAAAAGAATGACTGGGGGAAATTTGTCTGAGAATCTTTGGTGGCTGAGATGAGGCAAAGCAAAAATCATTAACTCATCTGATCAGCTACAAAAGAATGTGAGGCCCAGACTTGGCCCCTTTGAAGCTATTTCAAACTATTTCTTCCTTCCTTTTTGAGCAGTACTGAGTTTTCTCGCATCTTTTAAGGTCCTTGAGACAGGTCAAGTTGAAGAATGACTGCATGTAATGTCTTGACAACAGGCATATCTATGTTAGCATTTATTTAGGATGAAGAGTATTCTTTTGAAGGAGATGTTCTGACCATCCCACCTTTCAGTGTTTTCATTACTTCATGGAAACAATGCTGGAGCGTAGAAAATGAAGGCTTTTTGGATGAAACTTAACCAGATGTGTTTCTGCAAATCTCATGTGCACCGCAAGAATGAACTGGAAGGACCCTGTAGTAAAAACTCCCAAAAACTCAGCAGAAAGTGCTATGGAACCCCCTGTTGCGGTGCACTGCTTGCTAATGTAAAGATAACTCACAATGCAAGCACAGATACAAGCCCAGGAACTGATTTTCTTTGTCGTTCAGAGACAGCTAGACCATTTTGAGGTGGAAAGCCCCATCTTTTTAAGAGAGAAGTTGACAACATGATGGATCATTTGTAGTAACAGCTTCTTTGTAGTTGAACCCATACAAAGTGTTTAGATGAAGTTTGCAAGTTGGAGTTTAGCCAGCACAGGAGCTAACATCACAGCATCTGGGCAGATGTTTGATTTCCTTCAATGCTGGTGTTGCATGTATGGGGATATGACTTGTTTTCTTTGCAAATGTTGACATTGTTAAACTAATGATCTGAGCAGATTTATCGTAAGGTATTTATGTGTATGTGTATATATACACACGCACACGCATACGCACACGCATACCAAATACACTGTAGTGTTTGTAAAGCTCTGTGCTCTAACTGCCTTCCTTCAAGTTGTTTCTCACAGAAAACTTGATGAAGGAACTTTTGGTGGTACCCATGTGAAAAAAAATGAATGTGTCCTCAAACAGCTGTTTCAATGTAAAATAAATTAATGCAGTTAATTAGTATTGACCTTTTAGAATATTCATCGTGCCATTGCTTTATTATCCTGAAAGTTCACTTTAAAGGAGGTATAGCTGGTCCTGCAGGGAGAAGCTAAAAGAAATCTCAGTTGGGTTTTATTTTTATGCTAATGTTAGAAAAAAGTAAATGGTTTCTGCTGGGTACCCTTAATTTGCAACATCATTACACATACTATATTTATTTCGTGTTATTGTAAACTTTCTTAGGTTGTATTATTCATCAGATGATTACTTGGGTAGAACTTGAAAGTTATTTGTAGCAGAAATTGCTTAATAGTCATACTTTAGCATATTTTCTTGTAGAAGAAAAAAGTGGCTTCATCCAAATAAGCAAAGTAATAACAATTCCTCCAATACCATCACAAGTCCATTGAAGATTAATAAGCCTATCAAAAAAAGAGCTGGTGCAGGTCATAGCCATGGCTGGTCATTTTTGTACTCCCCCGTTTAGTCTTCCCACATGAAAAAGAAATAGCAATCCCGTGAGATGTAGTTTCTGTATCTGCAGTATCCAAGTTAGAAACGCAGGTGCCAAGAAACAAAATCTACATGGCTTCTTATACACGTATTTTTCAGAGTTTTCAGAGTGCTAAGATATGCTTCCCCCTGCATTTGAGGCTTGCACCTTGCAAAACTCTAGTCTGGATTTCTACAGTTCAGAATTTCTTTTAAATTCCTGCTGATAGATAGGGGTAATTCCAGTGTTTCTTACTAAATTAGATGCTGGCACTACTGTTTTTTCCAGTTTACAAGTTAGTAAGGTACCTACCAAAGATAGGTTTAGGAGATAGTCACTCCAAAATACCTGTGATCTCCGCAAGGTTAATGCAAGTGTTCAATATTTATCTCTGAGGTCATGTAATGAGCTAAACGCATTTCTCTCATTTTCATATTAGTATCAAGTATGTTTGATAATCTCCAAGTTAGCATAAAAATGTGTATGTTTTTGTTAATGTAAGTGGAGTCTCTGAAATTGTTACACAAGCTGGAAAAGGAATTATTCATAAATCGAAGAGATCACAGTTGGCCACTCGAGTGCAGGAAGCAACACTGTTCTGCCGCAGCAGTGCTTGCATCTCTACAGCAGCATCAGGACAGCCTGGGTTGGGAGGGCTGTCTAAATCATCCCCCCAATAAGTCAAAGAATTAAATAAATTTGGTAATTGGGAAGAATTGAATGTGTGTATAACTCCCAGAGAGCACCTAGAGAAATAGTCTATAAAACCCAGTATGTTTCAGTAGGAACAGATGCTCATTAAGAATGTGCAAGAAGAATGCAGGACAGCAGGATTCTTGAGGGTGTCTCTGGGAGCTGGATATACAGAGAAATCTTGTAGGTTTGATGTTCACACGTCTAGTTTAAGCACAGATTACTATAAACATTTGCAAATGTTTTCTATTTTACGTTTGCTGTTAAGGGCTTTTTATTCTACCCTGAGTTAAAGGAAATGTTGAGGTACATCAAAACACTCCTCATCCACTGAGGGGAAAAAGGCGGCTTGAATACAAAACCTGGACTGCTGGAGACACTTGTACAATTGCCTAGCTTTGCAACAAGTCATTTTCAGGCTTGATGAATAGAAGTAGCTTGGCCCAGTCTGAAAGTTAGCCCCACAGAAACCAGGAAAGGGACTTCCCCACTCGGAGATGAGTGACATTTAGGAAGGCTCTTCAGTGTGAAAGTAATAGAAAGTTCATGTGAACATCCCATGTCCCAAAGGTGCTTGCAGTTGTACATACTTGAAATAGAAAGACAGCCCTTTACTAAGTGTATTTTAAAAACATACCACAGAGGGGCCACGCTTCGTCCAGAGTCTCTGTGTGCTGCTGTTCTGCTGTATAAAATCATTTCTGCTGTATCCCATGAGAGTAGAAGTGGGCAATTTGGGCAGAGCTAGGTAGGTAAATACAAGGATGTATAGAGATACCTGTGTTCCCCTGAACTAGTTTGTTCTTCAGTGGCTCGTTTAGGTTCCAGGAGCAGGCATCTAATAAAGCATAATTAAAACTCCTAATCTGATTTTGCCACTGCTGCTGTTCTGCTGTTGCCATTGATGCTGTCAAAGGACAATTAGTCTCATTAAACAAACGAAAGTACTGTTTAGGGGAATGAAAATTCAACGAATCTTACTCAGCGCTTGGCCTGTCATAAAGGTGGGCAATCTCTGACGGTCTGCTAAAACTTTACACTTCCCATGGGCAGTGAAGCAGTGAATTTTTAACCAGTGTCATGCTTCTTTCTATACCCGATGATTAATGTGCTGGTAAAAACTTTATGCACACTTAATCATTCATAACCAAACATATCTGATTCTGTGCTGCTAAAAGCTTCAGCATTTATAATTAAATGACATCAGCAGAAAGGAACCAGCTAAATCTGGAACTAGACAGTTTGAAAGCTTAATGATAATGTTTAAATCTTCTTCCATATTGCACTCTGGCATTTAAGGGGGATTCTTGGCGTTTTTTATCATGAGGGAGGGAAGAGGTAATAGCAGCTTCTTCACAGTGTTTTCTTGGGTACACTGTGTTTTCTCGGCTAGGGAGAAACAAAACAGGGCGGTGCAAGAGCAGCCCAAACGTTTTTACAGGAATATATATTACAAAGTATGTTTGAGGTATGGGCATGAATTTTCAGTGTGTAAGTTTGAAGAAAATACTTAAGAAGACAACTGTTGGCTGTGAAGATTGTGAAGAGGAGGGGAGGGACAGTCTTGGGATTGTACTTTCTCATCTAGAGACTTTCTTTTACTAAATCAGGGTGTTCATCAGAAATAAATTAATGCCAAAATTACAAGACAGTCCCATCTGCTGTTCCTTAACCTGCCTCCCATTAGAAAAGAAGGAAATTTAACTTTAATTTTCCAGACTGTGAGACGGGGCTTGAACCTCTGAAGGCCTGGGTAGAAGTTGAGGCATTAGCACCTTCTTGTCAGGCTCTGCTTTTAATGGCAAACAGGGACTGCACAGCCAGAGGGGTATCCATGTTCTCAGGTCACACCCTGCATGCAAACTCAGTTTAAAAATAACACAGTTCATGAATTTTGACTAGATATAAATTGAACTGTCATTTCTTACAGAGTAAATTCAAGAATATCACTTTTCATATTGTTTCCTCCTATAACTTCTATGATTTATCATAACTCATCAAATGTAGCATATCTTAGATCAAAACCGAGTATTATTTAAAACACATACATACATTCAAGAAAAATTACCTATGGATATAAGATGTTTTCTGTGAATGTTTGGAAGTAGACTTTTTGTATTTTCATGTATTCCACTAAATAAATAAATAAATACATCAACTTTTAAATCCAGGTTTTTAAATGGACTTTTCACTATTTTTTTTCGGTTGGAAAGATGTTAAGCAATAGTAAAGGGGAAAAAATTACAAGATGAAATGTTTCCACCCTGATTTTATTTTTCCCTTTTTTGTGGTCCCCCAAAGCAGGTGTAATAGATGGATCAGTGGTCTAATTTATTAATTCCCTGAAGCTTGAAAGAGATATCTTAGGGCAAAAGAATGTGGAAGCTATCTGAAGCAATGCAGTAGTCAATTATTTATTTGCCTCTCTCCTTAAAGACTGCTTCAGTTCCAGATCTTCCCATTTCTCCTATATAATTAATGGGAAGTATAAAATACAGCTCAGAGGAACGTGGCTGGATTTGAAAGCATGTATGCATGTCATTTCTTTCTTTCATCATAGAGAGCACATAGCATATGCATACCAGTTTCTGCTTATTCGTTTAGCGAATACTTGACATATGTCCTACATATACCTATTGGTTTACTCACCATAGATAGTGCTTTACAACAGGAACAGAAATCTTCACTCTAAATTACAGAAGGGATGAGGGCATGTTCTTGGAAGATAAAAGGTTTAGGTATAATTAGGTATATTACCCTGGCTGAGGAGAAGATTTAACCCAGATCTTCCATTTAAAGGGTGGGCCCTAAGGTGAGAACTGCCACTGCATTCTTCAGCTGCTTCTTTGCTTCTGTTTCTTGAAAAAAAATTAAGAAAAAAACTGACTGCCTCAAATGTGATGTGTAAGATCATTGCTGTGTCATTGAGGAGATTCCAAGTTGTTCATCCCAATCCTTCATAAATCCCCAAATAGATTCCAGATCCTCTTCTGCTTTTGTTTTTTGTTAGCTTGGCATAATCAGCCAGTCAACAGATGCCTTATTCCTAGACACTCTCTTTTTCCCCACCAAAGGAAATGCCCAGATGGGAGTAGATAGCTACAAGCTCACACTGCCCATGCTCTGAACCAACTCGGCATCAAACTTGTGAATGTAAAACTAGACTTTTAAAGGTACGTGTGTACCAAAGAGCATTTTAAATATCAGGCTTTGTACAGCTGAGGAGCTGAAGCTCCACTATTTCATGCCTGTCGAACTTTGGCTCCTAAATACATAGGGGGTATTGGAACCCATTGACATGCACATCCATTCATCCCCGTAAATTCTAGATAGTTTTTAGATTATAGTAAAAATAAGCCTGAGTGTCAAGCAAGATTTTCAAAATATAACAAATGCTGTTTTTTTTGAAGATGATTTTTTAAACAGATAAATGTAATAAAAAATATTTAGAACATTATAATTAGATTCCTTATTCCTGGCTGTCACATATATTATTAGGCATAGTGAGGAGAAGTGTGTGTAGACTAAGAATTCTGCAAGAAATACAAAAACTAAGTTATATGGTTGAACATAGGTTATGCTTTGTATTTGGATTCCATATGTAGTTTCGAGGTAAATAAAATCCAGTAAACATTGCATTTCACTACTGATGAAGTCTTCGGCTTCTAGAAATCACCCATTTCCAGTAACTGAAGGCTGGCCAGTCTTGTCAGGGGTGTTGTATGTATCATTTTCCACAACAAATATTTTAAAATGTAGTGCATACTTTTTTCTTTTATCTTGAAACCTATGATATAAAAAAATGTGCCTATGGATAAATGCATTCTCTTTCAGTGCAGCCCTCTCCCAGGTTTGTTAGACTGATCTGCATAACTCACAAGATTCTCTGTAGGGAGGCAAATGCTCCATTGAAGTCAGAAGCACTACTGTTCTTTTAAAATTCAGATCCTGTTTTACACTCTGATGTACTGATCTGAGCCTTTCAACACAAGAAAACAGATGCAAAAATCATACTATTAAGTGTGGTAAATATAGTGATTTATAGAATTCAGCCCTTGCAAGCTTTCTGTACAGAGGTTAACAGAATTATTTATTTCTCTGTGTCTGGAGCTGATTTAGCACTAGAAACCCCAAAGTAAATACAATTTGCCCTTGAACAGTCGTATACTTTAGGAACGCAAGGCAGTTTCTTTATGTTGAAAACTGTGTGAGCTGTGTGGATAGCAGGTTTCTTAATTTGCACACATTAAATAGACCTTTCATGTTGTTTTTCAGTGTTTAGTTTACAGTAACCCAGGTCATGATGTGTGACGCTGGAAGCAGGGTGAATGAAAGCACAACCTTTCCCTCCCATCTGTGAGAAAGGAGAGTGGGGAGGAGGAGAAGTGTCTTAACAGCTGTCATTGCCAAAGATTATTTAAAAGCTGTAAAAGCCTTCATTTGCCTTCAGGAGTTGTGACATATGGTCAGAAATGGTTTGAAGATTTATTGTCATCTTTGTTGGATGAGATTCAAAGTGTTCTTTAACAAGGATCTTGTCCCTCATCATCCTTGGAAAAATCCTTCAGAAATTGTAAAGCATACAGAAAGCAGAGAGAGAATAATGAGCCTCAGATTTTTTCTCCACACCCCCACCCCCCCCCTTTTTTTTTTTTACAGGAAGGCAGTAAGCAGGGTTTCCAGACAAAATGAAAGAAATACTCATGGTAAAAGTGAACCTTATTTTTCACTTGCAATCCAGTGTTTTACATGACACCATTTCATCATATATATCAATGACAGATTGTTCCTTACACAGTTAATTCAGATTTCAGGTGCAAACTGTGCACGCTACACATCACAGGGTCATTCAGTTGTGATTTGGAGGCATAAAGCTTCTCTATGCAATTACAGCTACCCATTTTGCCTGGACCTCCCTCGCCCCATAGTTAGCAGATGTGGATTTCACATTTTGAAGGCATGATGAGACCTTTCCACCCATAGAAGCCCATCAAAACTTCAGAGCAACAGGAAGGTACCAAATGACAGGCTGCCTGATCAAGTAAAGTAAAGGCTAATGGCAAAGGGAAGACAATTGCCTGAGCATAGAAATGCTTAGAACCAAAAATAGCCCCAACTGTGCATCGTAAAATGGTAATGGACAAATCTTCTCTAACTTCATTTTCCAAGCTGAAGCTACGTGGAATGATACTGTGCCTGCTCTTGCTCCCACTGACTGATGCACCTGTGGGAATTTAGAATAAAGCCCATCACGGTGAATATTGAAAGGCACATTGATCTCGAGGTATACGAGGTACCAGTGAGATATGGCAAAGGGCACCTTTCTTATCCCTCTTAAATTTTGCCTAAGTCAGACTGATTTAAGCTTTAGCTGAATAAAATCCTCCAATTTTAGCAGGCTTGACAAGAATTTATTGTGTTCCAGTAAGAAAATAACACAGAAACATAATACTCCAATCATATTTTTAAAGGTAGCTTCACAATATAAAGTTATGGCGCTTGCACAGTAGAATTATAGTTACTTTCAGATTCAGTGTCCTTGGTTGTTTCCTGAATAACAATAATATATCACATAAGCGGGAAATGAATCATCTACATATGTAAAACTTCTCACTGTCTCCTAGCTGGTGTTAGAGCAGAGCCATCACAAGCAAGAGGAGGAGAGGAGATGGCCACCGCTTTAGTGTTCCACTGGCTCTCCATTTCCAGGCTGGATGAAAGCTCAGCCAGGATTACATAAAAATAAAACCACTCGTTCCAGCATCTGTTCACCATTTGAGACAAAACAGAAACTACTTCATCAAATCTGCTGGAAGGTTCTGCCTACACAAGTGGTAGCAAACTAGACCTGTCCAGAGCTGTCCTTTGGCAGTGGGGCTGGCAGACCTGCCTGTTCAGCTTTCTAATTTTTTCTCTACCTGCCACTGCAGGAAGGAAAATGGGCCATAACTCTCCTACTTCGGGGTTCTTTTCCCGATAATGTTTTTACCTGATTTATTCTTTCTTCAAATGCCCCAAGCTTTCTACAGAGCTTCATTCCTCCTGGCAGGAGCTTTGTTTTCCTGGCAACAAGACCTTCCTAACCCTCAGGCTGTATTTTTAAGGTTTGTTTGCATGAATTTGCATAAACCCACCAATACGGGGCCTCCCATCTGCTTGCACTGTTATCGCTGAGTGGCAGGAACAACACAAATGTTTGAAACAGAGCTGCCAAACCTCCCTGAGAAGTTCTCCTCTCTTGCCCAGGGGCCGCTGCGGTGCAGCAACTTGAAACCAAACTTCCAGGTGTGAGCACCACCCACTGCGGTGAAAAACACCCCCTTCCAGTTTGTCCAAGGGTTCAGACCTGTAAATGCCGTTCCTAGAGGAGCACAGAGGCGGTGGGAACGTCACCGGCGAGGAGAAGCCAGGCAGTATAGGTGCTCATGGAGTGCCCTGGTACTCCTGGTTGTGCCGGCAGGGAATCCCTTCCTGTCGGAGAGGCACAGCTGTGCCAAATACCTGATCAGCAAGGCAGCCACCACCTCTGCACCCCTGGAGAGGGCTGTCTTCCTAGTGCCCATTTCCGAGTCAGGACTATGGGATGGAAATAAGGAAGGAGTGCAAAAAACCCAGAGATGTCTGCTGTAGAGTAGAAGGGGAACCAGCCTTGATAAGGAGGAAAATAAATGCTTTTCTCTCCACACCTACATCTTGAATAACCAAGATGAGCTATCCAAGATGATAGTGAAGCAGTCTTGGCCTTTTGTGAGAGATGAATCAACGCAGGCCCATGTATGGTGCCTCAGAAATTGCTCCAACAGGATATGCTTCACAGTATCATTCACAGTTTCTGAGATGCAGAACTAAGCCCTAACAGCTTTCTGAATCACTTGAGATTTGCTCCTTATTAATGCTAATTTAAATCTTCTTGAGGGAGTTGGTAGCGAATCTGTCACAGGCAGAAAGTCTCCCTTTTTATTTTTTAAGGAAAGAAACATTATACTTGGAAGCAAATCTTAGTAATTTTCATTTGAGTTTTATGTGAATCACTGAGGTACCGCTCCATGACTTAAATTAACTTTGTTGATACAGTTATATAGAAACTCACACTCTCCATTGGCCTTTAATTCCTAGTCTTTCTTCAAACACCTGTTTTTGAATGCAGAGCCAAAGCATGTATATAATATATAATGGCGCAAATATATTAGTAGGAACTTCCAGTATCCTGTCCCATGGACACTTATTGTCTCATTAAGTAACTCGTGAAAAGGAGTTTGAATTATCCACATGAAATGATAGCTAGGAGACTGGCGTAATGAATTTGTAAGTTTATCCTAATCAAATGCTGTTTTCCAGATATAATTTCTTGCCTGAGCCCTGGGCTAAGGACAGCTCAGTAGGGGGCTAATTATAGTGGTGCTACTAGTATGAAAAATAGTTGCTTTCCCTTACGGGAAAGTTTCTGTAGCCTACTAGGTCAAGATAATGAAGCACTGTTTGGCAGTCTGGAAAACTGCAAAGAACAGTTGCTTTTCTTAGAAGTTGATGTAGATGATTTTGATGAAATTTGTGAAATTCTGTGAAATAATTGCCATTGCTTTCAGAGAGGAATTCCAGTGAGTAGGACAAGTAGGCTACTGTGCTTTTTTAAAGTTATTACATTACAAATGTCAGCATGCATGAGAACAACATACCATGTGGGCAAAGGAACCATTGCTTCTAAAAGGAAATCAATATATAATAACCACTAATATCAAGCCTCTAGTCAGCGTAATGGAGGACAAGAAAGAGCCTGCAGAATGCCTGCAAGGAACATTCACTTAGCACTCCAAGAACAGGTGCTATAACTGATCTTGCCATTCATGCATCGTAATACCCAGTTTGTCCCGTACAGTTTTGGGTTTACACAGTGAGCTGTAACTCTGTAGATAGAGAGGAAAGTGGAAATTTTTTTGTAGCTGTACAAAAACAGACAGTAATTTTACTCTTGTGCATATATTGTAGGAAGGGAGCAGAATAACAGAGTAAGAATCTCTGGATCTAGGGTAATAAGCATGTCGGAGAAACCTGAATTATATGGATTACAGAATATTAGGACAATCAGGCTTTTGATTTAGGCCTTAACTGCTATGTAGCTATTAGCATGTTGCATACCAAGGTCAGGGAAGATTTTATCTTCTTTTTCTGGAGGGAAGACGTGTATTTATGTGGTCTCAGAGGAGGAAGAGGCAAGCAGATCTGTGTTTGAATTCTTCAGTATTGATTAAAGTCTCAGAGGCTGGGTTCTGAAATTATTTTGCATGCTTTTTGTGGCCAGTGTATCTAGTCTGTTTTAGTTTTAGTTTAGGGAATAGCTTAATATAGTGCTCGCAGTGAAGCGTTTGTTTCCCATTAAACACTGCCAAATTTTGAAGTATAAAGTTAATGAAAAAAATGCTGGTATGTGGTTTTCTAAAATCAGCTGCAGTTCATTGTAGTTCTACAGTTATGGTGTCTACATGGTGGATGAATGAGTGTGTATGGTTTATAATGGGATTAGGTCATATGGATCTTTCTAACATCTTTTATGTCAAAGCTCCACCCTTATCTCTAAGAAAAGAAGCCAGTCAAAAATTGTGGGAAAACAGCATGATCTTCCCAATATGCAAGAAGTGTCAGAGAATTTCTTTCTTACTATTGGTTTGGTTCTGATGGAATCATCTGTATTTTTCTCTCTTATTATTTTATTACATCTTTTGTCATTAAGAACTATGTCTTAGAACAAGTTCTCTGACTTAACCTTTCTAATTGTTATAGATGGTTGGAGAAGTTTTGACTTCCTTTTGTGTAATGAAATGTTGCAAAATTGGACCTTTGAGACGTATGTCTTTCTGTCTCTTCTTATCAGAGGGTGTAAAGAGAAAAAGGCTGTTAAAATGTAAGGCCATTCACAGATTGGAATGAAGGGCTGCTTTTCAAATGCAATATGTAACCTGAAGTGAATATGAGGAGAATAAAATGCACCAAAAATGGAAAACCACAGAAATATGGTGCATGATATTTGATTATAATCCCACAATTCGTATTTTACAGTAGGAATGCTATGAATGGTCATTTTTGCTTCTGTTTTATAATTAATAAAACATTTGCAATCCTTATTAGGGATAGACAAAAGCCTCAGAAAAAAAATTACTTGTCTAAGCATGCATACATAAGTACATATTTCCTGCTATTATGGAAACATGGACAATGAAGTAACTTAAATTAGAGATGAGGATAAAATAAAGGGTTTGTCTTTGTTTTAGTGTTGTTGAAAGTCTTCCTAAAACTTCACCACACAGCTCTGAGGGTTTCTTTTCTGCAAATTTTAGACCATATGCAATTTTGAAGAATTGACATGGCTTCCTCATCACTGGATTTAAATGCGAGTAAGACCAGTGGTGACTTAGCATTTGACAATCTAGTTTAAAGAAATTTGAAGGTAACAAGTGTATATTTTTCTCGTTGGTGCCCAGGCATAACTCTAATGAGATTTGGAGACACTGAGTTTTGAAGCAAACCCATTTCCTTTCAAAAGTATGAAAAACAAACTGATGTGCAGGTCTCTACAGTATATGCAAGGTATGAGTAACCCTGTCAGATTTACTCTTTCAGCATTCAGCAGACTACTTAAGGAAAGAGATATTAATTCATTTTTAATGTTAGGAAAATACGGTCATTAAAAAGCAGATAACATAAAATGCCAGAAATGCTTTTAACATTACACGAAGTGCACTGCTTGCTTAAATAGCTTGCTACTTTTGGAGGTCTAGATATGCTGAGGTATTAAATATTAAAATAGAGGTTGCTTTTTAAAATGCAGTATTTCTTATCAGAAAAACAGTCTGAACAAGCAGTGCTGTTGTATAATGCATGATGTTGCTAATAAGAGAGTCTTGGAAAATCATTTTTCACACCGTAAGAGTGACTAGTGTTTTGAATAAGAAAGATTCTTTCTCTCTTCATGTTCTCTTAACATATATGTAACAGTGCTGTCAAGCTGCATGCAATTATAAATTTGCAATACATTCTGAGTCACATGAGGTCCATTCTGAGCTTTTATCCTAATTTTGTATATTTACTGGTTATCAACTCGTGTTAGCAGGCTATACATAACCTTTATTGGAAAATCATTCTCAAAGAGTAGTTACCACGGCTTCAGTGTTGGTTTAGATGAATGTGTTGGAGGTGTTCTGTGGGGTCTGTTCTATGTCTAGTGTTATTTAATATTCATGGTATTGATTTGGATGAGACAATAGGAACAATGCTTGTTCAATTTTCCAATGACACTAACCTGTTCATGGTTGAACCTGCAGCATTAAAGTAAAAGATTCTGATATGTTGGAGAAACCATTGGGAAGAAAATAGGGTGAATTTAAATGAAAAAAAAATTACTGTGGGAGAAATAGTGGTTTAAGTACAGGCTAGGGAATTGTTAATTATGTAACATTTTAAAAAAAAAGGTTTCTATGGCCACAAGGCATTACAAACTGAGGAGAAGTCAAAAATGTCATGATATTGCCAAAACACCCTGAAGTATATAGAGGGATGCATGGGCAGGAGCATTTTTGGAAAGATATCTAAAGATATCTATCTGTGCTGTGATGCAGGGGCATTTTGTCCAGGTTTGGACACAACTGAGAAAGAGCAATTGCAGATAGCCCAACCAGAGTAATAAGAATTATGAGACAATATAATCTCTGAGAAAAGGTGGAGGAAACTGAATTTTTTCAGTTAAGAAAAAGTCTTGAAATGTGAAAAAGGTAACTACTTAAAAAAAAAAAAAATTGTAAGTTCTCCAGATGTATGGAAAAAAAAGAGAGGTATTCAACATCATAAACATTCTAACAGTAAGGCCATTGAAGCACTGGAATGAGAATTCAAGAGCAGATTAGACAAAAGTCTTTCAACGATGGCAGAGACATTGAGAAGTGGGAGACAGATGAGAGCTGTGTATTCAATTCTGAGACAGGTTTCCTCGGCACAAAGAGCGGTTCTTGTCCAGCCCCGATACCATTCTTCATCCTGCAGAAGACAGTAAATCACGGTCTCACTTCAGGATGGGCTTGGGATTGATAGTCCACCTTTTGACTTTATAAATCAGTGGTATTTCAACTTTGCTATGATTTTTTCATGGTAGAAGTTATGTGTTGTTAAGAACTAAGTAGTGTAACTGTGGGGGCTTTTGAGGTGTGACTTTGAATTTGTATTCAAATGGACAGACTAACGCACTTTTTATCTATGCAAGTATTTCTTTTAAGCAAATTCCCAAGGCATTGGAGAACTTTCAGACCAAATAATTAGGGATGTGAAGCAGATGGGAATAATGCATTTGTTACTGTGTGCTTAAGACTATATGCGAAAGTCTATTTTTTGTTTGTTTGGTTTGGATTGTCTTAGTGATAGCATGCAATGATATGGCTTAAAAGCAAGTACAATAACGTTTTAACTCAACATTAAATAATAAATGATCACTATTGTGGGAAAGTGAGAGACTTCAAATAAGGCCATATGATAGCATGGAGCTAAATGACTTGAGAGCAGGGAGCATCAGACTGGAAGGACATGGATTCAGTTTTTGCCCTTGACTTGCCATTGACTTTCAGCAAATCACTTTGCCTCTTCCTTCCTTTCCCCTTGGCCCCACTTGCCTTATGTAAGCTAATTCTTTGGACAGGACTGCAATGTGTGCTTCTCACTGTGTGTTTAACAACATGGCCACCCTTGTTCCATCGGGTACTTAAGGGAACTATTATTATTTAATAACAACAAGACTGTAAGACAGAAAAAGAAAGGTTGTGAGTAAGGTTCATATGCACAGCACACATCTCGTCTGGTTAGACACGAGGCCTTCCAGTGAGAGATTAGTACTATTCAGCCAGAATATGCTTTGCTGCTTATTCCCTTTAAAATATTAATATTCATCACTTACTGTGTTACTCACAGCAACAACAATAAAAGGAACTGAGTAAAAGAATTTCATAAATCACTCTAATAATCTGCATGTATTCCTTGCACAATCCCAATCCTGTTGTCTTTCATCTCTTCTAGTATTATAAAACTCTTTTTCAATAAGTACTTCAATTAAGAGATATACTTAATGATATAAATATTAATGTTGGACATTGTGTGTGATAGCTCGAAGAAGGTAGACATATTATCCCCAGACCATTTTATGCATGCAGGTTTATATTCACATCTTGCTTACATTTTTGTTCTGAGTCAGAAGTGTTGATGTGGTAATTTTATATATAACCCATTGATTTTAAAGTCTACTATTCATAATAAATGTAAACTTTCCAGTAATCCATTATTTGCAAGCACTGTAAGTGAAATTTTTGGCTGCCCATGAAAGGGATTATGTCCCTTGAGGCAATTTTTGGGTAACAGAGTTACCTCAGTGTCAGGTAGAATAGCTTTTCCGAATTATTTCAGTAGACTAATGCCTCCAACCTAATCAGTTTTGCTGATTTAAGTGGTCCACTCTGGAGCCTATTGTGAGTCACAGCCAGGATTATCAGATTCGACAACACTTACGACTTTATGGGAATCAAAAATACTCTGAATTCTGGTGCATTCCTGAACAGTAGCTTAACTGGAAAACATTAGAATGAACTATTCAAGAAGAAAATTAAAGCTTATAAGACTGTATTAACCTTTTAAGAAAAAAGGTCTAGTTGGATCTGAACTATAGTAAAAAAAGTAAATAAATCTCTTAGTTTTTATAGCATGTAGCATTTGGGGGGGCTTGGGGGGAGAATTCCAGAAGAATAAATTGTAATTTTCAGTACTTGCTTGTAAATTATTCACTCTGTTTTCATTTGATTTGGTCCAAAAATTAGTAATAGTGATACATGGGGGGATGATGAATGGAAAGCTTGAGATCTTCACTAACACTTGATTGAATGTTTACTACTGCTAATGCATCAGCACCTGGAGATCTAAAATCCTATCTAGGCCTAGTTTCTGTTGCAACCTTCAGTCTGCTCATGATTTCTCATGAAGAACGTAGGGGCTCACCTGCAAGTTGTCTAGTCTAACCTTTTCGAATTCAGTGAAAAAAACAATGGCTGAGGAAAGCTAGATTTGGCCACACTGAGATACTGAGGAGTAGTGTGTTCTCTAAATAGGCCCATTGACACTGCATTCAATAGGACTATATCAGTGTGGTAACGAAGCAGTGTGGCTTGCAGATCATACTCGGACTAAAGACTTCAAAAACTGGCTAATTTCTTAGGGGGAAAGATATTTTTATAACATTTTGATACTGCTTTTAAGATTTGGATGCTACTGATACGAGGTTTTTGTAGAACAGTCTTACAAAGTGCTTTAGCCATTTATAATTTAAATTTTTCTCAAACATTTTAATACATTTTTCTTTTTCAGAAAGATTTCTCAGTTACATTTCTCAGGATTAATGTTTACTTTCTGTGATAGTCATGCGCTATAGACTGTTTCAACTTGGTGCTTTCACATTCACATCAAGTATCAGTTGTTTGAACAGTCTTTTGTATCTTGCAGTCACCATGGATAGCCGTAGACCATAATTTAAGTAATTGAAACTTCAGTGTCCAAGCCTGAACTCCCAGCTTCCCCTTACAGTCAAGGAAGAGGTATTTCCAGAGAGCAATTAATCTCATCGTGAAATAGGTATCTATATGGGTCAAACAAATTTCTTTTTAGTGAAGCCTGTTTTTCTCCATCATTGTACATATCCTAACACTCAAATTTAGACATTTAATTTTTACATGTCTGAAATTAGAGGAGATAAATCTTATCCCATTAGACAATCAGTACTGCACATAGAAAAATACTTACTTAACAGAAAAGTGTCACCTAGAATTTCAAATGTTGTTCTTGATAAATTTCGTAACTCATTGGTTGAATTCTCAATGAGATCTGTTTATATTTGTCACATATCTTGTACTGAGAGTAGCCTGCAGTATTCAACAGCTGAGAAACATTTTGATTTCCTGCTTCGAAGTATCTGAAGTCACTGATGCCCAAGATGATAGTGTATGCCTGTGTTGGTGAAAATTATACAGACATTTTCCATGGCCAATTTCTGAAGGTAGGAAAGTCATACTTTTGTATGACAAAAGAAGTAGGGTTTGATTTTCTACTGTCTTTCAATTGGTAATCATTTACATGTGTGCCAAGAACAAAACTTCAGCAAGTCTAAATAGTTGGCTTTAGGTAATTCAGACCTGTCAAATCTCACGTGCGGAACATGAGATTCCTGCCCTTGTCTTTTGATTCCTGTCTTATGCTTCTTTACCGCTGCACCTGTATATTTGCCATACAGTGCCACGGTCTCTCTCCTACTCCATGAATGCCTGCACGAGAAGTGCACCGCCTGGTCTGGCATTTGCTGACCAGATGCGTATGTGATACAAAGTCAAGAAATAAATAAAACATCAACAGTGTTGTACAGCTGCCAGGGCATTTCCTGTAGCCTGGTCTTGCTTCAAAGGACCCATAAGAAGGCATTTTCTCTTTTTGCAGCCCTGTGTGTAGTCATGTAGCAGTCAAGATAACATATCGAAGTAATCAGAAGTTTTCTATAATAGTGTAGAAGAAAGCTAAGAAATATGTACATTTGTCTTTACTGCAGAGATGAAAATGGCAACTAAAGGTATAAGACTCTTGTGACTCAGTTCCAACCAATTTTCTGAGGTTTTATGGCAATACAGATACAAAGCAAATCTGAAACAAAATTCTCTAGGAAATGGCAGGTTCAACATATTTCATCATGTGTAAGTAGCAGCACATGGCTAAAAGAGGCAACGTGATGTATGACAACGTAACAAAAAGAATTTGGTAAAGGAAAGAGAAGTTATTACCCCTTAATCCAAAGTGAAACTACTGCGTAATCACCCAACGTCCAAAAGCAAAACTGTAACTAAAATGAATAAGTGAAGCCACTGGTTATCCATTTCAGGGAGTGAAATCTACCCACAAGAAACATTTCTTTTCCTGTATGCATGAAAAAGAAATAAATGAGACATTCAGATAATGGAAGAATCTGCATATTCATCACTTATATGGAAATGAAATTTGCTATGCGGACATGATGAGAGTTGCATTTCAGCAGCATTGATAAGTGAATGTCAAAGCATACATTTTTAGGAGACAATCTGGTTACTTTGGCAACTCAAGCATTATTAGTCACTTCTGATAAGGCATCCTTCTTTCATTACCACCTGTGGCCTTTGTCGCTCTGTTTCCTAGTAACATCAAACTGTTTTGATAAAAAGTAATTAACATACTCAGTTGTAACAAGACTATACATAAATTTGATCGCTCCTTATTGTTTCTTCTCGAGGAAGCATAACAAAATTTAAAAGTAAGCTTTGTTTCCTTTTCTTTTCTTTATTCCTAACCAAGCCTGAGAGAATTGCACTAAATTACTGAAGCATATATATCCAAGCCCATTAAAATAATACAATTAAGTTTAAAAATGCCAGTTAGGATTGCTGCTTTAGATCAGGGGATATTTGATTAACAAGGGGAAAAAATAGCCTTGAGTTATAATAAAATAGAAAATGATTATTGTGAGAGCTTTGAGAAAATTGCAACAATTCAGAGATACAGAAAATAGTTAAAACCCCTTTCAAAATGTAATTGTGAATGATTTCTGTTGTGAATTACCTTGATTTATTTATTCATGTTTTAAAGTCCTGCTACTCCTAAGTCAGGAAGAACATTAACTTTTAAAAAGTTTTGTACAAGGACTATTGTTAGGTTTTATTCAGATCATTACTCATGTTAACATACAGAAAAAAATACACGTTCATATGTATGTATGTGTGTGCTAGGGACTGTTTTTCAGGATGTAAATTTCTTCTCTTGGTGATGTACTTAATATGGCAAAGAAGTCAAGGCAGGGAAACTATACTGCTGGTGGCAGCAGCAATTCCCTGAAGTAAATTATTGATTACTTCAATATATTGCAGAATTCCAGGATGGCTGAGGTTGGAAGGAGTCTCTGAAGACCATCTAGTCCAACCCCTCTCCTCAAAGCAGGGTCAACTACAGCAAGTTGCCAAGGATGGAGTCCAGCTGGGTTTTGAATAACTCCAAGGCTGGAGTCTCCACAACCTCTCTGGGCAACCTCTGCCGGTGTACAACTACCCTTACAGTAAAAAAGCTTTCTTGTGTTTAAATAGAATTTCCTGTGTATCGGTTTGTTCCCATTGCCTCTTGTCCTGTCACTGGAAACCACTGAAAAGTGTCTGTCTCAGTCTTCTTCACTCCCATCAGGTACACACTGAGAAGATCACCCTGAGCCTTCTCTTCTCCCATTGAACAGTCCTGTCTCTCTTTCCCTCTACTCATATGAGAGATGCTCCAGTCCCTTAATCATCTTTGTGGCCTTTTGCTGGACTCGCTCTGGTATGTGCATGTCTCTCTTGTACTGGGTAGCCCAGAGCTGGACACAGCACTCGAGGTGTGGCCTCACCAGTGCTGAGGAGAGGGAAAGATTCACCTCCCTCAACGTGTTGGCAACACTCAATGCAGCCCAGGAAGCTGTTGGTTTGGGGGTTTTTTTGCTGCAGTGGCACATTGCTGGTTCATATTCAACTTCTTGTCCACCAGCTTCTTGTCTGCAGAGCTGCTTTCTGCCCAGTCAGCTCCAAGTCTGTACTGGTGCATGGGATTATTCCTCCCCAGATGCAGGACTTCCCATTTCCCTTTGCTGAACTTCGTGAAAGCCCTTTTAGTCCAATTTTCCATCCTGTTGAGGTCGCTCTGGATGTCAGAACAACCCTCAGGTATATCAGCCACTCCTCTTTGTTCTGTATAATCTGCAAATTTGCTGAGGGTGCACTGTGTCACATCATCCAGGTTGTGTCCTTACTGAAGTCAAGATAAAAGATGTCCACTGTATTTCCTTCATCCACCAAGCTAGTCATTTCACTGTAGAAAGCTATTGGCTTGGTCAAGCATGATTTTCCCTCCATAAATCCTGCTGACTACACACAATCTCCTTCTTGTCCTTTATATATTTAGAAATGGCTTTCAGGATTATTTGCTTTATCACCTTCTCAGGGATTGAAGTGAGGCTGACTGGCCTGTAGTTCCCGGGGTCATCCTTCTTCCTCTTCTTGAAGATAGAAGTGACATTTGCTTTCTTCCAGGCCTCAGAAAGCTCCCTGGCTTGCCATGAACTTTCAAAGATATTGGAGAGTGGTGTTGCAACGATGGTAGCCAGCACCGATGGGTGCATCCCATCCAGGTCTAGATTGTGTATGTCCATTTAGTTTACATGTTCCCTAACCTGATCCTCCTCCACTGAGGTTAAGTGTTCCTTGTTCCAGGCTGTCTCATAGTTTTCAGGACAGGGATTGCTGAAGGCCAGTCTTGCCAGTAAAGATCAAGGCAAGGAAGGTGTTGAGCACCTCAGACTTTTCCGTTTTCTCTGTCACTAGGTCCCCATTCCCATTCAGCAGCGGGCCCACAGTTTCCCTAGTTTTCCATTTGTTGTCGATATACCTTTAGAAGTCCTTCTTGTTGCCTTTCCTGCCATTGCCATATTCAGCTTCAGGTGGGCTTTGGCTTTCCCAGCCAAACATGCCTTAATTTTAGACCAGCTAAAATTTTTAGGGGAAAAAAATTATGCAAAATATGTTAGTGTACATACATGTGGGTGTGTATTTGCATGTGTGTATTAGTGCGTATATGCGTATGTGCCCGTATATATTTAATATGACTGAGTAAACAAACATTTTGCTGGTAAATTCTACTGACCATTCAAACAGACTGAAAAGAAATGTGATCCTGTTCCTTATATGTCACAGATTTCAGGGGCCTGAAAGAAAAGAATCCCTAAAAATTAGTGCAGATAGCAAAACTGAGCATTGACTGCCTGCCAGATTGCTAGTGTAGCAAGAAGTAACCATTCCTTGTCTTTGAAATGTGACCTCCCTGGTCTTGAAAAATAGGTGTCATGGAGGGAGTTACTCCTTTAGACTAATGTTGGTGGAAACTTAGTGGCTTAGGAGCCTATTCCGTAAAATGTTTTCCAAGTACAGGAACAGATGCATATAATGACAGAAAGGTTAAGTAACTACCAACACCATATATATCCCAAAAGTTTGTATGTAAGTAAAAATCATGGAATTAATTTTAAATTTAAACAGATGTAATTCAATTTGTAATGTGGAAGCAGCAACTCAACAACTGATGAGTCAACACCGTATACAACATTACATACTGTGCTCATGAGACACACAAAATAGAAAATTTGTATCTGTATGTGAATGTGAGTTTTGTGCTGGTTTTGGCTGGGATAGAGGTAATTTTCTTCATAGCAGCTAGTATGGGGCTATGTTTTGGATTTGTGCTGAAAACAGTGTTGATAATACAGAGATGTTTTCATTATTGCTGAGCAGTGCTTACCCAGAGTCAAGGCCTTTTCTGCTTCTCACCCCACCCCACCAGCGAGGAGGCTGAGGGTGCACAAGAAGTCGGGAGGGGACACAGCTGGGACAGCTGACCCCAACTGGCCAAAGGGCTATTCCATACCGTATGGCGTCATGCTCAGCATATAAAGCTGGTTGAAGAAGAAGGAAGGGGGGGCCATTTGGAGTGATGGTGTTTGTCTTCCCCAATAACTGTTACGTGTGATGAAGCCCTGCTTTCCTGGGGATGGCTGAACACCTGCCTGCCCATGGGAAGTAGTGAATGAATTCCTTGCTTTGCTTGCGTGTGCGGCTTTTGCTTTACCTATTAACCTGTCTTTATCTCAACCCATGAGTTTTCTCCCTTTTACTCTTCTGATTCTTTCCCCCATTCCAGCAGGGGGGGGAGTGAGGGAGCGGCTCTCTGGTGCTTAGTTGCTGGCTGGGGTTAAACCACGACAGTTTGCACTCTGGAGTCAGGTGTATTAGAGTGTTGGCAGTATCGATCCCATTGATTACAATCTAATAGCACCGGTAAATAGTAATTTACAGAGAGATGAGACGAATACTTTTTCAGTAGCTATAATTGAAGGCAGAGAAATTAGAGAATATTTTTTTCTGTTGTAATTCAGACAGATATATTAAATATTTCCAGTTTGTGGGGTTTTTTGTTTTGTGAAAAGTGAGAAATTCTGAATATGTTAATTTACAAAATAAAGCTCTCTATTAAAACATTGTCAAAATATTTACCATTTTATGATGCTGCATAAAGCTTTTTGTTAGCAGTCATTCATATTTGCTTTTCTTTTTTTCTGTAGATCTATACAGTTGATAGAGAGTCCTGTGCATTGTGATCATGGCATTTTTCTGATTGACTCTCCTTTTTTTGTTAACACTCTGGGTTTTATTTGAGTGTCCAGAAATGTGTCAGTAAGTTCCTATTGAGAATCTGCACTTGCTGAATATTGATACTGATTGCCCTGGCATTTTTTGGCATGCAGTCCAGTTCTCAAAGATTGCAAAAGATTAGAAACCAACTTGGGGGACTCCTGTGAATATTCTGTTTGAACTTTAGTCCTCTGTGCACTTCTCTGTAAGACAGTGGCATAGGGTAAAGTAAGAGTTGTTACAGAAATTGCCATTGAACAGTATTCATTGTTAAGTACCATCTATTGTTTCCCTTCCATGATGAAATAGTTTTCAGAAGCCTGAATATGAAATTTCGTGACTTTGTACTATTTTTTCTGATTAGTTTTGCAAACAAAACTCTCCACGTTCTTTGGAAGGAATGGAAGGAAACAGCTCGTTTTATAACACAGGAATGAGATGATTGCTTGCCATTATCAGCTTTATTTCATATTGTTAATAACTGGTAATATATTACAATTGTATTTGTAATATTTATTCTGTTTTTTATAACAAAACCAAAAACATTTTCTCTAACCAGATGTTTTTTATATTGGGCTACTGCTGCAACTGAACTGGAAGGAAGCTTCATGTAAATTGCGAATTGTGTACACATGTTACGTAGTATTTGCAGAAAACGAAACACTGCAGTTTTAATTTTTTTACAAATATTCCCTTCACTCATAAAATATAATGTAAAATTCTAGTAAAAATTCGCTCAAACCAGAAATATTAAAATACGAAATAAGTCACAATTTTTTCAGAGTGCAAAGAAAAATGTATTACGAATTTTCTGTTGCTCTTGACTGTTACCTTTGAGAAGAGTATGAAGACTTCATAACCAGAGAAAAGGACAAAATTCATCAAATAAATTATTCATTAAAAATGATTGCCCATGTATAGTGACATCATGGAGAGTAATGATCTCTTTTTACATTATACTGTTCAGGCCAAACTTAATTCACAAGTGCATTAATATTTGAATTTGATATTCTGAACTAATTGAGTCAGCATTAGGAAGTTTAATGGAAACAACAATATAAGACCTCAATCTTGATATCTTGTTCTTAGAAATAGGGCCTTGCACTCCTCATACTAGAGTCTTCCCAGTCTAAGTCACTACGGGAAAGACTGGTGAAAATTCAGAGTAATGTTAAAGCTGTGATAAACATGAGAAAAACTTCCACACAGCAATTGAATCCAAAATTATCATGTCATTTTGCACAGTGAAAATCCTTGGTTCAAATATCAGTGAGATCAGCAGAGGTCCTTACTGTTTGTCTCAATATTGAATTTGTGCCTGGAGCTGTTGGGAATGATTCAAATACACACCAGAGTATGTTCAAAAAGACATTTTTTTCTCAACTTAGCTAGAAGCGAGCACTACGATTCATCTCATCTAATTTCTAAGCCATTTAAATTAGTCATTTTGTCTAAGTTGTCAGGTAGGATGTATTTGTAGGTAGAAGAGACAGTCAAGAATTTCTAGAAGGCAACTACATTATCTCCATTAACTACAGAGAAATGACAGTGGTGAATGCACATGTACATCTGGTAGAAGAGAAACAAGAGATGTGATCCCATGTGACTTGGAAGACTGGCAACATTTCTTTCAGTAATGTCATTTTACATTTTACACAGTATAGACATCTCTACAGATGAACCCCCCCTCCCCCCAGTGTCATTTATTATCTCCTCTGACTTTGAAAGTACCGTAGCTTAGGTGTAAATGTGGCTAGCCCAAATGTAGACACCTACAATGTAGAGAGATACATAGTTGGAGTAAATAAATCCTACCTTCTTTGTCTCTGAAGTTAAATTATATTTACAAGGAAGGCCACTGGTTTTGTCATGGCAGAGTGAGTCAGAAGTTTGGTATCGAGTTCCTCGACTGCCTGGTAGAAGGCGCTTGATGCAAAATCCCTGTGACTGTCAACAGCTGGTTTTTCAGTCTCTGTAAATGACAAGGGACATTTTACTGTAACTTTGACTTTAAAAAGATACCTGTGATTATATTCTAGAGAAATAGTTGTTAATTGGGGGACAAAAAAAAGCCAAGAACTGAATAAATTTTAGCTTAATTCCTGATCCTTTTGCAGCTCTTTCAGTTTTGAATAGTGTAGGAAATTAATTTACTCAGTATCTGCTAAAACACTGCAGCTATGTGGAATGAAGAAAGAACTATAAATTTATACGTTAATTTGCATATATATTTCTATCAGAATCTTGATCTGAAAATCACATATCCACAGCCAAATCCTAAATACAAATTATGTATACTATAACTGTACTCCCATATGAGATGTGTTGAAATTAAAGGGCTGTAGGCATAGTGCAATTTTAGGGATATAATTATGGATCAGGACTTATAATTGGAAGCAAAAATAAAACAAACTTGTTGAGCTCAAGCCAACCAATCTTAGTATTCAAAAGATGCTTCGCAAGGAATTCCATCCCTTTAGACTGAGAGCTGTTTGAAAAATCTTTCTCCAACAAATACAGTTTTGTGGCAATAGATTCAGGTACACTTTTAATCCAGAAAATAAGTTACTTGGATAAAGTAGAGCTGCAGTGCATCCCTTTCCAAGGTGTAAAGGGATGGGGACAGAATTGAATATTTATGTGTGTGAGGGAGAATGTTATTAATATCCCATAATTTAATTTTGTTCTCTGTAACCTGAAACCTGATTTTGGAGTTATGTCAATGTTAATAATTCCTATGTTTATCCATTTGAAAATGATAATTTCTACATGTTTCTACAGAGAGCTGATTAACTTTGCTTGTAGGTTTGTAAGTCTTATTTCTTTAAAGGGAGTCCTTTCAAATGGCACTGTGTGTTGAAGTGGAGATTTGATTTAAATGCTACATCTACTAATGGTACTCAGGATTTCAGCACTGAAAAGGGGTTATCAGAAAGAATATTTATGCTTTGAAATTGTTTTTTTCTCTGTAACTAGAGTATTTTTCACTTTTGTTTGAAGCTTGTTTAAAGAAGCGAAAGTATTTCAGAGGCAGTATTTCCACAAAAAGAGCTGAAGACAATGACGATATCAACATCACAAGAAAACAGTTGCAGTGTAGGTAATGCAGCAATATCTCCTTGAGATATGGAAGCTGTATTCAGGGGACAGCAGGATATTAGGAAACCTGAGCTATGACTATAAGCAGTTGTTTAGAAAGAAGGAGGACTATTGTAGGAAAACAGATATTCAGCTTTATCCTCCTGTGTGCCTGGGAGTTGATGTAGTGGAACAGAGTACTCTGCTGGGATCAGAGAGAGATGGCGTGGCCATCATCAGTAAGATGAGATGCAGCTGACTCAAGAAATTCCCTTTGCAAATAAATCAGACTTCCATGCTAAGAATGGGAAAACAATTTTGCTAATAGTATAGAACTGCAAGAACACAAAGCTCGTGTCTCATCTATGGGTATGGTCAAACTCTTCGATGGGCAGTAAGTTCGTTTAGCTCTACTGAATGATAAGCAGGTCGTAGCAGCTTCAGATAGAGGCCCAATAGATGAAAAAGCAAGGAAACAAGAAGTAAAAAGTGAATAAGCTTTATGTTTAGAATTGGATATATTATGGTTTTACTACTTTCTGTGTAGGTTCTGCTTCGGAGTATTCCTCTACACAGTTTTGAAAAACACTCTAGAGGGAAATACAACCGAAAGTGTGAGAATTTGAATTACAATTGAGTAGTGACTTACAAAAAAAAAAAAAAAAAAGGGGAGAACGCAGGTAAAATAGAGCACAGGCAGAAGACCAGCACAGGGCTAAATGATTGATTCTTCCTTTTATTTAATTTTACTGCTTCCTTTCTGGGGATGGAGTTGGAAGGAACTGTCTCAAATTTACATGCCAGCAAAAAGTACTGTTAAAAACTAATAGTAATTGTATACCCCTTTGCTTAAATTTCCTCAGTTTCAGAGTAATAGGAGATGACAACTGCAAAATGACTGTTTAAAGGTGACCTTAAAAGACTGAGGGGAATACAGACCTGTTAGTTTCACTTCTCTACTGGAAAAGAAGTTGTAAATATATGTATAATTATGGCAGAGAAGAGAATTATTCATCTTTTGTTTACAGAAGGTCACAGGAAAGGGATTTATAAAGGTGTTAAATATACTCGATTTTCAAGAAGAAACTTTACTCAGTCCTCCTCAGGCCTTCTAGGGGAGTAGTAACTGATTAAAGGATAGGAGACTAAAGTTAGGAATAAACGGTCGGTTTCTCCAACAGAGAAAGGTTCCGCTCAAGCATGAGATGAAACTTGTGCTCTTTAACCTCTTTATGAATGACCGAAAGACAAAAAAAAAGGTAGCAGAGGGGAGATAAAATTGAAGTGATTGAGTTGTTGATCCTATCAAATTATTAAGGGCGATGAAACTAAAATAAACCTAACTAATCTATATTATAGTTATAGCTGCATGTAGTAATAAGTATGTGGGTGCACGGTGATCATCTATAGATTAGATATTACTTTTCAGGAAAGAGTTCTTAGAGTTATTAAATCTCGCTTCTCAACAACTATAAAAAGACAAATAAAAATATGGAAATTTTTAAGAATGGCCAGTGAAAAAGAAGCATCATTAAACTAATGTTCAAATAAATGTTTTGCCCTCATCTTGAACATTGCATTCAATTCTGCTCACCTCTAATAAAAAAGATTAGAAGAGCTTGAAAATGTGCGAAGGCAATCAGAAGAAGATCATCAGAAATACAGACTTCCTTACAACCATAGGAAGGATTATTAAATAGACTAAGAGTCTTCAACATTGAAGATTGATTGAGGTCAAAGGAGATGCTGGAGTTCTCCATAACATACAAAGAAAATGGCCAGGTCATGATTGGTCACCATGTTTTATTGTACAAGGAAAACTTATTGGCATTCAATTAAGTGTCAGGCAGTAAGTTTAAGAGAAACTAAGCAGTCTTCACACATGACCCGCAATTGTGGAACAAGTCGGGAACTCGCAGGATGTTGCTGTGGCCAGATGTATAAAAGCATTCAAAGAGCAATTGTGTAACTTATCAGCACAAAGTCTGTTAAAACTGTAGCGAAACTGTTAAATGCAGTTATATACAGGGGATCAAATTATCCTTAAACCACAGATTGCTGGTGGTTGGAAACATGTCTAAGGAAAGTATCACTGTACTATTCCCCTGTTCTTACACTTCTTCTCTAGGTATCTGCTATTTAATCATTATATCTGTGATGCTGAATGAAAGAGGTCTGGGGCCCTTAGGGTCTGGAGGTTAAGTAGCTCATGGACTGGCTCCTGTCCATTTTTGCATTAGCCCTTCCAGAGCAGATTGGCTAAATCTGGCTACATAATGCTGAGTCTCTTCGCAGCCCCGTGTGGTGCTCCTACGGGCCTAGCACATAATTCTTATTTTGTGCGTGTGTGCGTTTGTTTTTTTACGAAGTGTGCCTGAAATAACGTGAAGACTGTGTTGCAGCCTACCGGAACACGCTCTTCTGATGTGCTGTGGAGGGGGTGGGTTGCATGCCAGCAGGCATGGGGAAGTGATTATTCCCTCTACTCAGCAACCATGAGACCACATGTGGAATATTGCGTCCACTTTTAGGGTACCCAGTATAGAACAGACATTGTCATATGTTGACATGTTGTCTACCAGGACCCTGAAGCCAACTTCAGAGCTGCTGCAGTTGCATGTTGTTGTTGTTCCATCCCAGATGCAGGACTTGGTATTTGTCTTTGCTAAGTTTCATGAGGTTTATGATGGCCCATTTCTTCACCTCTCAAAGTCTTTCTGAATAGTAGCTCTGACCTCAGCATATCAGATGTTCCCCACGTGTCATTTGTTAACTTACTGGAGGGTTGTTCTGAACTATCATTCACATCACTGACAGATTCATCGATTCATTCAGTTGATTCATTAGCCTCAGGATCAACTCTTGAGAATTAGTACCCCAAATCAGTTGCCAGTTAGACTTTGCACTATTAGCCTTGATTCTAATTTGCACAGCCAGTTTTTCATCCACCCTGTAATTCACACATCCAGTCCATCTTTCCCCAGTTTGGTTACAAGGATGCTATAGGAGACTTTGTCAAAAGCTCTACTAAAATCAAATAAATGTCTTCCAATGCTTTCCCACCACCATTTCCACCATCCACTTTTAACTCCTCATAGAAAGCAATCAGGTGCAGTTTGCCCTTGGTAAATCTGTGATGGCTGTTCACAGTCATCTCTTGTCCTTAACGTGCTTGGAAACAGATCCATTGGGACTTGCTCCATAAGCTTCACAAGGCTTTCATATTTTCAGGTTAAACAAAGTGAAATATAAACCAAGGTAAAAGTTCTCTTCTAAAAATTCTTCTTTCATCCCCTTAGCACTGCTTCAGACGTATTCCAGTTTGCATTCATCTTTTTTGGTGAATGATGGATTTTGCATAGAGTATTGTAGATAAGGTTTAATATTCTTCCTTACAGAGTTGCAGTAATACTTACCTTCAGTTCTGCAAATACACAGTGTGACACATACATATGCATGTTGTAGCCTTCATTATGCTGGTGTCTTTCAGTAATCCTCTCTTCAACAAGTAAACCCAGTTCTGTCATGTCTTTTACCATTCCCTCTCCACTTAGTAACATTATTTCCTAACTGTGTGACCTTTTTTCTAATTCTATTATTCCTGAAGATCCACATATCCCTATATGGTATTCTTATCCTTCTGCCTTGTGTCTTGAATAAACTTCATTAGTGTACTCCTGCTCTTTGTGCCAAAATTACTAATGAAGAGATTCTTAAGGAACTCCATGAATAACTTCCTTCCAGTGAAATATGTTGCTTTCTTCTCTTTAACTAGTTTTGTCTCCACCTCAGTTATTGTAGTAATAAATGTTAAATATTTTTATATAAACTAACAATTTTTTAAGTGTTATCATATCTAATGTTTGGGGAAGTCTGAAAAATATATCCGTGATTCCTCATATTTTCTAAATAATTTATTTTCTAGATATAAAGCCAGTCTGGCACCTATGCTCAGTGTATACCGTTATATCATTTTTTCCCTTATCAGCATTCTTTCAAAATATTATGTCTTTCAAAAATTACTCTAAAACATGTAATTTTGTAACATTCATCCTCAAGGAATGTACATTTTTATAAGTCTTGTTTTCTCTTTCTCATAGGTTTTACATTTGCTAATGTCTAGTTCTATGAAACCTTGTGCAAGACACTGATGTTTCTTGCTAGACAAGTGAGAATGTCACAAAAACCTAGACAGAGAATTACAAAATCTCTTGCTACAAAAAAATGGCATTGGACAGGAAGAAGTCAGTGGGGCAGCTTGTCCCAGATAGCATCAACAAAAGGAGACAAGTCTACTCCCAGTCAACAGACATGTCAGGTCTGTTGAAGGTAACTTGGCTTGTTTTCACTTGCCTTGAAAGGCTGAGAACTGTCCTACCTTCTTTGAATCTCCGTGATGGCTACACCTATTTGCCAGACCCCAGAACAGATGTAGGGGAAGGAGAGAGTATGAAGGAGAGTCTAGCTCTAGCTTTTCCCATCGATGCCTCCAAATGTAGCATGGTAGTGTGTTGTGGTTGTAGCTACACAGCTGCAGGGTACAAACTGTGACTGTACCCAGCACAAAGAGATTACAGGTACAACTGCCCTCACAGGGCACGTAGAGTCACAGGGAAGAAGAGAGGCATTGCAAATCTGTGGTCTGCAGGGACGCCTGGGATATCTCTCTCAGGCTCAACACCTGCAACTTAGCAAGATCTTGATCCACACTTAGCCGAACTAACTACATTTTTTGGCATCCCATATATAACATGGCTATAGTAGCAAAAACCATGGTGCGGGTACAGGTATACCAGCAATAGCATTTTGTCCTTCATTAAATCAGTGTGAGTTTTACCATTAAATTCAGCAGCTAAAACACGGCATGATTTTGAAAAACTCACCTAGCATTCAAATATTAACACTTTTGTTTTCTGGAATTATTAATCAAGAATCATTAAAAGATGATAATAAATGGAAAATGTATGAGAGAATTGGCTTGACTACCCTTCCCAGATGTCTTAATTCATTTTCACTTATAAAGAAAGCCAGAAAAAATATAAAAACATTTCCTCATGGCTAAGAGTGTTATCTTGTTTTTCTTTCAGACAAAATACTAGCTTATAATATTTACATTCAAACAGTGTTTGGATCAGTGAAGTGGAAGTAAAAGTAACAGGGTTGTTGGGTTCTTTTATAATCGTGTGAAAGGAGCGATCACGTCACTTTATGAACAGCAAGTTCTTAGGTCTGGGAGCATTCAGAGACAAGCCATAAAATAAAGACTAATATAGTGAGGATATCAGTAAAATAGTGGAATCAGCACTTCTTCCTCTATTTAACTGGAAAAGGATGAGGCCTGCTTTGGGAACTAATGCTTCTTAACAGTATTTGGGCAGAGAGCCAAAAGAAAACTACATTTCAGAAAGAGAAAGACGGGCTGGTAGTCAGTAGGATAGGTAATCATGGCAAGCCACCCTAAAGCAGCTAAATCCAGGATTTTAAATTGAGCAGGAATAAGACTTTCAAGTCCTTGTGGATGAAACTAGAAATCAGCAGTGTATTTATCAGATTACTAGTGAAACAGAAGCTTGAAGTTTAGACGTTCACTTACTGTCCAATCCAAAATTGAATGCATGTGAGCAACCTAACTAGTTATACAGAAATGTTTTTATAAAAATACTGAGTTTGGTATTGTTAGGTCTACATGGGCTTTGCAAGATGTAACTGCAAGATATATTACCTTAAGGATGTGTCCATCCTTGAATAGTCCTTGCAGAGTTCACAAAACCTGGTTTTTCAGTTTCTAACTGCTTCATTTTATTGTGCAGTTTGTTTACTTGAAATTTATTATGAAAGACAGCTGATTCAAATGGTCGAAGTGTAAATGCAGATTACTGCCCCTTCATCCTTTTCTTCCTCAAGTTGTTTTCAACTTTAATCCAAGATTATATGTGCTTTCATAATAAGCAGCAAACATAACTCTTTAGGCATGTATTAGGGATCTTTTTTTCTCAAAAGTAACCACATTCTCAAGTTCAAACACATATGAAGAGTTGTTGGAACAGAAATCTGTGCTGATGCTGATGAAAATCTTATTATAGTAGCAGTAAGTGCTGTTATGGTATGTAAACAACAAAGGTAAGACCTGAAAACTGCTGATATTAGAAAGAGTGATAATTAAGGTACATAGAATATTACAATATCTATTTCACCTTAAGAAATATTTGACTTTACTTTTGACTGCTGAATAATGTTAGGCATTAATTAACTTGGGCACCAAGACTAATTTTGGTTCTCACATTTTAGTCTTTTTAAACAGAATGTGTCTTGTATGTCTTGACGATTATTCCTATGTCTGTTAGCAGCATACGGAAGAAGAAATGTAATGGTCTCAAGTCTAAATGCATCCTTATATTATAAAGGTTAACAACCTGCCAAACATGTTAACTTTCATACCTTTTTGTCAACTAATAAGCCCCCCTAATCTGTTGCTCATTTCTCTTCAGAGTTTAACGAGATTTTAGAAGTATATGATCTTGCTGGTTTGATCCAAAAGATTTCTCCCACCATTGAAAAACTATGCATTTTTAAGATGTGATTTTTAGGCATTCGGTTTGTACTCATTTATCTTAAAAACATACAATTTTCTTCTGTAGCAGTCATAACAGTCCTTCAATCTACTACCAATAGTTCTCTTGTCAGAGAGATACTCTGAAAAATACAAATGCTGCATATCCCCCACAGCACCCTGCTACCTCCTTAAAACCCAAAACTGCATTGTATCTTATCATAGCACCACAGCATGCTTTGGGATGGAAGGGACCTTTAGAGGTCACCTCGTCCATCCCCCCTGCAATGGGCAGGGACATCTACAACCAGATCAGGTTGCTCAGAGCCCCATCCAGCCTGGCCTCGAATGTTTCCAAGGATGGGGCATCTGCCACCTCTCTGGGCAACCTCTTCCAGTGTTTCACCACCCTCATTGTAAAAAATTTCTTCCTTACATCTAGTCTGAATCTACCCTCTTTTAGTTTAAAACCATTACCCCTTGTCTTATCGCTACTGGCCCTGCTAAAAAGTCTGTCCTCATCCTTCTTGTAAACCCCTTTAAGTACTGAAAGGCCACAGTAAGGTCTCCCCACAGCCTTCTTTTCTCAGGCTGAACAACCCCAGCTCTTTCAGCCTTTCCTCATAAGAGAGGTGTTCCATGCCTCTGATTATTTTTGTGCCCCTCCTCTGGACCCTCTCTGTTATGACCTAATGTGTTACCCAACTATGATGGAATTTCTCATTTTGAAGAGAGAAAAAAAAAAAAAAACCCCAAACCAACAGCCAGCACTGAAAATTTCACAGTATCTATAATTTTTCTTCAGCATGAAGGTGCAGTTTTCCTTGTCATGGAAAGTGATCTTGTAGCCATAGATGTCACAAATAAATAGAAATAAATAGGCATATCTGTCATCAGTTGGTCTTTAGAGTTGAAAGATTCACAATACTGTGAATTACTAGTGATGGTCTTAAATATAATAATCACTGACTTTTGATTTTAGAACTTGTCCTCTGTTCATTTAAATTGACATTCATAGATACAGAAAAAATATATGCAAGCAGACTTTCTTTTTTGAATAATTTCTTGTGGGTTCATTTTGTTCTTTTATGATAGTAATTTTCATAGTAAATTATATCATCGATTTTAATCTTTCTGCAACTTAATATCCATCTTACCCAAGTCTAAACACTGTTCCTTTGATCTCACTCTTGTGTGTAAATGTGCACGAGCACAGGGGGAAGCTAACACACAGCTGTGTCAAATACCTCTGGGACATAACGGGGAAACTTATGGCTCTCTCTTATGAATGGTGGAGGCATTGCACTCTTTGTTTTTTTCCACAAGTAACCAAATAAAAAGACTGAGCAAATACCTGGAAATTTTCAAGTCAGGCACTGACTCTTCTATGAAGGTCTAATGTGACAGTAGGGAATTATTACAGAATCTGTCGCTCTGCCCTCACTGAAAGGATACTGGGTATTTTCTAGAGAAATATTCTGAAGGATTGAAATAATTTTGAAGCATGTTATCCTCATATTTACTTTTATTTGTCTCATGGCTTATAAAGACTAACAAGACATGAACTGTGCTTCGTTTTGGGAAAAGTATCAAAAAAGCTGCTAATCCAGATAAGTAAGGTCTTAAGGGATAAATGTTCTTAGTTCTCCTTATTTATATCATAAGTGTGCTATAACCTTTCTGCTGAGATCAGCTCTTCTACAGGTTCATCGTTCATTCCCTTCCTAAGTAAAGCAGTAATGAAGTAATTGATTATGAGAGAGTGTACAAACATAGTTAAATCTTGAACTTTCTTACCACAACTTAAGATGAGCTGTGCATGTTATGCTGCTAGAACAATAGTGAAAAAGAATGGAGTTTAACAACACTTTTCCCCCTTTTAATTTAAAAGCAGTATCAAAATGAGTACTGTGTCTTAATTGCCAATGTTTCTTTTGCTTTTAAATTATTTTAAAGGATTTTCAGTAGGCACAGCGATAGTGTGCAAAAATACAGTTACATGTAAGAGGCAGAAATGGATTTCACAGCAGTTTTTTGTACACACCTGTAGAAGAAATAAAACAACACTTTTGGCATGAGAGAAAATGCAAAGTTCTGCCCATAAACGCTTACTTAAAGAAAAGTTCTAATCCTCTAAAATTATCTAAATATTTTCAAGTCAGTAGGCTTTTCCCCATAGGATTGCCTGTGTATTACAAATGCACAGTTGCAGCACAAATGCTTGCATGCTGATCTTCTAAAGTATAGAATCATGCCATTGGTATCCATCTTACATTATTTAACACCTCTTGCATGACTTATGTATATTAAGCTATTCCACAGAAAACTGAATAGTTTCAAGAGGAGAAACTGAGAGAGAACCAACCTTTGGCATTAAATACCCTGTCTGGAATTCATCTCATGAAACTTGAGGTGCTGAAGAACTATTAAAGATTTTAGTGTGAAGCAGGAATTTACTTAATAGGAAGAGTTAGGTGATGGGAAAAAAATAGAAATAGCCATAAATTAAATGACTGAATCCTAAAATGGTCATCAAGAATAGATTGCTGTTGTAGGTACTGACATTGGCAACTAATGACATTTATACAGCTAAGTATAGGTGAGGTGTATCCAGCCAGTCTAGAATGGATAATGTGAGTACCAGAAGAATTTGGATCAGGTTCCCTCAGGCAGAGGCAGAGAACTGAACTTGGTTCTCTTTTGTCTGAAGTAAGGTCTCTGTCCAGTGAAATACTGGCAGAGAAGCATGCCAGGCACCACAGCTCTTGCTCTTCCAAATTGTCTCTGCGCCACGTAAACCCCAACGTCTCTTAAAGCACCTCCTCGTGTCGGTTATTTAAGGGAGATGAGTGGAAGAATACTCAGTTTGTGAGCCCAACAGTAGTCAGATATGTGCCAGAAACCTGCCCACTTACTTCGGTGAGTATGCATGCAGTCTGAGTGTGCTCAAAAAGGGAGACTTTGGTGCTGGAAACACACCCATGGTAGTTTAGGTACCTGAGGAAGTCGTGTACTGCCACTGTTAGGCAACAGTGCTGTGTGGGTTTTGAGGAGCTTAATTTTTTGATTTAGGCATCTGAAAATGGCAACTGAATGCTTATGTCCCATTTGAGAATTTAGTGTAAATGAAATAAATCCTAGTTCTTTCCTAAGTCAAGTGGGAATATGAAGTCTTTGTTTTGCGTATTATTTCTGATTTATTTGGGAGGGGTATTCTTGCTGTACCTTATTGCATTCCCAAAGGATGATCATAAGAAACTATGTGCTTTAGACCCTAGGAAGAAAACCTTTTTTTTTTTTTTTTAAAAAGCAAGTATATCCAGAGACTATGAGTATATTTAAGTACATCCTTAAAAAAGAAACACACAACAGGACAGCTCTTTGCTTTGGCCACTAAAAGCAACAATTGTGGTTTAGTCATTGAAATTGTGTTAATATACTTCATATACTGTATATTTGTGTGTACTTTATGTAGTTACCTTTATGCTCTGAGGTATATAAGTGTCTCTGCATGGTACAGGAATCCTAAGAAGCTAATTTCAGATGGTGCATTTGAATTAATCAATCACCTGAAAATTGGAACGCATCAGCTTAACACTTACTATTGCATCTCTTATTCTTTAGTCCTCAGTGATGGTTTTGAAGAAGGGAGGCTGGGAACAGTCATTTAACATAGATTCTCTATCCTCAAATTTGCAGAATGTCATAACAACCTCATTAATGATCCATGCCTTTTCTTCTCCCCTCAAATGCTTTCATACCGAGTATTCAGAAAGCTAGCAATTCCCCAGCTGATTCTGATCTCTGACATTAATTTTGGCCTCGGTTGCCAACCCAAGGACTGTTTTCCTTGGCTACATTTTCTTTAGTCCTAGACCCTAGTAGCCAGTAATAATAAAATGTATGTATGGGAAGGTGAATGATAAAGAACAAAATAGCCTACAGAAAACTAATATCTAGTGGAGCAGTTCAGATGCCAGTATTTAATGCCATTATCTTCTCTCTCAGATCATTAAACAGCTGATGATACTGAAATGGAGCAGAGAACTGCTTTGGCAGTATTTTGTGTGTAACTATTATGCATCCCTTCCTAGACTATTTGTAGAAGTATTGGGTGGAGTTCCTACTTGCCCCAAGGAAAACTTCCTTTACAATTTCATAAATAGCTGCTGAATTAAATGCCCAGTAATGTTCAAACTTTCTGGATATTTATCGGCTGATTCATTCTACTCAAAGCTTCACAAATATACAGACATTTGAGTAAAATACAGCTAGTCCCCTGTTTTTTCCATCTTTTCTTCTAGAGGAGAGAGTAAATAGGAAGCAACAAATAAATACTTGACAAAGCATGTGTATTATAACATTAAACTGGGAAATGTGAAAACACTAAAGTAAAATGGTACCAGAGTACCAAGAAAGGTAACACTATGCCCGATTACTGTAATAGTACTATAATTAATAGCAGCTCAATTTGTAAAACTGTGATCTAATAAATAGAGGTGAAAATATTTTTAAATAGGCTTTCAAAAGAGATCTGAGATAGACAGTATAAAGAAGTTTAGCCACCTGTATGTGGTGGAGGAGGAAGTGCCTGGAAAGCAGCATTATGGCAGGAATTTTAAAAAAAATGCCAGTGCATTTTGGGCTTGGATTTAAAACCAGTGTAGGGATGGATTTTAAGTATGCAGCAAAGTTTTAGAATATAAGTATGTGAGGTGAAAGGATGGTAGGATTCCTGCCATATGACCATGGCATTGTAATACAAATTTCTCAAACTGTCAGTGGGACTGCAGTGTTTGTATTCTTGTGTGTCCTTCCCATTTTCAGTGAATGAGATCAGTTCCCTTGAATTCTGCTCATCTCTTTCCCTGTACCGTAAGATGCTTCAGAAAGTATCAGCAGCTTTGTTTCTGAGGCCTGTCATCCCACTGCAAGCCACAGGTGATGCACTAAACATTCTTCTAAGGCCATACTTACAGCCTGATGACTGTACCAAACTGATGCTATAAGCAAGAGAGGAAATAATAATAAACTACCAGATAAAATTTGGAGTAGGAAAAAAAAATCCTTTCAAAATTCAACGTAAGGAACTAACATTATAAAAATGCAGGTCCTTACTTTGCAGCCGTTGGGCTGAAGAGACAAAGATCAAAAGAATCGGAAAAAAAATAAGTCCTAGAAGGAACTTCAAAGGTTGATGTTCGCCATTTTGAGCCAAGACAGAATCCTATACCTACAACATTGCAGATCTAACCTTTTACTGAGGATGACTATTTCACAATTTCCACTGACAATCTATTCCTGTATTCCTGTATTCAATTAGCTTTACTCTTAGAGAATGTTCATATTTCGTAACTAAATTTTCCTTGCTGGAATCTAATACCATTTTTTCTTATATACTGAGGGCATGGAAAGTAGCTTATTTCCTTTCTCTTTACGAGTCCTTCTTAATATTAGAGACCATCCTTATATTCCAGCTTTGGGCATTTTTTTTCTATGAACAGTAGACCCAGCTGTTTCTGTAGGTTGTGATTATTAGACATCTGGTTGCTCCCCTGTAGGATCTCTCTAATTGTCCAATTTTTCTTTGAAATGCGAGGCCCAAAACTAGACTCAGTAGGCAGAGAAGGTTTTGCCAATCCCAAGGAATTATTCCATGTGGCTTGCAAAAAATATTTCTCTTTATACATCTCAGTATGATAGCCTTTTTCCGGTCACCTGGCATTGACAGCTTACTATCAGCTGAGAATTCAGTATATGCCTGAGACTTCCCTTTACAGCTGCCACCTTGCCAGTTGTTTCCCATCTAGTATTTTTGCAGCTGATTATTCTGCCTCACTGACCAACATCGTGGGTTTTTTTTTCCCCATAATGAATCCCATCGTGTTTCTTTCAGACCACTTTGTCAATTTGTTGGTCCTGTTTTCTAAACCGTTTTTTTTATTTTGTTGTCTGTGAATTCAATACATATATTCTCTGTTCTGTCACCCAGGTAGTCAGTGAAGTATGAAGACTATTGATGTATTACTGGATCTACATCTGTTGATTGTCGTATATCCTTCCAGTCTTACAGTTCATAACTACTCCCTGAGTGCAGTTCTTAAACCCGTATTGCACGTGTCAGAATAGTTTTGTCTGTAACATTGCTTGATTGTAAAAATGTCTTGTGAGGCATTGTCAAAAGTATTTTTTAAGTTAGTATATCTTATGCTACTCTGTTTTTCATAAGCCATTATTCTTAGAAGGAAATTGAATTGGATTTGTTCTTGACAAATACACGTTGGCTGATATTCATCTTCGCGTTATCTTTCAAGTTGCTAAAATACTTAATTTCTTCCAGTATTGTTTCAGGAACTGAACATAAGCTGAGTAGTTTATAATGCGTTGTCTCTTCCTTTTCCCACTTTCTAGAGATAAAGGTTGTGTTTGACCTTTTTAAATCTTCTGAAATGTCATCGTCCTTTCCAAATTTTGAAAGATAGCCATGAATGCTTCTGACATTGTTGTAGTCAGTGTTTCATGTACTCTAAGAAAAATTTCCTGAGATTCAGTTGATTTGACAACATCTAATTAAGCTAGATATTCCCTCCTCAGTTCTTTCTCTGTTCTCACCTGATTTCTTTCCCGTCTGTTAGAAATGTTAGCTGCCTGATACCTACCTGGTAAATGCAGTAACGGCCCTCTGATTTCTCCAGTACTAGTGAGATAGGCTTGTGCTTAGGAAATCAGTGCAGGCTGGCCTTCAATGTTCTTGTATCTTCTTAAACCAAATTTGAACCTCTGCTTACAGATACTTTTCATGCTCAGACAGAACTAATCTCTCTCCAGGTAGCCATCACAAAATTTTCTAAAGACAGGCAGAAGCTTCCGTATGGTCCCTTATATGAAGTGTTGTTTTGTTTTGGTTTTTTTTTCCTCTTATTTTTTTACTGAAATTCCATCACAGAAATAAAACTCATGTCTCTAAATTGTCATTAAAGGTAGGATTCAGACTGTGATTCAGACACCTCATTGTAAGGGCTCAATGCACTTGCCTAAACATAAATGCTCAGGTCTTTCTGATACATGCTACAATATCCAGAACATTGTTGTAACACAGGACTGGCACAACACTGTCTTCATATGTCGGTTCAGTTCAGGTGTCTGGTACCACAGCATCCTGCTTGACCTTCAGCTGCAAATTCAGAAGGTCACACGTCTCCCATATGTCTTCTATCTTACCTCATAACTCATGCAGATATCCCAGGTATGCCAGAATGTGTCAGATGGAGCTTGGCACCTATGTTTAGGCAACTGATTCCCCTCCACAATTATATATATATATATATATATAGACACCTATACCCTGTAAATTGTCTCATTTACAACTTAAATCCCACCCTACTTTTCAGAACAACAGAATTATTACTGGTTGGAAATAATCCTGCTTCTCATGAAAAGTGCTTGCTTTCCCTTTTCTTCACAAACAGTTCCGTGCTCGCATATATTTGATTCTTTACCTGTATTCTTTAGTACTAGGGAAATTAACTAAGAACACCCTTCCCCCAGGCTGTTTCTAAGAGTTCATATTCTTGCTGCTCTTTTGTATACTAAAGTCATAATCCTCTATTTGTGACACCAAAATTGATTGCTGTGGAAATAATTGAAGTATTACCAAATCTGATTAAGAGTTCAGGTACAGAAGCAGCTGGAGAAACAAACAAATTCTTAGAAATAAAGATTCTACTTTAACATTAATGACCTTGGTAATGAATACAGTATTAAAGCAAAATTGTTTCTAAATGGAATTGTTTTTTTCCAAAGTTCTCCAAGATGTAGAACTATTTTTTCAGCTATCATAAAAATTCTTTTTTTCCCATATTTATATGTACATATCTTTCATAAGAGAAAAAGAAATAAAATAGACAATGTGTATAATACAGTGAACAAAAGTGCTTCTAATATATATTCTGAAGTGGCAGAAAAAAATCCCTGAGCTACAGTTGCTGCTGGCATGCATTATTCCTGCTTCTCTTGTTGCAGATTAAAACATCCAAAAGTATTTTTCTCTTAATCCCTTTTTTCAGGTTAATGACTTTTTTTTTTTTTTTTTTTTGAGAAAGCATATGGTTTTCATTCATGTATGATAAGCCTAAAATTAATCTGAAAAAAAAGTGAAACAAATTAAAACTAGATCACTTTAATAGAAAACTTCAATAGAGAAAAAGATTTCTTAAACAGCATCCCAAAAGCACTGCTTACTTTAGGGTAAAGGGAGTAATGATGTTGCCCATTTATCATCATATATAAATAATATTGGCAAGCCTGTCTCTTGTATGCTGAGAGCACCACTGAACATTCAGTCACAGAGGTTTACTCTAAAACCCTTTGACAGCTTGCAGACATTTTAACCCAGAGACAAGTATCTCTGTGACCACTAAGGATTCTGATGCGTGAAAAGCAGCAACCAAGCTGAAACAGTAAGAGAAGGAGGCAAAGCTAGTAAATTAAATGTAACTGTCAGATACTTGAAAGCATTGCTGATAGTTTCTGTAGTAGGTGCACACCATAATTTTGAAGCCCGAGATCCAGACTCCTAAGTGCATATGATTTATTTGTACTTAAAAAGTAAATCATGTTGATGTTCTGTGCATTACTTTGGCTAAATGGGTAAGTCAAGAGGAGATAAAGTCTGAGGTTGTGTTTGAGCAGATGTGCTTAGCAAATGTTAGAGAATTAAAGCTGGCAGTAACAATCTTCAACACTTAGCTGAACTGGCTGATCAACTGTAATTAATGTATCTTGTGTCATAGGTGGAATACAGCTTTAAATATACTGCATCCTCTAGCTGTAAAGCAATATTACCTTTGTTATTTGAGAGAGAACTATATTCGGCACTCCACTGAACAGTGAAGGGAGTCTGTTCCCAACACGGAGGAATTTACATTGCAGTCAGGTTAACTTGTTCCCGTTTCTTTGTTCCTTTCAGTTGTCAGTGTCTTTGCTCCTCTGTACTGCTGTTACTGTCTCCCGCTTCTATGTCAGTACCGCTCCAGCTGCAGGAGATGTTTTGCAGATATGCTCAAAGAATGAGTCCCAGGGATCCAAGGATACAAAGAAAAAGCAAAACGTGAAGGCAGGGAGAAGAGACAGAATCTAAAAAGTGTGGAAGAAGGAGGGCTGTTATGAACCATGTGTTTAATCTGTGCAAATTCATATTCTGGACACGGCGTTGAAGACAAACTTCCCGAATTCATAGCGACTCTTAAGCCATGCTAGACTCCCTCCCCTGTTGCTGGCCACACCGCAAGCAGCAGGCTCTATTTCTAGAATCTACCTGCAACAAAGAGTTTGTGTAGCAGCACCTAATCACTATAAATCTGCACCCTTAAGCCCAAATTATCTTAAAATATCTCTGCAAGCTCCAGTATAAATCACAAGTTTCGTAGATTTATTTAAGAGGAATGAACCTCAGCATTCCTACCAACGCATACGGGCAATGCAAAATTTCTAATACGCATGAAGCAATAGTGACCAATCTCCCTTCATCAAACTCGCAGCAGCGCCATAAAAACGTCTCTAATGGTGGCATGGAAAAACTCAAGTTCTAACAGATTTCTTTCATGAAATCTGTGTGCAGTTGAGTAAGGAAGTTAAAATGTGGAACTAATTTCAGCCTAATGACTGCATTGTCAGTCAATTAATATTGCCACGCCTTTATTAGGAGCATTGGCTGTGGAACACTTACAGACAAGTAATAATCTGCACTCATTTTGATCTGAGAAGTGTAAAATCCCGAGTCCGTAGTAGATCTTGATTTCTCACTTCCTGGTACAACAACATGAAATTATTAGGTCAAACCTTAAGACATATTAAATTGAATTAAATTGAATTTGTACAGATGAAATAAAATATTTTCTTTTTAAAGTTCTACTCTAAACTTTATTTCAAGCTTAAGAAATTCTTGGTCGTTGCAGCCAGCTTGTTCACATGTACTTTAATTGCTCCCTTGAGATCTCACAGGGTGTCTTTAATTTGCAATTGCTGGCCCTGACAGTCAACGGTGCCTTTTAAATTTGTGACTTCCAGCACTGCCGAGAGAACATTTATCATTAACTTTCCTATCACCGCTTTCATTTTGAGCCTTCTCTTAGTTTCTCTTTTTTTTCTTTTAATTTTATTAAACTGAAACAAAACAGCTCATCAGTAGTGACAAAATAAGGGTTACGAAATGGCTATGTTAGCAAATAGTGCAGTCCAGTAAGAGTAGATATGTAGGGTGAAATAGCTGCTGCTGAGGACGTGATGTCTATATTATATGTATTTCAGGGTGTTTATTTCATTCTAGCTGTAATGATTCTGTGGACTGTATTTCTGTTAGATGCTGGAATACCTTAGGTAAAGTCCTGGAGTGCATCTTTTCACTTGCTGCAGTTTAATTGGAAAGCAGTGCAGTTTGTGCCTGCTGTCTGAGACGTGACACGAACCAAAGCACTGCAGGTGCAGGCACTGCAAGATTCACTTCAAACATCTCACTTCTAATCCAAACCAAAATGCTAAAGTAGCACGCCCAAGGATTAAATACGTATAAGACCACTGTGAGGCAAAAATACCTAGGGAAAGTTGTTCCTTTTTTCAGAAGACAAAATGTCCCATGATTCTTGATCAAACGGTAGCAACGCCAAAATGTCCAGCCCATGTGCAAGGCACTAGTCAACTGTGTGTAGAGGCACGCAACAGTACTCAGAAACTTGCTTAGCTCGGTATTTGGTGGATGGTGTTGTGCTCTGCCTTGAGGATACTACTGGATGTTTGCTAGGCACCACCAGAAAGCCATCCTGCAAGATACAGCTATTAAGCAAACCAAGCAGCTGGGGAACTCTGAATCTCCAAGATCCATTGAAACTGAATTCAGGGTACTCAGCTTGAAATAGAAAATGACTTTGTGTTGTGCTTGACAAAAAAGGTACGATAACGTGACAAGCATGGAATGACCTGTCTACCGGTTTGATTTTCTGATAATCGTCTGTCTGGGTACTTTCTGAGCAGGAAATTGCATCTGTGTCAATATATTCTGTAGACATCTTGTTTGTCCAATAAGTCATGAACCTATTTAGAATTTTACCACCCAAATGCAATATGTGGCAATGAGTCAAATACTGAATATCTGCTTTTTAAAGTCGCTACTTGATTTGATGCCTTCTGGTTTTTGCAACATAGGATATGCCTACCTTAGCAAGTAATACAGTGTGATGGAAGTGAATATGTAGAATGAAACGGTTCGTGCTGATGACCTGATAGCCAACAATATGCATTTAAAGGGGTTTTACTTCAAGGTAACTGTAGTCTGGTTCCATGAGCACCTGTTACTGGCTGGATCGTTTTAGGTTACTATCTGGAGTGCATCTTTCAGTTTATTTTCCTTTTAAAGGAATTTATTTCATGTGCACTGAAGCTGCTCTATAGTGTGAACCAAAGTGGATATTGTTTGCTTCAAGTGTTCTCCAGATCGAAACAAAACACTGATGTGGATTCACATTCCTAGTAAGAGTTCCCTACTCTGCTCTCTGCTATTCATCATTTTACAGATCTCCTTCACATTTCCTCAGTAATCTCTTTTCCTAGCTGAAGAGCCCTAGTTTATCTATTTCCTCCTTGTATGAAAGTATTCCATACTTTTTATCATCCGTGTTGCCTTCTTAAGTTTATTATCTCCTTGGGAACTGAACTGCAAAATTTAAATCCTTCACTGCTGAGAGAGCTCTCTGACTGTGCTACAGCAGGGCTAAACAAGGAAATTGCTCTGCCCCACTCGTGGGACCCCAGGGTCAGTCCCTGGAACTGAAGGCTCATCATGTTTTTGTTCCTCAGGTTGGCACACGGTCACTGTGGAGGAGAAGGCTCATTCAAATACAGGGACAAAGCGGAGAAGTGGAAGGAGGCAGTCAGGAAACTGGCAATTTGCAGGACTAAAAGAATAAAAAAACTGGCAAGGGGAAATTCGAGTAAACTGAAGAGAAGGGAAATGGGAAAGAGAGCAAGGAGGTCTAAAGTCACACATTTCCTTCAGAATTTGGAAGTCAGTATTCGTCGCAAATATCCATCAAATAGTCTGGCAAAATAGCATCCTGCTTGCACTACTGCTTCCATTAGGTTGTGTCTACATTCATTGTTTGCTTCGAGGCAGCGCTGAAGTTCTGGGCATAGCCCCCCGGGTCATCCCCACTTGCTGCACGTCAGAGACCTCGGTCACAGAGCTGTTTGCAGTCTCAGAGGAAACCAATAAAATACTCAAAGTGTACCCCCTCCAAAAAAGGTCCACTCCAGGTGCAAGCCAAATATACCCCGACCCTTCTTGGAGAGTTAAGGGTCCTTACCAATGACCAATCCTTTGGATCAATCAGTTCCCACATGCCTGGGGGGAACACGCAGTCCAAGGGACTAGATTAAATCCCATCTGAGGTAACATTCCTGTACCAGATATATCATTGCAGGGGCCTCAGCACCATCTGTTTTGATCTGCTGATCCTCTTCTGTTGCTTCAGATTACTTGCTAATGTATACATAGCCTGAAAAACTAACTGATAATTAGCTTGAACATCCAGTGCGTCTAACATTTAGTGCAGAGCTCATTATGGTTTCACAAAGCATTTGTGACATTTACTTTCCTTTGTTTATATACAGCAAAAAAAGGTGACTTTTAAAAGAGCAATAGACCCCCGTAAACAGGGTCTGGAAAGGCTGGAAAGCCACATGCTGAAATGTTAGGAAATGTCAGCATTTCAGTTGCAGAGGTGCCCAGCAGTCACAACTGCAAGTCAAGTCAATTAGAGCAGTATGACATACATTAGGTGTTAATGCTGTTAAAACTCAGGTTCTGTGTAGCTTTAAGAAAAATATAGTGTATAATTTGGATGGCTTTCCTTTAACAAAGTGCTTATTACTGTTAGTTCTCTAGCACTTTCGGAGCAACTCTGCTGACAGGGATGTGTGCATATATTGTGGCATAGACATACACGTATAGCTCTGTGAATTTTACCGTCTTAGTCACTGGTAATCTACACCAAATGGCAGTCAGAGCATTTTTGAATTACAGCTGAACTATTGCAGGGCTGAGAATAGTCCTAAATAGAAATCAAGCTGTGCTGGCTGTCCTGATCGTGTCTGCCCTCCAAACGGAGCGGTGCACTAACGCTGGAAGCGCCTTGCTGCGGAGTCACGATTTTGCTCTTCTTCTGCAGCACTGGACGCAGACTCCACTGGCACTTCCCATGCTGAGCCTGTCATTTCTGTTTCAGTAAAAACACACCTTTTAGAGGGACTCCCAAACTTTGTCCATTGTGTCCATGCTTAAAAATGTGATCTTCCTTTCAGATGAATTTGCCTAATTTCATATTCCAGCTGGGATGAGGGGGAGAGAACAGAGAAACAGACATGTATCTGATATTTTTAGATTCTCTCTTATGTCCTGATATTTTTTCCAGCACTAATATTAGCTGAACTGACAGTACCATCACGTCAAGTTTTCAGTCTGTGTTTACAGACATAATGTGGAATTCTTCTTAATGTTCCATAGCAGTGAGATTAAACATGACTGAGTCAAATGTATTGGCTTGCAATTCTCCTGTTGTCTGTAATTTGCTATTTGCTCTAATGTTCCCGTGACTGACTGCGCTATAGTGGACACAAATTGAAAATATACACACCCAAATTGAACTAAGTACTTATTTGCCTCTAATGTTTTTTTGGGGTACTAAAATACAATGTAAGTCAGGTTATGAAAGGTCTTTTAATGAGAATTTTAAAACACTACAGAAAGATAATGTGCTTTTACAGAGACACTTCTAAAAGATGTTTAAATAAATCTCCTTTTGTGTAGGTTTTATCTGTTTATGTAGTTCTGGAACAGAAAGATAAATCAAATGATTCTGAATACCTTTGTAAGTCAAGTAAAAGACATGTAAATACTTTTTGTGTGGAGGAGATGCTTTCAAATATCCAACAAATGTCTGATATCCCATTTTAATTTACCTTAGTAAATTGACTCCCTTGTTATTTGTTTCTGGTTTGCATAATAGTTCTGCTCAAACTGTTCTCCTCTTCTAAGGAGGGTTTGCAGATGGTATAAGCACATTGATTTTTTGATGACATATAAACTGAATTCCTTTCATAAAAAGGTAACTTAAAGATAAAATTGTGGTAAACACACTCATGCTAAAGTATTGAGTTTCTTTGGAAGATATGGCAGTCTTAATTGCCCTGTAATTGGGAATGTTCAGCTATAATCATTAAAAAAACTTATTTTGATTTTGGGGGTTTCTTCCTATTTTAATCCGCTATGTGAATAAGTTCAGCAATCCATGTTGAAAGGAAATCAAATTCATAGAAAAATATATGTTACATCTGTAGGCATAACAATACAAAATCCGAGCGTCACATTGTATTGTAACAAGATGTTACAAGAAGTTATCTATTGTCTTGAACAACTGTTTCCCATCTTTTTTTTTGTTTTGAAATATTTCTTTATTTGTTTCAAAAAAAAATCTGATTAAAAGTCCATAACATGAAATTGCTACTTAAGACTGCTTTGTTAAAGCACATGCTTTTTTTATTATATGCCTCTGTTGTTCACATTCTCCTGCCAGTTTGGCTTTCACATAAATCTCAAGCCATGCCACCCCAGTTTCATCCGTGATGCCAGTCCTAAAGCCCAGCTGCTCTTCTGTCACTTTTGTCATCTCTTTGCATGCCTCCGCAATGCACGGAATACGTTCCCAATGAAACGCATCAAGTACAGCCATCTGCCTATGCTAGCACAACAGGAAAACCTCTCTTGTCTTGTCACTTGAAGCAAATCTCCTACCAGATCGCTGCTTCCTTATTTGTGCAAAAAGTGAATTGAAAAGGAACAAAATATCCCCAAGTTAATTCCTCCTAGTGTTTTCCAGGCTTGTGCATTCTTGATCCAAAGATTTCATGCTCCCAGTGTGGATAGTCCTCCTGTCACCAGGGACTACACTGCCGCTTGAGTAGCAATTTATTATTACCTTGAGTGATTCTGTACTACGTGTAATTCTAAATCAACCTCTTAATCTTCACAACAGTTGTATATGCAAAAGTTTACCAGCAGGCCCTGGTATAGGTGATGCATACCATCCAAGCCACGTCGTATTTTGGTGTGCATTGCTTTTTCTCATGCTCTCAAAATCAGTAAAAAACAACCAATACCAATAAAACAAGTCACGTACTATTATACTGTGGGCAGAATCACCTGTATTTGTTATAAAGATTTAGTAGTTCTCTGGCAGAATTAAGTGAAGGACTATCATTATCTGAGACTGGCAAATCTCCGCAAAACAGAAAAGCAGGATGTCAAGTTAGGCCCAAATAGGTGGCTATTCAGGAAGACAGTGGTACCCCAGAGCTCAGGAGGTAGACCTCATTTGTTTTCAGAAAAGTGGCTGTGAAACATCTGAAAAAAAAGTACATGGGAGGGAGGAAGAAAATTTAGATTTGAGGGAGCAGAAGGAGTAGATAGATGTCTTGTAGGAGAGCTACAGAGGCACTAGCCTGCTGCCACAGAGACATCCACAGCTGTCACCACTTTAGGATATAGAATAACCCACCATTAGGTCCCTTCCTTAATGGACACATGTTCACTGTCCAAAAGTGTCACGTAGAAGAGCAGTATTTGCTGTTGCAGTGCATAAATGTCCACATAACAGAGTGAGGTGGAGACTAGGTCTTTGTCTGCCTTTGAAATCCATGTCTCAAGGGGGCCCATGTGCAACGGCTGCCTTCGATCCCTACTCTTGTAATGGGAAAAATCTACTTGTCATGGTAAGGCTATCATCTTAGATGGATAGCTGAAGTATTTTGAGAGCTAAGGAAAAGAGAAGGGGGTCAACGAGGGGATAGCCTGACTTCATCTGATCCAAAGAAAAAAAATTCATGCTATGATGAAGGAATTATCTCACTGTACAAAAAAACGCATTATATACATGCTTCAGCATGCTTCATGCTTCAGTATTTACATCCTATGTAAATCTTAGAGTAACCACTGAAACTGTTCTTTTCCAAAAAGCAGTGTAGTTTCAAATAAGTTGTGTTTGTTTTTTTTTTCTTTTTTTAATTTTAGCCACTTTTCAACATTGATCTATTTTCTTTTTTTCAGTTTCTGGTATTTTATATCATCACTTACATTATGTCTAAATAGGTGTTAAGTGCAAGTAATCAGAGGAGTAAACCTTTTAATGACAAAGTAATTACGAAGTTATTGTGTTGTACAATTACATAGTCATCCTCATTAAAACCACCACATGGTCTATGCATAAGCAAAATTTCTTTTGAAGTTCAGTATTTTAATAATTTCGAAATGTTGAGAATAATTAGTCTAAATTATAGTTTCATTGCCTTAGAAATACAAAATGCTTACAAAATCTGGATGTGAAACTGTATAGATGAGTTTCGTTTTGATTTCCTACCACTTCTGTAAGCAGAAAGACCCTTGACATAGCTTCAGATTTTTTTTTCTTTTTAAACTTTTGGGTCTATATAATTATTTAAAAAACCTCTTTCAGGAGGGTCAGATTTGCAGCAAAACTTGAAGCATTGCCGGCACTCAAAATCATGAAATAGTTTACTGTTATTATAGCATTTTATTTAGAAAACAAGCTGCACCGAGCTGCAGGACAAAGCGGAGTGATACGTATCTGGTCGTTCACCTGTGCTTTGGGGGTGTAGCAATGCAACGTAATTCTCAGAGTAGTTGTAACCAGTGATGCTTCTCAGCAGCTTCAAAGAGCAGTTCCACGCCAGCCCGCTAGCAGATGGGCTTGCTGACTTGATCGGCAGACAAGCCTCAAATCCCTGCAGTCACATCTTCTTGTTCTGTTCCTACCGGCTACTATATTTCACACCATGCTCACAGTTGACAAAAATTTACAGCAAGTGATTAGTGTTGATGAATGTTTCTTATTCCTAATACTTTGCTGCACAGCCTTATTACATCTCCATTGTGGTGATTCAGGCAAACTTTTTAATTAAAGTTTGGAAAGGAAATTATGATTTGGATTGAAATCTCCATTTTATAATACATATAAGATTTGAAACACACAGGGTTGTAGCTTTGTTCTAAATGTGGGAGCAGCGGGAAGTTGAAAGTTTGATGATAATTGGTGTCCCAAAAATCTAAGATCTAAGCAGTAACTAAAAGGATTTCTCAAACTGTAATCCAAGTGGCCAAAAAATAGCTGTAATTAGTAGTATTTTTAATTGTCAATGCAATTTACCTGTGATTAAAATCTTTGTTTTATTTTTTCTGTTTTTTTTAATTGATGGTAATTTTCAGAAGAGTAGCCTTCAGGTATCATTTTAAAAGAGCATTTCAGTACAAACCTCAGAGCATAGTCTCATTCTTTGACTATTTCAGAGGGAGTTAACTTGCTTGACATATTGTACAAACAGATAAATCCGCTCATTAAGGAAAATAAACCCAATCACCATATTCCTGCTTCTCCATATACCAATACAAACTTCTCATATGGGACCTATGTTACTGTCCTGGTTTCGGCTGGGATAGAGTTAGTTTTCTTCCTAGTAGCTGGTAGAGTGCTGTGTTTTGGATTTAGTACCAGAATAATGTTGATAACACACTGGTGCTTTAGTTGTTGCTAAGTAACATTTACACTAAATCAAGGACTTATCAGCCTCCCATGCTCTGCCAGGTGCACAAGAAGCTGGGAGGGGGCACAGCCGGGGGGCTGACCCAGACTGGCCAAAGGGCTATGCCGTACCGTATGGCGTCATGCTCAGTGTATAGACTGGGGGGAGTTGGCTGGGGGGCAGTAAGGCTGGGCATCAGTCGGTAGGTGGTGAGCAATTGCATCATGCATCACTTGTTTTGTATATTCTATTATTATTATTAATAATAATAATAATTTTACATGATTTTATTTCAATTATTAAACTGTTTTTATCTCAACCCATGAGTTTTATTACTTTTACTCTTCCGATTCTCTCCCCCATCCCACCAGGGCTGGTGGGAGTGAGGGAGCGGCTCTGTGGTGCTTAGCTGCTGGCTGGGGTTAAACCACGACAGTTAGGAACCCTATCATTTGCAGATATCCGCAGAAGAGTTAGTGATGAGTTGTTGATCACTGGAAATGAAAAAATTCTCATTTTTTTAATGCATGCTGATATGAGTGAGATACCTAAAAATGATCACAATATTAATGTGACAGGACATCTATATCTCCTGTTTTCTGTGGCAGAAAATGACAAATGAGAGGTTCACAAGTGCCAAAGGGAGCCCGCTGAAACTTAGGCTGGATAGCAATCTGTCCAACACCTAAATGATGATTATGATTATGATTGTTGTTGTCAAACATTTACTTCAGTAGAAGTAGGTATGTAGGTCAGTGAAAACTGCATGACAGATTTGATCTAACCTGGGAATCATTTATGCTCTGAAAAAAAAGTCAGAACGATAAAATGAAGAAAGTAAGGCAAATTATTCTTTTTCTCATTTGGCTACCAAAAAAAAAATCCAGCGTTCCCACATTAGAGTATGATCTTCGATATAGCTGATGTTCTTTAGACACTCTACAGACAAAATACTAATGACAAACTTTCAGCAACTTTTTTTTCCATTTAAATGGAATCAAGACTGGTTGGGAACTTACCCTGCAGTTTTCTGGCTAACGTACTGCTAATGAGAAGGGGAGAGTGGATAGTTTGACCTTTAACGTTTTGCATAACATATTTTATTCTTGAGGAAAAAACTATTTCTTTCAGTAGTCTCACAATGGAAGTTCAAAGAACTAGGAAGGAGAGAAAAAGTGAAAGCAAATCCTTTAAGTGAAATAAAAAAAAGCCTTAACAAAAGTATTCTGAGTAATTTGCTGGAGCTGTCAGTCAAGAACTATAAAACAAACCAATCATCTGCACTAATGGTTTTCCACTGCTTGAAAAATACATTATTTGGAAAAAACACAAAATGGCAATAGTGAAGGATACTTCTGCTACCTTGGGAAATCATTTCTTCTGTAAAAAAGTTGAAAACGAAGGACCTATTTTTTTAATTAGCAAACACCTCTTTTGTTCTATTTTAGCTGAACTCCTTTTTAAATTCAAAGTAATTGAAACTTACTGGAGAAACAACTCAAAAGCTTTAATCAATCTTTTGAAAGGTAAGCCCTGTTTCAGTACTATGAAACCTGGGTTTCACTTAGTCTCACAAAGCCCACTGACAGTTACACCTGATAAGTTAAAGAATGGATATTGTTTAAATTTTGCATTTTAAGATGAAGACTAAAATACTACCAGTAGAGTTTTCTTCTGGGTAGAGAGATATTTTCAGTAATGAGTAATCAAGTCCTTTTAAATATAAACATATTTCATTTCATTCTGTTTGTCACTTGGATACTTTCGAGTCTTCAATACTATTTCTCAGTATTTTTGATAGTCAAAATGATGTAATTTAAATTGACTTTTGACAGTATCAGTACAGAAAAATAATTGGTAATGTGCTTGAATCCTTCATGGAATTGTATTTTATTCTTTTAGTAGCATGTAAGAAACATATAATAAGCAAGTATTTTTCAGTGTGCTTATTATTGCCCTAATTAGACCTACAAACTTCTAATGGTGGAAAGGAGAAATTGATGGTCTGGTGAACTGAGTATCCTCTGGAAGCAGTGTTTAATGGACCAATTTTGCTTCAGTTTTCTGCCTCCTTCTACCAGAAAACTTACTCATTTCAGGCTGCTTAAAACCCGTAATGATAGAATTCCCAGAAACTTATGTATGAACTCTTAGTTTAATTAGAGAATATACACATATACGTGTCTACACACATACATACAGACACAGGTGCTCACGCACGTCCGTATGTATACACCCGCACCCCCCTCAACATACATATATATCTGTGATCAAAGAGGAAAAACATGAAGAATTTAGAGTGCATCTATGATATTGTCATCAGCTGAAGTTGAAGATTATAATAAAAGACTGGATGCAAAGGAAATAGTCCTTGTAGTATACAAACTGGTTTGGGTATTGATGAAAGCAGAATTCCCATTGTTCAGAAGAGCACTTCTTCTTCTTGCTTGGAAGAGTTCAATGACTGGGCCAACATATTGTTTTCAGTTCAGCATCCTGAAAGCAGCAAGGTGCATGTAGGAGAACTCTCGTGGAAAAATTATAAATAACGGCAAAACAATTAGCTCACAATCTCTTAAATCCCTGAAATCCATATGAGGCACTCAGAATTGGTTTTACTGTATAGTTGAAAGATGACATAAAGTTTGAACACCATTAGCTCAACCTCTGCCAGACTCCCCCAAAGTTTAAGGTTCCTCCTCTGCTTGTAAATATCAGTGTGGCAGATAATGATATTCCATAAATAAAGACTGGTCTTTTGCAATGGGGAATAAATGACACAGAAAAGTATGGTTTTTAACTAAATTTTTAAAACACTGTGCAAGCTCTGTTTGTAGGGCAAGCCACAGTATGTGTGGAGCTCAGGTTGAAAACTAGATGAGAATTTCCTGGCTATAAATCAGAACAATAAATCAAGTCGAAATCCGCTGAATTTGTGTCAGTGGAGAATATATACATCGGAGGTAGCGAGCAATCCATGTAAAAATGCATTTGAGCCTGCCTGCACATTTCTTGTGGCTCCTCCTTGACCTTTCCAGCCCACAAGTGGTGTGTTTTTTTAAAAACAACATTAACAACAGCAAACCCAAACACTTGGAACTTCATGGATTTCTGAAGAGCAGAGATCAGAGTTAAAGGTTTGCAACTAAGCTTCAGTTGTCCTGTTCCTGGAGAAGTGCTGAAAGCACAAACAAAGCGTATTGGAGAAGTATTAGCTGTTCACAGGTCCAACTCCTAAATAAGGAATGGTGTCTTTTAAAGATGGCCACTGATTCTGCAATCCAGTTTTAAGGACATCACAGATAGATAGTGATATTTTTGACAATGCTACAGCTTCTCTGTTTTAACTGCTGCTGGCTGCTTCCCTGCCATTCATAAAAGGCTATGTTTATTTTCTTCATTTGTAATTATTACTGTGCCCTGTGCAGTTAAAAAAATACTAATTTCTCTGAATTGATAACTTTTATCCTTCAATATAATGAAAACAAAAAAGGGAAAGCTGCACATACCTGCCACTTGCAGGCTTAGCTTAATCTTGGGTTTGGGGAGGTTTTTAATGTATGTCTCTTAGATAAAAACTGAGCGCTTCGATGCGCTAGTTGCCAGTATGGCAATTTTGATGTTCTGAGCAGGACTCTATATACATCTCATTGTTCTCAGAAAAATATATTTAATTGGTCACAATGAAATAGAAAATAATCTGAAGAATCTGTTAAAGTATAGATGAGGCTTAATATGATAATCATACGTATGTATTCTGCACCCTTCTCATAGACGATGGAGGAAAACATTGTTCAGATGTAGTTCTGAGAGGGGAATTTTTAATTTGTCCTTCTTCTACATCTACTTAGAACTGGGTCAGGAAAAGAAAAAAGTATTTTGCAATTTTTGTTTTTTGTTCTAATGCCCCCATATGAAACTAATGGCACTGTTTACTGGCGACTTCTATTTACAATACAAAATTGGGCAAATGTGAAATACAGGGTTCAATTCCTAAGCATGTAGAACATTCTCTGTTACCTGAAGAATCAAAGCACAAACCTGATAGACGTAAAAATGTGCTTTCTATATTTATGCTGCATAAAAAGACACTTTTTTTCCTTGATTAACTTTTTAAAGACAGTGTAGATGCATGCTTCATGGAGAGGAAATATCGTATTGTGAGGACAGTATTAAATATACAGCTTCCCAGAGACTCTTTCTGGGATAAGAGAAATATTTTATTCCCCAAGGTACTAACCGGTGCCACTTGACGACATATGTAGTAAAAGATGTAAAATCCCAGTTTGTTATGTTCTCCAAAGTACTTTTTTTCCTCACTCAGTGAAGAACTAATTTTACCTTTTATTTGACACAGACACATTTAGGAGTACTTCCCCCCCCCCCCCCCGGCTCTTAAATCTCACAATCTTTTTTTTTTTTAAACTCCTTTATCATATATTGCATTTCATTATTTTTTTGTAACTAGTAATCAATAAACAGGAACAACACTGTTACATGAACCTTTGGCTAACATGGATGGTATTTTAGTTTTTTGCAGGCAGAGGAGAAGGAGGTTTTAGAAGTTAACTGGTAGCTATATAAAAGTAGTTTCAGAATGTGTTTATGGGTTTTAATTTTAAAATATTGCTGCAGTAACCTTGATATTTCACAGGCTTTTTGATGACAAATCTTCTAAATATTCAGAAGTCAGTTGTACAATTAGTCATAAATTTTCAAAACATTGAATCAAAAAAATGAGTTCCTCCAGCATTTTGCAGAAAGTGTGGCTATGCCGCTCCATCATCAACAGTCAAATCAAAGGCCTAATCTATTACACCAGAATTCCATTGACTTAAGTTAGGAGAGGACAAATTTGTAGGTAAGAACATTTAATTTTCAATCAAGTACTGAGTACGGACTGCTCTGCACTGATCTAGCATAAGGAAGTCTTTTATATAAGGAAATACTGGTCTATTTATATATTTAGGTAGTATTGAGTGAAGGCAAAATATTATTCTCTCATTTTTTATGAACATCTAAATATAGTTTCACACAAGGCTCAAGAGGATTTGTTTACATTTCCATTGGATTAGTGCACAGTAACTGGCATCTGCTTAAAATTATTTCTTTCGGAGTAATGATTTTTTTGCATTTTTCCCATGTGTCTTAATTTCCTTTCAGCATTTTCATTTATACAATTTATCCTATATTGTCAAAACAGTGAGTACATCCTTCAGGACCAAAATACAAACATGTCAATACAGTGCTATTTATTGCCACAAATGTATTTGCCTTATGGTGGTGTTTCTTTTCTTTTTTATCATTTACTGAATAAATAGATATTTGGCCTTCACTGTTTCTTTCTGTACTCTTAGATGATGAGCCAGCTATGCACCACTGTGCCTAGGAAATGTCAACAGTTTATCACTGATAGAACTTTCTGTTCTTCTGAGAATATCCAGGTTTGCACATAAACACTTATGAACTGAAAGAAGAGCATATGTAGGTTTCTCCCAGCTGCCAGTTCTTCTCATTTGTAGTGTAAATTTACTCACATTAAATTTTGACATTTGTAATGCTGTATTCTTACAATGCCAATATAAATACATGAACAATCACCTAATTTCTGAAAAAGAGCAGCATCTCAGAAAGTAAATTTTCTTATTTCTGTGAAACTCTTAACTGCAAGTCTCTACTTTTCTGCTAAGCTTTAGATCAAGTTTAACATATTTAATTTACAGGGAGAAACAAATGAAAAGGAAAATGTTGCCTAACTGTAAGATTTGTTACAAAACTGGTTGTCAAAATGGCAAAACAAATGTATCTTTTCTCCATAGTCACTGAGACAGAATTTTGTAGTTAGACAGTAGCTGGTGATCTAGCAGGATTCCCAAACCAGGAGGATTTGGGAACATCAAGGACGCTTTGGGAACTTCCTAAACTGTAGGGGGGTCCCAAAAGTATTCCTGCAGTTGTGCTTCAGGAGATGTTCTTGCTTGTCTTGTCACTAGGAGAAGTTGCATCTGTTTGAGTGTATGTTGAGAGTGTTCATAGTGGAAAATTGTACCTGAGCATGACCCAGATCGCATAGGCTCCCAAATCATAGTGAAATGAATTCATAGCCCTCTAAAGTGGTGTATATTCAAGCTGGGAGTAATTTTTTTTTTTTAAACATATTTTAAATGAAGTAGAATGAATAGTCCCCCATTAGGTTCCTTGTTGATAGCATGTTTTGCACTTTTAAATTTAAATTTGAGTACATTTAGGGACTTTTTTTTCCTTCCTTCCTGCTTGTTCATGTAACTCCTCCTGCCAATAAAGGAATTTGCAGTAAATATGCAGTAAATAAACTTTATTGTAATGCATTTAAGTACCTGAAGGAAGTTATATTGAAAAATTATGTATCTTTCTTTTTTATTTTACAAAAAAAAAATTTTCTACAAATTTACAAAAAAAAATCATTTTACAAAAAAAAAATCATTTAAATACTCATTTTATACACTGTGAACTGGAAATGCCTTACGCTTTCTAAATTTTTTTTTTAAATTAAGTTTGGACCAGTATTAGCCTGTACTTTTTGCATTTCTGTCCTTGCCATAAATGCTTTGATATGAATCTTTGCACTTTGCTCTGCAGAGATGTAAGTCCTCACAGATGTAAATTTATAGTTTAAGACTCTGATTGCAGCAAAATAACTAATCTTTTGTCTGTGCACTTCTGAGGATTATTTGTCCAACAGATTGAAATCATACAGATCTTCTACTGCGTAGTAAGTACAATACTTTATGTAGATAATATGTGAAAACTTCTTTCCAAGTACTACGTGCTGTTTTGTTTTTTTTTCCCAAGGACAGTGAGATAACACAAAAACCATAAAGTAATTTTCAATATCAAAACAAGTTTCTGAATATTTATAAGAGATGTAACAGGTGAACCCAATAGACTATCACTTTAATAGCTCATTTTAGTCAGATGTAAAAAAGTTGAAAAAGAATTGAAAATGGTCAGATCTTCCTATTATTTAAATGTATTACTTAGACTGAATTAAAGGCTGATCCCAAATGAATATACAAACTGCTGGCTGTTTTCTGAAAGAAAAAGGAAAACAGAGCACTAAGAGTCAGAAAGGCAGCTTTTCTAAAGTGTCATAAGCAGCAAAATGCATATGGAAAACATTTGACTAGAAGAGGTTTCATAGAGTTATAGGTCTTGAAAACTGGTAAGAGAAAAACTGGTAAGATTTTCAGTCTGGTGAGTCATGTCAATCATCCTATCTGCAGTCTGTTCTACAGAATTGAACTGAAGATACAGACTAGAAAACTCTCTTTTCTTTCTGTTTGCATTAAATATTACTCAGTGAAAGAATCAGCGTACTGAGAATAAAAATAGCTTTTTATTTTCTCTCATCAATCCATGATGAAACTGAAAAGCATCTTATTTATTTTGTGCGTGAAGCATCCTAGGTAAATTTGTCCCCTGAAGGCATCTACAACAACATAATACACCAAGCGTGTAGGTCTTTGCATCTTGATAAGACACTATCCTGACCATGGTTTGACAATGAAAACTCTTGTCTTCATTTTAATTTCTTAGAGGCATAAAATTATGGTCATGGAAAAACATTTTTAGCTTGCAGCAGTATTTAAGCATATTATTTTAAAATACTGTGAGATGCACTGCAGTGTTTTTACCCACAGCTTTTGCGAAGCCCCAGTTGCCTTAGCTTTAGTTAAACAGCTGAGTTGCCTGGTGTGGTGTTTTTTTTTTTTTTTTTCCCAAGTCTCTGTCTAAAACTGAGCTTTAATTCATATTTTTAAAGTTTCAGCCTGCTGCCCTTACATAATTTATAATTTTAGAAGACTGATTGTCCTTGAACCTAGCCCATGTAGTAGATTTCAGTGAGACCGAATAGTCGGTTCTGAAGAGTGAAGATGTATGTATGTAGGACCATATGAATAAGGAAGGCTATACATATGAAGACCTTATATGTATCGTATGTCTAAAGTTGAATGTGTTATTGTGGTACACTGACAAATAGCAATGTAATTACAAGTGCAACTTTAAGGCAGAAACATCAGTCAGTAAAGTGAAAAGATCTGAATGAAATTGTTTAAACGAATTCCAGAAGTCTGGAGTGCTACAGATTACATCTAGAAAAATAGCACAACATTTTTTACTTTTCAGTGTTTCAAAAAAAGGCTAAACTTCGTTTGAAGAGTTATCTGCTAGCTCTTCTTCAATGACTTCACTCTTCTTTTTCACACTCCATATGCTTGATTTGTCACCCATACGCAGTTACACGAGCTCCTTGTGGTTATCCTCTTTTGGATGGGTTTTGGCTTGAAAAAATATGCTAATCAACATAACCTCCTCAAAGTTACTGTAGAAACAAGGGTTCTGTGAAAAAATATCAAGGTATTGCATTCACAGCAAAGCTATACAACATGGGGCAAAACCTTGAAAGCAGAACAGAACTACCAAGCGCAGCGTGAGTGTTGCAGAGCGGACCCTCAGGAAGGACGACTACTGCTTCCTGGAGATGAGCAACTGTAAAGCTTCCTCTAGATCTTAACCACTCAGTCTGACATTGGATCTTGCTTTCTTAAGAACCATGTCTGAATTAAGAAGATGTAGAAGACCTGGACATGTCTTCTACTGGCAAGCCTGGCTTAACCAGAAAACTGCTAAGACAAGGGGCTGATTTGTAGCCCCAAAGCATGTGGCATAGTCAAGCTCATACCCACATTACTGTACTTCTTCTGGAGCAAGAGCTGCCCACCTGATCCCACACTTCATATTCCTCAACCTTGGTTCTCCTCTGGTCCCATAATGGGGTAATGCTGTAGCATTATTGGTGCATTTATTCAGGTGGCGTTATTGGTGCATTTATTCAGTTCAAAGTATCTGAAATAATGTGAGGTTTTGTTCTGTCTAAAGAAGTATTGTGATTTGCTTTTATATTCTACTTTAGCTGAAAGCTTATGAAAATTAAAATAGCAATGACATGGTTCTTTCTGGACAAATGTTACATTATTTATACCCTCAATTTTTAATATTCTTTGTCTGTCTCTCTCTTTTTGTTTCCCTTTCTTTCAGTCCCCCTTCTCATATTTCATAAGCATTAAGCCTTTGTTTGACAATTTAATTACACTATCTAAAATCAAACTGAGACTATCTAAGGGTTGTGGTCTGATCCTGGGTCGTAGTTGAGCCTTATAGTTGTGCAAACTTGTGCATTGAGTAAGTGGGTAAGTAAGGAATATATCACAAGCTTGACTGAATTTTCTTTTTGAGGTTTGTGGGTTCATTCAAACTTGGAAAAGGGGACCTTAGGCAGATCAAAACTGAAGATGATATTAGCTTGACTCTGTGAAATGAAATAGGTGAACTTTGTTCAGTTCTGAGAAGCAGAATTAAAGTGCAGAAATGATCATGCAATGCTATGGGAGCATTTAATAAAGTAAGATGTAGTTACTCAGACACGATGTGATTCCATGGTATTTCTTTGATCAATCACACTTTCACCAGTCTGGACGTTGCTTACTGTCTTGGTTCCACCTTTCATCTAATTAATCTGTTCTGATGATACAGCCCCTTGTAAAGGAAATTCTGCAACATTCAGAAATCTGATTTGCTCGTAAAATAACTGACACAATTTCAGTTTGATCATTTTGTACTTTGAATGTGTCTTGTCAAACGAGTCTTAGATGGTGTCTTGACTCTGAATGATGCATCAAATTAGCATTAAATCACTGCTTGCTGTGTCTGTACTCGCAGGTTCTGCAGCTTGACGTGAAGTATGCAGTATCTGCCTTTAAAAATGCAGGAAGCTCAGTTCATATCTTTACTCTAGAATTCATTCCTGAAGGAGACAGTTTGGCTAAAGCTTTGAATCTCTTTTTGCATTACTTATTTCACCTTCATAGCTATAGTAAACTGCAGATCAACTTAGAATTATTATTCTGGGACCTTACAAGATTCTAGCACTAGCACATGTGCCTGAGTCTTATTATTATATGATTACCAATTTTTTAAACTGTTTAACAGAATTTTATGTTAATAATAATAGTAATAATACTTTCAAATTATTATAGGAACTTAAACTCTTTATTGCATCGTATTTCCAGTTTCTTGCACCAGAAGCTTGTCTTAAGTATCACTTGAAAGAAGAGGACAGTGCAGGTGCTTAATCTGATGTTTTCTTAGATATCTTAGCTATTAGTACATTAAGATTGTCTCAGCTGAATTTATCACCAGATTATGTATAAGTAGTCATTTAAGTGTGACACATTTATAGGTTATAATAAGGAAACGATGAAGCAAGGACTTTGATAATGTGATACATGAATCATGCTAGTTAATTGTATCCCAAATAAAGCTTTACCTAAAAGCCTGCAGGTTTGATTCATTTTAGATCCTGTTTGGCCAAACCTAAGGAGAACAGAGTCTCGAATTCTTGCATGGAGCTCATGATCATCCCTGGAGCTTCCTATATTTTAGAGTGCTATAAAAAAGGGAAATCAATAATTCAATAATCAATAAATGATCAATAATAATTCAATTATAAATTTTAAACCCAGAAATCAATAAAAGTTATGTACTCCAGCAGCTTGTGCAGCTGAATTTTATTTCTGTCAGTATTTATGGATGAGAAACTTCAGGTGTGTAAGTCATTTCATAGAGCTTAGTGGAACTTTCAGGCACAGAAATTATTGCAGAATTATCATCATCATCATTCCAGAAGTTTACTTTGAATGTTGTGGGTAGCTTTTCATATTTTAGGAAGTAATGTTAACCTGAGGTAGTTACTTTACGAGTTGTCAGATAATAGTGAATTATTAAATGACAACAAGGAGTAGCCTGGATGGCTGTTTTATGGCTTGTTTTTAATAGTTTTTATGTAAAGTTTTAGAACTTTGTCATGAGACTGTGCAGTATTAATTTTGGATGATAACTCCATTAAGACACAATTTTAGCTTTAGATACTTCGTTTGTAACCATATTGTAAGAAGGCTAAACCTACTGAACCATGCTATGCTGTTTTTAAAAAGCATGCTGTCCAAGTGGAAGGAGATTGAGAGTATTCCTTAAGTGATGTTAAAAGAACAAGAACACAAGCAGTAATCTGGTTCTCCCTTTAGGACATTAATCTTTTAACAGTACTATCAGCTAAAATTGGAATTGATAATTCAATCGCTCAAGAAGTGAATTTGCATTTGGCAGAAAACGGTTGGAAACATCTGCAACAAGTGCTCAAAACTGTTGTGCTGAATGGATGTAGAAAATAGCCATAAAGTTTCAGAGAACGCAGTACTCATTAAGCAATTTGTGAACTCCACCAAACTAATTACGCTGCTCAGAAGTCACCTCAAAAGACAGACTTTTTTCTTTAGAAAAATGTACACGAGGAAAAACTTTAACAAAATGCTTTTGTATTTTCTATTTAATGGAAGATGTACAGGATTTGCTTTTTTTCTTTTTTTACGCATAGCTTTTAGTGAAGCTAATAGCACCTGCACTATAATGTTCCTCATTATAAACCTATAAATCTCTTTCAAAGCCATAAAATGCTGTGAAAGCTATTAACCAGTAGTATATTTTATTTATTAGGCTCATGAATCCCTAATCTGTAATTTAGAAAAACGCCGACTCAGTGAAGAGGTTATTTACTGGTGGGCGTGTATATTTTGTATATGTCTTTTTAATAAACCATTCTGACTTGTTTTATTGATGACTGAGTCTTAGCTTTTACAGAACACAATTTGTTGCCTTATCTCGTAAACCCACTATAAGAAGACCAATCTTGGTAGTTTTCGTCACAGAAGCAGTCAAACTTCACACCAATTTTTCCGAGAATGGCTTTCAACAGTTTCACAAGGAGAAAGTATATTTTTTTCATGCCGTGCATTTAATTAACATGTAGTTTTGTGCAAATGTTCATCATTTGTACATACTATTTCCAGACTGATGGTTCAAATCACCACCCAAGAGCAAAGTTCCATCTCCTGGTATCTCCTTATTGCCCATAAATCAAACCGGGAAGGAGAGACTACACAGGCTGACATTCAAGAAATGTGACACAGTTGTGCAGTAACTTAAAGTCATACAGGAATAGAAGGGCCGGTCCTGTGACAGTCAGTGGAGACCTTCCTTTAGATGCTTTACACAGTATACCAGATAATTTAGGCTTTTTTTCTTTTTTTTATCAACACCCCCCCCCCTCCCCCCCCCCCCCCCCCCCCCCAGTAATTACAGACATTACCTTTACTTGCCAAGGAGACAGATAGTCTGGAAAGACTGGAAAAGACAATTTAAAGTTGTTCACACATATAGTTTACTAGATGTATTCCTTAACTGAAGCTTGTCAGTCATCTTTTATAACTGTATTTGTGATAGACAAGGAAAATAAAATATATATGACCTCCTTTTAATAGTCAATGAAGACAGTGGTAAGGAAAAGCATAATGTGAGTTTTATTAGGACATTTTCTATGAAAAATAATTTTAATGACAGTACAAGTCAATAATGTTGACTGAAAATATCATTACTAGAATTTAGCAATTACTAGTAACTCGTATTTAAAGAAGAACTTCAGAGGCATTGCTTAGTACTGTTTTTTCCTCTTTTCAAGTTTTTTGCCAAGGTAACAAAAGAAATGTATTCCAGGCAAAAGACTTGAGGCACGCATTAGTCCAACACAGCACCGGAAAGTACTGTAATATATTTACTACTGCTGCTGTTGGGCCCAGAGTTGAACTATATAATTCATCTAGGGAAAAAAAAAATCCCAAAATACTACTCTTTCCTAAATATACATGATTCATATTGGAATTACGTGTATGTTGACCTAGCTCTTATTTTACAGATTTATTCTTGCTGTTTGCAGATATTTCTATAGGTAACCTTAGTCATTCCCTGCTATGGGTGTAAATGATCATTGCTTTAGCTCAGAAAGCACGTCTGCTTTGGGACAGGGACAGCAGCACACTGCACAGCGCCCCCATGGTAGTGAGGGCCCCAGGGCTCCCTCCGAGGACAGTCTTGCAGTAGGAGAGGGGAGGGAGGGCAGGAAAGCAAGGCAAATTCACACTGTCTAACCTGAGGCACCCAGGGAAGGTGATAGGCACTTCCACAGGGAAGGAGAAATCAATCCTTAGATTTAGACCTTCAGAGATAATAACAAGACCTGGAAGCATTATAGCTGCATCTGCAGTGCAGACTTGCAATTTTTTCTGAGTTTTACAGTTGCTGGTTTTTTACAGGTTTTTGGGGTAAGGTGGGGAAAGTAATTTGAAGTTTGTACAGACATGCCCAGAGATTTCTTTACATTTTTACTTGTCATTACTGTGATGCATCTTACTGTGGTTCCATCCAGGCAGCAGAGGCCAGGGAATGCCTTATTCTAAGTAGTTTCTGAGAGAAGGAACCAAGAGAGAAATGTATTCAAGGGGCTCTGAATTTAGACAGATGCCTTAGAGTCTTCCTTACACTAAAGAGAATAAGCACAAACAACTGTGATAGTCTTTGCCTACTTTCTTCCCGGCTCCATCTGCTATAGATCTGCAGAGACTTTCCCCCATGAGACAAGTACTCTCTTTGGATGATACCTGTCCATATTACGTCAGCTGAAGTGCACAGAGTAAATCTGACTAAAGAGTGCCTTGTCTTCTTATAGGAAATAGCCTGTTTAGCCATAATGAAGAAGAATTACCAAGCTTCTTCAAGGAAAATACAGTGCCTATCAGACTCAGGATATGATGTTCTTTCAATAAATAAGTAAAAAAAAAGGTTGCTTGTTGTTTCAGGTTTTTTTTTTCCAAAAGTCTGGGCTGCAAGGTAACCGCAAGTTAACCAGAGGTGACTGCTGTAAGCAGCCAGTCAAAAGCTGTGATTGTACTGGACAAGCATGCCAAAAAGGCATATTGAGAAGGTAACAGTAATTCTCTAAAGGACTGATAGAACCTGTCTAGCTGATTACTGTATCCTTCTATGTTTGAATGCTTTGAATGCTTTGAATGCTTTTGAATGCTTTGATTAAGTCTACAAAAGTGCACAGAAACCTTTTATTTTTGCGGTCAAAAATGTCCATACAAAAATACGGTTACATAAAGACTTAAGACATAGGGTTTTCCTTTCAAACTGATCTTTAATCATAAAGGTCAAACCTTTAACATTAAAACACTTGAAGGGCAAGAAACTCCGTTACATTCAGTTATTGATTTTGAAGACCCTGACCCTTGCCAAGTACCACAGGCCATAGAGGGCATTGACAAAACGCAGTAATAAAAAGAGAGAAAAAACTTGTTCAGTCTTTTTTGTGTCTAAATCCAATACAAAAAAAAAAAAAAAAAAGGAGAAAACCCACACAAACAAAAAAACCCACTGTGTAGGACTAACAATAGATTCAGATCTCAGGCACTAACGGGAATAGTGGAAATCTGCAATTGTTGCGGCTAAGCTACTATCCTCTTCTCTAAAAAGCTTTCATCTTCCTTTTGGCAGTGATTACTGTGGCTGGCTGATATTATGGAAGCATAATTTCTGTTAATTAGAGTGAGCTAAAAGTTTTCAGAGCAAACAGTGTTCTGTTAGAAAATATTGACTTAAAGAAATATCATGATATTGTAAGCAGGTTTTTCTGTTAGACTGCGGGGCTGCCTATGTTCCCAAGCGTGCAGCATCAGCAGTGCAGGGCACACCTGCGCTGTATCCTCCTTCAAGCCAGGAGACCTCTTAAAGTCAAGGACAACGTCATGCCTACTCTGCTAGGCTCTCTGAAACCAGAATCCTTTGACCTCTGAAGTACCCTACTCTAATTAATTGTTAGAATCATAGAATCATTTAGATTGGAAAAGACCTTCAAGATCATCAAGCCCAACTGTTAACCTAACACTACCAAGTCCACCACTGAGCTGTGTCCCTAAGTGCCACGTCTACCTGTCTTTTAAATACCTTCAGGGATGGAGACTCAACTGCTTCCCTGGGCAGCCTGTTCCAATGCTTGATAACCCTTTCAGAGAAGAAATTTTTCCTAATATCCCATTTAAACCTCCCCTGGCACAACTTGAGGCTGTTCCCTCTCACCCTGTCACGTGCTACTTGGGAGAAGAGACCGACCCCCACCTGGCTACAGCCTCCTTTCAGGGAGTTGTAAAGACCAATGAGGTCTCCCCTCAGCCTCCTCTTCTCCAGACTAAACAACCCCAGTTCCCTCAGCCGCTCCTCATAGGACTTGTGCTCCAGACCCTTCACCAGCTTCGTTGCCCTTCTTTGGACACGCTTCAGCACCTCCATGTCCTTCTTGTAGTGAGGGGCCCAAAACTGAACACAGGACTCGAGGTGCGGCCTCACCAGTGCTGAATAGAGGGGAAGGATCACCTCCCTGGTCCTGCTGGCCACACTGTTCCTGATACAAGCCAGGATGCCATTGGCCCTCTTGGCCACCTGAGCACATGCTGGCTCATGTTCAGGCAGCTGTCAACCAACACCCCCAGGTCCTTTTCCTCAAGGCAGCTCTCCAGCCACTCCTCCCCAAGCCTGTAGCGTTGCATGGGGTTGTTGTGACCCAAGTGCAGGACCCAGCACTTGGCCTTGTTGAACCTCATACAGCTGGCCTCGGCTCATTGATCCAGCCTGTCCAGGTCCCTCTGTAGGGCCTTCCTACCCTCCAGCAGATCAATAATCCTGCCTGTCAGGATCTTTGAAAAAGGGCTAAGGAATGAGTTCAAGCACTGGACCCAAAATTGTGAGGTCCTCCTCTGGCTGTTTTTCACTGGTTCAACTACTTTGCTCGCAGATTCATTGCGTACAGAGGGAATTTGCCCTAAGAAAGCACATGGATCAATTGCTGGCCCCTTTTTATCCAGGGGTGTAGCTATAGTCTTTGGATGCATGGGGAAGGGTACAGAAACCTGACAACTTGACCTGAACCAGAAGCTATCTCCTGTCATATAAAACATGGAAACCTCAAAGGTTTTCAAAACTGACAAGCTCTGAGAAAGCCTTGGGACTGTAACAGGAAAGAAATCACATAGTCTCGGCTGAGGAAGCCTTCAAGACTTCCCAACTTCTGCTGAAGAGTGACAGCACTGTTGTCTGAACCGCCTTCAGTCCAAACACCTCCAGGCTTCTAGGCACACACACCAGCTGCCTCCCTCTTCAGAGGGGTGCCTGTGAGTCCAGCTTGCCTGAAGGATGGGAGCACCTGGACACCCCAGCCCAGGCTTTTAGAGACCTGACAGCTGGATATTGAAACTGGGAATCTGATAGCAGCAATGAACAAAGGATTTCAAGAATGTCAGTCTGCATTGCTGAATCCTGAGATTCCTGAGGAAATATCATTTATTGAAAATGTTTCAGAATTTCCTGCTTATTCATCAAAAGTGTTAATAATAGAATGTCTAGTCTCATGTTATAGTTGACAATATCCACAGAGAAGCTTTAGATTTATATTGATAGTTAGAAGCCTTGTAATTCAGAATATTTTTATTCATACTTTAATGCATGAGTTTTTTCAGTTCAGTGAAGCTGTATTTGTCACATAAGTGAATCAAAACAGTCTAAAAATAGCCAAAGAAAGTCAACAGAAAAAGTCTTGCATAAGAGAACTTTCCATTGGCACAATCTTGTTGGAAATCTGTACCCATACATCTTCCTCCTGTGTCAGCTTGTGTCCCTTATCACTGAAGGAGAGTCATTTCAGCAGTGTGAATTTTGGTAGGAGTGGGCAGAAAAAGGTCCGAGTTCCTAAACTGCATAAGATTTACTGTGGGAAGTCACAGAACATTCCCTTGTGCACCTTTAGGAAAGAACTAAATGCTTATTTCTGTAGTTCTGAGGCCCCCTCACCTGAAGGAGGCGCCACTGGCAACGAGCAACTTCCAGAAAAAAGGCACCTCCCTGCTATGGTGTCTTCTCCCACTTGGCCCATCAGGAGGAGCAGCTGGGGAAGTTTTTCCGCTAACCCCTAGGAGTCGACTCTCTCTGAGTCATTGCAGAATATGTACAACTGCAGAACATGTACAAGAGTACAAAGCAATCATTTTCTGGTTACTGCACATGATAGATAACTAGGACTAATGAGCTATGAGGGTAAGCAACAGTATGATTGCCATCAATGGTAAAACACCTGATAATTCTCTGGTGGTCATCAGTCAGGGTGGGAATGGGCTGATCTTCCTTGTTGCTGGGTTGCCAACCTCCAGTTCATCACTTTTTTCCCATGGGGTTTTATACGTTCCCATGTCAGTAGTTTTCCTCTTGAATCCTTTAACTCCCACAGTCCTGTCCGTGGTTTTGCTTCCAGTGCCTTGCTTAGCTTCTATATGGACTTTCTCACACTGCAACAGCAGTTGGATCTGTAAAACAGAGCCAGGGATGCACAAACTTGCACCAAACTTGGTTCACAGACCGTGGAACTCCTGCATGGGGGTAACTGGACAGTATTTTTTCCATGTTTTGGACTCTTTTGCATTGAGTGATTTCTCTGTCCATTTTACTTAGGGCCATATTCTTAGCACGCTTCTCGGGGAAAAAAAGGGAAGGGTTTTTTGTCTCCCATAAAGTCAAAGCCACAGAAACTTGGAGAAAGTGCTTTGCTTTTTGCCTTACGACTTGTGTCACAGTAAGGTTAATACTTAGGAGCTGGTAGGGGCAGTTTGTTCTTGATTGTGGTTGGTTCCAAACAGAAATCTGGCCCTGAAATTTCTTGGGTAGACCTTGAGCCAGTACGATAACAGGACTCTGAAGTGTAGCCTCCCTTTTTGTACCCTCTTTTCCTTAAGCGACTAGGAAAAAGATTGGGGTGAAGAGTATCTCAATAAAGAGCTTACAGCAGAAGCACCAAAATCTTACCGCTGGCATACCCGTTACGGCCTCTGACTTAAGACCAACACGACCTATATGGTGGTTGTCTTTGTGAACTGTTTCTGTGACGGGCGTTGCAGGAAAGTGTGTCATTATCAACCAGAAGGCGGGAGGGTAGATTCAGCTGCGTAATGGTAGCATGAAAAGGTTTCCTTGGGCTGACTGCAGCCATATGAATAAGGGAAGAGCACTGTGATTAAGGACTTCTAAACAGTTGTTGCAAAGTTTAGTGTTTTAGAAACATGGATTTAATACATGACAATACAGTGATCAGCAAAGGATCTGCAGGGCTTTAAGATACGCTTGACAGTGCAATTAAATGGCATGACTGTAGCTCGTGCAGCTTTAACTTTTGCTGCATGTATATTAGTAATGGTGTAACTATCTTAAGGACTTGTTTTGGCAGTACAGCATACCCAGTTAGCCTCAGGTAACGAACTCCACTCTGTCCTACTGTGATTATATTTCTGTGGGTACATGAACTAAGTGGTGTAAATCTGTCTCTGACATATCATGTGCAGCAATCGCATCTTTGGATTTCAGTTTTATGTGACGAATGTTGATTAAAATCTTTATAAATGCATGAATGTGTACAATCTCATCCTGTTATCTTAATAAAATTGTTCTGAGAGCAGCTGAAATAGGAAACCTGTTTGCACTGTTTTATGGTCATGGTAAAGCAATGTGCTGCTTGTATTCTACTTCTCACGATAATGCTATATAAGATATTTCTGCTATTATAGTAAGGGACATAATAAACAGCAAAAATCAGTTGGGGGGCGGGGAAGTTGGCTGCCGTTCCCAGGTGGAAAAATGCTCTGAAATCAGAAAATTGCAGCCATGTAGCCAGCGAGATGATGAAAGTATACAGTGCTGAATCACAGCCTTGCCGTTTGCCTTCCACAAGGCACTGAGCACAACGCCAGTAATACACACCCCAAGAGGTAACTAAAGATTCTTCTCACAAACTGCGCTATCAAAAACCAATTGTCTGACTGTGTATGCTTGGAAAATAAAATGAACCTGAGTGTTGGAGTAGTGGTACTGCTTCTAGTAGTTTAGTTAGGAAGACTCTGGGGACTTCAGCTCTTTCTTTAGCATCTGTATAGTCATAGTCTGAACAGGTTTGCCTTGGCCTCCGCTTCTGTAACTTATTACTGAGGGCTTCCCAAGGACAACAGGGTCAGGGCTTCTTGTAAATGAATGTTCCCTGTGGGACCCGTAATGAAGAGACTGTTAACTAATTATCAGTCTGTTTGGAAGGCATTCATTTTTTAATTGACCTCAAAGCACTCAAGGAACAAAAGGAATCTGAGCAAAGATGATTTGGGTCCAAGGCAAACAAATGAGTAATTTTCTTTCATGGGGTAGTTGCACAGGTTTATTGGAGTCCACTGGACATACAAGTTTTTCAAGTTCAATATTGCGTTGATTAAAATTAGGAGAGCTGTGTCTGACGACATGATAACGTATGTTACAGACAGCTTTCCCTCCCTTCCTTCAGCTGTTGTTTTCTGTGCAAATATTGCTTCTGTCATCACTTGTCAGGCCAGTATTACAATGGAATTAATTTAAACTGTAATCTGTTTGCTTTTAGTTTGAGTAGGAAAGTTAAATTCTGCGACTTGAATGTCAGGTGCAATTTTACAGAGGCTGCTTGCAGGGCTGTTATACCCCACAGAGAAGATAATTACAAAGTCAGAAGGAGCCTTAGGATGCTTTGGTTAGGGAACAGGTTTTGTCCAACAAAATGATATTTTAATTTTCATTATTTGAATATTGGCTGAAGTGATGAAACTCATGTTTCTAATTTAGTTTTAACTGCTAAATAAGTCAATACAGAAAACACGATACTGCTGTTTGTTTTGGTTTTTTTTAAGTTAAAGATGATTGTGAGTCAAATTCTTCTACAGCACTGTTTTCTCTTTGCATATGAGTGACAGAGGGGTATAAGTGTATTGGAGGACAATGGTTTTCTATAATAGGAAATTAATAATGTGATCATGAAGAGTTCTTCCACGCTCCTGATTTCACCAGTAGAGCACTTAAATTGAAAACTTCAAAAAGCAGGTGTTCAGAAACATCATCACAAATACAGAAGAAGATCCAAATCTCAAAACAGTGGGCAAGCGATAAATCTGAGTGAGGTTTTTGGTTTAACTCTATTCATCATATTTGGAAAATAATTTAAAATAATATTTTATTTTAACAGAACAATACCACTTTTTTTTTAACTTACAATTAGGATGAAACTATAAAATACTGACTGCCTCAGAAAGAATTGTTTCTGAAATTGTTAAACTTGCAACATGAGCCATAAAAAATTCTGGCTGATGTAACATATTTTCTGTGATCATGCTTCCAGTTCTAATAATGTAACCATCAGGTGTTCAGGAAATCTGGCAGTGAAATTGTTAAGGGTAATGTTATATTCCATAGGGTCTACTGCTCCTTCAGATTGTATATCTTCTGCAAGTAGTTACCACACTCAGATCAGTTCTGGCATTTTGATACACAGTGGAAGCCTTTATTCAGCTTGAGAGTTGTAAGTTGCAATTTTTTAAAGACTCTTGTGAGGTTTGTAGTATGTTATGGGGACACCAAACTGCAATATATCTGAATATAAAACAAGTGCTTTATAAATTGTTTTATCACACTTCAAAGCAATGTGCTAGCAGAATTGCCAAATTCAACTGCAAAACTTGCCAGTTTGGATCATGTGAAGGCAGGTGTGAGATTACAGCTCTAATAAAACTGAAACTGAATACTGGTAGCTGAATTTCTAGTAGGCAGTTGATTTGATTTATATAACATAAGCCACATGAGGAGAGATATGTAGGTCAGCGTCTTCACCTGGAAACAGTGGTTACAAGAGTTGTGGTAGGTTGCTGGGAACTGCTGAGTTAATACTTGTTTAGTCTGGCAAAATGCTGGTGCAGCGTAACTACATTCTGTCAGACTTGCCTGGGGAGACACCATTTGCAACAAGGAAAAACTAGACCTTTCTATCCAATGCCACTTGTGCCATAGAAATCTTTGCTAAAATTAGCATAAGAACGTAGACCATATGGAGTTTCCCAGGGCAAGAATTGGTACATTAGCTGTGAGCACATTTTCAGCCTGCAAAATACTTAAGGTGTGCAAATACACAAATCAGTGATTAAACTCCTTTTGGAGTAATAGAACAATATATTACAAAATGCAAATGGTAAATGATCCTGTTCAGGGAAATAGAAGCAGCACAATCAAATATAGCCTGCAGAGTTATTTCCAATCCAAGCAGTCTGTTATATCACAGATTTGCACAAAAAAAAAGGGGGCAAAAAAATCCAAAATAAAGTACACACCCCTTAATTAAAAAAAAAAAAAAAAGAAGTCTCCGCTTTTTTTGTCCAAGGAATGAACTAATGACCTGGCGATTCTAACAGGAGTTGGAGGTTTAATAAGAACAAACACAAAATGGTAATTGCTGCTTTAAAAAAGGAAACTAAGATGAAGCATACAGAAATGACTGTTTGTGAGAGAGTTTCCATTCACCATTCCCAGGAAAGGGACCAAGGTTTTGTCCAAGTTGTGAGCCTTTGGAGACTGCATGGTCAGTGCAAACATGCTAGGGCTTATGAGCCATAATTTCTAAAGACTTCATCTTTGCAAAGTATTCGTGAACCTCTTAGGGCTACAAACACTCCATTGGCACTGAGCAATGGAAAATGCTTTTGCTTTACCTATAATCTGACCTGACCCTCCAGTGCAGAAAACAGGAGGAGCAAAAAAAATCTTGAAGCAGAATATGAAGAGTAACACAATATTTACATTATTATTTCTTTCTACCAAGATGCATTCAGTATATGGCAGAGGAGGAGAGAAGAACTAGAAATGTTGTTTTAAAAAAGCTGATTACAGTTTAGCAAAAGTTTTTGTGATGAAGGCGGGTGGTTAGTATAGATGATTTAGGAAGATACACCGTCAGGAGAGGAAAGCAATGAGGTGGTGTAGAAGTTGTGAGTGTGAGTTTCGTATTTCAGCAGTCAAGAGCCTCATGAATCAATGATGATCCAGTGAATTAAAAAGAAGAAACTTAATGAAAATATGTGTATAAGAAATAAGTGCAGCAGGAATTCGAATGAGTCTGTAGCAGCCAAGGTGGGAAGTCATTTTTGTAGTAAAGAGAAAGTAAGACCATAAATAAATAAGCGTGGGAAAAATGAATAAAAAAAGACTGCTATACTGAGTTCAGTATGCTTTAGTTTGTTAAAATACTTAGCATAACATAATGTCTTAAAAATCTAGACCCGTGGCTGTTACTCACTAAGCACAGTGCTTTGCTGGTTAGCATTAGTTCAACTGATAATCTGGCAATTCTGAAAAACAGAACCAGACAGAAGAGAAAAAAAACTTGAAATGAACAGAGGTAATAAAACTGAATTTTATAAAAATTTTTGACTGCAACAGCACTAGAGGACATTATCATTACAGAAAGCATAAACTACCACTGTGGCTGGAACTGGGATAGTAGGTCTACACGGTGCTTTCCAATGACCAAAAACCCCTGGGTTTATCGAGGAAGGGGTTTACAGATGTTATGGATAGGGTATATTTTTTTATTTAATCAAGCACACAGCGCTGCTTCTAATGACACGATATTTCAGCTTTCCTTGTCTTTCTGACATCTAATAAAAAATCAGAACATTACTGTTACTAAAATAATTCTTATGGTGTCGTATTATGGTACCTCCACAGTCACATGTTACCTGTTGAATAGTCTCAGTTTAATGTGACAGTGATGCAGAGGGTAAGGCAACCATTATTTTGCCACTATCATTTATGTTTGACAGCAGCTGGCTCACCAGTCCCTGTATGTGTAGTTTATGGCTTAGATGCGTGATTTGGAGAATGGAGAGGAATTAATTTATTGTGTTGGGAGGGTGTAGTAGACATGGGAAACAATCCTTAAAATATTTTGATGGTCATGGGGTATCTCTTTTCCCAGGTTTATACGATGTTTTATATCATGGTGCCTTTGGACATGGCTGGGACTTGTAGGTAGTACTGCCGAACAGTAACTGGTAATAATGAAATGATCCTTCCTGAAGATGTATATCTGTGAGCTTTTAAAAAGTCTTGAGACTGCTAAAAGAAATCTCATGGCATTACAGTTCATATATTATGAACTCTTGCAGAAAAAACAAACTAAGACAGGGCGATGGTTCAGGATTGAGGAATGACTAAATTTCAAATTAAAAGACTTCATTCAAAAACTGAAATAAAAATTGGAATAAGGTGAGGGCAGACTCAAGACAATGTTTATTCTAAGCATGTGCAAACTTCTTTTTGATGCTGTTTTCAAAATGATGCAGCAGCTAAATGTATTATACCCCTGGGAAGCATAAACCTTAGGGCCTGATTCTCCTCACTACATAATAGAAGAATGGTGAAAAGTAGCCTTAAAGTAGGTATAAGTTGCATTTAAATCTTCTTTACAGCTCAGCAGTGGTAGAAAGGAGCCTCAATATAAATGAGAATCAGGTCCCCAGTATTTATTTAACCCTTGGGCTTTGTATATCATTTTATTTGCACCTTTAAGGGATTTGCAGAGGGATTTTTAATCAGGATTCGGTGTACAGAAAGCTAAATGTTTTCATTGCCTTACAAGTAACTTTAATCATAGAGGCAGATCATTCTTTTTATTTCTCAAGAGGGAATGGTAGAGTTTCCTGCCTTTGTACAAACTGAACTAAATGTTTCTGACACCCATAGTACAGTGTCAATTGGAAATTCACATTTCATGTAATAACAGACCATTTTAATTTCATGAGCTAAAGAATTGGCTTCCACTTGCAAATTGTACCGAAGAAAGCAATATTGTCAGAAGAACTGGCACAGTGCTTCAAGAGATAAATCTATTGAATTAAATAAGAGGCTTTCATTACCTTTTACGTAGCATTTTCTGTATAACATAAGCATTAATTAAACTCTTCATTGCTTTCTCCTATTCAGCAGAGCACTTGCTCAGTCTGACAAGAAATGCTGCCCAAGAAAACATGTGGCACCCAAACACAGTCATTAAAATACACTTAGTCAAGCAGAAGCGAAGGAAGGGTACAAGGGGAGAATGCCTTGGTGCATTTGGGCAAGTGGGACCTATCTACAGAAATACATAATTTCTGTTTTTCAGGTTTTCACAGCTCCAATGACTTGTAACAGGTCATCTCACTAGGTATTTCTCCAGGCATTTTGAATACAAGCAGAAAGCAAGCAATTGCCTTTGAATTTCTAAGAATATGTCTGTTTATGAGGAAGGCTTCTTCAGCATGAGGAATCACTTTTGGCGTGAGACAGTTCTACATTTTGAAGTATGAAAATGACTCTGCAAAATGTGTCTCCCCACCTGTGTGAGGAATGCCCAACTATGGCAAAGCTGTTGATACAGATTCAAAGTGTTCCCTGTCAAGTAGATAAGCCTTAAAGAGTTCTTTGGGTAGTCCACTTTCCTTTAACTGAAGAGACATCATGTATATTTGGTTCTGACACATTTCTATCTGTATTCAAATATTTCTAATTCCTTTTTTCTTGTGATTCCAGGGGAACATTTGAGAATATGCCCTCAGGAATATACATGTTGCACCTCAGAAATGGAAGACAAGTTAAGCCAACAGAGCAAACTGGAGTTTGAAAACTTGGTGGAGGAGACAAGTCACTTTGTACGCACCACTTTTGTATCTCGGCACAAGAAGTTTGACGGTAGGCTGGATATAATTTGCTTATTTTCAAGGTTATGGGATTTAAAAATCAATTATCCATAATAAATTCCAATGTTCTTTTCTTTACAATTAGATATCACATTTGCAGTTGTCAGTTTGGCTAAAGATAAGGGTTAACTTACAGCTGGTATGCTTATCAGCCTTGTGAGTATTGCCTTTAATTACAATGACATCAAGAATCGGACTGTTAAGCGCCTACAGGCTTGGCTAATGTTGAAAAAAGAGATTAGATATGCATAGAGAGGTTTATAATTTTTGTCTGCTAGTTTCAAATGCAAAATTTAGGTTTGCAATTATGTTCACTTTTGCAAGATGAACTGTGGATCTCCCATGATTTTTGTTATTGCAAGGCAGGGTTTTTTGTAGCCTGCCTTTTGTCGCCTTAAGGCTGTAGTTCTTTCCTGCATGATTTCCATGTGATGTACAGAGTCTCTTAGAGGGCTTCGGGCTTCCAAACACTAAGGCCTCAGTTGCATTTGAGAGGGATTGTCATGCAATCCACTTGAACAGTATTGAACACATCCTTTATACCTAGAAAGAATTGACAAGGACAGTTTGGCGTTTTTATTTGTTTCTAATCAGTACTCCAATCTCTTCTGGTCCTCAGGCTTTTTAAGATCTTTGTAAGATGAAGAGTTCGGTGTCAGAATTTGCTAAATGCGTGTCTTTAATAGTGAACATTAAGCAGTTTTTATGGTTGTGTCCATACTTACAAGTCACACTGTATTGAGCTTTTCTCATAAACTGCAGATGAGCAAAGAGTAAAAGACCTTCAGAATATTCAGTCATGGCTTTATCTAAATATGAAATCTGTATTTGTGTTGAACGTGTCCCCCTGAGCATTCCTGAATATGTGTTAGTCAGAAAAGGTCTGGCACTACGAGGTGTAAATTGGCATTGCAAAGAGGATTGCAGAGCTGTGTCTTTTCCTGTAGGTAGAAAACCTGTAAATAGGTGCAGTAAAGCTGGCTAACCCCAGGTAACGGGGCATATGCACACATGTAGAAGAATGGTAGCAAGGTTATCCTTGAAACTTGAAGCTTACTTCGAAACTCTGAGGTCGCATTCAGAAAAAAGTGAAGAAGTCTCTTAACTCCTTAGGGTAATTCTGTATCATTCTCTTTATCCAATTAAAGATTTTTTTTTTTTTTTCCTAATATTGATTCTCTCAATATGACATGGAAGGGAAGATGAATTATAAAAGGATGGAATGGGAAATGGATAATACGAGGATGAGCTGGAGAAAAGTCCCCAGCAGCAGATCAGATGCTAATATAATTTAGAAAGTGTCCTTAGTCCTTGGAAGGACTGCAGTGTGGATGACTGTGCAGCGCTCTGCATTGTGATTGCTTCCCTTTTTAATGTGAAATTGGAACTTTTTGTATAGTGGATTTTCAAAATTTTACTTGGCTTCAAAGGACCTAAAAAAAAAAAAACCCAGAAGTTGTTTGCAGTATTCCAAGATGAGTATGCAAGCAGAACAGACGTTTCAAACAACCTATGGCACGTACAGGGCTTTTCTCTTTTTCTAGAAGGAAACCGAGATGATCGCTGGCGTTCAGTGAGCAGTGCCGTTTACTGAAAACGCTGGGCTGATTTACCACAGAGCTCAGATAGTACCTTACTAAATCTTTGGCAACTTGAGGCATTTTCATATTGCAATGAACTTAAGCACATTATGGCTTTTTCAGTAACCTGAAATTCTGGATCTTAATACTGACAGTAAGGTATATAGCTGAAAGTTACTGACCTGTTGTAAATATTGCGTTCTGGGATTCTTATGGATCCGCTCTGCAGGAAGTTGGATTAAAAGACAAAGTGGTTTCTTCTGGATTATCATTGATGTTTTAAAGGGGATTTGCCATGTGAAGTCTTAGCAAAGACCAATTGTACTTTGTGTATACTTTCAGTATTTTAACGCTATTCTAAAACTATTCAAAAGTTGTTCACTTATATGGAAAAACTGCTTAGTCTTTCTAGAAGGGCAAATACATTAATGGAAAAATATATTCACCTAATAGGCTGCCTTTCAGTATAAAACCAGCTAGATTTGTTTCAGTTTAAAATAGGATGTCGCTTTTTGGTGTAAAGCAAATATTGGATTATTAGATAATGTCAATGTTTTAACTCTTCAAGAATCATCTTCTTTTTGTTTTAATTTGGTACTTTGGTTGCACAAGGGAGTGCTGATTCATGATTCTGCCATTTGATGCTAGGACACCAAAAATAACAAGCCAACTGTGACGATTTTATGGAAGTTGTGTACAAGACTTGTGTTTATCAAGAGCAGCATATCTAAGCAATAACAGAATATATGAACATTTAAGTAAAGGTGAGGCAGAGAGTATATTAGCATTGCTCCCATGAAGAGTTAATTTAAACTAGTGTTGCTGCCAGCCTCTTTGTTCATGCAGACATTTATGTCATTTTACAAACTCTTGAAAGGGATGTGGAAGGTCTTGTAGATTTTTGCAATTTTTTTTCTGCTGTACCAGGCATGTGTTAGGGTAATGCTAATCTTTGCAGCATAAGACTTTCTAGGGATATGTGAACTCTTTGTTGAATTGTGATCTGACCTTCATATGCCTTGCCTTTCTTATCTTATTTGCTTTCTGTCCCACATCCATACATTTAAGCATAGATGGAATGATTTTCTGATTTCCATTTTGAGAGGTGATTTGAGGTCTGTTTTCCTTCTCAGGATTTTGTCTCAAATTCCTGTTCATGATCTAATCTACAAGGAAACTCAGTCTGCTGTAATTTAAACATAGTCTCTTTAACCTCTGGTCAGACACACGTTCTTACGCAGAATCGCAGAATCAGAGCATGGCTGAGATGTGAAGGCACCTGGCGATGGCCTAGTCAACACCCCCTGCTCAAAGGTGGGTCAGCTACCGCAGGTTGCTCAGGATCACGCGCAGCCAGGTTTTGAATATCTCCATGGATGGAGACTCCACAGCCTCTTTGGCCAACTTGTACCAGTGTTTGACCATCCTCACAGTAAAAAAAGTTTTCTTGTGTTTAGATGGAATTTTCTGTTTTTTAATTTGTGCCCATTGCTTCTTGTCCTGTCACTGGGCTCTGTTGTGAAGAGCCTGGCTCCGTCTTCTTTAGTCCCCCCACCAGACATTTACACACATTGATGAGATCCTCCGGAGCCTTCTCTTCTCCAGGCTGAACAGTCTCAGCTCTCTGAGGCTCTGCTCATAGGAGAGATGGTCCAGTCCCTTCATCATCTTACTGCCCTTTGCTGGACTTGCATGGGTATGTCCACTTCTCTCTTGTACTGGGGAGCCCAGACCTGGACCTTGCACTCCAAATGAGGCCTTACCAGTGCTGAGCTGAGTGGAAGGTTCACCTCCCTCAGCCTGTGGGCAATGTTCCTATACAATTTCTATGTCAGTTTTATATTTAATTTTACCTGAAGTGCAGTATGTTCCAAATCTACAAGAACTAATTTCTGTAAAAACTGTAAGCACAAGAAGCTAAATATGAAATTTGTAACAGAGAACTTTCGCAACTACTAACTGTTTTGGAACAGCTATGATCAGAAGAAATTATTTCTTTCTTTTACCTGGCAATCAGTTCTTGCATCCTAAAGCCCTGCACAACCTTCTGAATCTGAATTCTCTCAGTGCCAGGAGGCACACAAGGCGCGAACATCATTCTTCCACTTCGATCGGTCTGCGGCTGCGTGCCGTGCCGCTTCCCAAGAGTTCCAGCCTGCACCATTCCTCTCAACCTCCACCATCCGACGCCAGGTCGTTTTTGGGCGACCCCGCTTTCTTCTTCCCTCTGGAGTCCACCCAAGGGCCACAGCGCAGTCTTCTGTCGGGTTTTTCCTCAAGACATGACTGATCCAGTTCCATCTCCTCCTCCTCACTTCGTTATTGATTTTCTCCATCCCTGTTTTTTTTGAAAGTTGATGCTCGTCGTTTCTGCAACTTTTTTTTTTTTTTTTTTTCTGGGAGGAGGTAGTTGGCCTCCTGCCCAACCCCCATGACTTGGAGGGCCAGTGGTTTTTCTGTCAGGGTGGCCTTCCCTTAGGCTGCGTTGGTTCGCGGCACCTTCTTCAATTTTATCCGGTGCACCCTCCAGAGAGGGATCCCCTATCCACCACCCAGGGGACGCGCCTTCTAGCCGTGCAGCCCCAGCCGAAGGCCTGCACAACCTTACTCATTTCTTATTCATCTGTCCTCCACATTTCTAAGTGACTGTCACTGTGTTGCAAGTTTTAACTGCTCCATTCTTCTAGATTCATTTTTTATTAAGTGTTTTATTCCTCATAGTATGTGAGGTTCGAAGATGTCTCGGAACCAACGGTCTGACAATAGTATTTTTCACTTGGTTTCCATATTCTAGACAATCGGTATGAATTAGCATGAGTTACTACACAACATAATACCAGCTGCCAGTTGTTTCTTGGCTAAGCCTTATGTGCAGATGTTTACATCTGTATTGCCCACATCTGTATATTTGCCATTGCATTGCCATACTGGATGGTCATTTCAAAAAAATCAGTATCGGCAATTTCACTAATGGGTGCATGAGGATCCAGGGAATATTCTCTTGAGAATCTTGCCTCAGAAAGCAAGCCTTGAAATGAGAAGAATTCCTTTGCTCAATGTTCTAGCAAAGAATGCAGTATCTCTTCTAGCAATGGGACTCACAAACCCTTCCAAAAACTAGGAAAAGGAACAAAAAAGCCTTCCAGCAGAGAGGAAGCACACAGGAAGTGAAGAGTTCCAGCAGATACGGATTTTTCTTTTTCCTCAAGGTTTTGGGTAGGACTAATCCAAAGCAGACATGTAATGATGAGCTGTTTCTTGTTCCTAGCAATAGACAAGCAATTGTGCTCCAATTTTTGGACCCCCACTGCATACCTCAAAGAAGCTTAAAATATATTATGCTCCCAGTGTAGCTGTAATAGTATCATCTTATTATCACCAATTCCCTTGCATAGTGGCATTGCTGAGCAGCTGTTTCACAGACAAGCCAATTTCTTTTAAGTATTGCTCCATCAGCAGCTGAAACCAGCCCTACTGGAAGGTTTTGTCGTGAATGTTAATGAGGAGACAAGTAGCTGCTCAGTGACATTTTCTCAGTAATCATTTGAGTAACTATAGGAAAATCATAGCAAATAATTTTAATTTAAGCTAAATAGATCTGAACCTGATAAAAGAGACGGTATCTTCTCATTAAAAAAAGTGCAGTAGTAGTCTTGGTAATGGTGTTAAAAATGAAACAACGTCTAAGAATAGCTGTCGTGAACTTGAATGGATATGGATAGCCTTCAGCAGAATGTGTGAGGCATGATGCCATTTAAGGAAAATAACCTGTATAGCATAAGAACCAATCTGCAGCTGCATTGATCTGTCTTACAGGGTCATCATTCCCCACGCTCCTTTTTTTTACAGTCTAGGAGAACAGTGATCCATACCCATTAGTGCTGCTTATATTTCTTACAGTCATTACCAGCAGCAGCCGTGTAAATTACAGGGCAGGAAAGAAAGTTTCAAAGATAATCCTCCAAAACACCACCTGCAAGAACAGCTAACATCCCAGAAACGCTGTATTCCCTTTTCTTTTCTTGCACAATTTATGAAAGAACATGGAGAAAAATAGTGTTTATGAATCTTACCTTGATATTAGAGCTGACAAAAATGTGTTTTGTGAGGCTGCTTTCCAACAAAGTAACAACTCCTCAATGAGATGAACTCTTGTAGCCAGGTGTAACTATCTCATTAAACTTGACAAAAAAAGCATGGAAAGTAAAATAAGGGAGATGCTGGAAATGGGAATACACTGAGGTTCAGTTGTGTGGCCAATGCAAGTCTTCTGCTCTCTGCTCTGCCTTCCTCCCACCCTCGCTGCCCAGCCTGCCAGCCCAGCCTGAGCCCCAGCACATACCTGGAGCCGCACCGACCTCCCTGGGCTTCTGCAGGGGAGGGGGAGCGCACAGGAGCCCACTCGCACGCTGGTGCTGTCATGGTCAGCAGCTGAAGGATGGACTGTCAGAAGGACTTTTTGTTTCATGCTTTGCTTACTTCGAATGTAAAAGGACACGGTTTTCACGGGAAGGTTTTTGTGTTGTTTCTTTGTTTTTTGGAAGCGGGGAATCAGAAAGGTCTGCCTTTTCCACGGACCTGTTCGGGAGGCAGGAGGCTTCTAAGGAGTGTGGGAATGTCAAATAGATATAGCATAATCTGCGTACTTCATGCAACTACCCATATTATTCTAGTGCTGCCACGTCTGCGACAGAACATGGGTTCCACCATACAAAAGCTGGGGTACCAGATATTTTGGGTTTTAGTTCTGGGCAAGGTGGTGGTGTTTTCAGTGTCACTTTGCAATGTGTTTCCCATCAAATGCAAAATCCATTGCAGGACAGGTGGATTTTTAAAACTCCACAACTGTTCGGCTGTAACAGTGCTATCAGGGCCACAGTTTCCATATAATTCATCTACTGTTTTAACACACTATGTAACTTCTGCATTTGCCAAAATACAGGCCTTAGAGCAGTTAGAAGCCTTAAAAAAAAGGTAACATCTGCTGGGTTGTTGTATGTAACTGCTTGCAAGCCTTCGTTGGACATCTGGCGCAAGTTTCTAAACTTTACAGAGATCCTTGATAAAAGATCCTTTACCTTCTATTTGACAGGAGACACTAATTTTAAAATAAAATATTCTACCCCGATCCAAATCCTGTCAGAGCTGATAATAGCCTAAGAGGAATCTCTATTGCCTACAACCGATTTTAGGGTCTAATCCGCTAAGATTTGTGCTGAGGTTACTGTTTATCAGTTTCATATATTATGTTAGAATTTGTGAATTACATTAGATCAAAATAATTTTTTTTCTAATTAACCAAAAGAGGAAAGGTGGCAAGCCTACAAAACTTGGAAAGGAAGGATTGGCCCAGTAGTAAGAACAGTTTCCAGCCAGGGGTGCAAATTCCTGTAACCTGGTCAAGTCCCATACTGAAAGGCAGAGCTATGGGAGCCGGTGTCTTCTGCACGCTCCCTGCAGCTGGAAATGCACTTTGTGCATTTGGATGGCTTGTTCTCTCTGCTCTTCGGCACCTTCATTTGCTAAGTGCAGCTGGTCAGTGGAGCATGTAATCTTCTAACCAGCTGCAGCAGGTTTATGAAGCTGCAAAGGCAAGGACAAGCTGCTACCCTGTGCTGGAACAGGCAGACATGACCCACTCTGAAATGAATCTTGTTAGAAAGCACGTTGTCCAGGTATAGCCAAATCCCAACAGGCTTTGAGAGGGCAGGGATCCAGTGTTTTCCTGTGAAACAGAAAGCAGAATTTGCCTTGCTGAATATTAGATGTCCACGGTGTAGGGTACTCCTGTAGGTTCGCTCAGTAGTAAATAAGGAAAGATAGATGCAAGTCATGCTGGCCTAAAGTTTACATATCAAATAGGTCAGGAAAAATCTCTCCCTGAAGTCCTTATTTCTCTGTATTGATGAGAGAGGGCATTTAGTTCAGACATAGATGCCTATACTGCGGACTTACACGTTTGTTCAGATAAATTCCACCCTGAGGAACATAATACAGGACCGAAACATCTGAAACACTCTTGAGGTTCTCTTTGTGCTTTATCTGCCTCTTTTACAAAAGTCATCCTCTGTTTTTTTCTGTAGTATTTTGTGGGGAAAAAGACATTAAAAATGTTGAGGCAAGTAAGCATTATGGAAGTCAGTTATTATCTTATGCTGGTTGAAGTAAATGCTGTTGTGTTGAATTCAAATGACATTTAATCTTCGCTGAAGCTCTGAATATTGTATGTTTTTAATATTTTATGATGGAAATTGTTTTCTGAACTTAGTAGCCAAGTCTTAAAAATACTAACCCAGAAGTAAAATTACTGATTTATAAATACTAAAAATCCTGTGATTAAAGATGCTTCATATGTGTATGGACAAGAACAGGATTAATAAAAGACTCAGCCTCAAGTCAATAACACTGATGAAAGGCGTCAGTCTTCTGACAGTCAACCGTCAGTGGCTCTGTTACCTGTACCTGATTCTTACTCTGATGGTAGGTGCTCACCTGACACACAGCAAGGACAAAACCATGCTGCAAGAATCAAAAATAGGGACTGTATATAAAAACCAAGCTACAAACCAAGGGTATTCATACATAGTGTCAGCACCTGGGATAATAGGAACTGTAGCCTTATCATTTCTCATTTGTTGTCCTCAATCCTCATTAAATGCAGAAATACTATTTTTTAGATGACTCTCTTGACTGTAACACACAGGCATTGTTGTCTTTTTTCTGCCCTTCTTTTCTTAATTCTTTTTCCTGTGTGTCCAAACAACTGGGAAATTAAAAGCAAACTTAAAATAGTATATCATTAAAAGGATCCTGGAATATCTGAAAAACGATTTAGTGACTCTCTGTCCCTGTATCTCTGCTTATCTAAAAGACTTTTAGAGTTTATTTTAAATTAAAGTTTCCTTTTTTCCTTTTACTTCTGCTCTGTGGTTTACCAGAAAAATATGGAAATGGCTCTTTTTCTGGGAGGAGTGTCATAGGAATGTCACTTTTAGCAGTAAGATAGATCCTTTATGGAGAGAAGGGAATTATATGGCTATGTGCCATAAGAATACTTTTAGAGATAGTTTAAAACCAGACATATTAAGGTCCACCTGTGGACTGTACTTGGTGGTAACTATGAAAATTGCATATATAAATCAGAGCTACGAGATCTTCAGGAAGAAGATAGGAAAGATGTGGCACAGTGGTACTGCTACTGAAGTCTTCCCTACTTGCTGTACATTAGCTCTCATTCTATACCCATAGCCGAGAGATAAAAATAAACATATGCTGCCTACACTCCCGTGGTGCAATCTAGCTGCTGGTCTGTGTAGGTGCTGGTGGAAAGGAGCAGCAGTCGGTCTTTGTGTGGGCAGCCCCACAGGGTGCTGGGGAGGGCTGGCAGAGGCTGTGCGGGCAAGCTGGTTAGCGCAACGCCACGCTTGCAGCGCAACTGTTGTTTGATGTGACACCGCCCTAACAAGAGCCGGTGGTGCTGCAGACTGCTACAGGCAAAATAACAGCAGATCACCAAGATATAAACTCTACTGGATTATCCATACTGCAGTATTTTGTGCTTGTTGGTACTGCGCGTGAACATTCAGGTGTCATTTCTGAAATCTTGGGACTTAAAAAAATGCATGGCTCGATAGATAGATAGATAGATAGATAGATAGATAGATAGATAGATAGATAGATAGAGGCACCTAGATAATTGATATGTTCTTATATTTTCTTAACTATATTGGAACACTAAATTTCACTGATTCTCCATGAATTCTTTTATGGATTCTTTTTCTGAATATTACAGATACAGTTCCCACTCTTTCACTTCTTGGGATATTTACATAAATTGGGATCTTTATTTTCAACTTTCCGCTCTTTTCCGAGTTACACTGAAATGGTTTTGCTTAATGTATTTATTGTATATGCATCACATGCTCACTTTACTCTGGGGTATGTATAGATTCATTTATAAGCTTTATCAGAAATAAACTCTTTCATTTTCTTCTAGTTGTAATCTGTATGTTTTATGCATTCAGAATGATATATAACTGAAATGTCGGCTGAATGTTTCAGCAATATGCAGGTCAGTTACCTATCATTAACAGCAGTGATGTTGTAAGGGCAATGCATAGAGCAGGAGACTAGCTGGGAAAGGCAGGGGGGAGAGAGAGAGAGGTAGGATCAAAAACACTGTGCCATGAGCTATCTATTATGACTATAATCATGTCAAGGACAGTATATATCTTACAGGAGTAATCTTAGATGGGTAACTTGATGCAGCTTTTGTGGAAGATAGTCTTCATATTAGTGGAGTGACAGATGGTGGGCACCATTGCTACTTGAAGTGTGCTTTCAAGCTATACCAAGAATTTTAATAAAATGAACAACAAACCTTAAGGCCTGAAATATATCTTGTTTAATGTATGGCAGGTTATTAATTTAACATTCTTAGGTGAAATTATTTACTGCGAATTGATACTTTTTTGTGGTATCATGGGAGCATCTAGAAGCCATTTGCTATTTCTGAGTTAGAAAATTCATCAACACACAGCTAAAAGGCTGTCCTTGCTTGTAATGAAAACATTAGATGTATGTGAAGCAGGAAGGAGGTGAAAACAGCTCATTTCGGTAACGTAGGACATTTTCAGTCAATGAAATCTCAGCAAGATTATGGCCAAAAAAAGGCAACAGGAGGTAGTTTTTGAGTACTGACTTCAGTGAGTGGGTACAATGTATGTGATTTAATTTTTACTCCGATAAGAGCAACTTGACTGCACAGATACTAAAACTGCTCTGAGGAAATAAATTCTGTTGTTATCTGCTTTTTTCCTTCTTCTCACATTGAAGCATTTTCACAGGGATGTGTGGCTTAAGGAAGGCATCAATTTATACATACTTGTATAAAAGTTGAATCAAAGTTTAGTAGCACCATGGAGTAACCACTGGAAGACGAGGTGATCTCTGCTTGATGTGAACTAGTTTTTGGAGCATGTAAAATGTCTAGAGGGGAAAAATACAAGCAGCTTGCATGTGAAGGAATACAGATTATGAAATTTGCTATTTACTAAGAGCAATTAGCTATTAAGACTAAGCAAATAATGACTGTTTGGGTTGTTTAATTTTCAAAAGCTGTAAGCAACTGCTTGAAGAAAACACTTCGTTTCAATCACCCACATAAAGCAAGAAGCAAGATTTGAAGTTGAAATATGTATTCCATGTCAACAAAATTCTATACAGATTTAGTTTTGAATTTCAGTAAGTTCAAGTATTTTGAAGGATTTCAAATGAATGCTAAAGGTTATTTTCAACTGAAAAATCCAACATTTGCATTTAAAAATGAGGAAACAAATTATTATGAAATTTTTTGAAAGAGTGTATTTTATGGCACAGTGAAATTCTATGAATTTGTGAAAAGCGTCAGCACTGCATTTTTAATTTTTACAAGTTTCTGATGTTAACACTTTGATCAGCTTTGCAGGCAAATCTCAAACACTCCCAGGAAAGTGTAGTGTTTTTTCGGTGTCTACTGTTGTATATATCTCCATAACTTTCCTGGCACTCCCACAAGTAAATAACATATTAATTTAAGCGCTCATTAAATAACTTGCAGGGGGAACCTGTTGCACCTTCTCTGGTGCTTAATGAAGTTTCTATTCGGGCCATGAGCTGAAGATGCTTCTAGGGTATGAGGAGTGGATTCCAGAGTCTCAGACACCTCAGGATTGTCTTTGGACTCTACCTGAACCCAGCTAGCTGGGATCTGCTGCCTAGTGAAGAGAGCTACAGCTAGAGGAGAGCTACCGCTGTGAAATTAGTCTTGGTTTTAGTGTGATGCCCAGAAGCCATCTCTTATTCCTGTAGGTAGTCTCCCTTTGAGATTCAGCTTCCTATTTTGATACCAAAACATATATGATCTGATATTTCACAAGGCCACTGTACTTGTAAGCATGTTGGTATTCAGCTCCTAAAAGTTATGATTTATTTATTCACATGTTGGATTTTAAGTCTAAGTAAAGTTATACAGGCTTGATCATTCTCATCTAATTGTACATCAATAGGAGAGGAGATTTTTTTTGTTTGTTTTTATTAGCTGGAAACTCGAACCAGTGAAAATTCCATGTTTAGTGAGGTTCATTAGATTACCACATCCTACTTCGTCCAGTTTTGCCACATTAACCCTGAATCCGATCATTCTTTGAGTTTACTTTTTAGCGTCTTTTTTAGCAATGCAATCAATGGGAATGGCAACATTTCAGACAGAGGCAAGATGCTGCTAATCAGCCAACCTTCTTAACTGCTCCTCAGTTGTATAGTGCACGCTGTACCACATGTGGCTTTTGCCTGTGCCAATGTGGAGCTTCAAGTGCCATGTCTGAAAAATCACAGCAGCATGAGAACAATTTGGAGACAGGGGAGAAGAAATCGAGAGTAGAGTGATGCTAGTAACAGTTTTCCAAATACGCTATTGAGGTATACCCCGTATCACACATCCCGGTCTCTAGGATGCTTCCTGGGATTTGTTCTCGAAATGTCATTAATAAACAGAGTCCTCCAACACATTCCTCCTTAACCACTCTTCTAGTGTTTTGGCATAGCCATCATTTTATCAATACCAATTATTAAGACATTGTAAAGATCCAATTTCATTCTGTTCATTCGATTGACTGAAAGATGCTATTTAGCAGATACACAGTTGTACTATTTAAATATCAATCAATCCATGTCTATGTCACACTCTTTACACTGGGCATAGATAGATCTCCAAATGCCAATAAGTGGACTGAAACAAATAAATTAGTATTCTGTGGAAGCTTGTGTCCAAGCTGAAGTTATTTTAGCGTGTTATATATTTTTCAGCAGTCCACTTCCAGAGACTAGCTTCTCAAGCAAGTTGTATGGTGACATAATTAAAGACAAGGATAAAATAAAATGCCTTGCAGGATAGGGATCCCTACATGACAGCTTCTCTGTTGAATAAAAATGAGATGTTAAATATCAAGTGATAATTTAAATTAAGAATTTATACAGCTCTTACACTGGAAATTATCCTACAACAGACTTTTCTTCCCCTCACATTTTATAGTTACAGTATCACATTCCTTGAATAACTATGAGCACATCTTTAGGTTTTTTAGCAGTTTTAGTGTCATGCAATCTCTGTATAGATGTGGTCATTGGATCAGGACCTGCCTTATTAAATCTGCACACCCTTGTGTAAGTACTTCTTTTTATGCCAAAACAAAATATCATGAACATAGGAGAGGCTTTGGAAAGTGAAAAAGAAACAGCAAAAAGTTTTCAAATGGCCATTTAATAATGCTCCTTGTGGAAGGAAGGTGCTGCTGGTCTGAGGAGTCTGAGTGTACCCGAATTCGATTTTTCTCTGATTTTACCTAGTTCTTGAAAAGGAAAAAAAATATTAGTTGTAGTTCAAAGTAATAATTGACCGGTTCTAACAACAGAGCCAGAGATACAATACAATTCTTGCCAGGATAATATCATGCTTAACTGTTTACAGGGAAGCCTAAAAGCATAGGGATTTATTTGGATTTTCTGGCATCTCACATTCCTACATTCCCTTCCTTAATGTGACTGGTTTTTTGAACTCCTTTCTTTCATATGCACAGAAATCCATGATGGTACATAAAACTAGAAGAATCCTTGTTCAGTTCTTAGCCCAAGGATAACTCCGGGCTGGACCCAAATATACGCAGGCTTAATGCCAGGCCTGTGCATGGGGATCAATTGCATTTTCAGCTGATGCATAAAATAAAATGCAGCTAGCCAAAGCAATGTTGTGCCCACCATTTTTTAAAAAGCACTTTGAAATAAAACTCCTTATCCTCACTTTCACCTGGGCTATCCTCGCGATTTATGTAGTTACATTGCTGAGAGATGTGTTTTTCTAGCGTGAACTGGTTTTCTACGTACGCATCAGTAGGTTGCTTGCTGAAACTTTATCACTGTTGTAGCAGTGTGCCTAGGAGGAAATGGTTTTGTTCATCTGTTTCTAAAGAGACGCATGAAAGAAGAGCAATGCAGAAGAGGAAGGGAAGATTAGAGGTGAGAGAAGGACAGATGAGAACTTACTGTACTTCTATGGGGGCCTTAGTCCCATGAAAGGGTGGATAGGCGTTGAAACCTGGTGGCCCAAGGAAGGCCACCTCAGCAAAGGTCTCTCACTGGGCAATCCGCAGGGCTTTATTGCCATTGCCGTCAATGGATTTATTTGTCAAAGGCTGCAGGATCTGGTAAATCGTGTAAAGGTATGAGGAGGAGAAGACGGCTGTTACCTGAGGATTATTTAGCAGCAGGAAGTTTTTGTTGTTGTTGAGTATTATGTAGTATGTAAATCTGCGCTCCTCCTGGCCCCTGCTTTTCCTCTTCAACTCGAAAGAGACTTCAGAATGCAAGGAGTATCTGTAATTAGGCCTTCAAATGCACAGCTTGAAAGGAAACAATCTTAGCAGAGCATAAAAACAATAACAGTTTCCTGGTTTGACTAAAATTTCTAAATGTCTTCATCTCTTTAATTTGCTTCTCTAATGCTGCTTTTTACAAATTCCCTAAATAGAAAATGTGTTACTATGCAGACTGGCAATGCCTTTATTGATAATCTATATTGTATTTATTTATTTTTACTACTTTAAGCATACCCAGGAAAGCTACAATCCATATTTAAGCTAGGACTAGCAGTGATGTGAGAGGCTTTTTATGTAATCTCTGGAATAAAAACAAATACAGGATTAGGGGGAAAAAGAACAGACCCAGTGACCATTTACGGGGATGATTTGTGCGTCCCTAATGCGGCACTATCGATGTGCAAAAGGAGGTATCCCTGGGCTTTCTGTCAGCAGGTCTCAAACTGAGACTCAGGTGATAATATTGCTTGTGAGTTAGTGTGGTGCTGTTTGTGCCCATGTGAAATTAAAAAGTTAATACCGTGGCCATGTGTTATTTCTTGTTTGTTGCTTGCTCACTATTTTTGCTTGTGGCTTACAGGAAATTTATTTCTTCTTCTTTTTTCTTTTTTTTTTTTTTTTACGTAAGGATATGAATATCAATCTTGCATTATAAAAGTTTGTACCATTACTAGACCTACTGGTAGCAAAATAATTTTCTGATAGGGTGCACAGATAAAAGGGCAAAACAAGGCATCTTTGTAACAAGTACATTTTTAGATCAAAATATTAAAAATAATTTAAAATAATAAATTGCCAGTGAAAAAGGAAAAATTTAAATTGCTTCTGTTTGCAAAGATTTACAAGATACTGCCTGAAGTTATTCTTGTTTGAATGAGTGACCTTTGTTTTGCTTGCACACAACTGGTATACAGGACCTCAGCGTTCCTAGGTGTGGGTTCTTTCCTTCTGTCTTTTTTAAAATCTCCTTTTGCTACTCAGACCTTGCATATTGTTCTCACTTGAACTTTCCTTCATTAATATGATGAACATGCTTAGGCTGGTTACAGTTAAACTCATACTGTGCAAGAATTTTAGATGTCAAAGTTTAGGATCAACCACAAAGTCACCTTACCGTGATGGTCATGCATACCATCAGCCAACTTTAAACGAACTAAATTGGTTTAGCTTGTTAAATCAGCAAAAATGTGCTGTCGTTTCTTCAGAGAAAAGAAAGGGGAGGAAGGGATAGAAGGAGAAAGAGAGGTGAAAATTCAGTGGTCTGGCCATGTAGTATGGCGAGTAACTCTTGGGCATAAGAACAAAATACTGCCAAGAGGGTAACAAAATTAGGAGGTGGAAATTTTGAGAAGGAGGAACTTGATAACTCAGTGCTTGGCTGTCTGCTTACGTTCAGCTGTGACATAAAAACATCGAAGTACCAATGCCGATTTCAAAATCCTAGGAAAGGGCCAGACCCTGCTCCCACCAACGCCCTACCACTTAGTCTATTTAAAATACTTTATTAGACTACCCAGCGAAACAGCATGCTATCAAATTCGCTAATAGACCATCTACGAACAAGTGCAGCAAGTTCTGCAACAGCTAAAAGGTTTCTTCTCAGCTTCTGTTTGCAAAACATGTGTGAGTTAATGGAGTATCACATTTATATAGTGCTGGGGCATTGACCTGAAGTCTCTTCAGGAAATAGATCTAGGTTTTACCTAGATGTACTGTGCTCTACAGTGGAAACAGCCCACATTTTCTAGTAAGACAATAACGTTATTTGTTCATTAAATAATAAAGGTGAATGACAACTTTTCTATCCCTGAATCTCTACCATCTATACATTGCTATGCTGTTCCTTCTTGGAGGGAAGTTATCTTCCAAGTAAGTCCCATTTCTCTGTGTTTGCCAGCTTAATTACTGAGTAAACCAGGGCAGCTCAGAGTTTACAGTAATGATCCCAGTTGGTATGACTAGGGGTAAGAAAATAATCTAGTTTTGTTTCCAAAGAGTTCAGTGCCATTTAGGAAGGAATTTGGGGAACAGTTTAGAAATGCCTAGAAAGTAGAGCACTTCTAAGGCCACATTCCTTGTGAAAGCCTGATTCCGAGATTAGCTGCACAGATAATTAATAAATAAAAATTTTTCTGATGCTGGTGTCAATCATCTGTCATATTTTAACTGTTGAACACAGAGCATACTTATTGTCAGGGTTTCCTGTTAATGTTGACATCTCTTCTTAGGTAAGATGTGAAGAAAGGCTGAAAAGAGATTTAGCAATTAGAATTCAGTAGATAGATAAATTAACATGGTCTGAAAAATACTATCTCCTACCCTATCCACTACCAAAAAAGACAATTATGAATTGTATATTCATTCTCCAAATGACAGGGCTTGTTTTTAAATCTGCTTCAAACATTTCTGAAACTAGACTCAAGACACTTTGCTGAAAAGAAAATTTGTATTCAGATTTTGCAGAGTTGTCCTGCATTGTCATATTTTAACCAAATACATAATTCTCTCTAGCTACATAGAAATACTTCACACATATTATTCACAGAGGGATGAATATGCAAAGGGTCGTTGTCCCAGAATGACAAAGATGGAAATCATAGGTGTTAAATGAGAATGTAAATCACATATCCGTAAACCTTTGAAGCACAAGGATGCTAACTCATTTTTTCAAGCAGTTTAACCTATCCAGATCTTGACAGTTCTTCTGTATGTGTGAAAGTATCTCAGTATTATGAAAGTATTCTGAAAGTATTATTTTTCACCCCATGTATTTTCATTGTACTATTTATATTTTCTCTTAATTTTTTTAATAATTTAAATCAAGATTGCTTAATTAAAGTCTTGCAACTTCTTTGTGAACTAAGAAAATATTCTTATACTATTCATATACCTAGAAAGATGATGAAGAAACTGTGGCATATAAAGGCAATCTGACTTTCCTGAGGTCACATAATTTGGTAGCGACAAAATTGCAAATGGAACAACGGCTGCTTTTCATTTGCGTTGTCTCGGACCCTTAGATACAACCTCACCTTTCCTGATGTTAATGCCATAAAGTTTTTAGACAAAGTCACAGTTTTTCTTGTTTTCCATTGATCCAAGCTTTTTCCTGAAGCAAGAATTCTTTTGATTTTCTCTCATGAGTTTAATTTTCTCTCATAGTCACTTTGTATTACTTTTTGTAAATTCCTTTCAGATCAGGTGTTTGATGCAGAAGTGTCCACACATATACACAATATTCAGTGAGCGCACCATGTTGCCATAGGAGGGGTTTCTGCTTTACAGTGTCCTTTGCCTTATGAAATGAAACTGATTTTCTTCCTTGCTGCAACGCTGTGTTACACATTTGCATTACATTTATTACCCTCAGGTCATTTTTCCCCAGGTATTCCTGTTGAATTTTTTCTTATTTGTCTTAAATGCATTCACTTGTATTTTTCTAGATAGAACCTACTTCACTACTGACTGCCAGTTTTTATTTTTAATCACTACAGGCTTTTTGTCTTACCTCTATATAAGTTGTTGCAGCACCTCCTGTTTTGGGATCATCTACAAATTTAATTAATGTGCTGTTTACTCCTTCTTCCAGGTGATTAATAGATGATTCATTTGAAAAGAACACCCATTCTTTATCTGACACAAGCTCTTTGGGATACACTACTAACATAACCAATTAGACTGCTGAAATTCTGCCATAACCTCCTCTCATCATTGATCTTTCAAAACGACAGTGCTCTCGTTGTATGACATTTCTGCTGTACAACTTCATGTCAGCTTCCCACAGCTAAAGTGGATCATTGAACCCCAGTTATTTATCAAACAAAGCAAGCCTTTTTCTTCAGATCTGTTACCAAGTTGCAGTAGACTTGTGGCCTTCTTAGATTCAGTGTTCATAAAACGTAAGGTTGGCTGGCACTAAAATTGTTTCCATGAGTACCATTACTGCATTGACCACTCCATTTTCTATATCTCACTGGTTATTAAGGTGCCTAGTATATCTCTGAAACAGTAAATAACTACTGATCCTTGATTTCCTCAAATTTTCTCCAAAATTAACAAATAAATATGTTATTTCACTAGGCCTGGCTGGGTTTTGATTTTAGCCAGTAAATTCTGTCCAAAGCACCATTGTGTAGTGAGCTAACTATAAATAATGAATATTAAACTTCAGAATATTTTGCAGCACTTTGTAGCTGTTAAGCAGAGGCTCCTGAGTATAGGTTCTGCAGGTAAGGACTTCAAATACAGTTTCTCTATTAGAAATTTTGTTTCAGTTGCCAAATACTTTATATTTACCATATTTCTATACAGAACTGGAAAACCAATGTTATTCTCGTGTCATACCTAACAACAGTGAACAACAAACAGTTCAGCCTAGTGGTACCTACCCGTTCCTCCTCTTAAGACTGTGTCTTCTTCATAAAGGCAAGACAAGGCTGCCTTTTAGGCTGGAGAGAGATTTTATGCTGATTTCTTCTGGCATGTGCATGATTTCCAAGAGCCAGCTTTGCTGATAACTTTCAGAAGAGAAAGGAGGATATTGCTTAACAACACATGCACTTAGTAAAGTGCAAATTCATTTTGTGGCAGCTTCTGGCTTTTAGTCTTTCTTCCTCCTCTCTGGCTACGCCATGTTATTTGTCCTCCAGGAATGTGTTCTGATATCACAGGTACTGGAAAGTGGCAGCTGTTGCTAAATAATGGGGTTTGAATGATAAGGATACTCTCCGATAGAATTAACTATTACAATCACTGTTTACTCGATGTGATATAAATAGTTGTGACTGCATACCCAGAATGTCAGCATACCTGTATAAAACAAACAAACAGACAAACAAGCAAACAAACATATGTACAGGTAAAAACAAAAGGAGAAACTAACCATTGCATCTCCTCGGGACCAGAAGTGAGTCCAGAGGCGAAAGCACAGGTGTACCTAGCCTAGTCCTATGGACAGGAATAAAAAACATAAACAACCACAAAGCTGGAAAAAGAGATGCATTCTATGTCTTCAACAGATGAAGATGACATGAAATTTGTTTGCAAATACTACAAATACACTTAAATGCCCATTCCTTCAACTGACAGCATACAATACATGTAATGCGTTTGCTGGCTGGCCTAGCAACTGCCTGTTAGAGCACTTAGCTCTGAGCTATCCAGCATCTTAAAGCTCTGTGCTCAGGGGACTGATGGGAATCAGGATGTCATCTTGAGCCTTTTCTCTTGAAATATCTGTGCAGAGAATACCAAGCTAAATGTTCTTCTATTCCTTATACAGCTATTGCTTGAAGGTAGCTTATTAGTGAAATGATTGATTTATGCTTTGACCTTTACTGTTCAGTAACTGATCTGTTTGTCTTTGCCTCTGAAAGACAGAAACGCATGTCTTATATGGTAGCCTTGCCACGATTTCAAAACACATTATTTTGAATGGAAACAATGAAACCTGGTATTTGAAAATGCTGCATGTGGAATATCTTAATAGAGATGATGGTATTGACAAAAATGCTGACAGTAATTACTGTGAATGTGCCTTTATATGACCTGGAAACCTGTCTAAGATGTACGTGTATTGTGTGTAGCTGTATACCCTTGTGAACATGAATAGATGTTATCATTTATTCACAGAAGATTGCAGCAAGGAATGCTTTTAATCAGATGTCTCATAACTAATGTTTAGAATATCCAAAAGACTCTGAAAACACTTCCTCTGTTTATTACTTAGTAGTTTCAAGTTAATTTGATTTAGTTTTAAGGCTTGATTTGGGAAATAAGAGACAGCCCCAAAGAATGAGATGCAGAGGTGTTTAGGAATTTAATATTTCTATTATTGCTTGTTAATTTGCAAGTATGACCTTACAGAGTCTATTGCCGTCCCTAGAAACAGCGCTCTGAAAAAATAAATACAAATCTATGATGTCCTGAAGTGCAGCAGGTGCTGGCTGTGTCATTTCAACATCAGTTTGGGGTTCAACAGCTTTGCAGGACTGAGATTGTCAGTTTGCAGGTGTTAAAATTAAAAGACTGTGAGGCCAGCTGCATTCAGGCACTGCAAGTGTTCACGGCAGGCATTCAAGGGCAAATCATGCTTGAACAACCTGATTGCCTCTCCGACAAAATGACTGGCTCTGCGGATGAGAGAAGAGCCGTGGAGGTAATATACCTTGACTTTGGTAAGGCTTTTGACACCGTCTCCCACAGTGTTCTCATTTGGTAGCTGAGGAGACCCCAGCTGCCTAATCTGACTGCTATGTGGGTAGAAAATTGTCTGGGCTGTCAGGCTCAAAGGGCAGTGATCAGTGGCTAGATGCCCAGCAGGCAGCTGCTGAAGAGAGGGTACCCATCACGCTAGGGGACAAGTGCTGGGGCCCATAGTGTTCCACATCGTCATCTGTGACCTCGATGGTGACACAGAACAAACTGCTTACATGGCGCAAAGTTAGGGGAAATGGCTGATGAGAGGAATGTGAACTTTGGTCCAAAGGCTTATTAAGGCAAACCTGGATTAACTTGAGGACTGAGTCAACAGGAACTTCATGAGGTTCAATGAGGAGAAGGCAAAAGCTCTGCACCTAGGAATGACAAGCCACGTGCAGGCTGGAAAGCAGTTGCCTGAGAATTAGCCCTAGTGAAGGGACCTAGGGGTCAATGTGGATGCCAGGCTGAATACGAACAGTTTGCTTTTTGCCTTATTGCAACAAACATGTGTACTGGGATATATCAGGAGAAGCATAGCCAGTGGAGAGAAATTATAACCCCCCTTTACTTGGTGCTGCTGAGACCACATCTAGAACACTCCACACGTTTTAGACTCCCACTTCAAAAGAGGTGTGGAGAATCAGGAGAGGGTCCAGTAGAGGGTTACAAAATGGTCAGGGACCTATAGTACATGTTATACAAAGAAAATCAGAGAGGATTTGTTTTGTTTAGTCTGACAAAGAGGAGGAAAAGAGGAGCTGGAATAGCTGCTTATGATTCCTTAAAGGATATCTAGTGCCAAACATAATAGAACCAAACTCTCTTCAGAAGTGGCAGATGATATAACAGAGGACAACGGCCACAAATTGCAGCCTGAAAGCTTCAGGTAAAAAAAAAAATTCTCTGTGAGGCAGCACAGCCCTGGTGCAGGTTGCCCAGAGAGGCTGTGGGATCTCCATCCATGGAGGTTTTCCTGGTCTGGCTAGACAAGGTCCTAGCTGGCCATGCTTTGAGTGGGAGTTTGGGTTAAATGACCTCCAGACATCCCTTCCAACCAGCATTTCTGAGATTCTCTGGTTTGTCTGGTGGCAATATCTGGAGTAGCCAGAACAACAAAAACTTCAAATATTTTAAAGACTTAAAAATCTTAAATAGGAGCAACAAGCAAATGGTGTATACATTAAAAAGGAAGCGGGATATTCTTAACCAAATATGTAGCAGAGCTGTATGGGCCCAGAAGAGTTCGCCTTGTGTAGAAAGCTGGGGAAGTTTCCCTTCCTGTTGTGTTCTAGCTTCAGTGCTCTGTGCACATTTATACCTTTCTTTTCTTGCTTTCCTCAGGCTTGGTAATATAGTTATTCAGAGTGTTTTCCTCTCTGCCTTTGACAGTTAAATCTATTCATCACCTTGTTCGGTTCTGAATTATGTCCCAATGTCAATCCATCCGTACTTTTCCCACTAGCATTTCAGACACTGGCCTCTCACTTTCTAATAATTGAGATATTTATGTTGTTTGCTGTTGTTCCCAGTTCCTGATGATTCTCCTTCTTCTTTACATAGGACTTAAATAATAAAGGTTAGTCACCCTCCTGATACTAGGCCTTTTCCATTTAGCTTAGTTCTTTGTGCTTTGCATCTTGGGTACCTCTCCATCGTTGTCCCCCCCACCCTTTTTTTGAATGGGGATGTCAGCCACTGCGTGGATGACTTCATCTGAGCAAATTGTCTCGACTCCCTTGATAGTCAGTGGAAAGAAACAGGAACTCTCAGGGCACAACATATTTCCTATTTCAGAATAGGTTAGATGAATACATCTTATATGTGGCTCCTTTTCTCTATTGACAATAGGAGAAATGAAGATTAAGCCTCTCAGATGCACGTCACAGGTATCTAAAGTTAGGTAAGATGATATCACAATAAATCAGAGTGATCACAGCCAGAAAGAACAATGCTGCCACTATCCCATGATAATAGGAGCTATTCCTTCTTCATGCTTTAAGGACTTGTAATTCCTTCCATGTTCAGATTTCTCTACCTAAATTTCTGTGTTGGATTTTCTGTTTCCCCATATTTTTAAGCTTTTTATTTACAGACACAGTGTATGGAGACATTACTCCCCTCCTTTTTGTGCAGCATCTTGTGTGTGCATGTATCAGAAAGTTTCAGGCACTGAAATTGCTTTTCACGCTGACAAAAATGATCGAAGTATCACAGTACTGGGTACCTCACTGTTGGATTTGCAGATGCAGACTTTACCCAACAGAAACAGGGTAGATTAAATACCTTTTTTCTGGTTGTTTCCTTTCCATCTTTTACATTTCAGTTAACTTATTGGCCTCTGTTATGTTGAACACTATCAATGTTCCCCAATCTGAGAAATATTATAATGTTACTGGCTGGTACAAAATGCTTCTGCTGTGTTTTAAGTATAGCAATATACAGCCAATGAGATTTTAATGGCTCTTTATCACAGCTGGACTATAGTAATAAATGCATCAAGACTTCAGACACTTACATTCTCCTTATATGTGACTGAGGACATTGGGGAATCCAAATATATGGGAAATACAATTAGAATATGTTGATTTACAATAAAGTAGCCAACGCTGTAGCACTATTTTCAGTCTCCTCAGATTTAAACTTGGCTCACTTTAGATTTTAATGCACCAGAAAATAAATATTAGGCTAATTTTACAGACATAGCAGCAAACCTCCAAATTTTTTATTTCCAGATATTCATGAAATCTCTGATGACTCTTACAAGATGAGCTTTTCCAATCACAAGCGATCATGAAGCCATCTGCTTTAGAGATGTAAGATCCTCAGGTATCAGGCTTCCTACTCTTCCAGATTTCATGAAAACCGTGATTTAAAAGAGGAAACGTTGACCTAAAATTTGTTTATTAATTCAGCGATCAACTTTTTTTCTCCTTTCTTTTTACAGGCATGTTTTCATCCTTTGAAAATCATTCTTGTAGTACAAAATACAGCCCAAGCAATTTGCATGCATATGTGAGCATGAACTTATGTATATTATTAAGTAATATTGCACAAATATGGGCACATTTATCTTTCACTTGTATTGAAAAGTATAGAATTGAAAAGGTAAACTCAGAGCAATTCTTGGTCTGCAAGTTATTCTATGTTTTAGATCACTGAAATTAAAGTCACTTTCAGTGACAGTGTAAACAAAGTTAAATGTGAAATTAAATGTGAAGTTAAATGTGAGGAGCAACTTTTAGCTCTCTTCACACTGCATTTTATAAAACAGCCTGATAAAAGCAGGTTTTTTCTACCTATTATGAATTTCGTGTGAGCAGCACAGTCAGAGACAATTGCAAGTCACAGAAAATACAAGACAATCTCCCATAATGGAAAATTTCTCAACTTTAGTAAAAGGTAATAACTTTACCTCTGAGATCACACCGTTCTCGGTGTCCCGTTCCTGTTTATCTCACTGAGCGGTTAGGGCTAAAGGGTCTGATGTTACTCATCCTGCCACAAGCCTCCCTATTTTGCATTTGGTTACTTCATGAAAAAATTTGAGTGTGACAGCAGAAAAAATGTAGTGCTGTAATGCTGCTCTAGTGTAATGCTGGATGAGCCATACTGGAGATATTTGATCTGTGTCTTTCTCAGGAGCAAAGATGCGGTCGTATATTTGTGGTAGCCCCATATTTTGTTTTTGGATACTCAGGAAATGTCTACATTCGTATTGTCTTTAATTTTCACTACAGAGAAAAATCCCTCTTCCCTGAGTTCCTATCTGCAGCATGCGTACATGAATCCATATCCATCTCTTTTCTGCACGGTAGTGTTGCCTAGATTAATAATTTCTGATTTGTGGTTTTTTTCACGTACAACTGATCCTGCAAACTCTGCAGAATAAGCCTATTCAATGGTATTTTAACTTTTCTGCTTTCAGTCAAATGTGGTGGCCTCAAGCAGTGGTGGTGGCAAGTGTTGCAGAGTTTAAATGTTATTGTTGTGGTTTCTCCAGCCCATTCTGTGTAGGAGGGCTTCCTCCTTCATTGCAAGGGGGGTCTGCACTGCGGGAATGGCAGGACAATGCTGCACAAGCTTTGTGCTCCACAACAGACGCTGAATATTTCGAAGTTCACACTGTAACAGACAAAGTGATAAGTGACTATTTTCTAATAGGCAAAGCGATAAGTCAGTATTTATAACAAAGATGTTATAACTTCAGTTAACCGAGATGCTGTTTCCTCACCACTTCTTAAATAGCTGGGGTGCTTTATATGACTAACACCCCAGTTTGAAGGCCATTTTCCTTTCCCTTTCCGACTTTTACATACTGTTGTAGGTAGTTTTATGAGAAGTTACTGCTTAACCACAGTCAGGTGTTCCTTTGCAGCACACACAAGTCGGGGTTTTAGCATATTTTTGAAAATGGTACTTTTGCCTCTTTCCGCTTGAAAAGCAGAATGAAAACTTTCTTGATCCTGGTCTCTTAGCTCTGGCTTTTTTCTTTTCAATATATGAAAATGTAATTAAAAACAAATCACTACGTTGTTTCTGCCTTAAGCCAAAATGCCTTTCCAGCATGTTCACCATGGGTAAAGAAGAGTCTGGTCTTTTCCAAAATATGTACTTGCATGCCAAACTTTTTTTAGGTAGATTAGACTTTGTTGTGAACGTAGCCCAGTAACATCTCGCTATGATCAGTCTTGGGCTGCTTTACGTGGCCCATTATGGCATCACATGTGATTGTTCTCCCTCAAGAAGAATGATATGCCGATAAAGCATGAATTAAATTTATAAGGAAGCAAAATTTGCTTAAGGGCAGAGATAATATGTTTACCTATGATTATATTCACCATTTATTCCTTTGTGATTACGGGGTTAGAGGAGTTTATTGATTACCTCTCTTCTCCAAAATTAACATAACAGGTTTTGTCATAATAAAATTGAAAACAAGAGTATGCTATTTGAACTCAATTTGAGCCTCAAAATCCTTTTTTTATTTCTAAAAATTTTTATGAATACATTGGAAATTTATTTGGCCTTAAACCAAAATTCTTGGGTTTTTTAATGAAAATGTGGATTTAGAAACAATACATTGTAATTACATTGTCTTGTTATCTATTGTTTTCTGTTATTCTAAATGATTATCAAAGTTAATCAAACATGTTTAAACTATTTTGTTGAGAAAAATGTGCCTGTGGTTAGCTTTTGTTGTTTTAGACTCTCAGGGTGGTATTTTACCTCCAGATTGCACACACCAAGTTAAAAGGGGGGATTCACTCACGTAAAAATAGGCGTTTGCCATTTGAGATGTTCCAGGGTTCCCAAAACACATGCAGAGGTTTGGCAAATATGATACCCTATCTGTGGGAGACCTGGAGGGGCAGCTGGATGCCAGAAGGACCCATGTCCCAGTGTTCAAAATAATACCATACCCTTATATTTCAGCAACAGATTCACATGCTGAATGCCTGCTTATGAGCAACATTTCCTCCTAAATACACCTAATGCCCTATGAAGTGCCCCCAGTCATCCTGCCTAGCCTTCAGCTGCTCCTTCAAAGGGGCATGGTTGACCCAGAGGTAGTATGCCAGACTCGTTAGCTCTGTGAGGGCATCTTGCGTACCCTAAAACACCTCAAATGGTACCAGACTCCTCTACCTGGATAACTGAAGTGAGCCACCAGCTTTTTCACATGCAGAATAAGGCTAAGGCAAGGAGGCATGGACTGGAAACCTAGGAACGATGGTTTTCTTTAAAAGAAATGGAAGAGGCAGCGTTTCCGTGATCAAATGACAAAAGAAAAGACACAGCAGCTCAAAACACAGTAGAAAGAGTTTGTGAGCTGTCCGTGGAGCAGTCAGGTGTGTCAGGTCGCTTTACAAGCGCATGGCAGACACAGCACCGTAGAAGCTGATTGACATTTGTATTTTGAATTGGTGAGCACAAAAGGTGTAATAGTTTCAGCTGACGTCTGCGAAATAATTATGTGAATACCACGAGTCCCGTGATGAGGATGTTACAGTGAATCAAAGCTGGAGTTGTCTAGGCTATGGTCAAGAGCTGGAGCAGCAAGGAACATTTTGCCTCCTGCTATATTGTGGAGGATGGAGAGGGGAAAATTAGATACCACTTTTAAATATAGAGTAAAGTATGATCTCAAAGTCACAAGCCGTAGAGGTTAGGAGGATATATGGCTTAGAACAATAAGCAATAGTGGTAAGGCAGAGGGAGAGTAACGAGAAGACAACAATTTGGATGTTTTGAGACTTTTTTGCCTGTCAGTGGAAAAAAAAAGGCAATAAAAGAAATCCTCTTGGGAAGGTGGGGTTGCTCATCAGTAGGAAGCTAATTCATGCTTGATTAGAGCTAACATTTTTCCTTCCTGAGGTTTTTTTTTGAAGCAATGTTTATTTTCCTGCTCTTATTTCAAAGAATGCATTTTCACTGAGGTAAAAGTCAGAATCTGCATATAAATGGAAATCCTTCAACACCATCACAGGAAAATTTCATTTTCTTGTGCAAGGATAATATTATTATATACACTTCTTAATACTGAATGAAGTGTTAAACAGAATATTTTATTTAAATGTAAATTTTGAAAACTCAGTGCAAGGGTATCTCTGAGTTCATTCAGCATCAAAGTGCTGTTATTGGGTAAAATGAATAAACACTTAAACATACTATACTTCAGCTTCTCTCTCTATATCTTTTAATATAAAATTTTTGAACAGGTCTAAAAGCAATGCTACTCAAGACATTTTTATTTATGAAAAGCAGTTTGTGACAGGTAGGACATAAGTGTGTAACTCTTTAGATTGCTTCTAGTTTGTGTTTGAGAAAAAAAAAACCAAGAACTTTCAGTGTCCTTCTCACATAAGATGTTTATCAAGGAAATTACTATTGGTGTGGCTATATGGTGCAAGGACTCTTCTTGCCTTAATCCCTGTTGCCCTCCAATCAAGTATTACTACATAATTCCCCTGTTCTAAACATCTGCTATTGTACACTTGCTGTTGTAGACAATGAATTGAACTAGACAAACCTTTTTTGTTTGTTGGTTTGTTTTGTGGTTTTTTTCTTACGTTTTTATTTAAAGAAAGAACTGCTCTGGCTTGTTGAATCTGGAAGACGATTCACCCAAGAGCAATGAAATGGTAGTGCCCCACTCTCTTTCTTATTTCCTTTTGCCATAAAAAAGCTGATTCAATAATAGTTTCTAGTATATTAAAATTAAAGTAAGGTGCTGTTTTCAGGAGTCTTCTTGCATCCTGAGAAAAGGAACGAAGCTGGTGAAGGGTCTAGAGCACAAGTTTTATGAGGAGCGGCTGAGGGAACTGAGGTTGTTTAGCCTGGAGAAGAGGAGGCTGAGGGGAGACCTTATTGCTCTCTACAACTACCTGAAAGGAGGCTGTAGCCAGGTGGGGGTCGGTCTCTTCTCCCAAGTAGCACGTGACGGGGTGAGAGGGAACAGCCTCAAGTTGTGCCAGGGGAGGTTTAGATAGATATTAGGGAATTTTTTTTCGCCAAAATGGTTATCAAGCACTGGAACAGGCTGCCCAGGGAAGTGGTTGAGTCCCCATCCCTGGAGGTATTTAAAAGATGTGTAGACGTGGCACTTAGGGACATGGTTTAGTGATGTGCTTGGCAGTGTTAGGTTTACAGCTGGTCTCGATGATGTAAAGGGTCTTTTCCAACCTAAATGATTTTATGATTCTATTCTTAGTTATGATGCACATTCAGTGTGATGTTCACAGTCATACCTGGCAGTTTCTATTTGCCATTTTTAAATTGGGGTAGTATTTAGTAACTGTATGAAGCTCATGACACACCTGGGCTAAGACTGCTAAGTATTGCCAATACCTTTTTCCTGGCTTTAGCAATTTAAAAACCACACTTTTTGGTCACTACTGAGAACCAAGTTGCTAAAATGTGATGTTTTACATCTCTAAACAGTAATTAAACATCTGTGAATAATTGTACATTAACAGACTAGCACTGAATTTAAAAAAATAAAAAATGTTATTAAAACACAAATTGTAGAAATACACAATTATAAAATTCATCACTGTTGTAAAATAACAATAACAAAAAACAGATACCTTTCAGAGCATTCGGTGTTGATGCCATTACAGCTTTCTCACTTCCTCTGTTTTGCAGACATATGATGGTCCACTCTCTTAAACTCTTCATCTGTCTGCAGTACTGGACTCTATCGTACACCAAACCTGACTAATGCAAATCCTTTTATTGTAAAATCAATAAATCACCAGGTCAACCACCCATTCCTGCAAGTAGAGGCACATTTTATTTAGGAAACAGAGCCTTCAATAGATGGCTTTGTGAGAGTATCCTCTGGTTCTTCCGTATTCTTCCAGGGTAGGAGGATCAGCATCTGGCTCCTTTAGATATCTAAGAAGGTCCATTCTCTAGGGAGTCCTTATGCAAGAAAGATAAATAAATGTCTCATTGGACCATGAGGGAAGTTTTACAAAACCAAAAAAATAAAGTTAGACAAACACAATGCCTGACATGATGAATATTGTATGATGAATATTCATCTTCTTACTAGCAATCTTTTGGAGAACTGCAGTATATCATATGGTTCTCTCCTCCCTGCCACCCCCACTCCACTTTCCTTTTCTTCCTTTTAAAAACCTAAACCACTGTTTGGATCAAATAACGAATGAATATATTTGAATAGCAGTATTTGCCTGACTACAGTTTTCAAGTATCAGGTAGTCTTGACATATTACATTTCTTAGAAGCCTATTGTAACGCAAGGAGTGAGCAGAAGTTAACAGAAATAACAAATATGCAGTGAAAAATCATATAAATTTACATTAATGTATGTCTTTGGGTTTAAGTAGTCTTTTTGTTGAGAACTTGAATCCAGTCTTTTTACAGTCAACAGGAGCCTTTCCACAGACTGCAGTGAGCTTTGATTTATTTCTGGCTATACAGGTATGAAGAGACAACGTTAAGGATACCTGTGCTTAGAAAGGGACCTTTCAAATCCACAGGTTTTGCTTTCAGGTTATTAGGATAACACAGATTAATATTTTAGCCAATTGTAAGCTGCTAACAGCATCCGTACTGTAAAAAGTTCTGCAACTTATTCTTGAAAAACTCCAAGCTTCATAAGCTCTATTTAGTGAGCTCCTGTTCTCCTGTTATAAATTACCAGCTCCAGTATTATTGCAAATCCAAATAAACTCCCTGGTGATTACAGATTACAGTCACAAATCCAAAAGGTACAACACAATATACTTTTCTTAGCTATATTAATTATTTCAGTTCTGGGCAACTCAATAGTAAGAACTGAACCACCAGCTGGCTAATATGTACAGTCAAAACATTTAGCAGCAGGTTTTTACATTAGTAACAGCAAGAATCCATTTCACCGAAGACAACAGAGAATAAATGATTCTCATTTTAAGAGTCCTTAAGGCTAAAGTGCTTTATCCTTCTTAAACGTTCTGACTAACTAGCTCCACATGATGTCATCAAGATTAATTTTATGTAGGTAGTTTTTACTGCAGAAATACAGTAGAAGTGTGTACAAGGCTATGGGAAGCAGGGGAGACAGCAGAACAATTAATGTAAGACAAAATTGTCCAGTTTTATAACCAAGCCTTACAAGTCTTGGTCCTATTCAGAGTGAGAGGGAATCTCCTTTTTCCAGTTGCTGATGTTGTGATTGTAAGCTTAAAGATGGAATGTACTAAACTCCTCCATACTCTCAGAAGTTTTCTTTTCCATGAGTCAACATGTAGGCTAGACTTTTTTTAGACTAATTTGCAAAGGAGTGGTGCCAACATTATTCTGGAAAGCATGCTAAAGGCAATATCTCTAGGAATGTGCAATGTTAGTTTGCTATTCAACTGGGCCAGCAAAGATATATGGTAGCTTGGGTTTTGGTGGGGCTTTTTGGGTGTGTGTCCCCCCTCCCTAGAAAACACCTTTTATCATGTAGTTTGAGGAAAGTACGTTAGTTGTTAAAAAGCATCTTATGCAACAACACAACCAGTAATGCTTTAGCTATCTGAACTTCCATTAAAGTCAAAGGAGGCACAAATCACTTATGTAAGCATCAGTGTCTAGTTTCATTAGAGAAAACCCAGAATGCCCAAAATGTATCTACCAGAGCAGCAGGATGACACAAGACGTTTTAGAGACATTGATGAGTCTGCTTTGTTTTATGTTCGTCTTTTTCATGAGAACTCTGGTCCAGGGTTGTTGCAATCGACAGGAATTTATCCATTAATTGCAATGGAAAGATATGACACGGGGCATTTTGGAGACCCACATTCTTCTGGTGTGACAGTTTGAGGCCAGGGAGATTACAGTAATGCATTTCAAATGACACTAGATGACTGTGATAAAGAAGTTGAACTGAGTGCTTGCAGTCTAGCCAAAATCATCAGTGGATGCTGGCATTTCTTCAGCTATCCAGTAGGATAAACTGAATATCTCTTTAGATCCACCGATTCATTTGCCTGAACATAGTTATCTAAACACACGTACAAACATTAGGCAATCATCTAGTTGCTTGTGTCAAATTCTGTGTGAGATGTCCTGTATGATTTCAAGATACATCCTTGGTTATCTCAATGGGATTAGTTTTTTGCAGCTGGTTTTCAGCAATTAAATTGAGACCCATCAGCTTCCCAGCTCTTCACTCGATATAATAGGAGGCTTTCCCATTCCCAGAAGATGTCTCAGATACGTTGGGATGTTTTGAATTAGACGCTACATGAGACACTTGCTGTGGAGGCACCTACATTTAGATTTTTCCTATCTGAAGCTAATGCTTAGTGTGAGCACCAAGAGCTGCATTTGGTGATCTAATCTGGGAACTTAATGCAGGACTTGATGTTCCCTAAAATTCAACATAGTCGGCAAGGAAAGCAGGATCTTCCAAAGGGAATTTCAGAGTAGGAGCGTTAAACAGATGTTTTTCCCTCCATGTTATGCAGATAAACTGCAGCTAGGATGGGCAGAATCAGTTGTCCATTTGGGCCATTTGAAATTCCCTAGATTATCTGCCACATCATCATGGGACTGGCAGATAAACCCCAGATAGACTGGAGATCCACAGCATTCTGGCATGGCAGCTGGAAGCCAGGTATAATATTTGGAAGCATCTCAAGGTGCTCTAGACACTATGTCCAGGCATCATTTCTTCTTCTATGGGCAAATGCTATTGTGCACAGAGAGATTCAGCAAAGAATGATATACACAACTTACAAGTGCAAAGCAATTATTTGCTGGCTAATGCACACAACAGATAACTGGGACTAACGAGCTACTAGGCTAAGCATTAATATGATCCCACAATGAGATACCCAGAACATCTCAGCTGGGCAACCACTCAACCATCAGGTGAGGAACAGGCTGGTGCTCAACATTGCTGGGTTTCCATTTCTGCTTTCTTACTTCGGGTTTTATACCTTCCTATATCTGTGTTCTTGAATCCTTGATCCGCGAACCAGTTGCTAAGCAATTGCTCAGCTGTCTCTGGTTTTTTTTCTTTCCTTATATTGCATGATGTAGCCAATGGACTTTCTTAAACCTTGGTAACAATTTTCTCCATCAGGCTGAACCAAACCAGTCTTGGCTTACAGAGAGCAGATATTGCCTAGACTGAGGGTTACAGAACTGAGCACGGTGTCTCCAGAAGACTTGAATTCTTCTGGGGAGGTAGCTGGAGGCCAGGAAGGATACCACACTGCCTGAAATAATGCTGAGTTTGGGCAACTAAGTCCTCCACAGGTCAATATAGTTCCTTGATAAGTAAGTGCAGTCTTAGTGAAGTCATGAGAATTTTGTCCAGCCTAAAATTGAAATTCTGACAAATTTTGTCTAGAAATCCTAATTCTACAAGACACCAATAAATTAATTGTGCAGTTGTGCTTAATGAAAATAGTTGCAAGAATTATTAAATTTTTTTTTAAATTTCTTTTTATTTTTCTGAAGAACACCATGTATGTTTTAAAACCAAGACATGTCACAGTGAGAAATAGTGACAGGGAAGAAAATGGAAATATTTCTGTGGCGCACAAATGCACAGACATCTGGAAGAATATGTTAGAAACACTATTTTCAACATGTAAATTGTGTTTCACATAATCCACATTCTTCTAACTATCTGTGAAATATCTCTACAGACATTTTTTCCAGACAGGGGAGGACTCTGCTTTGTCTTTTGAAAGAAAGGGCTGGGAAGATTGCACCAAATGCCAGCATATAAGATTACATTCATGCTAGGAATAGCAAGAACTGATATATTATCTGTTCATTTTTTATAAACTTGCAGGTGTAGTACCTGCATGTAAGCATATTAAAATATTGCCAAATTAAAAGTTTTCCCACAAGTAACCCAATGGGTATGAAATTATGATAAATAAGTGCATTAAATAACTTTCTTACAGAAAATTAAGAAGTCTGTTTCAGAATATGATGGAAGCAATTTATTAAAATATTTTTCTGGCCTACTTCTTTAACTCTGTGATGGCTCTTTTTTCCTTTCATCAGGGGAGAAATGGGAGAGGACATTCTTCCACTCCATGAAGAGTGGAATGAAGATGAATAGAAATTTCTTATTTTACTGTGGTGGAAATTATTTGTGTTACTGTCATAATGATGGTGATGATATTATGATCTTTCTTTCTTTTTTTTTTTTTTTTTGATCAATAGATGTAGAATATTTTATATAGACATCCAGATAACTTTGGGAGTTGGGAAATGAGGATGCTTAAAGATGTTTTGGTTTGCCCAGGGACGAAAAGATCTAGGACAGGATGCAGCTGTGTTTGTTTCTTAAGCGTGCACTTCTATCTCACTGGTATCAGTGGGATATAGAAAGGTGATTAAAGTTAAAGTATTGCTTGCATGCATTCCTTAAAGGCAAAAGATGTAATTCTGGTCCTGTCCTATCTTAATCAGGTTTATAGTTTTCCTTTTATTTGAAAGTTGATTAGACAGGTCAGAATAGACGAGGGGAGGATGTATGAGCTAAAATACACAATATGTTTTCTGCAAATTTTTAATGAATCTGAGAATTGATAGCTTTAGAATGAAAATTTCAATTAAAATTAAACATTTTGTGGAGAATTTTTGGCATTTTAGTATGTACCAAGTAGTATTTTAGAGAAATGACAAAGCACAAAATAATCTCAACTTTAAAAAAAAAATATCTCCCTTCATTTCATCCCCCCCCCCAGTCAACTCAGTTAAATTGCCTGAAATTCACAAAATGTTTTGTCTAGGAGAACCCTATATTTTTCACAACAGAAAGCTGAATCCAATGTTTATATTTTGCCACTTTTAGACAGGGATATCAAACAAGCACATGCTGAACTAGTTTGCTGACTTGATGGGTCAGTGTTTCAGATATCTCAGATATTGAATCCCAAAGTCAATTTTCCAGATATTTGGGCAATAAGACATCATGAAGGAAATTCAGAGTTTTACTGTGAAAGAAAAAAAGTTAAAATTAGTGTTGTCATTACATGTAAAATGTTTCCAAAAGTTGAAATAGACGACAGATGAGCACCAGAACAAGTTGGTGCAGAAAATCATAGTAGAAAGAGACTTAAAACAAGAATAACAGTAATTGTATAGTCAATTTTTCCAGTCATATATGGTTTATTTGCTATGATTTCTCATTTGCAGATAAATGAGCCATCAGAAACCCTGGCTGGAATGATAGACATAAAACTGTGAAGTACAATTTTAATAGCAAAAATGGTAGTGCCAAATTTAAGAAAATCTAGCTATTTATATGAAAATTAATATGAATATTGAAATAATGTAATATAAATTCATCTTTGCAATATAGCACTAGGAATAATTTGTAATTCTAGAAATAATTAAAGGTAATCACCTCGTCCAACAAAAATCATAGTTAAGGATTTGGTTTTAGTTTATTTTGGTAGGGCAACATCTTACTGGGGGTTTGAAAAAAACATACGGAAGGACACCCTGTGTACCCCAAAGCCTATGTGAACAACATCATTCTTCAAAAGCGAACTCACAGCCTTTTGCAGAATGGCAGCTCAGGGCTGTTTTTGCCTTTAAACGCATGCAGTGTTGCATGCAAAGTTTTGTAATGGTCAAAAAAGGAACACACCTTTTATACAGAACCAACAATATATTGTGAGTCTAGTACAAATCTTACCAGTCTAACCAAGTAATTATTGCTAGCCCAGGTCTAATTACAGAAAAGAACACAGTAATAGAAAAATGTCCCAATAGTAATACAATTAAAATGTTACACTCACACCCCCAGTATGTGCACGTGTGTACCTGCCTCTTTTCCCTGGGGTTATGTTCACACTTCCTCTGCTACTCTGGGTCTTCTGGCCATCAACACTCATATTCCTCAAGAAGGAGGTGGTGGAGGGGGTGTTGTAGTGAGGTCTCAGCATCCCAGCTCTGTGCTAGCAGAAGGCCACTGCTGATGCTGGGCAGTTCTTCCTCCCTGCTCCTGGGTTTGTTTGGGAGGATTTGCTTGCAAACTTTCCTAAATTTGTTGAGTCTGCTTGCTTGTTCCTCCTTCATTAGTTCCCAAAGCAAAGCTGTATATTAGTTTCTACGTAGGTACGCTTGATCTTTGCATTTTGTTGCCCTTGAACTAAACCCAGCTTTACCCAGCTCCCAAGGCTATATCCCTGCAGTGACCAGGAATTGACCATTGGTGATTTATTTGTAGTGTTGGGGCCTCCGTTACCATCCTATGTCAGCACTTCCACAGTCTATGCTACCATCCTATGCTTGCATTGCTCTACATGACATTTTTATTCTAGAGCCAGAGATACTTCATTCTGTGCCATTTTTGTTTTAAAGCCATGGATAATGTTCACTCTATACGGAATTACTGCTTACTGTTACTAACCTCTAATTATATAGATATATATAAAAATACAAAAATTATACATACATATATATATATATATCAATCAAAATTACTATAACTATTTGTGTGCCACTACAGAATTGCACAGAGCTAAAGCTAGAACAAGTTAAGTTATAGCAACCTGGTTGTTAGACCACTGCCGTTAGAGATAAACCAAACCAAGGTCCAGGCCAGAATGGCAACGCCGTATCAAATGGAATACACAGCACAATCACCTTACTAAATGAAGAAACTTAATTTGTAACTGTAATCTAATCCCTGGCTTCTAGATAACCAAGTTAACAGACTGTTGTCCAGTTTTGAGTCCTCTGAAGAAGAATTTACCTTATAGTTTATATTTTTGGTGTCAGTACAGACAGAGGGAAAAAATAAGACAAAATTCTACTAACAAATGTGAAATTAGCAGATGCTCAAGAGAGAGCTAAGAGCAGATGTTGGGAAAAATGCTTTCAGAGATAGAGTGGTCTGTTTTCAGAGTTGGTCTTTACTAGATCAAGGTGGTGAAGTGAGAGCATGGAGTTCGATTGTTTTAAGGAAGATTTGAAGGAATATGACAATTTTGCCCACGACTTATCTTACATAAAACCTGAAGATTTGTAGTATGGCTTCTCACTCCTTCATGTGATGGGACGCAAGTCTGTTACATGATGAATATGTCTTTGTTTCTTTCTGTCATGTCGCACTATATGGCACAAGAACATGATGACCACATGGATTCATACAGAAAGTAAAAAAGAAAATGGAAAATTTTGAGGTGAGGAAAACAAAAAGAAAATGTATGGAGTGACTTCTGAAAATAGCACACTGGCTTGTAGATAAAAGTTTTTTTATTAAAAAAAAATGGTTTAAGACAAAATGAAAAAGGCAAAGATTTGCACTATTTCCGATATTGGATTTTGATTCTTTTTCCATTACTTAACTCAAGTTTTTCACTATTTAGGCTCACATTTAAACAGTATTGCTTTTGGATAATAGTAGGAGGTAGGCATGGATTTAATATCAAAGAAAGAAATTTCACAAACATACCAAGTTTACAAAGTAAAATCCCTTAAACTCTTTCGAAGGGCCATAGTACTTCAAACTCCAAGAAGTTTAAGCTTTCTGATAGTTTTGACCTTTCAGTTGTATTTCTCCAGAGTGTTATCCCAATGTAATTTGTTTGAAGAAGAATAAAGGAAAACAGGAACCTGATGCAGTTCAACAAATGGAAGTTCAAAGTCTTGTGCCTGGGGAGGAACAACCCCAGGCACCAGTACAGGCTGGGGGCTTACGGGCTGGAAAGCAGCTTTGCAGAAAAGCACCAGGAGGTGTAAGACATGGGCATATTGGAGCAAGTCCAGTGAAGAGTCACTAAGATGATTAAAGGACTGGAGCATAGGACATACTGGGAGAAGCTGAGAGAGCTGGGACTGTTTGGCCTGGAGCAGAGAAGGCTGGGGAGGTGGATCTTGTCAATGTGTACAAATACTTGGAGGGAGGGTGCGAAGAGGACAGAGCCAGGCTCTTCTCAGGGACAGGACAATAGGCAATGGGCGCAAACTGAAACACGAGAGGTTCCCTTTGAACATCGGGAAACACTTTTTGACTGTGAGAGTAACTGAGCACTGGCACAGGTTGCCCAGAGAGGTTGTGGAGTCTCCATCCTTGGAGAGATTCAGAAGTTGTCTGGACATGGTTGTGGGCAACCTGCTCTAGGTGGCCCTGCTTGAGCAGCAGGGTTGGACCAGTTGACCTCTAGAGGTCCTTTCCAACCTCAGCCATTCTCTGATCTTGTGACAAAAACCATGAGATTCAGTAAAGTTCACGGTGCTTTAATGTTGGTGATGTGTGCAACTGTCTAAGAATTGAAGAATAACTGAGTATCATAGGTAAGTCAGTATTTACTATCAACGAGGGTTTTATGACAATCTGCAGAGCATCTGTCGATTTTAACTAGTGCTATCTCCGCTATTGTTTCTTAATTTGGGGAGAATAAAGTTCATAGGTTGTATACCAAAATGGTAATGAAGCAAAAACTAGCTGTGTAAAGGGGAACTGCTCCCTCCCACAAATAAATCACTCTTGTAATCACAGAACAGTAAGTATAAAAGTAGGTTCACTTTAAATACTTTGTGAACTTGCTGTGAGAATATTACTGTAAATAATGTAAAATAAATCTGTGATTTATTTTCTAATAGAGCAATAAATCTATGCAAAAAACTTCTGTCTGACATTGCTGAAGCAGCCTCTTATGTCATTTGAGAAAACGCAGTAAAATTTCTGAAGAGTTTTTAAAAGGCTTTGTAAGAAGTCTTTGCCAACTGTAGACACCTGATTTAGAATAAAATTTCCACATCCCGACAAGGAACCGGAAGGTATTTTATGAGATAACTTTCAGTGTAAGATACTATTATATCCACAAGTAAAATTTTTTGCCACTCGTTTATAAAAATGTTCTGTGATTGTGAAAGTAAGAAAAAAAAGTTGCTATAAGAGATCTGAAATTCCAAGTATAACTCTACATAGATGGGAGTGTGTAATCATCTAATGATCTTTCAGTACTTAGAATACTGAGTTTGAGTTTCATCAGCATTTTCAATTTAGACAAGCAGCTTAGGAAAATGCAGTTGTATGGATAGCAATGAAAATTGCTTAGCACTATTTTGTAATACAACTGTCATTTTGTACTGTTGTTTTCTATATAGCTGAGGTTTTTCTCTGTTTAATTTGAATGAAATAGCTGCTACTGGGTCAGAACAAGCAAAGTCAGAAACTGAACCAGGTCCCTTCCATCACACTGTGAAATACAAACATTCTCTTTCATCTTATAATTTAAATTCTTCTGAGAAAAGTTCCAGGGAAGTAATAGATGTACTTCTATAGAAGTACAAAACAGGTACATTTAACTTTGAATGGCATGCAGCAAAAATGCTTTTCAGTGTGTCTTTCAATTCGTGCCAATTTGCATTAAAAAAGTGTCTAAGTAGTTAACATATTTAAATAAGAGCTTTGAAGGGAGGCTTTATATTCTGCATAAAAGATAGGTATTCAGCAGTGTTTACTGAATTTTTTAAAGCTTTGAGTGTTAAAGAGAGTATCTTTCAAGAAGAAAATCTATTTCTTCACATGCATGCATGAAGATGTTTTATGGAGACTATGCTAAATGCTAGAGTTTGAGTTGATAATTTACAGAGACAATCAAACAGTATAAAAGTAATTTTTAAAAAGCCCATGTAATTAAGCATGTCACATGCAACCTCAGTAGTATTTGGGGTTATATTTGTAGCCATGTTTATTCATGGAAATGTTGCTGAGAAACCACAAGTATTATAGATTTTAAAATTAAATTATTATTAATCTGAACAGTTGTTGAAAGAATCTCTCTGAGACGCCAACTTGAATTTCAAAAACATAATTAGCAGCACCCCACCGATCTATACCAAATATCTGTGTTACAGCATCCACTTCAAATCTAAATGCTATTTTGAAGAAAGGCTCGCACACTATGAGTAGATGATATACACATGTTTGATTGTATCCTGTTGACCCCATTTTGATGGGACATTAACTTCCATTATGCAGTTCACTTGTATTTCACCTGATATGTCAGCCACAGTCTATAGTAAAGACTCAAGGCTTCACAGAGTGTTCAGATAATATAGCCAAGATTTGCTGGGAGATCAAGACCAAGTATTTGCTCTGAAGCACATAACAGAGTGGTTTTAGTGTAAATAAAGTTGTGCAAGGAAGCATGAAATTGAGAGGGTTCTTGAAGCCTCTGGGAATGGAGGGAGCTAGTGCTTCTGCTACATTTGACACTCTTGGTTGGGTGATTTGTCTTCAAAATGGGGTGAAATGGGATAAGAAATCAAGAAGTGCCCATTACGCAGACCCTTTAACTTCTTAGGACGTTAATATGTTGGGAGCCAGTAACATGCATAGCCAAGGGAGAAACTATTCTATCAGCAAAAGGTTATGGTAATATGAAGTGAGTGTAGCAAAAACTTTACTACAGTTTAGTTTTAGCTGGTGTTTTTTTGTTGTTGGTTGGGTTTTTTTAATAGATTAACTTCTATTATTAGCAAAATTCTTCACTATTATTAGTGCTGCCTTGCTTTAGTTCTTTAAAGCAGTTCAAAAGTAGTACTTATAAATTGTTTCACAGAACTTTGGACGGGTTCCTTGCCTACTAGGGCTATCACTGCAGCTCAGCTAGAGCATGCAAGAAAATGAATTAACCTGTGTTTTCTCAAAGAAGGAATTTCAGAGTGTCTCAATCAAATGCATCTGTGTGAGGGGATACAAGGTAGGAAATGGGCAGGGCAGTAGTTGGAGAGAGCTCATCCAACTGTAGATTTAATCTCAATAGATGTTTATATTGAGGGCCTAACATTTCATTCAGAATGGATACCCAATGATTGTAGATCAATTAATTTATAATAAATGGGAATTTTTGAGGCTCTGTTTCTTGTATTTGAATAAACTGAGCTTATATTCTTAAAGTAGTTTCATTTGAAAGTACAAGATAGAGAAAATATAAATTGCTTTGCTGGTCTTCTCTATGGACTTTCTGTCTTTGGTTTGAAACCTTTGGCTTCTCATCATTTAGCCATGCATGATTTTGGGGGGGTTTCTGAACTAAAACGTCTGTGATCACGCTGAAAAAGAAATTGTAGAAGGCTTAATTAAAGTACCTGTAGTCATCCAGTGCCATTTGAAATGCCATGAGGTATTGTTTTTGACCTCCAGCAGTCACTTCAGAAAAGCATAGGCCTTGATATATCCCATGGCACAATACTCTATGTCTTGAGTATCCTAGAACATCCCAAATAACACTAGACATCTTTCTTTGGGCACCTGAATTGACACCAAAGTTATATTACACTCTTGGAGAAGGATACAGTTGCTTAAACATAGGTGCTTAATGTCATTCAAGGTGCATGGTACTGTGCATACAAGGTCACTAGAAACTTATATTTAGGGAACGGTATTCTTTGGATGGGACTCAGTTTCAAACTAGAATGCTTAAATTTATTGTATACTATACAGGTGCTTATAAGTGAGCCAGGTGTCTAAATTCCTGTCATAGTCAATGCAGGTCTAGTAAACACAGGTAACAGAGCCTAACAACCTATTTATTGGCCTCAATTCAATGTCCACGCCTGACATCTCAGAAGGAAGTAGACACTGCTTAGGTAGTTGAGTCAAGATCAGGGATTAGCTCTCAAGGCCCTGAGGGAATTGGCCAAGGACACCTTCTGGTTCCTGCACATACGTGCTTAGGGCTACCGGAGCCACTGCGGGCTTTCTGGCACATTTTTCCAGGGCTGGCAGATATGAGACACCGCTTATGTCACTTCTGGAGTAGCAGCTGAAGGGCAGGCAGGATACCCTAGAGAATTTCAAATGATGCTAGGTACTTATGTTCAGGCAAATGAATTAAAATTTGCATCCCTGCTGATGATAGTGGGAGCTGGGGCATGTAAATAAATGTAGGTATCTTTACCTGAGAGTTGAATCTCATCCTTCATGTCTGGGTTTTTTTTGCCCTAATGTAGTTGTCTGTGCCATTTGAGACGCCTGTGGTATTCTTCCTGTCTAGCTGCAAGCCCAGAAGGGCATGAATCTCTCACAGATCGTGCATCGCATTGACCAGGGTCATGCCAATATGTCAGATAAAAGAGGGCATGTCAAAGGGCCCTAGACACTTCAGGTTAGGCAACTGTGGGAAATCCTTAATACATGTATCAATGAAATGATAGTACTTCAAGAGCTTCAGAATCTGAAAGTGACCCTGAATTGAAGTATAATGGCAAGTAGTTTGTAAGTGTAAGTAAGTTTGTTAAGACCTCAGAGAATTTGGAAACAGGAGGGGAAAAAATAAAATCAGTCTTACATATCTGTACATTAAAAATAATAATTACAATTTTTTAAAGTGTTATCCTTCCGACAAATTAGATAAGTCAGGTATCCCCCAAGTAAGATTTACTAAGATTTTCACAATGAAAATAGGCATACTGTGTAATATATGCCCAATACACATAGTTGTTTACTATAAACCCAAGATTTTATGTGATCTGGGAAACAATCAAATCAAAACTCTGAGGACCCAAAAGGAAAGAAACTGCTATTCATCACAGAAATGTTGCTATTTTAAAAGTTGAGTGACAGTCTAGAATACTTAAAGAGGATACTCCTCACCTCCAGGTGAGGAGTGGAAGGACAGGTAATTGTTTTCCTGCCAACTGAGGTGTCGAATGCTGCCAGCTTCATTCTTGACTGTATTTGCTGTAGCGTTCTCCATCAAATTACTTAAGCAAAGACTTGAATCTCCTCTGGGAACATATGAGAAATGAACTGTGACTTTCTTATTAGGTATCGAAAATAAAGAGCATTGATACCAGCAAGTTTTATAGAGAAAATAAAAGAATTTGTGTTTGTACTAAATGTTGACACCATGCATACTTTTTAGTTGACATGCTGTTTTTTCATGTGTTTCCTGTGATATAGTGTGGCCTTTGTAGTAGCATTATCAGTGGTATGGTGTCAACTAACCAAGAATAGCTCTTTTTTGCTAGTTAGAGAGGGCAAACAAACTGGCAAAGAGGTATTTTTGGGTTTAAAAATAGAAGTATAAATAGAGCCTTTGTAAAAGGAGAAAAAACATCAGATGACGATATGCGTAGAAGTAGATTAGAGTATAAGGACATTGGCCTGTTATGGTTCAGAGGTCTACATCTTTTACTTTGCAAATACTTGCTGCCATGAAGAACTACCAAGCTGCCATATCTCTGGCATCGTCAATTCTCACCTCAGATGCTGTTTTCCTTTTTTGCTTTGGGAGGTTCTTGAGCAAAACCTCTTAGCCCCAGTAAGCCAGACAAGTCCTGTCCTATCTCTAGTCCTCGCTGCTGCTTGAAAGAGTCTACTGTTTCATTACATTCTAGTGTAGAGCTACTGGAATGCTTTTATAACCTGTCCATTACTCATCATTTCAAATTGCTGCCTATTTCACTGCAATTAACCTGGCACTAAGTGCCTTAGGTTCTCGACAGTCTCTTGCCTTTGCCATACTTCTTGACTTTGATCGATTTGCTGAGTGTTTTCCATAATCCGTTGTCCCTGTAGGTTTTGTTTCTTTGAGTCTGCTGTGTTCTTACGGACTGACTCTGTACGAACGATGTGGACTTTTTATCTTTACGGTCTCTCCTTAAATTTTTGGCGCTTAGCACACCGTGGTGCAAAAGCTTGGTTCCTAACTGCGGCTCCCTCCATGATATAGATAGGATGCAGTGATACATAGCTGCTTATCTGTAGGTGACTTGAGGCTCTGACTGACCGACATCCATAATCAACCATAAACTGAAGCAGAAAATTGCCTGGTTTACAAACTGTACTTTTGTCTTTAGACAGAAGTACCATTTTTATAATTAGACCACAAATCATATTCTTTACTAATAACAAAGTTTTTGTTCTACAAATGAGGAAAAAGACATACTTTATTTGACTACAGAGGGACTAAAATAAATCCACAGTGTTTGGCTCTGATCTGATAATTTTATGGGTTTTTCATTTTGTTTTGTTTTCATTCCCCTAAATTGGCTTCATTTAATACTGAATTAATGTGCTGTCTCTCCCTCGGTCCTAATTTCTGCGTCAGAAATTCTGCTTCTAATGCCACACATTATTGTATTTCCAAACTGCTGCTGTTCTGGGCGATGTGATTTGATACCATGTGTGAAGGACTTGGATCAAAGCAGAATTTTATTTATACAAGACTGGGAGTCTATATCCAGTGAGACTCAGAGGCTTATCCTTGTATGTTTATTTTTAGTTAAATAATTACGCTTTGATACATGTTCTTTGAGACTGTTTATTCTTAAGTAGGAATTTAGAAAAACATGCCTAGGCAACTTTGCGGTATGTACATTTTCTGCTTTTTCTTTACCTATACTGCTTAGCAACAACATATAACCCAGGTACCTATGGCTGTAGTCTCATTGTTCGGAGACTTCTGCTGCATTGCTATGGAAAGACTGATTCCTCTCTCCACTACCTTTCCTTTACATGGACTCTCAGGAAGTATAAGCTGTGATTATACTTAACCTTCTCAACTGCTTTCATAGTAGGGGATGACTAAAGAAAAGAGTATGTGAGCGCCATGAGATGTCAAAAACTTGTAATGCCTTCCAGTAGGTTTAGCACTGTGGTAACACAATAGAGCTGCTACTGAAGAGAGACTGGTGGTCCTCTGCAAGCTCTGTGTCCTTCCGTAACTCACCTACGCAAGACTGGCAAACTGATAACAACGGACGAGGAGAAGGCTGAGGTACTCAACAACTTCTTTGCCTCAGTCTTCACTGGCAACCTCTTGTCCCACACGTCTCAAGTGAATGAACTGCAAGACAGGGACTAGGGGAGCAAAGTCCCTCCCACTGTCAGAGAAGATCAGGTTCGCGTCCACCTGAGGAACCTGAACGTACCTAAGTCTATGGGTCCCGATGAGATGCATCCCAGAGTCCTGAGGGAACTGGCTGATGTAGTTGCCAAGCCACGCTCCATCATATTTGAAAAGTCATGGCAGTCGGGTGAAGCCCCTGGTGACTGGAAAGAGGAAAACATTGCACCCATTTTTAAAAAGGGTAGAAAGGAGGACCCTGGGAACTACTGACCTGTCAGCCTCACCTCTGTGCCTGGGAAGATCATGGAACAGATCCTCCTAGAAGCTGTGCTAAGGCACATGGAGGACAGGGAGGTGATTCGAGACAGCCAGCATGGCTTCACCAAGGACAAGTCCTGCCTGACCAGCCTAATGGCTTTCTATGATGGAGTCACTGCATCAGTAGATGAGGGAAGAGCTACGGATGTCATCTATCTGGACTTCTGTAAGGCCTTTGACACAGTCCCCCACAACATCCTTCTCTCTAATTGCAGAGAGATGGATTTGATGGGCGGACTGTTGGATGGATGAGGAATTGGTTGGGTGGTCGCATCCAGAGGGTAGTGGTCAATGGCTCAATGTCCAGATGCAGATCAGTGACAAGTGGTGTCCCTCAGGAATCCGTATTGGGATCAGTACTTTTTAATATCTACATCAATGACATAGACAGTGGGATCAAGTGCACCCTCAGCAAATTTGCAGATGACATCAAGCTGAGTGGTGCAGTTGACACACCCGAGGGATGGGATGCCATCCAGAGGGACCTGGACAAGCTCAAGAAGTGGGCCCTTGTAAACCTCATGAGGTTCAACAAGGACAAGTGCAGGGTCCTGCACCTGGGTCGGGGCAATCCCCAGTGTTAATACAGGCTGGGGGATGAAGGGATTGAGGGCAGCCCTGCAAAGAAGGACTTGGGGGTGCTGATAAGATGAAAGCCTGGACATGAGCCAGCAATGTGCTCTCGCAGCCCAGAAAGCCAGCCATATCCTGGGTTGCATCAAGAGAAGCGCGGCCAGGAGGTTGAGGGAGGTGATTCTGTCCCTCTACTCCGCTCTGGTGAGACCCCACCTGGAGTCCTGCGTCCAGCTCTGGGGTCCTCAGCAGAGGAAGGACATGGACCTGTTGGAGAGGGTCCAGAGGAGGGGCACAAAAATGATCAGAGGCATGGAACACCTCTCTTATGAGGACAGGCTGAAAGAGCTGGGGTTGTTCAGCCTGGAGAAGGGAAGGCTGCGGGGAGACCTTAATGTGGCCTTTCAGTACTTAAAGGGGGCTTATAAGAAAGATGGGCACAGACTTTTTAGCAGGGCCTGTTGCGATAGGACAAGGGGTAATGGTTTTAAAGTAAAAGAGGGTAGGTTCAGACTAGATATAAGGAAGAAATTTTTTACAATGAGGGTAGTGAAACACTGGAAGAGGTTTCCCAGAGAGGTGGTAGATGTCCCATCCATGGAAGCATTCAAAGTCAGGTTGGATGGGGCTCTGAGCAACCTGGTCTAGTGGAAGGTGTCTCTGTCCATGGCAGGGGAGTCAGACTAGATGACCTTTAAAGGTCCCTTCCAACCCAAAATATTCTATGATTCTATGATACACTTGAATGCACGGGTCTTACAATTATAAATACATGGGCATATCTATTGTAAGCTGTAAGGAACTTCAAAATGTCATCTCTAATCTTTTGCAATTGGTTTGCTTTGCTTTGTTTTGCTTTGCTTTGAATGGTATTTTTTAAAGCGACGCAACCTGAATTGCTTGCAAGGTAGAGAGACACAGATGGCTGTGAACTGATCTTGTTAGAGTTTGTTAAAATAAAATGACAGATGTACCTTAGAAATTGAATACAGGTGCTGCAGAGAGAAAGTTATTACTTTGTACCTGACTTTGTCTGGAGACAGCTGGTGCTACATCTTTTTTTCATTTTTTTTGATAATGGGGATTCAGGCATTTTATTTCTTCTCATCTGATATGTCACTTCCAAAACATAGTTAAATGGTTCTAAAGATGACTACCAACTGTAATAAATAAAGAAGGACTTGATTTTCGGAGTAGCCAGGTATCCACAACTCCCAGTGATTTTAGTATGATTTTTCAAATTGAGGCCCTCAATGAAAAAAAGGAAAATGGAAGCTTTTTTTCCAAATATATTTCTGTATTTGCACCTGAGTCCAGGCTAATCAATATAAACATAGGTAGGCATAATTCCTATATGTTTTGCAAAGGAGGTGATTTTTGATACATCAAAATACTGAAAATGAGATGGTTCTGTGCTTCCTTCATGGTTCTTCATGTCATATCTTCAACTCCCATTTATTCTTTACTCTGAACGGAGCTAACTGCGGAGTTACACCTTATGTTATTAAATCAGGAAGATTATGTGGGACTCTGTGTCCATATATCATCACAATTTACAAGTCAGAAAAAAAAATTAAAATTAGTGTCTTTTGTTATATTGACTGACTGAGCTGAAGAGAAACAGGGCACTAAAGCATATTGTTTAGATGTGGACCAGAAAGAGAGAAGTGAAAAATTAGCTGCCGGTTAGAAACAGTTGTGTTTAGTTTCATTCTGCTAATCAGTAAAGCAGTTTGAGAGAAAAGGGTGGTTGGCAGCTGGAGAAAGAAGGGGATGTTAATAAAGCAGAGGTGGGAAGATCATTATTCTGCATGGAGCTGACAGAAGTGGGTGGTGAATGCCTATGAAATTTTCAGGGGTAGCTGGCAGGGTGTCACAGCAAAAAAAGGAATGTGCAATGTCTTTATTCAGTCCATAACTTTTACTGTCCAGTATAATAATGCATTTTAGTTTCCAGGCTTATCTGTTGAAGGTATTTTATAGGTCTCACTTGAGGCTCGGGACAGAGAGAACAGTGATAGAGAGACTGTTCTGTGAAAAATGGTTTCCTCTGACGACAGGACGTTTCTGTCTTCTGCCAGTTGGCTCTTTGTTTTGAGATTCGGCGTTCATTTGGTTTCAACTGTGTGGCTTCTACAAGGACGCTCTGTGTAGTGACTGAAATGTATTACAACCTGGGACGGATGGCTATAGGCCATGTAGCTTTTGATGACTCAGTTGTCCAACTGATTAACCATGGTAGCTTAGGAGATAAATTGAAAAGTCTTACACTTGCTGGTCTCGTGTCACTGGTGTTTGTTAATTTTGGGGAATTCTCCCTCTAGTAGTGTAGGTGAAGTTAGAAGATGCTTTCTAGGCTAGGAAAAAGCAGAGTGTCAGGAAATTTTCTTCTGATATATGATCTTCTTTTCTGTGTTAGATTGCAACAGGTTAATTTTTTTTTAAGTAGATTTCAGAGTAGAATGATATGTAACACTAAAAATGCTCAGTTAAGCAACGTTGGAAGGTCTTTTTTGTGGCAGGGTTCAGTAGTGTAATAAGGATACATAGAATTCATGTACAATTCAAGTCTCTTCTGAGATACAATCCTGTTTTGCCAGAAGAGTACTGAGAGGAGGTCATCTTTCAGTTATTAAGATAGTGTTCTCCTCAAATCAAATGCTCTTGTGTTTGAGAACCTAATTGTATGCCACTTTTTCTTTGATTTGTCTGGGTGTTTGCTGGTGCTATACATGCATAATACTCTGAGAGAGGCTTACAGGCATTCAGCTGGGCATTGAATTTAAGAAACTTTCAAACATCCTACTAATGCTGGAGAAAGACCTCGTGACACATACTTAACTTGAAGCACCTTAAAATGAAGGCGTCTAAAATTATCAGTCCTCTTTGAAACATAACAGCTTGGTCATCATTAATTTACCAAAGATCCTTTAGAAATTGATATCTAGAAATGCAGTGTGAAATTCTTTCATGTTCTAAATTTGCTTACATTTTACCCTTTGGTAGAAATCAACATCACTTACACTAAAAAATGAAATACCCTTTGTGTGAAATACTAGAAGTTTTTAAATAAGTAGAAAAAATATATTCTGGTCTACTGATATATCTCTGATAATGATACTGGCAGCTCTGGGCTAAATCATACTTTGCGGATATTACCATCAATCATTGGGTATTTTGATTAACCACTGGAATAAGCAGAGCTCTTTGAAGCGTCAGTAATGGAATGCCTACGTTCATATAGTCCAATAGACTTCTACCTAGATTTTGTTTAAGTGGTACACAGAAACAAATACTAGGATGGGAGGGTGCTAATCAGATGGTTAAATTTTTTTAAATTCACAGTGATGTATTGGTAGAATCCAAAATCTGTAACGGTTAGACATAAATACATGGCTTGTGATTAATATTGTATTTAACTGTATTTTTTCATCTGGATTCATATTTTTTGTGCTGGAAATAATATTTCCAATGAGAACTATAGACAAAAGTTTGCTTTTAAGCCTGTTACATTAGTTCCTCTGAATATTGTTGATTAGTTCTGCTTTTTGAAGTGATAGCATAAAATCTGTTTCCTGTAAGGATTATAAGTAAAAAGAGTGAAACTGATTTTTCAGTAGTCTCACACTGTATTTAGTATGTGTCTGAATTACACTGTGAGTATCGGCAGCTGAAGACTTGCTCTGCTTTGCACTTGCTGTCATGTTTCTCATTGACCACAATTGTTTTAAAGGATTTAAGGGAACAAATGAGTATATTAGTACCAGAAGAAAACAAACAAACAAAAAAGAAAACACCCCCCCCCCCCCCAAAAAAAAACCCCACAATAGAAAACCCCACCACACATTTGAACTCTAAAATAACCAAAATTAGTATTTCAATATGACAAATCTACTACGGTAAAGGTGTTGGAAATGAAGAGACCCAATGCAATGTTCAAAAATGAATGAGAAGCTGCATGTCTAGGAGGGCACAGTGAGATGAGCACTCGGTAACTAGCAACCAGGGTACTTCAGGCACTGGATCTCTGTAAACAATTAAAGTGATGATAAAGGCCTGATATAGGCCTTTGAAATTATAATGATAATAATTCTTAAATGAGCTAGATAAATGGCTAGGGAAAAGGCAGGACTGCATAAAAAAGTACCTTGCATTTTTTAGTTTGCTCACTGCATTCTTACATATATCTGTGACGGCTGGGTAAAATTTTCAGCCATTGAATTGAAGGTCAACAGCACCGATTTAGTCATTCTTGTCCCAGGAAAGCTGAGTTAATTGGACAGGTATCACACCTTCTCTTCTTCCTTATATATTCCAGTACAAGGGTGGGTTTAACATTGCATTCTTGCCTCATGAACTGTATTAAAAATTGATTCCTATACTGGAATAGAGTTGTCCATAGCACTGAGATTATGTCAGTATCATTGTAAAAGTTTATATCCCTATCTTCTTTTATACTTATGCAACTTTCCTGGCTGGGAAAGTCCCTTCAGTTCCTTAATAACTGAGGCACTCCTGAAGCTGTGGCTTCAGGACTCCTGAGGATGCTAGTTCATACAGCTTGATCCAAAGTCCTCTGGAGTTACTGGAAGCCCACTGACTTCAGTGCAATTTCCATCTGACTCTTATGCAATTATGGGCCCCTGTGTAACGAAATGACAACAAATCAGTTATCTATCATTTTTGCAAGTGTAATGACTGTTGGCATGCTCAGCTTTATTTATAAGGGAAGACTGCTTTGGTAGAGGAGACTTATGGAGCCAGATGGACTTACTCAGGTATTGGCAAGGAAAAGTTGTCTTGGACGTTATTCTTTTTCTTCTTTAACTCAGCAAGAATCATTTATCATCTATTGCTCTGCCTTTCTAGAATATTACACTATGACTGTAACGCTGAAATGCTGTTTGCATACTGTTCCAGACCATGACTGCTGGCAAATCTGTCTTGCTTCTGTGGAATTTGAAGATTACTTTGGAGGCAAATATGTCTTCACTCATACTTTTCAAAGTGTTTTCTGCCTTTTTTTCCCTCTTCTTTTTTCTTTTTACCTTTTTCTTCCTCTGCTCTGTTATGAAGAGCCAGAAAATTTTTAGTCCCTTCATATTTCATTACTTGTGACAGAGTGTGCCTCGGGAGACTCTGCATCACTCCAGGTAATTTCATCAGTGTTAAAATGGATGTTGGCCAATGGCCTTGACACTGCAAGTTAGTCTTTTATGAAAGATTTAAACAGACAACAATAAGGCATAGGGTGGTATCTTTAGACTAGACTGTGGAGAACTCAAATGTCAAAAGCATACAGCATTCTCTTTAGTGTTTTCAAATTTTCTTGAGGGTTTTACATTTGCAACAAGACACATATTTTGAAATATCAAATCAGTAGTGGTGATTTCCAACGAGTTCTCAAATTTACATTTCAGAACCTCTCTTTCTCTCCTCTTGCTTGGATGTGATAAAGTGGCATAAAGTCTGACAGTCACCTACACATACTAATATATTAAATCTTCGTGAAATAAACCCACAAACTTTAAACTGCTGGCCTTTAGCTCCTGCAAGTGCCATGTAGTAATCACACAAATGCAGTATTTTATTTGTACAGTAAAAAGGTTAACTTATGATATGGAATGTGGCAATACTGAAAACAATTCTGAGTCTTTAAGGTATTTCAACTGAAATGTTGTTAAATATTACTCAGGTTATCTATCTCATTAACACAGAGGATAAAAAGACTTCTACAATGGAGAAGCTTATGATGTGTCTTGTTGGTAATTTGTATGTTTTATTTCTCGTTTTGTAGTAAAAATGAGTCCAAAATGTGTCGTCTTATGTAACGTTTCAGAACATACACAGTAATAACCTGATTTTTTTGCATGTACTGACAATTCTTTGGACAAACAAACAAACAAGTGATTTCAAGTTGTATAAAAATATCAGTATTTCTTCTACACTTGAGTAATTTTGTTCCATTTATAAAGTTGTTTTTCCGTCATAATTTTCACATAGTCCATTAATGATAAATGATCTGGGTGCATGAGTTAAGGAGTTACGCAAGTTGATCTGGTTACAGGCTGGAACTTCAATTTATTTTTTTTTTGAAGAAACTCACAGTAAGAGGTTAGTTTGCCTCTTTTTAGGGATCAGTAAATAAGGGAGATGCAGCCCTAATCAGGTAGGTAGATGCAGAAAAAATCAGTTCAGGTTAAGTTTTTATTTAAGGGACAGATGCAGATTTTTGGTCTCCAGACTAGATTCTGTTTGCACAACAAAACATTATATCAAGGACTGTCTGAGATTTAAAATAATGATTATAATCTAACAGATAATGGAAAAGCAGTCCAGACAAACACAATCTGTTACTTACACAATTGGTTTCTGGGGAGACCTCAGAGACAGGATGGTGGCTGAAGGGGTACTTCTCCCAAAGTATCACCTTTTCTATCTGCTCTCTTACTTTACCTTTTGCCAACTTGATTTACTTACTTAAAAATAGTTTTCTTGTTACAGGTTTTGATTATGAGCCTCACTTTATTTTAGGGTCCTTATTTTTGACAAGTTAATAATCCTCCATCTGTTGGAACTATTAATGCTGCATTAGTTGGTTACCATGGAAAAATTGTCTACAGTCTGGCTAGGCTTAAAAAGTGGTATGTGCCCATTCTTTATCTGAACAGATCCCTTCTTTGTATTCATTACCCATAGCACTCTGTAGCACTTCTGGAAGAGTGCTGAGATCTTGTATTTGAATCGTGGTTTTGGTTATTTATCCGGTAATTCTGTAGCCCCCTGTTACACATTCATGTACAGTTATGCTATACTTATATTATTACTATTCTTGCTGTAACATAATCTTTACATAATTGTATCAGCGCTAAGTGTATCAATGTCCAGTGATGATCATCTCTTGTAAAAAGGAAAATATTTTTTATTTTGATGGTCACAGAAACAGAGCTTAAAAACGTGCCATATCTGTATTGAAAAGCAAAACATACTTGTAGCTAGTCCTTCCAACAACGTGCCTTTGCCAGAAGTGTGCAAGAATACAGAACATGACACGCCACACTGAAACCCATATCAAACTCATCCATTGAGCAATGGAGCCCGTTGACTGACAGACAGGTGACAGCAGTGAGCAGAGAGGTTCAGTGTAATCAAGCCATTGCTGGGGCAATCTTTTCCTTTGTGAGTCTGTTTTATTATTAGATTTGCAAAAAACTGGACCAAACAAGATGCTATCGCAAATCTTTCTTCCTTGGGATTATTTAATTTCTGATGTAGGCATAGGCATATTACTTGTCATGTAATATGTAATATGTATGCATTTGCAGGCTGTTTGGTGTTCCTCTGGGTGAAAGACATCCCAGTTAAATCCATCTCTGTATGAGTTGATACGACAATATCAAGTATCTATTAAAAATAATGAACAAATAATTAAAAACAAGAAAAATGGAAGAAGAAAAATGAATAATTTCAAACTGTATGGAGGTATCTGGAGATTTCCCTCAATAAGAAGCTTCCGATTCAGGTGTTGCTGTCACCATGTAAACCAGAAATGATTCTGCCTTCCCATGAAGAGTTCCTGGCTCATCAAAAGACAGCTGAAGGTTTCTCTCTCAAACCCTCTTCTTTTTTGCATTTCTTATATTGAGCTCTTAACTTTTCATTGTTGTAGTTTATCCATTTGGCGTATTTATGTGTGACAATAGTACTCTCCTCTCTCAGCTATGGGAATTATGTATTTACAGTTTATATATGTTGTAATGATGGAAAGAAAGATACAGCAAAACAGTGTATTTATAAAGAACAGGAAACATGAATGGGCTTTTCACTTATTTTTATGTTCTCTAAGGAAATATAGGACTCAGTAGCAAACATGGAAACACTTCCTTATGTTATCAAACACAAACTCAGGAAAAAAAAAAACAAAATGAAACAAAACCAACTTGAAAAGAGAGATTAATCTGCCCAGCCTTGACACATCCAAAGCATAGATGTGTAAATCTCAGCCAGTTCCCTAGGCTTCTTTTAAAGTCAGCAGAGATAAGCATTCCAGAGAGTAATTCATCTTACTCTTCTTGGATGCCTTTCTTAGCATGACATTAATTTCTCTCTGTGGATTGCAAAGGGAGCCTAGAATGACTAGTTGAGACTTAAATGCCCAATCTGGAGATGCCTAAACTAGGGTTAACTTGTCTGTCCCTTCATTTGAGGTGGAAGGCACTGTTAGACCATTTAGTCTGAATTTCTATATATCACATTTCACTCAGTGGCTGAATCCAGCAACTTCAGCTACAGCTGACATGAAGCTGACAGATACTAAGGTTGGCTTTAGCTCATCTGTCTCAGAAGCTCTTGTCGTCACGTACCGATCTGAATTCCAAAACCTGTATTGGAGCGGGTGCCTCTGCAAGAAAGTGGATGGGTGAACTCTCAGCCTTCTATTTTGCTATCTCTGATGCTGAGCTATGACAAAATCTGTCTCCTATGCAAGTGAGCCGGGTTTTCTGATTGTAAATGATGAATACAGAGAATTATTCTATTCCAGCTACTAATACCCTGTTTCATTCTAGTTGATTGTCTTGCCTACCTGTGGCCTGGCTCCAGACATGAAATAATTGTTGCAAATCGTTGCTCTGCTTCAAACAGCTTTTTGTTCATTTCACGTGCAGTAACTTTGTTCCCTCCTAGGCAATAACTTTCAATATCCTCTCAAAACACCATTTCCACATATTAGGTGTGAAAAAGTCCCTCTGAATGCTATGGTTTCCAATCTGTTTTTGAGAATCTGGTGCTTGCTGTATCTTCAGTTTCATTTTCCCACCTTCAAGATATTGCCATATTGACTCAGTTAATACCAAATGCAGCAGCTTAAATCCTGTCCAATTCCAGTCTGTCTCATTACATTACACCTGTTCAAAAAATCTCTTTTACTAGCTTTCTATAAAATTTCTTATAGACTTAAAAGTGGCTTTTTTTTCCCCTTACAAATGCTTCCACAATAGTAGTACAGTATGCTGTGGCTCTCTGACCACCTTTTATCACGTCACTAGTTCTCCATCGAGGTGTGTGTGCATCAGACTGTTATTTGAAATGTCCTCATTATCAGCCGGATTTAGTCTTTAGCAGCTGTAGCTCTGACTGCAGAGTTACCCTATGATCCAAATTCAGCAAACAGGCACTGTCCTGTCTTTCAAGTCCACTTTTAAGGAACATTGGTATGCTGGAGATTTTTAATGAGTTTTTAGCCTGTCAGGCACACGGTGTCTACTGTGAAGAAAGCCTTTGATGTCTGTGATTTTAGTATTGAGAACATCTAGGATTTAATTTATGATGTAATATTTAGCATTCAGCAGAGGAAATCACATGCCATGTTTGGGGTTCGTTCTTCAAATATGTTCAGTTTCAGTACATCACTGAATTTGCTTGGTTTCTGAGATGAGGGAAATTCAGAAGATTGACTGGTCATCTAGGATCGTTGTCTCAAAATATGGGATAACTTAAAATATACAACAGCTGTAATACATATAGAAGTATTTCTCAGCTTGACAGGTGGCAGGCTTCCTATGCCTGAAGATTATCCTTTTTTTGTTTTCTCATTGTTCGTCATGTTTTCATACTGATCTGCAAGTATGGCAACGAGCTTTTTTTCCTATCAAACTAATTTCAGTCAGCTTCTGACTCCTCAAACCAGAGGTTCACCAGCAGAGCACCTAAGGGACACAAGCTGCTTGCAGACATCAATGCAAGTCCCAAACAATACACTCTTGCTTTGCATAACTGGGATTTATGTGCTCTTTAGCCTCCTCCTCCCCTGGCTTGCTCACCTTTCACAGAGCAGCTTCATCTCTCCCAGCCTCATCAACCATCATTATCACGTGTATACACAGGAATACAGTGGTGTTTACAGCCCTTTCACCCCTGGATGCTATCCCACTTGATAAATATCAGCAACTAAACACACTTGGAAACACAGGGTTCGTCAGGGATCAGATTTCTGCCAAACTTGAGCACTGCAGATGATATTTATGTGAGTATTGCAGGACACAAGAGGGAAACATTTAATGAAGAAAATCCCCTCCTCTTCAACCTTTGCCATATCCTAATGTTAGTTGTTGTTTTTTCCTCTTCCCTTTTACTGAAGCTCTGGTCTATTTTTTCTGACATAAAATAAGAATTACATCAGTCGATCAGCAGTGATGTTAGCAACCTGTGCCACAGTGGGAGAAGGGATTTCCCGTGGCACCTGGGAGTAGAAGGCTCACAGCTTGGGCAGCAGCTTGTCCTTCCCACCAGCAGTGGCTGGGGCACCGGTGGGAAAAGTAGATGCACGGTTATGGAGAAGAAACAAGAACCTGTATATGACTAAATGAGAAATACAGAAGTTTGAATCTACCAGGCCTGTGTACCTTCAGAAATCTAAGAAGTCCAAACAGCTACATATACAGCAGAATCACAAGTATGTGGGGGAAGGCAGGAGTGGGGGTGGAGGGAGCAAATAACATATAAATTCAGATGTGAGTTAGCAGGAGGTTGGCTGTCAGCTGGTCTAATTAGTTCTTATTTAGCAGGAATACAAGTACCTGATACAAGTAGGAAGTTTGGTTATTTTCTTTGACACAGCAGTTCCCTGTTTCTACCAATCAGTGTATTTTGACTTTCTTTCTAGCTTCATCCATTTGCTATTTTTGTACTAATATTCATTCAAAAGACAAGGTGCTTCATACTAACCAATGGGAATGACAATACTAAAGTATCTTTTTAAATACACTTCCAGATGAGTCAGTGAGATTTGCTTATGTTCATAGCTAGCCAATATAAACATATAAATGAGAGTATAGGTGTATATATGTTTTGTGATATATGTGTTTTACATATAAATATGCAGACACTTTTAAAAAAACTGTAGTAGGGGACATTACTGAATTTTTACTTAGAATTAGAACTTAGAATATCTAGCATTAGGGAATGCTAAAATTAAGGTCTGCACGCATGAATGATAATACAGTCTTTGCTTTTATGATCACATACATTTTTAACAGAAGCCTTAACCCGATGCCACATTCTTTCAGGCTGCATTGGAAGAAAATGATGTCTGTAGGATGCCTGATTAGTTCATTTCTGGTTTGAAGATTTGTAACACCAGAGATGGAAATGATGGCTGTGAAACGGGATGATACCATCATTAATGCAGCCATGTTAAAAGTAGTATCTTTATAAGTGGAAAAATGAGACAAGTTTTCAGGAACCTATGCCCTTTTTCCATTCTTAAATTGAAGCAGCACATCATTTTAAAGTTGAATACCCCTGTTGAGAACAATTGCTCAGATATCTATCAGACCATCTCTGGTAGGAAGAGGTAGCCTACAGAGCAGAGAGCCACAAGAGGAGAAAATGAGAGGTGATAGACTAGTTATCTCCTAGGGGAAAGAGAGAGACAAGCCTGTAAAGCATGGCAGAGTCTGCAGGGAAGGAAAAGGAAATTCCTGGAACCTACACAAATTTCAAAAATATACCTTTCATCTAGTGCATGAAATACTCTTGTAACTATGTTTCTTACTTTCTGGATACACCATGAAAAATGTGGGGTCAGATCTGCAAAACCGTTCTGTTTCCAATGGTAAATATAATCAATTAAGACTGCTCTGAATGAGGACAATGTTATAAATTAGTGTATGAAGAAGTCAGGCCTCAAGTGATCAAAACTGCATACCCAAAACTAGTGGGCAACTTAGTACAACTGTGATTAATTTTCAAACTGAGAAATGGCTGTAATAAATTGAATATTAGGAATTTGTATTTATGAAGCATTCATTCACTGTAGCAAAACCACCATGGAAACAGTGATGAAGAAAATAATTTTACTTTCAATACAAGGTTTGAATAATGTATGCTAAATAAAGTATGGGGTCAAACACTGAATAAGGAAAACAAGAAGAAATACAATAACAACATTGAATAACAATAAACGCAACTAGAAGCTTTGGGGAAGAAATATAATGAGTCATGTAACTAAAATATTATGACGGATGCGTCAAAGAGGCTATAAAGTTGCATATGCATAGGCAATTTTTCTGACAAACTTCTGAGTGCTTAAATACGTAACCATGACATTCTGCTTACAAAGGGGTGTGCATACTCCAGATTAATAGAATTCTGCATATTTCTAACTTCTTAGAAAACAATCTGCCATCTGATCAGCTATAACTGTTGGTAATGAATTAGGATCATCAGCATTTTTCCAATCAGTGCCACAAACTGCTTCAGCTTCAGGCAGTGGAGTAACAAGTAGCAGTAGTAGACTGTGCATCATCTACGTACCAGCTGCTGTGGATAATGCGACATAAGGAATCTAAAGTACAAAAATATTAAGGACCTTTGAAGTTCAATTACAATTTCTTTAAGGAAAGGTACCTTACTGATTAGAGGCACTTCTGCCCATATAACGCCGGCTAATCTGGTCCTCTATTTCTATATACCCACATATCTTTTTTTCTCTATCACAACTTCTATTTCTCACGCTTCTGCAGAGTATTCAGGCAGTTGCCTCTATTCTCATTTTACATTTATGCCAGGAAGTTACAATAAGTAATTTTACATTAATAGCTGAGCTTCCAACCATAGCCAGTCCTCTCATCATGGAACACAGTAAGGTTGGTCAGACACAACTCACCGTTGGTGATCCCGAGCTAGTTGTTCCCAGACCTCTTCTTGTCCTTCATATACTTGGAAATGGCTTCCAGGAGGATTTGATCCATAACCTTCCCAAATACTGAATGATGCTGACCAGCCTGTAGTTTCCCTGATCCTCATTGCTCTTTCAGAAGCTAGGTATGGCACTTTCTGCCCTATGAGTACTGCTTCACTCCATAGACTTTGACACCTGAGAGCAAACCTGGCCAATGGAAACTGAGAAAAATAAGCCCTTGAGTACCTTGACCTTTTCCATGTGTTTTAATCACTAGTTTTCCTGCTTCATAGAGCTGTGGACCTCCGCTTCCCTTAGCTGCCAATATACATAAAGAAACTCTTCTTGTTGCCCTTCACCTCCCTAGCTTGTTTCAACTCCAGCTGAGCTCTGCCTTTCCTAACAGCATCCTGTCATGCTTGGGCAGTGCCATTGTGTTCTTCCTGGGTAGCCTATTCCCACTTCCACCTTCTCTGTACTTTGTTTTTGCTTTTGAACTTATTCAGGTATTCCCTGTCCATCCATGCTGGCCCTGTCCATCCTTCTGGCCAATGAAGAGAGGAGCCCAGGCTGGAGCAGGTTTGCTGGCAGGACTTGTGACCCCATGAGGGACCCACGCTGGAGCAGTCTGCTCCTGAAGGACTGCACCCCATGGAAGGGACCCACGCTGGAGCAGTTCGTGAAGAACTGCAGCCTGTGGGAAGGACTCATGATGGAGAAATTTGTGGAGGACTGTCTCCCATGGGAGGCACCCCACGCTGGAGCAGGGGAAGAGTGTGAGGAGTCCTCCCCCTGAGGAGGAAGGAGCGGCAGAGACAGCATGTGATGAACTGACCATAACCCCCATTCCCCGTCCCCCTGTGCCACTCGGGGCGGGGAGGTAGAGAAATTGGGAGTGAAGTTAAGCCTGGGAAGAAGGGAGGGGTGGGGGGAAGGTGTTTTTTTTAAGATTTGTTTTTTATTTGTCATTATCCTACACTGATTAGATTGATAATAAATTAAACTTATTTCCCCAAGTCGAGTCTGTTTTGCCTGTGACAGTAATTGGTGAATGATCTCTCCCTGTCTTTATCTCAACCCACGAGCCTTTCGTTGTATTTTCTCTCCCCTGTTCAGCTGAGGAGGAGGAGGAGTGATGGAGCAGCTTTGGTGGGCACCTAGCATCCAGCCAGGGTCAACCCACCACAATAACACAGTGGTTTTTAGATTACTTTTGCAACTCAGCAGCTGTTAGGGTAGCCACCAGATGCAATCATTCCTTTTATGAAATCCTGTAATGCAAAAGTTACAGTGCTCTAGGGAGTCAGCAGCCATTTTGGAAAGCCATGGAGCAATGAGGACCTCAGTCAGTCTCAGTTTTTCAATTGGTCAACAGTATAGGCTTAAAGATTTGAGCTTTCTTAAAAGTGAGAATGCACGTAATGGTAATTGAAGGCCTCTTTCTAAATAAATAAAAATTCAGTCTTCACATTTAATTAAAAAAATCTCTAATGAATTAGCATATCACTAACGGACCAGAAGACTAGCTGTAAATATTGGACCTCTGAGGTGTCATAAACCCCCTCAACAAGGAAATTAACAGATATGATTTAAACTGTCAGGTTATTACTATTATAAATTATGTTGCATAGTAGCTACTTTGTATGCCGCCTGAATGCATATATTCATTCATTTTACTTCAAAACAGAGGATCTGTCAGTTAAATCACAGGCTATATTGTAACACGTGAAGGTTGATAATATAATATGAGAAGTTGCTATTAAAACTTTCCTAATATGATCACATGTTACTATGCAAATCTGTGGATTGAGGAAAATAAGAGGAGATAAGATGAAGGATAAATTTAACTCATCTGATAACTTATGTGTATTCTGGGAATATACCATATAGATTTGGCATATTTTGTATGAATATTTAATCGTTATAAAACATAGGGATGTAAAGTTGCCAGACTCCATCCTGGTAGACACAGGAAGTAGGGGTGGTGCAGAAGAAAAAAAAAATTGTAATTTAATATTGTTGTGTAATCACAAATTCTGAGATAAAGAGATAATAACAGTGTCAACATTTTCACGCCCATTCTGTTACCTTAGGCTTAGCAATATGGTGGTAGATTAAAGCATATAAGAAAGTGCGGGGAGACAAAATTAAGACAGGGTGAAAGCTATGTTCTGAATTCCATGTCATCGTGGCAAGGTCATCCTGTTTTGGTAACAAGAATAGTGTGTATCTGGGACAGGGCGTAAAAGTATTACTGAGGCTCTAATGGCATGCAGCTGCCCAGTCATCATATATGGCAGTATTCTTTTATCACCATCACAATTAAAGTCCATTCATCTTGGACAGCCGATGAAGATACATTGAATTAGAATGCAATTTAGATCTCTGAAGCACCATACTTTTTAATCATAGTTTTGTCATTGTTCCAAATGTCATCAGTTCTCAGATGCAGCAGAATATCAACATAAAGACTGGCTCACTGCCAATATATGGTCCATTATACCATATAGAAAAAAACATCGTGCCTTTACCTTGATGTGACACTTTTAAAAGAAACAGTTGAAAGGTGATGCATTGTTCAGAAATCATCCTTTATTTTTCATTCTTTCATACTTCTCCTTTTAAAGAAATAGTTTATAAGTACTCAAAGCAGTATTATAAATTCTTAAGTAATTTTAAAACTACTGGTGATCCTACAGATTGTGTTGTCCCCATGTATTTCACACCTCTTGTCAACCAAAATCAGATACTTCATTCTGTTAATCCTGCTCAATCACCTGGTAGACTAAATTCTCACTCTGAAGCCCTGATCTTTGACTCCTGATTATGGGACGTATGAGAATGTTTCTGTTACGTCCTGGAACACTGCACATTTTATTTTACATATTATTTGGTAATATCCAATCATTCTGGGAAATCTTTTTTTCCTTTTTAATCATAGAACCATCTCTCTCTCTCTCCTCTTAACGCAGGAGATAAATATAGATTCATAAGCATTTTGTTTGGGTTGTCTTATGGGAGGAGGAAGTTGTACTCCATAAAGTCTCTTCCCACTCCCTTTAAATCCAGTTTGTATTTGTTTTACTATATGTAAGCAGAGAATTTGTTAATGCATTTATCTTTTTACTCTGTGTGCTGAACTATATCCCCTATATGTTGAAATGTAAGTCACAATACAAGCAAACAGAGGCAGAATTTAATTCAGAGAACTATTAGATATATTGAGTTGCCTAAAGTAATTTTCAAATCTTTTGTCATATTTGAGTTACATCTTCTGCAGTGATACACTCTTGATTCAAGGGATATTATAAAGAGGGAAAGTAGCCAACAGCAGGCGTGTAAATTTGAGTAAAAAGAGAGGTGGTAACTATTACTAGTTACAGCACAGTTTATCTACTAAAGTATTGCAGAGCTTAAGCCCAGACAACACAATAAAATATCTAATCTGGCCTTTAGGTCTTTGTCTTGGCAACACCTGAGCCTTGAGCAGATCTCAAGATCTCAAATGCAATGCAGATATTAATCTATAAAGCTATATGTGACAATATAATTCCTATGCAAGACATTAGTTAGCTAAAACCACTGGAACCTTCAGGAGACTGGGCAGCATGCCAGAGGAATAAAATAGTGTGCACTCAGAAGTGCAGCAAAGGAAGAAGATTGTTTAGATGAGATGTGCAAGATTTGAGTGTGGCAAATCTTGCCTTTTGGAAGAAAGCTTAAAAAAAAAAAAAAAAATCCAAATTTTTTGCCTAAAGAGGGAAAGAAATCCCTTCCAGACCCCAGATGAGCAATAGGTATGATCTTGATTTTTTAGGGCATTTGTATGAAGTGTAAAGAATCCTAATTATGATAAGCCAGCAATACTGTATTGAAAAACTATTCTTTTGGCAATTGCTGGTAACAGCCACCCAATATTTCCAAAAAGAACCTGAGGCAGCCTGATGATTGCCTCTGTGTATCTAGCACGAGGAGTAGGTGGTAGCAAGATGTTCCTGAATGCTGTACTGGAATGTGATTTGCAGACTTGCATTAAATCTGCACGCCTGTTCCTGACCGCCCATGCTGCACTCATTTTAGCGTTCCATTGTCTTCTACTGGATTAAGCTGGGGGCCATAGTTACTCAATAAGAGAGGGAATTTTAAAAAGGAAGGGATTGCTGCTCCAAATTTGAAAGTAACCGTTCAGGGAACTTGTGTGTGGTGGAGAAATAAAAAAATAAGGTTACAAATGTGATTAAACACAGCTCTTCAGTACCTTTATGAACCTTTCATGTTTTCATTTCATTTCAGAACTGTAAAGTTGGGTAAGTCTGATGAGGTTTCAGGAAGGTTTCCAAACCCCTGACATTTACTGCTATGGTCTCTGAATCCAGGTGTAAATGTGTTAGTGTATGTTGGCTCATCTGGACTTTTGGCAATGTCGAGGACTAATTCAGTGCCTCCTCCTATGTGTATTCTGGCAACATCACGGGGCTGGGCAGCCATATGCTTCTATATTAATTTTGGCAAGGCAAGCATTGCTTCAGTGCACATTCCACAACACATTCATAATGTAGAACCTACTGTTGTCCCAGTGGTGCTGCTGGTGACATTACTTTGAAATCGTAGAGGTAAGGCAATAGGGTTCGTTTGTTGTTGGAAGGAGGGGGTATGATTTTTTTTTTTTTTAGTTTTAAGTGTTGCAAGTAACCAAGGGAAAGATGTCACTTGTAAAACACTTCATACTCCTATAGGACGTGAGAACTCAAAATCTTAGTTTTGCCTTTGGATATGAAACACATGATGAGCCAGTGCAGCTGAAGCTAGACTTTGACTGTCTGAGCCAGTTTAGAATAATTTTAGTAAATTTCTTGGGTTTTAAGATAAAAATGTCCTGAAGTTTTAGCATTCATTCTTGTTCCTAATAAAGCTAAAACTCTTACTTTGCTTTAACACCCTTCAACACAAAACAGACTTCTGTCCATGTACTTTTGCTAACTGAACTGAGTCAACTGTTGTTCACATGAAATAATACTAATAAAATAGAAAAAAATGTATGTTTGATTTTTCATTATTTTACAACTAAAAAACCTGACTGAACAAGTCAGACAGATCAAAATAAAATTCTTGATTGATGAAAAGCTGATATTATCTGATTCAGAAAGACTCCTCTTCAAAGAATAATTTTGATTCTTTTGGTAAAATAATAATAATTTATGAAAGCATACCATATAGCAGAGTGGGGATAAACATAATAGACTTGAAAGTTCTTGCAGATTTCTACTTTTACTGAACAATGCATCATAAAAACAAATTCAGGTTGACTGTGGGAACTGTGGTTTATGGCTTCTTGGTCTCTAAGTGTTCATTAAAAGTGTTTTAAGAGAGCACTTTATTTTAAAGGCGTTTCATTCTTAGCATGTCTCCTGGCAAGGTAGTTTTTATTTAAATGAGAACTGTGCATTTTATTTTATTGTACATGCAGTTAAGAAAAAAGTAGCATTTTAATGCTGTATGGCAAATAATGCTACTGAGAAGCTGAACATATACTTGAAAAAACTATAAAAATCTAATTACTGAAGCGTAATCATTTTACCTATTGTCTTGGCTTTTACTGGTATGTGAAGAAACCAGCAGTGCATCTTAAAACACTGTGGAGCAGTAAGGGACATTTTAGAAGTTACTCTTCTCTACAGATTCTTATTCTTTGCCAGTAATTATACAACATTAATGTAAAGATTTTCATGGCTACCATAGTCACTTCCTTCTCACTAATTCAAGTTCCAGACTGTAGTAATCAGCTTGGTCAGCAGTATGACCACTGTGGTAAAAAGCAGACCATAGAGAAGAAGAAACATATTCTTTCCGTTGAGGAAAGAGTACTCAGTTACATGGTTTAGTATCCATAGCAGTGAATATTTAAAGAATCTTCTGAAGTTTCAGAAAAAAAACTACACTATGTTTTTTCAATATTCTTTGTTTATTTCTTCAACACAAAGCATTTGCTTTTAATTTATACATAATACCATGGAAGAAAATTCACTCATCAGTCCTCTATTGAAGTTGATCCAAATTGTTTGATTCGTGGAATGGCTTGGAGAGGAAAATCTACCTGACATTTGTCTCTGCAAATTAATGCAAGTTTTAGTGTAGTCAGATAAAATTCAGTTTCCATATATGCCTCATTAAACCAAGAGGAACTGTAGAACTGTATTTTCAAAAGTGTAAAAATGTCAAAGCAAAAGTGTACAGTTGTTCAGAGGAGAAGAATATATAGATCTATCATCCATGAGAATTATCTGGGGTAAGAATATTATATTAATTTTCCTTCTGCTTCAGAATTTTGCACCACAGACTTCTAGATGACATTTCCTTGTATTTCTTGTATTTTAAGTTCTTGCTGTTAAATGTATATTGGTTCAAGACCTCTAAGGAGTGAGGTTGAGAGGGTCATTGGATCTTCCATTTTGGGCACAACAGCTAGAGGTATATGGTTAGTCTTGCTATATTTCCTCCATTGCATAAGCCCGCATCTTTTAGTTGATCATTCTTGTTTTTCAACAAGTAGCAATGACAAGGACTAATGGGAAATGCGTTAAGACATATGTGCTAGGCTGGGTGAATATTTGCAAGAAAGGCTCTGGAACCAGAGCTGAACCAGTACTTTATTATTATACTTGAATTTTTATTTATATTGTGAAGTAAATCTTGCCACTGAGCATTGAAAATGAGGTTGCACAGGAAAATACTTGCTAAGATATATGTCTGTTTTCACTGTAGTACTGAGAGCAAAATCAAGGTAAAACCTCTTCTCCGTGGCTGAGTAGCACTGACCGATCTAAATGGGTTTGCAGTTTACAAAGACAATCGTGACACTGAGGAATGAGGAAATATAAAACGTGTTATCAACAAACCAAATGGAATTCCTCTTAGGAAGGCCAGGCTCCACAGAATTCTGTGACTTCACAGGGTGGAAAGGCAATGTCTAGGTGACAGTTGCTTGTCTGTAATGTTACAGATATTATTCAGTAAGCTAGATCAGAACGGTACTCTCTAAATTGTGCTGAATGTATACCTAGTTTGTAGCTTATGAAGAGCAAAATGCCCTGCAGTCAGGTTTCTTGCAAATAATTTAAGGATGTTGTTGAATTGCCTAATTTCTAAATGTGAAGCAATTTAAAAGAGAGTATATTAGGTACAGCATTCCCTTGACATTTTCTTCGTCCTTGATTCTGTCCTTATAATGCTACTGTTGACATTCCTTCTTTGACATTTGTTTTACTCCCTGTAGTAGTTGTGTAATTCTGTGAGAAATTAACAGATTAACAGATTTCCCCTCTTAGTTTCATTCAGTATTATGTTTTTATTGGCAATACTGCTTATTATTTGGATGAAAGAAGTTTATCTTGTTTCCTGCCCAGAAATAAGTATTAGCTAGATGATGGAAACCCAGTGGGATAAGCTAGTCTAATTCTCAAATGTTTATATTAATCCAAACAGGTAAATTTGCTTAACCGCAGTGATGCATCCAAAGCCTTAAGTTAGGAAGAGTTTGGACCTTTCTCTAATTAACAATGACCTTAAAAGTCTTTATGTTTAAAAATGGATTAAAGATAATGCACCACTGCACTCAGTAAGATAGACTCTGTTCATGACAACTCAGAATAAAAATGGGGGTGATATATAATACAGTTTTCTTTACTTGGTTTAATAACATTGAACATACAGCTTTCACAACTTAATTGGGAGATCTGGAGTAGCACAAGACCATTTTTTATTTCCCGAGGTTTGACTGAACTGGATTACCATTTTTTTGCTTTAAATTATGTATATGATTATATATGGACTGCCCAGTGGGCTTTTATTTTTTTTTTAAATATTTGTTTTTCTCTATTGAATTTTGCTATGGTTTCGTCTTAAAACTGATTTTTGGAGGTCATAATTCTGACTTCCAAACCTCAAAAGACATCATTGTCTGTTAAACTGTTGTATTTTCTTAGGTATCATATGTAGTTTGATTTTTCAAAGCTTTTTTAGCCCTGTGAGGTTTTGGCCTTGTGAAGGCCATGAAATACCTGTTTTCTTATAGAGACAACAAGGGAAGGGAAGGGAAGGGAAGGGAAGGGAAGGGAAGGGAAGGGAAGGGAAGGGAAGGGAAGGGAAGGGAAGGGAAGGGAAGGGAAGGGAAGGGAAGGGAAGGGAAGGGAAGGGAAGGGAAGGGAAGGGAAGGGAAGGGAAGGGAAAGGAAGGGAAGGGAAGGGAAGGGAAGGGAAGGGAAGGGAAGGGAGGGGAGGGGAGGGGAGGGGAAGGGGAAGAAAAAAAGAATTTTCAAAGAAAAAAATCCCACGATTTTCTGTGCTTGGCATCTCATTTCTTTTCCCAAATACTATACAATATTTGGAAGCTCTTACCATTCCTTTCAGAAAAACTACATTACTTATTAGATGTACTTCTGTGTATTGTATTTTATGGTTAAGTGCCATCTTAACTCAAAGATTCTGAATATAATTTTGAGGAATGTATGTTGGTCAGTATCTGCATCTTCCCTGTCTCTAAAATTTTTTTCTATTTAAAAAAGAATAGGCATTAGCAGTCCATTTATTGAAGATTTTATTTTCTCTCCTTTTATGTACAGAACCTTTTACTCAGCTTTCCCAACTGCATCATAAAATGTTGTATTTGAAATTAGGTCCTGAAATGAACTGCTGCTCTTATGGACTGTAACACACAGATATTCTAATATTTGAAACAAAGTTCAATAAAATATTTTTTCTTTATGTTCAGCTTTCTCTATTTCTTAATACATAAATACATCAATGAAAAGATATGTTTATCTCCAGTCACCCCAAAAATATACATAATTATGCTCCTTTAGCATAGTTGCAAAGGAAGATGAGTTATTGGATGATTTATTGAGTATCTTTCTGAGATCCACCTTCCTGAGAGGTTCTGATGTTGTTGGTGTTGTAGACACATGGGAGAGCTACTGATCAAGTACAGCAAGTTGAAGGAAACTTGGTGTCAGTGACCAGAAAGCCTTCTTTCAAGTGCCTTCCTAGCCTGTAACTGTTTAATCTCCTTAGGTTTCTTAAGCCTGTGTAGAGGTAGAACTTCATAGGCACAGGTCTCCTCCATATCTACCTAGATCTGCTCCATAAATGCTGTTCACCTCTATGTGTGATGGAGAAACAAAAAGTTTTCCAGAGACTATACTCCTTCTGCCCTTAGAAATTCTCAGAAAATGTTTCAGATGCAGATAGGTATTATTGGTGATGTATAACGTGTGGCAGCACCTTCTATATAACATAGTGAAGCTTAGCCAGGAATGAGGGTGTCGGTGGCTGTGCAGTACTCAGGAGGGAACAAGAGCTGACTGGGATGTAGGCTGGGTGTGGAAACTTTCCACTCCTTCTCATAAAGTACTTCCATTGTTTAAAAAAATTCTTCAAGTGTTGTTGAGCTAAAGAAAGACTATAAAAGGAAACATGAACCTGTGACCCAGTAATTAAGGAATGCATCTATAAGAAGGGACCTTTACTGGTGCCTGATGCAAGGATTAACTTTTGTACTTTACATAAAACAGTCACAGGAGAAAATATAAAAAGAAATAAGCTTTTCTGACTCATTTAAAAGAAAAATATGTTCTCTGAAATATTTGCCAAAGATATATTTGTAGACTTGTGGTAGCAAATGAACAAACAGTTTTGCCTAAAGCCCGGAGCATGATATCTGAGTCCCATACAGGAAAGGATGAGAAAGATTGCAGGGATGCCTGCTGCACAGTGTTTCCCACAGGCTGGCTCAGGTTAAGCTTCAGCATGCTGGTTGGTTTGGATCTCCTTGGCTCTTAATACTCTAGTTACAGGAATTAAAGCTCCTAAAATTCTCCTTTGGAAGTAAGACATAATGGAAGCTAATATATAGGTACCAAAATCTTCAGTTAGACTGTCATCTTATCATTGTTTGATACCTGACATTTCCTAGAGCAGGCCACATGTCTAAAATGTTATGCTTACAGGCAGAAGGATTACTTCTTTATTTTTCCTTTGTGGAAGGGTCTCCAAAAATGTGGAGATCAGAGGTTTACCAAAAAATCAAGAAAATACAAAAAATAAGAAATAAAGAGTGGAATTAGACCATAATCCTGCAGTCAGATTTTCATGGCTACATAGATCCCCCTCTACAGACGCTGCTGTACGAACAGTGATGTGGCATGGTACAACTATAAAAGGTGTCAACATATTTTTTAAAGAAACAAAATTTCTCCTTAATTAGACAAAGTGATCGAATGTAACAAAATAAATCTTAGGGCAATTGAAAATGACTAATAGAAAAATTGAACAAAAATAATAAATGAAGATAGTTATAAAAAGCCTGAAATGTGTCCCAGTTCTTTAAAAAACTGAAGTCAGACAGTCTATGGGGCATAGTTCCCGTAAGAAGAAATTAGTGGTATTTTAACCAGATTAATTGCAGACTAATATACTTCACTATTTACATTCATTTTGAATCTGATTGTCATCTATATCTGGTCTCTGAAGTACCTCTCAATCCACCAGGCAGGAAAAATATCTTCTTTCCCTGAATTTGGGGGCGGGGGATGTGCTTCTAAACTTGTCTCACTCTGAGGCCTTTCACATGTGAAATTGGTGAGGACGAAGAATGCTTCAAGCACTTTCTGCTGTTGAAGTGCCATTCCCACGTTTATGGGGGACTGAGGTCGCTGTGGCTTGTGGCTTCCTCCATGGGAGGAGAAGGTATTGCAGTAGCAGGAGGGTTTTCAGGGTGAAGATTGCTTTGACAAAGGAAAAGCATGGACAGAGAGTCCTGTCAAATTACTGCCAAGAAGTGGACAAGTAGAAGGACTACAGCACTCCTAAAAAGGCAGTTTATTTTAAAAAGCAACAACAATTTTTTGTATTAATGAATTGTTGATTAGAAGTTGGATGACTGGGAGGTTACAATAGTGGTGTATTATAAAACAAGACGTGTGGCTCTACATTATTGAATACTTTTTACTAACCTGAAGGAAAAGGAAACAGAAAAAAATAAAAAGGAGAAAATACAAAAAAAGAGAAAAAAATAACCATGGAATGGTCAGTTATCTTCGATCACTTAAAACTGCAGTTTCATTTGAGGAATATGCTTTAATACAGTTAAATATAAAAAAAAAATTCTTGAAATTAACACTGAATGTTGTACCTGCTAGATGTATCCTCAAGTGCAATGACACTGAAAAGGATCTTGAGGTCAGGGTTGAACATGAGTTACCAGTGCAGGGCTGCAAATAACAAATAGACTGTAACTACTGGGAGTGACTTCCAGTGACCAGGACAATAAATGGGACCAGGGAAGAAGAATTACTTAGTATGCAGCATCAGTGATGTTATTACTGAAATACTACATTCAGTTCTGGTGATGATGCTTTAAAAGCTGTTGATGGAGATGAATTACTAGAGGATTAAAAGAATGGTTAAATTTAGATTTATCTCTCATATTATGAATTTGAAGTAGTTCTCTAGTTTTAACAAGTAGAAAGCAAAGAGTGGCTCATTCTAAGGCTCCAAATGAATCAATCCTTTCTGGCAATAAACAGCTCTATAATAAAGCAGAAGTAAAAATAACCTGTACATGGAAACTGAATCTAGATACAAGATCAGTCTAGATGAAGGCACTATACTTTCATGTGTAGTCATTGGGAAAATATATTCAGTGATATGGTAGTTGCTCCGTGACTTTAAATTCAATCCACCGCATTTCTCTCAGACACATATGATAACCCTAAAAGAAATGAAGGGCTTAATTCCTGAATTATTGCATGACTTTTTTATAGCCTGTGTTATGAAAAGACCAGATGACTGTAAGAGTTCCTTCTGGCCTTTAAATCTAAGCCTCTGTGAAGAAGCTTCTGAAAAAAGAGCTCTCTGAAATTGAAGCTGACACTGGAATCTAAACCCCATGAAATAAAATGAATGAAATATTGGTCCACTGGAGAAGCCGAACATTCTCTTGTATTCTCTAATTTCATCCCACATGCCTAAGCTTTTAAATTATAGACTAAATTCATAAAAAGACTGATTTTTGCTGATTGTCAGAGCATAGCAGTATGTAATATTGTCATCTAATTAAATCAGTTTCTAGATCTGCCTTTATTACTTGTGTTCATTACAAAAAAATATTGGATTCATACTTGTAACAAAATACCATAACCAAAATTATCAGATGTTAGATGTGTTTGTTAAGTTGAATTAAATCATTTTGTCTTGAAAATTTTGTAGGAAGATGAGCTGGGATATTTGAAGGCTTTGTCAGAAAGTTGTAGCTGTCTAGTCAAACTTACACTTTTCAGGTGGTTTTGCTACTGTGTCTAACCATGGTTTGTCTAGGAAAAATAATTAGAAGTTTTAGAATTATGTTCCTCAAGATCCATCTAAGCTGAAGTTAGATGCTGTGAATTAATAGTACTAGTTCTTATGTAAAAACAGACAAGTGCTGTAGTATTTATTTTGCTAATTTATATATATGACTAAGGGACATAAATACTTAAAGCATTAAGCCTTATGAAGATGAGCTATAGCTCCTCCAGTAGCATCCTAAGTACTGATGGAAACCAGGAAAGAGACTGCCATTTTATGTTAATTAAAAATCATCTTGACAACTGAAGAAATCCCTTTATAGACTTCTTAGAATTAATTTACATGTAATTAATCAAAATGTTATTTGAGAAGACTTAAATTCATTTCAAGGAAACATACAAGTGTGATTTCCTGTTTTGAAAATATGTCTGAAGCATTGTACGAAATGCAGATTTTTTGCTAGTGACGCAGGTTTCCGAAACTTCTTTGCTGTGAGCAAAAGAAAAAACAGTGGGACATTTTTGTCAATGATCTTTTAAAAGTCTTGTTAATGAATAGCTATTTTCTCCTTTATGGAATACTTTTAGCATATTCAAGGACAGAACCAAATACACAGGACCTTCCTAAAGTTCATCCTATTTGGATGACCACACTTTAAAAGAACAATTAAAGCTCTTACTTGTTTCCTACAACAGGAATTACGTTCTGTGCCACTTGTTCACTTTCCACAAGCCCACAATCCACAAGATTGAAAAATCTATTAAGAGTCACATGTGAGTGAACCCACTAGCCTTTAATGTGCAAGCATAGTCATCAGTCATTTCTCTATCCCTTCTTTGTTCGAGTTTCACTCACCAACTAGGAGTGAGTGCCGCATGAGTATTATTGTACGTAGCATTACCTGTTTCAGTGGCTGAGCCCTTTCAAGTTAATACTGATGTGTGAAAGCCGTGCAATGCAAACCCTTTTTCAGTTTTGCAGCTGTACATGTTCAAAGTAATGTGTGTCCATCCCAGCTTAATTATTTGTGTGATAATCCAAGAAATTTTCATAAAGCCTAATTAATTTTATGGTTGGATATAGAATTAGCCTTCTGTTGTTCTGTAGACGGGGTGCACATCTCTCTATAAGCAAGGCAGACTTCACTGTCATAAACAGTTTGCAAGTCTAAATCATAAAGGTGTAATATAAACAAATAAGATGAGTCAAGAAAGCGGAACTAAAGCTTGTTAGAGAGAATATAATTTCGTGTTCTCTTTAATGCGTCAAAAGCTTTAGCACGTCAAAACAAAGATCTATCTAGCAGTGGTCAACTGGATGTTCAGGGAAGAATACAAGTAGTCTTAAACTCTTTTAGATTGAGCTTTTGCAATACCTCACATTGCTTTCCAGTAATCCTATGATCCATAATCAGGTACTTCATGAGCCAGAGGTATTGTTTTTACATTAAGTCTCTTGCTGGATTTTTATTTCCATCAATAGGACCCTTTTTGGCCCTATGCATATGCCATTCACAGCTTTCAGATGATAGAAAGGTAAAAAGAGGAAAATGGGTTTTAAAGAAGCTAATGAACATCAATTATTGCAAATGAAGGAGAGGGACCTCCCAAGTGTAGGAAGCAAAACTTAGGAAAAACATGTTAACAGTCCCTTGTATGTGTCGCCCTTCTGTTTCTACACAACACTAATGAGCTTTCAAAAGAAACTAAACATATAAATATGAAAACGAAATATAACCACCTATTGTACCTTGACTGAAATGTGGCTATTCCAGCGGCACATGTCATCAGTACAAAAGGATTGTCAGGAACTCCTCAGCTGAATTAATGCATCGAGCTGCAAGCAAGTGTATTTTCAGTTACCAAAGGGTAAATTCTTGTATTTGTCTATGATAAAAGAATTGATGCCTTTAAATGAAAACCTGTAGTGTAGTTTTACTAACCAAGCTTGGCCAGGACTGAGGCTGTATTTCACACCTGAAATATGATGGCCCCCTCATCAGCGCCCTGATGCCGCTTTCTGCATCTGACAGGTGTTTTATCAGAACAGAGTGGCAGCCGTAGCGGCTGGGCGTAGAGGTCCGGCCAGAATTTGTCTCTGACAGTTGCCAGTAATGGATGATTGTAAGAGCGGGGCAAATAGTGATCAGTCACTACCTTGTTTAGGTTTTGGCCTACCATAGAAAATAGCAGTACTGCAGACTAACGTGCTGCATTTTGACATATTTTGAAGCCAGCGCTTTCTGATATTAGAAACCACAGGTATCACTTCAGTTGTTTCCTTGAGCAGTAGGAATGCCGACAGCAGCTGTACAATGAAACCTGATATAACCATTGTGCATTCCCCGTATTTGTTGAAGTGCTAGCTGCTGGTATTTAGGGACTCCTCATTTCTATTTATTTTTTATTCGATCTGCTTTTGTAAGTGGGCTAGGCTGTACACTGAGTAGTTTTCCCCCCACAGCTTCTGGTGATAAACACCAGCTGTCACCAGTGAATGCAGTGACATGAGAAGCATACAATGATTTTCAAGACAAGGTCAAATGACAGGTAGTTAAATAATGTAGAAAGGATAATCTTCTGAACAAGCAAAAATCTGAGGTTGGCGCAGTGTTTTTCACAAAATTTACAATCAGCAGATGGCGATGCAGAGGTCAAGCTCCCAGACAGAATATATCATGTACCTGAATAAATAATTTGTGTGTAAATGATACTCTATGAAAACTAATTTTTGCTATTGAGATACCTACCTGACCTTGTGATGTTACTGTTAACACTCTTTAAATTGTTGTCTGAATTGCATTATAAGGAAGTACTTGAAATCATATGTTGCTACTAAAGTCACATTTATATTGTTATACACGTATGTTTAAAAGTCTGATGATTTTGAAAGCCTGAAGTCTGGGTTTTCTGTGCTGCTGTGTATCCTTAAAAGTGTCTTATGATGGGAACATGACAGAAATCATATTCTTCAGAATTTAAACTAAACTTAGCTGGTTCTGGGATTTTGTCTAGTCAGTCTAGTGCCTTTCCTTGCATATTCCTTTTTCACGTATGTCTGGCTTCCTGTGCTTCATAGTGTCTCTTGAGAGGTGTTCCTTTACATTGTCCAAAAGCCTACATTTAACTGACATAAAATTAGCAAAGTGTTTTATACTACCTTCCAGAGCTTAATTTCAATTCTCCCTTAAGCAAGAGGTTCTTTAATTTTTTTTAAAATTAAGACCATCACATACACTTATTATGCAAAAGTTTAATTGAACTCAGTAAATATCTTCTTACTACCCTTTTAGAACAAAAAAAAAAAGTTTTTCTAAAGTGAACCTTTTAGGTACGTTGAAAAAAATGCAGTAAAGTGATAATCTAAAATCGGTATGTAACGATAGAACCCACAGTGAGCTGTCACAGACATAGTAATATAACACTAGTGGAAGATTTTTTAATGGAAATGTCAAATACAATTGTATTAATAGGAAGTTAGCTCCCTATGACAATGTAAGTGCTATTTCATTGTCAGTTGGGAGCTTAAAAGATTCCTTTCCTTTTATATATTGTAATTTAATAAAGGAAATTAAAATATCAATCAAAATCTATGCTAAAATCATGTTAAAGGTTTTAAGGAACTAGGCAATGTAGGAAAATTCACAGATAAGTCTGCCACAATATCCAGAGAGTAAAAGCAGTGAAACAACCCCCAGGAATTGCTTGCCTTCCATGAATTGTCAGTTGATGATGAGCTGATAGCAAAGTGAAATATTTCTTCCCAGTGAGCTGAAGGTGTGATATTGACTTTTGAAGGTGCAAAGATAACTTGATTAGACTGAATTTATTCTGAATTTGCTTTCTAGTTTTAAAGAGACAATCTCCCTTTGAGTTAACAGAAAACTAGTAAGCAGAACCTCATACATTATATTGTTCTTAACACCCAGGACATTCTCCAAAAGTAAAGAAGCATTTATGAATTAGTGCAACTACACTGATTTTAAAGATCACAAAGTCTTCTTTGACCATCATGACTGAGAAGGCAGTTTGAAGACGGCGTTTACAGCTACCCTATTTACTGTTCTGATAATAATCTTACGATCTTGGTTTTGAAAAGGAGGTTAATACAGAATATGAAGAAGTGGAGGATTTTTTCTCAGTAACCAAAAAATAAATGATGCTGCATTCTTTCTCTCTGCAGTGCTAGTCACATTCCTTCACTGAGCCAGAAAGTGTAAATAAACTGTAGGGTTCATATACAGCAAAACAGGAAAAAATGTTACTGACAGCTTGAAGATTATAAAAATTACCGGCTATGAAAGTCAAGTGTTTATGTAACTCAGAGGAAACCTGTTGCTAAAATGGTGTTATACTCCAGTTCTAAAAAACTTTTTTGCAATACCACTGTCAGTAGCTACAACTTGTGCAAATGCAATTAATTATTGTTTTCCTTTTTATAACATTCAAATAAGAAGAGCAAGATCCATCTGACTGAAATAATAAGGATGAATTATATTGTAATATTATATACACCAAGAGAAGTATAGAGGATGTCAGGTTCTAATATTGCTGTTTCTGGCATTTGAAGATGACCTCAAATGGTTTAGCACATGATATTTTTATGAGTATCTCTAGATGGAAGCAGAGAAAATTTTTTAGTATATGTCTCTCTCCGGCTTAGCTGAGAAGGTTTGGGACTTAGAATGGGTTTTTTGCTTTTTAATCCACACTTTTATTGTCTTTGAAGTTGTTGCACAATACTTACAAGCTGACATTTCAAATAATCTAACAGCAGTATAATAAACAGTTGGTAGTGGACACGCATTTCCATTGCTACCGTCAGTGCTTTTGAAGGATCTAGTTATTAGCATAAATTGGAAATTATTGAAAGGATTGAAAATCATGGCTGTTGTAGTGAGAAGAGGGTCTGTCTGCAAGCAAGAAGGTTCCACGTAAATGTTATTTCTCTTGGCATATTTTACCTTTTATCAGGCAAAGTTGCTAGCTGACACAACTTCTGTATCACTCACAAACCTGAGCTGGTAAAAAGCAATTGAGAAGTGAACAAAGGCTTTCAAGTTATGTATTCTGTATCTTGACTTTCTGAATAGAAGACAGTTTTTAACAAGCATATTTCCTCCACTGTTAACATAAAATATGTGCAGATCACATTTTGAGCTCTAATAAAAGTAAGGAATCATTACCTTTATTTTTTTTTCTGAATCCTATGTCTTCATATCTGTTCTCCAACTGAATTTAGCAAAGATTATTGAAACAAAAGACTGGAGATCAGGATGTGGTTGTAGCTACATCAGAAGTGAAATTCACAGTGAATTCAATTACTGTGTGAGGATTTTTCCCCCATTTACACATTTTGGTGAACCTGGTGCTCCTGAGACCTTAAGTGATAGTCTTCTGTTTAACTACAGAATAGTTATAACACAGAAGCAACAAAACGTGTGACACACAATGATTGAAATGAACTTTGCTTCATTGCAGTACCTGCTAAGAGCAGTGAGAGAAAGCAGTAAGAAGGAACGTTTAACACAACAGCATTTCATTAATTTTTGCAGATTATCTTTTATATGAGGAACATTTCAGCATCAGATTGTCATAGACATATAATCAAGTAAGTCAGTGGGGAAAGATCAAGAAAGATTTTGATCTGAGACGTCAGGGAATTCTTCCAGTCCCACTGTCTTAAAAATAAACACTAAATACTGTTAAAGTCTTTCTGTTGCTCCAAAGCAGATTCTCTAATGCTGCCAATAGCATAAAATACACAGCAGGTGAGGTGCCATTACAGGGAACCATGGTTTTCCTGTCACCCAGCTTATCCTTATCTTTCATCTATTCCAACAGAATTATGTCTTGGCCAATAGTCATTTAATATGATTCATACCATAGTTTTATAATGTTTTCTGATCATAATTTTTATCCATATACATTACAATTTGTACTTTTACTGACTTGTCTTCTAATCAGGTGTAATCTAGTGCAAAAATAGCAATGGCTATGTTTTATAATGGAAGCACTCCGGAGGTATCAGTCTTTCTCTGTTGACTGAAAACGGAGCCTACCTGATCGGTTTTGGGTGACTACGGCCAGTTGTAGGGCAAGTATAATTAGCAAAGATTAATCCAAACCTGTGTTGTTAATAAATGTGCAACAACGTGTTTCCTTTGAAACCTGAATCTCACCTAGAAGTGAAGTCTTAAAAGGAGTGATTCATATCGGTATAAGCATGCCCATATATGAGATCTTTAGTTAAGATATTATTAGAATATTTTACAGTGCGGTTTTTAAGGGTAATTTAATTATAGAGAAGATTTATCCCCTACCATTTATGATAATGTTCATATTTGAGTTTCACTGAGATTATTTTAGGGTATTTTTTCTCAGTTTTTCTTTTCTTTCATAGAGCTACATATTTAGTTTGGACATAATGGTTCAGTATCATGCCATATATTGAAGAAGTAGCCTTCTACTATTGTTTAAGCATTTTGAGGTTTCACATCTTGCAAAAGAAAAAGATGAGAGCAAGGAAAATATTTTACTGTTGCATGATGTGTTTAATAGATATGTGACTTCCTGACTGTTTGAAGAACACAAAAACATAAGTTCCAACCTGCTATACACAAGATGAATCTACAAAGAGCTAGGTGGTGTCCTGTGTTATCAGTTCAGAAATAGAAGATGGCAAACAGCTGTGAAATCAGGCTGATAAACAAGGCTAAGAGTAACCATAATAAAAACAGTAGTTTAATATGAAAAATGTCACATGAATCATGACTAGGTAGGCAAAAGGGATGCATTTCTAGATGTGCTTATTGGAAAAAATATTTTGCAAAATTAAATTAAAAAAGGAAAAGGGTTTTATGTTTTCTGTTCCTTATTATTACAACATATTAAAATGAAACTGAATATAAATTAACTTGAAAACAACTGAAGACCAACAACAAAAAAAAACCATAAAAAGAACATACCCTAGAATCAAACAGTTTGGAAACAAAACCACAACACTGTTCTGTAATCCTGTAATGCAGCAAAGGTGAACAAACCCAGTAGCATCATACTGAAGTTTCAGGGGATGCTCAGTTCAAACTAGAATACAGTAAAACATATGCTGGAGATTATCAGAAAAAGCCATTCTCCCTCAGAGAAGTGTTCTTTTCTCTTACCATTTTCAGAATATGGCTCATGCGTGCTCGGTTTATGCTGATTTACGGATAGGGTTTTTCAGGAGCAACAGCCCTGCCACGGTGATGATTCAGCTGTCAGAAATGTTTGCACTATGTGGTGGAAGGGATGTGGTCAAGGCTGCATAGAAATGCAATGATTAGGATCACACTTTCTGTATTTTCCAGAGGAGGAGAAACTGTACAGTCGGGCTACAGTTTCCATCTTCATTTTCCTCTATGGCAAAATCCTGAAGAAAATGTGGCTAGTGTTTTACTTTATCTTTCACTCTGGGACTACTATCTGAAATGTAGGAGATAGCCTGGGAGGAGATGTACATAATTTGTGCTGGACATGGTACTGTATTTCAAGATAGTCTATAAGGAAACACGAAAGGATGCAAGGAGGAAGTCTCAACTCATTTCATACACAAAGCTCTATCTTCACATTTCTCCTTCCGAAGAAAAATGTTTTTATCCGCTTATCTACCTTTAGCACTAATTAGTGGTTAAACATGCTAAAATTATAACACATGCATGATCTAACCTCTGACTGAATACATTCTGCTTGGCAAGCTGCCTTCACATCCTTTGCAGTCACATTTTTTCTGTGCTTTAAGTGTTTTAATTGTGCATGGAGAACATTTATGTACAAAGATAGCCTTGTAAAATGGATAGTGCTCTCTTCTATTTTTATTCCTTTAAAACACTCTAAATATAAATACGTAAAAAATAGAAGTAAAAAGGCACAAGGAGAAGAGAAAGCAAGTTAAAAATACTTCAGCAGCAAAGAAGATATTCAGTCAGCAAAGTGGAAGTTATACTTCTTGTCATACGTCACTTTGAATCTTTGGAGAATACTCAGATACCATCATGATGGGCATTAGTGTAAGAATATGAATATAATTGCCATTAAAATGCATCAGTGTGGGCAGGACTCTGTTTCACTTACATAAGGAACCATGGAATAACTTATTAGCAGTTTCTGGGGTGATAAGGAGGTAAGAGAAAAGAGGAGAAAACTCTGTTTCTCTCAGTCGGGATTGTACTTGTTCTAGGGAACCGGGCAAAGATGCACACTTTGGTCTCACTTCCATTTGTAGATATGTAATTATTCAGTCTTTATAGTTCAGTTGTTGGTGATATCCAAGTAATTAAATAGTTCTAGCACCTGAGAAAGAGCATCCAAGAGCACATGGGTTAAACAGTTACAAGGAGCTTTTAGGGTACAGATCTAGGACATGATACAGGTAAAATGTATAATGAAAGCATATAATCATATGCTGTGGATCCAAAACAAAGTAATTACCATCATATATGTAAACCATAGCTTTCTTCATGTGATTTTTTATGTTCATATGGACTGCATGCAGTTAGTGAAAGCCATATACTGTACGTGTTGGTTTGAAAGAATGTATTAGTCTGAAATTGAGTCACTGCACCCGGTGCATTTACACTTTCCAATGTAGCGTTTACAGGAAAAACTGCAAACTTTATCTAGGCCGCTGTCAGGCAGTGATGAATGAGGTCAGCGGTGGTGTAACCCCGATTCTTTTCCCATGGGTGCGATGGGCTCCCTTGGAAGCATTTGCTAGCTGGTTTCAGAATATGCAAGGTTTTCTACCGAATATCTGTGGACTAGTAGCTTTTACAGGGCTTCTGAAATCTTTTCTGGTCAATCAGGAAGGAACAGTGGGTGCAGCGGTGTACTGTTTTCAACCAGCTATATAGTACTGTATGTCATTAGTAGAGTTAGAAAGAGTTGTTTGTTGACGTATGAACATTTACAGATTTACTCACCTGTCAACTTTAAAAACTAGCATTTGCATTACAGTAAATCAGAAATTTAACATCTGAATAATTTCTAAGCAGTCTGCTATACTGTGTGTCATGACTTTTTGAAATACCAACTTTATGCTGGAATCAATGGAGATATGGTAAAAATCACAGAGAGTAACTGATAGAGCACATTTCCTGTAACGTTACCCAAGTACATTTTTCTCAGCTGTGAAAAGCAGCAATTAACTGTCCTATTCTCTATTTGATTTGTGAGTTCCCTTTTGATACCAAGAGGCTGTAGTTGTGCAGTGATATAAAGGGACTAAAGACTAATGTGAAATTAAGGTTTAGTTTGCATTTTGCCAATAGGCAGATCAGAGTTTAGAAGAACTAATAGGTGAGATTTTAGGACCGTAGGACCTTAAATATAATGGTCCTTTGTTGTGTTGATTTCAGATCAGTGTAATTCTCTCAGTGAAATGGGCGTTTCTCTCCAACAGGCAAGGAGATAAAGGACTGTGTTCTCTGACAAGTCCTATGCTGGACTAATGTATTTCATGTTCATATGATTTACTTCCACATAATGTCTTTAAAAAGCATCACTAGTGTATGTAAATATAAAGAAAATATGTGATGTAGATCTATGTTTTTGTATAGCAAACACATCTAAATTCTTGTGATACTCAACTTTGTATTTACCAATGAATACCAATGCTCCCTAACTGTGCTCTACTGCTAGGAATGTTTTTATCATTGCCAAAAGCATAGCTTTACAAGAAGAAAACAAATCAGAAGATAAAAAATTAATGCATTCATTATAGTGGCCTCTTCTTCTCCCTACTGAAGAAATCCAGCACCTGTTAATAGTACTTAGACAAAGAGGAAGAGGGAGAGAAAATGTAATTTCACTGCACTATCCATTAGCAGCAGTTTTTAAATCATCAGGAGAAAGATGACAGTATCCTTTGATTTCCTCCATACCTATGGAGGAAACATAAGAAGTTTTCAGTGAAATCAATATCTCTGATTATATGGTGATAATCTAGTTTTAAAAAAAGGAGCTACACTTATCTTTTTCATTCCAAATAAGAGAAAAAAACGCACCCAACAATACAAACAAAACCCAGTCAAACAAAATATGGAAGTCATAAACAAGGACTGATTTTTAACAGGCTGGAGAAGGGCAAAGCTAAGTTGCTCTAAAGTTATATCAAAAGGCATATGGCATTTTAGTTCTCACCTCCTTATTTTGTAAAATTTTTGCCTTGTAGAAAAGAATGAAAAAATAAGAGGAGAAAGAAGCTAGAGATGGTTGACTGGAGTCCTGGGCTAAGTACTCTGTTTCTGAAGCCCTTCTGGCTTATTCTGCCCATTAATGACATGCACTCTCTATCCAGATCACAGCTGATCTTCAGCAGTTAACAAAATCTCGTACTCTGGTAGTCTTATACACTGTAATGCATGAGGCCAAGTGTGATCACACTGTAATCAGTATCAGCAGATTCAGATGTTAAATGCAAGAAGTATACAGAAGTCTTACTTTCCATGCTAGAGTAACAAGAGGTAGCGGTATCCTTTAGTGATGCTCAAAACCACATCTTTCCACCAATGTCTAGTAAATTCTGCTCTGCTAATAGGGGCATATTCAAAATCATTAACACCTTTTTTCTCCAACTCCCCTTCTGTTGGTCTTACTTTCTTTTGTGAAAATGTAATAACGCACCCTACACTTTCTTTACAGGAAGTATATATGTCCTGGCAATGTCAAGACGCTTTTTCTTGTTTCCCCCCAAAATGGCACAGGGCTTTGCTACATCATCCGGTCTCTTCAAAATTCTGTCACTGGAAAATGTTTACCTTTGGTTTCAGCCTCCTCACTTTTTACTCGGTTCTGAGGACATGTAGTAACACTAAATATTGATGGCAAATAGATTCCCTTTTTCCACTATAAAAAATAAAAGATGCTTATGTTTCCAGTTCGTGCGCTGTTTCTCCTAAGAGTATGCCCACACTTTTCTGCTGTCTGTTTGTATGGGCGTGTGCATATATGCAATGTACAGTCAGACAGAAAGCACTGAACTAAAAGACCTTGTTCACTCAAATTAGTGAGATGATTTGTTCATGCATGCTAATATTCCCCAGACTCTTGTCATATTACTTCCATCAGTATACAATTTGCTTGATGTATAATTTCAGCAAGCATTGTAAGTTTCAGGAAACATGTAGTAATCTAATATATTCCATGAGGAGATTATATTTAACCTTTCACAAAACATTCTGAAGATATGACTTGCTTGACCCTTTATTTATGCCTTTAAACCCAGCCTTAGAGGGCCGTTGATGTCCACATCAGCAGCTGCAGCTGGCTCTTCTTCCCAGGCCTACCCAGAACCTCCTCTTCCTCCCAGCTAGTCTCTTTGCCAGTCACATCACTCCACAGTGCACATCCCTACCTCCAGTACTTGGACACCTTTCAACACATGAAGTTTGGTTGTTCCTACCACAATGGCTTGATTCCACGCCAACTGCAACTTCAGTTTGTGAGGCTCCATGGTATGTATATGTATTTCACCTTGTGTGCTTGCTATACATACATGTGCTTGTGTGCATTTACATCTTACGTGCACATTTTGTGGCTGTGATGTCTTAAGAACTAATGATACAGACCTCTTAAAACCTAGAGGAGACTTCATCTGATTAGAAAACTAGCTCGATTTGGTAACCTATTAAGCCTTCCCCATCTCTAAGTTTGCAATTACAGGTCCTGGTAAATAGTGTTTGTTTTCAGTACTCATATGCATTAAAACAATCCGTAGAGCAGACAGTATCCATTCTGCTGTTATTGAACAATTTGGAAATATTAGCTCTTCATTTTCCAAAGCTGTACTTAGATCTAAGCCATAATAACTTGGAATGAAAATAAGGAGACCACTCAATGAAAAAATGAACCAGTGAAGCAGACCTGCTAATCTGATTATTAAAAGGCAAAGTGAAATCTTTGCCATTTCCTGCAGTTACAAGTTTATGTTCTCCTTTGTTGAGAATGGGGACCTGTATGAGCACCCTGCTTTGCCTCACAAAAGTTTCTCAATCATCAACGATAAAAATATTATAATAAAGGGTCAGGGCAGAATCAAGAGTTTACATCTGGAAGAAATCTCGTTATGTAGGTCTGTCTGCAAAAGGACCTTCTACAACTTCAGTAGCAGCACTAGCCTACATGCATGTAAAGAAAAATTCCCCTTTCTGCTACATCTCTTCCTTTGCTGCAGGAGATGAAATCTTAAGCTTTAAACATGGACATGTACTCATCATAGCAGTGAATGTACTGTGCTTGGAACAGCACGTGCCCTAGGAAGTTTTCTTGCAGGTAGTATCACTGTTCCTGATCTGTCCTTTGTAACCTGAGACACGAAAGTTGTGGTGCAGTTGATTAATCTGCAGGGTTTAGAGCCTCTCTTATGCACAGCTTTGTAGCCCTGAATGACACCAAAAGCTGCTAGATCTGGCCAAGGTAGGCTTTTTCGGGGAAATCACAGCTGTGCACTCAGAAAACTGGCCAGCAGTCTTCCTGGCTACGGGGTAATGGTGACATGTAGAGCACTTTGTATGACAAAAGACAGCCAAGTTTCAGTCTTCGTCTAAAAAGTCTTCGGTTTCATGAGGATTTCTGCAACTTAAGGGTTTAGGGAACACTCTGTATTTCTTTATGGGTACTGTAGCGAATTTGTGTTGGCCAGTAAATCAAGAAACTTCCAACAGTTCTCTCTTATTTCCACCCATTTTATTTTCCAGCACTGAGCTCATGTACCAGTAAAACCTCTCTCCCACCAGATCTGAACAAGTACGGTTGTTTGCTTGTTTTTTTGTTTCCTGAGAGAACTCAGTGAAAATATACTGAAAGTTTTTAGACACACATAATAATGAGTATACGTAGAAATTAATTACATGATCTTTCTGAATAGGATACTAGCAGATTAAAACATAATTATGAAGTCAAATATAATTTTCAGTATATAGATCAAGTTTTAATTGCTAGACTAATTACAGAAAGACAAGAGACCTTTGAAATTATTTGACTGAACAATTTGTCAAATGTGGGGTTTGTATTTTTCCCTCTCCTCTCCCTGTTCCTTTGCAAGTAATACCAGTCTTCACATAGTCATGTAATAAAATCTTTTTATTTAGTCATTTAGAAGTTTAACTTCTTGGATAAGACCAATGAACCATTGCATTAATATGCTAATTGGTACTTTAAGGGGTCTGGAAATGATTAAAGTCTTCAAATATTTATTGCTGTTTTGCTTTCAGCCGATGTAGGAAGTGAACACACAGTCTAAGTTTAAAGATTTGTTTGTGAAAAGATTCTAAAATGGAAAGAACTTTTAATAGTATTAAGAAAAATATTTCTGATTTGGATATTTCAACCCCTTGAATATTTTTGACTGAAATAAGACATTCCCTGTTGGGTATAATTTCATTCTTTGGATGCCTTTGCTAATTAAGCCAGCTGAAATGTGAGACCGTGTCATTCAGCAGCTCAGACTTTTTCTCCGACTGTGAAAAATACTACAGAATGTTAAGGAATGACAAGATCTATTCTAATGACAGACTTTTCCATCAGTCCAGGAGTGAGGGTCTATGAGGACTCTGCTACAACTCATGAACATCATAGAGTATCAACATGAAACATTATACAGAAGGGTTTATAATTAAATTACAGAGATAAGTTTGAACATAAAATATTTTACAGCTACAGGAAAAGTAGCTGCCTTACCAAAATCAGGATTAAATCAAGTTTTTAATTTCTTAAAAAAGTGAAAATCAGATTTTATTTTCTGATATTTTCAATAATCTGTGACTTAATGGTGTGTTCTCTAGAACAGGAAATAAGTACTTAAAATAGGCACTGGAGGATTCATTTTTATTAAAAGGTACAGTATAAGGTCCCCTAATCTGGTTACGTAAAACCATCCCTACAGAACCGTGTGTTTTCTGAACCTGTTTGAAACAGTACAGATGATGTACAAGGAGCATGCCGCAGCTCTTTGGGAAGCACAGCTTCACTGGAGGAGGTGTCTTCCTTTTCTGGAGGGAGAAACAGGTGTGGGGATTTTTGGATTACAAAGAGGGAAATACAAGAGACAGATGTTGACTATGATAAGGAGCTGATGATGTATATACGATTAATATATCACTAAGTATGTTTTGTGACAGTTCTGTATGACCTCTTTATTCAGATTAAAGGTATGTGCTCTAAATAACAGTAGGCTTTTAATTTAATCAGCATTTGCCTTTATACTGCCAGGACTCAAATGGAAATGTCATGGGCATTTAGGTTGATGAGACCTTGCAGCTACTATATCATTCTTGTTAAGGAAAGTGAATGACTACATATTTGACCTCTCCTGTTATATCCAGTTACACTGTAGATTGAAAAATTATAGGAGCTGTTAATGTTGTCATTATGTGCTTTGCTAATACAGATCAAATCCTGTTTTGTGAATATCTACTTCATTGTTATTCTTGAATACCATAATTTGTTATTCACATGGAATCATAGCCCACCCTGCTTTCACGAGACTAAATTTAAACATATATGAAAAATATTGTTTAACATAAATGCTGCATACCAATTCTGAATTAAGCCATATATTAGAAGTTTGATATCACAATACCAGATTGTTCATAAACCCAGCAGAAATTCCATGCCTTGGAAATTAAATTCCATGCCTGCAAATTAAAGCCTTGAGTTTTATTGAAATACAATATAAAAAGAAATCCAACATACATGTTTTCCATCAGACTTCACCTTACCTCAAAAACGCATGTAAGAGCATGCTGTATACGACCACATTTGGGGATTTTTTTTTTTTTTCCCTTATTCAAGGATCCTTCAAAATCTGTCTTGATGAACAGGAAAAGTCCAGTCAGCCTTGTTGTATGTTCTGTGAGTTGTATCATGTGATATTGATACATAATGCAAGCAAGTAAACTACTTTTTAGAGGCAAAACATACTGATAGATCTCTGGTGCTCTAGTGGAAGGCAGCTATGCGTACACCTCTATGACAATGCAGGCTGCTTTCAAAAACCTGAATAACAGCTCCTGCAGTCTGGCAATGAGTCGCTACCCTGGACTGGATGGAGGTGTCTAAAGGTAAATGTAATCATTTGAATCACGTGTCTAAATTGTGTCATAGTTAATGAAAATCCAAGATCAATTCAGTTACTGAATTACTTATGTGGCAAGACCCAGTGCCACGTAATCTGTCCTCTCATACCCACTCTTACACCAGATACCTCTCCGTGGTGTTTTTATACATCTTGCATCATATCTACTAGTCCCATGTGACTATTCTGGGTACGGCAGGGCTTATTAGGCATTGGATGCCTGTGTGCTGCCTTTATAATCAAGAGAGTGACTCATCTACTTGAATATTGGAGAAACAATCCCTGGAAATACTTCTAAAATCAATGGCAAGGGATGGGTAACATACATGACAAACCTACACGTGGGCCTACATTCTGGACAGATAACATTTGAGGAGGTGTAGCCTATCCCTTTTGCTTTTTTCTCTGCCTCAAACATTTTCATAACGGTAGGCAACATGCCACTGACCTAATCATTTGTTTTCCACCTCGTGTTATAGAAAACGTTATGATTCTTGAAAGAACTGAGATCACATCAAGTGAAATTTTTGTACAACGGAATTTTTTTTTAATCACTATTAAATTTGTTTGATAAAAAAAAGATGCTTATGCAAATCACTTTCACTTTATACCTGCTTTCGTTTGGCTGGCTTTCATTTGTAACCCTAATACAGATAAATAAATATTTCAATCGTGATGCACTGTTGTGAAATTCCAGTAGGGAAAAAAAGATAAAGGGAATTTAAAGTTGGACGACCGATCATAAGACATTTATCTACTGAGAATACAAACAGAATGATCACAAAGAGCGAGAAGGGGGCAAATCACTTTTCTGAGCTAAGAGTTTCCCTTTTTGTGATCTAAGAGTTGTCAGAGGTAAGAACAGAGGGGGGGTTTTCCCTGGCCTTTCTGCAAGTAAGGATATTACTTTATTTGATAAATCATGCAATTTTAGCACTCAATCTGTTTTTCCAAAATAGAGTCTCCTGGAAGTCTTCTGGGCTTCTTTTGCTCTTGAGATGATTTACAAAGTCACTGTGGGTAAAGGGACTGTCAAGTCACTGTTTATCCAATAAATTAAAGTATAGGAAAATAGACTGACTCCTGAAATATCTGAATAAATTGAATAAAGTTTTCCAAAGAGACCAGAAAACATACTAGAATTAATTGAAGCCTTTAAACAGTCTTAGAATGAAGTTCATGCAGGCTTTGATTATACAATCCTTCTATATTTCCAGGCTAAATACCCACTGCAGTAGGCTTTGGGTTTTTTTAATGTAAGGACATTTGGATGAAAAATCTTTTTAATAAAATATAAAAGCATGAGTTTATGAATTTCAATTCATTTTTACTTGTCAAAATGATTTTATGTTATTTATTCTGAGAAAATAGTCTTCCTAATTGCCCTGATGTGTAGACTTTACAGTAGGCTTTAAGAGCACAGACCTCTCTGTAAATCTGCTTATACATATTGCTCAGTTCAAATTAAATTTGGAATTGTGTAATATAGAGAAAACTTCAGTGGTTTTCTCAAAATGTAATAGAACAGATGCAAGTTAGATACAGACCTACTGTAAATCATGAAAATATTCTCTAAAAAGACAAAGAATACTATATAAGTGTTTCAGCAGTTTGAAGCAAAGCTATTCCTTTTAAAAGGTCTCATTATAAAAACATCTTTCATTTTATTACTGTTTACAAAGTTTAGCTTTCCATTTACTGAGGGAAATCTCATTGTTTCTTTCCTCCCATGCTTTTGAGTTGTGATAGACATGAGCATGAGTAGGTGTCCTAGTGAGAAAGCGTGGTAATCTGCATAAATAAGAGATAGGTCAGGCTTAGCATAGTAACGGCTGGCTTGTGTGTGCTGTATCTGTATAGATGCAGAGTGCATACATACCTTTATAATGAAGTGAAGAGCAAAGCAGAGTAGCTACTCCCTTTTCCCTTACTTAAACCTATGCTCTTTCCCTCTTCTGTGGCACCAGCCTATCTGACCCTGTATCCTCCATCCATCCACAACTAAGCTTTCTAGAGCTATACTAGAATTATATTAACTGATGGCTTCATAATAACAGAGGAATCGCTTTTTTCCCCTTTTGGTTAACTTTCTTCAGACAGATCTTGACTCACAGCAATATGAATTTTCTAGCTGAAGAACTTCCAGTTGAAAACATATTCTCTCAATCATTTCCAAGATGAGATAAATATTGGAGAAATAAAAGTATAGGACTACAATGTGCAAGTTTTTAGTTTCAGACCAGAGAAAGGTTTGATGAACACGGACTACATCATCTGAAATATTAATCCGTTGCTAGGTTTCAGTGCAGTGGGCTGTTTTGCTATGCTTCTCATTAAGCTTTTTTCTACCATACAATTAAGTATGGAGCAGGGAACTGCAAAGTAGCCCTGACTTAACTCATTCCACAACTGGAAGCAATATAGTCATGTTGGTATAAAACTGAATCCAAACTCATCAAAACTCCTTCTAGGCAGCAAAGTTAATTAGGACCATGCTAATGAATTTAGACTGCTTTTGAGACCTCAGGTGTTTTTTTGACCTGGTGCTGCACCAACTTTATATAATCTGTCTCCTTTAGGGATGTTTTGTGTGCCTCTATGCCATGCTCCATTGAAAAATACAGATATGCTAAAGAAGACTGTATGACTTGGGTGCTCACAAATATTTTTGTCATAGATTAGAATATCAATGCACGATGAAATATTGCTTTAAGAAAAGTAACAAGGGCTCCCTCTGTTCATTAAATAAGACATGAAGTGTTTTTGGCTGATTTATGCTGTTCTCCAGAATAATATCCAGATGTGTAAATGTGTATGTGCACAGTTTGTGGGTGAATTCATGTAACTGAACAGAGATATCTAATGTATAGATGTCTTCATCTGAGTTAATCATACTTATAATCAGTGGAGAACAACAGAACTTCTAGAGTGTGATTCAGTACATCCTAAAATAGACTTCTAAATCTGACTATAGGATTACAGTGCCTGTTTCTCCCTGTTGACTATATGAGGATCCTACAGTGACTAGCACAGATATAAACTACATTGCAGATATCTAAGGTCAGAAATCTCATGCTAAATGACCAAAATAAGTTCTCTCTTAGCACATATTATAAGGATCTGAGTTTCCCTGGAAATACCATGATAATGAATAATCAGTGTAGGCATTAAAATACCTAATTAACTCTCTAATGATAACATTCCTACTGTATGTTTGTCAAAGTGCTTATGAAAATAATAAATACTTCTAATATTTTCTTAAAATATATGGTAGGTTTACGTCAAATTGTATTAAGAAGTTTCAAAGCAAAATGGCAGTACCACATTGTGTGGATGTGGTATTGCTTTCAAACAATTCCAGTGGGTCAGCTCAGGTGAATCTGTGTGCCTACAATGATAATATTAATAATAATATTAAAAAGTAATAATAGATTAGAAAATTAGAAGAGTTGTTATATGAATGTGTGGTAATGGACTGTGTAATTTTTCTATTTATCTACTACGTGTCTGGACCAAAGGATGGCTTCTCTGTTAGCAAAGAGAGATTTCTGGCTATACTAAAGCAACTTAGCATGAGGCCATTTCCTATTATTTTTTTTCATTTTTTATCTCTCACATACCTTTCTAGTGTTCAAGTACCTGATTCAGAGAAATCATCTTTATGAAGCAGCACATTTTTATCAGAAGAGACCAATGAAGACTCTTCCCAAATTACCTAATAGTGTTTATGAATGTACTGATCATTTTTCCAGTATGCAGAATTAGCTGACTTGAAGGTATTGTTCCAAATTCATGGGGGAATGAGGTTTTGGAAGGAAACCTCTGATCTACAGTCTCAATGCCAAGCACCTGTTTCTGGTCCTAAATATTGTGGTACAGTATATATAAATATGTAAGTACACATAAATATAAATTGTCCTGTAAAAAATGTGCTGCATAAGGGTGGTCGAGGGCTAGGCAGCCACTGTATGGGGAGCATTTAAGGGTATTGCTTAGACCTAACAATAGCAGTCCCCAGTTCTAACAGATGCCTAGAAGTTTGAAGTCTGAACTTCAGCTAATGACTGTAAATTTTAAGGTAGGCATCTCTAAAAGCCTTCCACTTTTTGGACCCTTATAAATTAATTTCCTTTTAGATTGATCTGTTTGTCTTCAGAGACTATGAGGAGAGTTTAAATTACTAGTTCAGTTTTAAGTGGTTTGCTTACATGTCCCCATATGTTGGAAATAGCATGCCCAAGGTGGAATTCAGGTGCCTAAAGGCCACTCAGATCAGTAGAGTCGGGTCCAGACTAATTCTCAGATGTGTTATCACTTTCCTCTCCGAAACTGAGTTGGGCTGCTGCAAAAATTATGCCAAGAGCAAAGTGATCAGACCCATAGCAGTCGGGGTTATAAATTAGCCAGAATAGGGCATGGGCTATCCCTTAAAGCTATTATTGATATTAGAGAGTTTCTTCTGCTCCTCCATCATAGGATAGTGGCCTTGTTCTTTCTCCTGTTCTGTGCCCTTTTCAAGCTTAGAATTATCTACCTACGTCTTGCTGTGAGCTACTTTTCTGTTGTTGTGCTCAGTAGAGTTATCATAATTTCCTGGGATCCTTTTCTGTGAAGGAAAACTACATTACTATTCACTATACAGTCCAGTAGTGATTTTGTACTCCTGAATTTAAATATCTTGATATCTTATATCACTGTCTGTCATGAGAATTTTTTGGTAGATAAAGCATAAGTGGGAGTTCTAACCATTGCTCAACATACTGGTGAAATCATTAACACTGACAATATAGACAAGCTGTCTTTCTGGTGAATGTAAATCTCAGGGGGTTGAACTAAAACTATGACATGTTATCATAATCATTGCATAATAGGGAATGATGATAATAATGATGATAAAAGAAGCCTCTGGAATAAATGATAGCTGAAATTATTTTAATCTCTGATGTTAAGTATTCTCTCAACCCCGCCTTTTAACACTCTTTTTCATAAATCCTATACACCAGATTGGTGCAGTGAGGCAAGAGCATTTTTAAAAAGAAAAAAAACCTTCTGTTTTAACTGATAATGTAATAAACAGTGACAGAGATTGTCTCTTACTCTTGTCCAGTCTCAAGATATAATATTTATATTGCTTAGTGCCCAAGAAATGGTCATGTCAGTTCAGTGAATCTTCAGCAGAAATCAATAGTTACTTATGTATACAGAGGTAAATATAAAGAGGTTACATATAAATAAACTGAGTACTAGGACTTATATGGTTGCTGGCTGCTTTTATTGTAGACAGAACTGACACAGATGCTAAAGCTTCCTATTACAGTGTTTGCAGTAGGTTGAGTAGCTGTGGGACTAACATTTGGTTTTGCTAAAGGCAGATATTAGTCTTTTAAAAGTTTTATTCAGCTTTATTTATGGCACTTTCTAAGCCTTACATTCTTGAACTTGAAATATTACTTTCCTTATAAGAAGGATGAAGGTTTTCTCATTTTATATAGCAGCATAATTCAATAAGCAGGAAAATACCTTGTTAGAGATAGCTATCAAAATATGTGCAGTGTTTACTATGCACTTTTATACCTAGAAGACTTGCACACTTGATTTCAAAAGGAAAAAAAAATGTAAAAATATTGTTATAAAGAAATTCGTAGTGTCAGGATATTTTGTTGTATTTTTTTGATTCTTTCATGAAGATTTGTGTAGTAGCATCATTAAGGCATTGAATCAAATGGAAAATTTTCACTTTCCTTACTAAAACCACTTTCTGTACTTTGCCCCTTTCTTGCACTCTCTCCTTAAATGCTTATCTTCAGTATATGGATTCTATAGACTTATTTAGATTTTGCTCCATTTATCAGGCTCTATCCTTGCAGTTTGAAAGGATGACTTCGCAAGTGCCATGCATTGCTTCTGCCACTCACAGCTTTGGAAATCTCCTCTAATATAGGATTTTCATTATTTATTTTAGCTGATATATCACTGCATAATGATACAGTAATAGAAGTGCAGAAATAGGAAGATCTTTTTGCCTGGCAAGAGAGGGAAATATTGAAAGAAGTAAGGCTTGCCTTTTGTGTTGGAATAAAATACCTTACTGCTTCACAAACCCCCCCTGTAATTGTCATATGTGGTAGCATTTGAGGGGTAAGAAGACATTTCATCTGGATATATTATCAAAGGGCCCTTGCTGATATTGTAAGTGAAAAGGAAGGGAAAATTATAGTGAAATATTAGAACTCCTATATTTTTTCTGAGGAATATAAAATCAGCTTACTCATCTAATGATACTTGTGGTTAACCTTGGAAAGAGAAATAAATTAACAAATACCAAATTATTCTGTAACCTGAAATGTCCCAGAAATAAATACTTTCTTGTGGATAGATCTCATTCTTTTACTAGGAAGGGGGAAACAGCTAATTGTGTGGTACAGAGATGCCTTTTCTGCCTAAGTGGCCAGAGTACTGTGTTCCTCTCATTAACTCTTACCAGTGTTGAGGCATACTGCCTGCACAAGGCACAGAACATCGGGTAACCTATTTTCCAAATTTTATTTGTTCTCTTGTTGTTGTTGTGATATCCTGCCTGATTTCAGTGGTCCTAGTAAATACTGATTTTTTAGGGAATAAAGGAGAAATCCAACAAACAGATTATCTTCTTATACCAACCACAGGCAAGCCAGACTAAAATATGAAGTAGTTTATGGAGCACTAAATTGAAACTGTCTTGGTTAAAATACAATCAAATGACAGTGCATAGGCGTGCTTTATTTTAGTTCATTTCCAGTCTGTCAGGAAAAATTGGGGATATCAGTCCTCCTCTCTGTTTGATTATTCTATTATCGAAAGAATGGGGAGTGCCAGAAACATAGATGTTGATTTAGTGTTGCGCTGATGAAACCATTCTGTTTGTGTGATGTGTCATTTTTCATTGCTTTCTTATCAAGGTGTTTCAGCTGCACCCAACCCAGGTCTTGTAATTGCTTCAGTTGCTTGTGGCAAAGTTATGTCAATGTCAATTGCTAAATAACTTTTGACTGCTTCATGTTGGATCTGTTAGAAAAGAAAGACAGTGCAGGATGGACTTTTACATACTGACGGTGTGTCACTCCAGATTGCAAAAGGCAGCTTTCTACCAAAGAATGTGGCTGCTAGTAAATATATTAAATATAAAGTATTAAACGTGAAACCCTGACATAGGGTTTAGAGGAGTGAAAAAATACATTTATATTAAAAAGAACTATAAAGCCATGAGGGGATCAGATGGCACAGTCATAAAATATCAAGTAGAAATCTAAAGGCAAACCTTGTTATCCATACTAGGTAAAGTTCCTGAATTTCAGCAAAAGATACATCCCCAGCTGAGAGTGAGTGGACGCGCAATGCTCACCCAAAGGCAGAGAGGACACCCATTTGGGTACCGACCACAGCCATTCCCGCATTTCCTTCAACTGAGGTGGTGGTGCATCAGTGGTAATTAGCAGTTACTGGAATGTGGAAGCTTGTTCCTCCTGCTGAGTAGACAGCTGCTGAAGCAGATTCAGGAAGACACCACGATTTTTCCTGATGCCCATTAGGTACAGGGAGGGAGAATTTCAGATTCTTGTATCAGCCCTACATTATTTTAATATCATATATCAAAATGAAAATGGAGTGTCTGGAAACTAAATGTGCCTTGTGTCAGGCAAATCAATGCAATATAGTATTTCTCTCTTGAAATAGTCATGTTAACTATATAACTTACCACAACTACAGGGTCATATGTGTACATGTAAAATGTAAGAGAGAGACAGGCACAACTAGCTGTTTTGCTATGTCACAAGTTTGGAACAAAAAGTTGACCATCAATTCTCAAATTACATTTTTTCAGTGACTCTATGTCAGAAAACCAACTGGAACATATTTCTAAAAATAATACCACTTTTTTGCCACTCTGAATTTTTCATATCTATGACATTCACAAACTGCTGTAGCTCAGGTAAGACCATGCTCAGCTTCAAGTGATTATGTTTAGGAGCCAAGAAGCTTTGACATGCTAGAAACTGGAATCTCAGGCTGTCATGAAGACATGCAGTAGAAGCAGATATGGGAAATCTGGGGGGAAAAAAGATAGAAAAAAAAGGAAAGGGCAATGGCAGACTGGTTTTCAATATCTGCTTTTGCTTTGAAGATTATGCTTTGGAAGTACCTTGGGTGCTCTGAAGTCAGAATAGGGTCCAAGCTAGAAAGAGGAACAGATTTATTGACATGACCACCATTGGTGTGACCATCTGGCACCAGTCAGTGACCTTTCCCTGTAACCATCCAGACTTTCTCTGTATCCTGGTGTTGGCATACCTGAGGAATGAAAGCCACTCAGTCTTTCTTTCAGGGAACTTGAGAACCATGAAAGATGAATCACTGAGTTTCCAGGCTGATTGCAAAATAAAAATAATAAACAGATACTACCATAGGATTTCTAGGTGGCTTTTCACTCTTGCTTGAACAGGAGTGAGCTCCTACATGGTGGAACCTACAGGGCTTCCTGACTAGTAACTCATCCGTGTTATCTTCACATCCACTGGGAGACATTACATTTACAAAATATCTCTTGTGTCTTTATACTTACTGTGAACTTTGGAACTGATTAAAGCAATATGACTCATGAATACATGTAAGTGAGATCACAGCTGATATTCAAAGAGGAACAGAAAATGGTTTCCATTACACAAACTGGGCAACACATTCTGGTAGAAGCAATATTTCTTGGCTCTGTTGCATTCTCTGAGGCTGAAATCACTACAGACATTTAGTTTTGCAGAATCTGGTCTTTAACTCAAAAATAATGTGTTTCACACACACACAGAGGGCACTACAATAGAGTTTACCTCCTACTCCTTGCCTGTCTTCTGAGGGACGCAATTATAAATGTATTGTACCTACTCGAACAGGATCTATAATCCATGCTTTGATGGCAGGTGGAAGAGCTATCTAGTGGTACTGCCTGGGGGAGAATACTCCCTCTTACACAGACTTTCTTTCAGTCAGGTAAGGAACAATAAAGATACAGAAGATAATTTCTTCAAGATATGGTACCTATGTGAAGATGACAGTGCTCCCAGGCCATCCCAGTGCTCTGTCAATATGACAGCATTGCCTTCTGTATCTGTACTTAGCAGCCCAGTTCTGGGGCAGCCAAACACATAATCTTGATTCCCCCAAATCAAGTTAAGTGTCTTCCAGAATCTGTTAGCTTTTCTGTAACCCCACCCACCTGAGTTGATGTTGCTGTTGTTGTAAATTATTATTGCATACGTATCATACTATCCCCTAAAGTAAAATCAGTAGAGCCACTGAAGATACTAACATAAAGATTTAGATGGTATTCAAGATCCTTGGGTAAGGATCCATGTTTGTGCTCTTTTGAAACAAAAAGGAACCATTCCAACTTCTCCACATTGGAACAACATTAGAGATCCAATTGCTGTACAAAATAGTGACATTTACTACTTAAATGATTTATATTTGCCAAATCAACATATGAAAAGGGCCGAGAGTTTCTATTGCCAACTCATTGGAAAGTTAATTTAAACTTTAATCACAGGAAGACATTTTAAAATTCTCTCAAATCTTTTTTAAGTTGTTCTGAATGATAGTTTTGTTATTTCATTCCAGAGATGTGGTTTTAGAAAGGATATTCTTCAGGTTTTAACTGAACGGAAAATAAGTATTTCAGGCCGCCTCCTTTGGCAGGATTTCATTTCTCTTTGTTCATTTAGCATTTCTTCTTAAGTCTTCAAAAGTCTGTCATTTCTGATCCATGAGATGAGTATAGAAACAAAGCAAGCTATGTCTCAGTTGGATCAAAGCTATACAATATTTCTTTCTTGGTTTTCAAAGTTTTTGTTAAATAAGTATATTCTTGTAGTCCGAGAGTTTCATGATAACCCTACTTTTCAGATTTTAGAGCATTTAACTTCCCCCTACATTGATAATCTTTGTTTCAGTGACTACAGACTATTTTTGTGAGCTCTATTTTCTTATGATTGCTTTTGGATACTATTATATTCACTTAAGTCCAGTTAATTGCATTGATTTTTTGAGTTGATAATTTTAGAAGAACACATTTTCAGTTCTTTGCCTGAATAAACTTTCCGCCCCCCCCCCCCTCCCCCCCCCCGGTAATTTTTAAATGCTACCTTTACTTTGATGTGCAAAAATTTGTGCATGCTCTGAGATGCCTGTAAAGCTGTTGGAGACCAAGAGAAAATGGGAGATGTAAATACCTCTTTCTGATCTGTATCTGCTTCTAAGCTAAAAAAGCTGTCAGGACAATTTAATTAAGCTTATGTTTTGTTTCTTAGACACATTTCACTGTGCAGTATCAATAGTTTACACACAGGCAGTGAAAACACTTCAACATTTCAAAAATGTTGGAAATACTTGATTTTAGTTGCCTGTCTTTTACTTAATATGCACTGCTCAGCTGCAGAGTTGTTAGTGTGTATTTCTGCAGCAGATGCCTGAATTCTTCTTTCCTTTTCACGGTTACTCCACAGTTCCAGTTCATCATTATCCTGCTTCTGAGAGGGAAGCATTTAGAAGGATGTAAAATACTGACTGCTGTGGACATTGATGTACTTTGAATAACCATAACCGAAAGAATAAAACTTTGTTAGAAATTAAATATTAACCCTCATTGATAAGATGGATAAATGTCAAATATTGTTGCAACTATATTTGTAACACCATATTTTTAAAAGAGGGCTAGTTAATTTTCAGATATTGTGTCTATTACTAGAGATTCTATAGAAGATCTTCTAATTGTTGCAAACGAGACAATGATAGCTAAATACATATTTATAATGCATATCCTAATGAAGTCTTGAGGAGAGCTTTACACCATTTTAATTCTGATTGGAGTCACATATTATAACCTTCCTTCAAGCTCGCACAGCGGTGATGTGTGATGAAAGGAGTCTGTTATGCCAGCGCCATGGATTTATGCTGCTCTCACAAAGGATGCATCTACACTGTCAGTTGGAATCATTCAATTTTTCACTCCAGAAATCTGTTCTTCCTGATTGTTCACACTTCATGCATGCAGAATCACTCCTGGAATCCCTTTTGGAGTGGACCAACTGTGTCTGTCTGCAGATAAGCGTCAGGAGGGGCTCTGTGCAGACCGGTCCAAGGATTGCTCCGGCAGGCGGGAAGGCTGCCATGCCTTTCGGCGCACAGCACATGCTTGCAGCTTCCTGCCATTGAATCAAAAACTCGACAGGCACCAAGGAAGCCATTTAGCTTGTCCATTTCATATAGAAATATTAATTTGTAAAGAATTGTAAAAATACTGCTACAACATTTCATACCCTAAGATTAAAATGACTTCTCTTAAGCCCTTGATAAGAGCTGGTGTCACATGGCGAAAGAAATGCTATTTATGGTGTGCTGATTATGTTGAAAAGGCTTGTGAAATACCTATTACATCCAAATTATATGTAGCCTGAAGATGCATCCAGACTAATTTAGAAAGAGCAGGACGGGCTTGAATCATTCAGGACTCATTTAGTTAAGGGAAGGGGTCACTCCCTGGAGTGTATCACAAAGACCACATGACCCAAATATGTACATACATCTATATGTATGTATATGCATGTAGACAGAAAGGCAAAGTTTGATTTTTAAAATCTAAAAATGTGGCCTAGTTGCAGGCATGATGGAGTGAATGGCTCTTTTTCTTTCAGTAGGACTGAGTTTTACAGACATCTATAAAAGTCATAATAATGTAAATGTGAATTACCTTCTTAGAGAACTTAGGTATTTTCCCTTTCACTGTGATTTTGCTTTTAATAGTGCTCATTTGCTTATCAAAGGTAACAGAGGAAGTTACACCAGATTCATTAACTTAATTTATGATGACATACTCATTTTATCTGTATAAGCTGGACCAGAACCAGCCCCCAGACATCTAGAGAGAAAATAGTATCTCTGGGAATGAGAACATTGGACTCATCATTAGATGCAGAATGGTGGGGTTTTGGCAAAAGCTTCAAAATTCATGTAAAAATATACACTTCTTTTTAACTATGTAAAGCTAACATTAGAGCTCCAGTGAATCTTAGCAGACTATTCGCATAGCTCTTCAAAAACAGTGCTAAGCAACAGCACTATATATCATTTCTGAATAACACAAAGCTGTTTTAGAATTCAGTACTAACAATTAAAAACCATTGTATAGAAAAACATTTTGGAAATTAGGAGGAAAACAATGAGGGGAAGGCTGCATAGACTTCCCTTAAAACATGCCTAGGACAGTAGCTACCTAGCTCTGATTGCTGAGGCAATATTATTTTGAGGTGTTACTCTTTTGCTTTATATCCTTATGTTACTGCATACGTACTTATGCCTAGCTTAGTGCCCTGACTGAACTGACTTATCTATTGCCATTCTTTAAATTTCACTAGACAAAGCGTGAGCTCACAAAATAAACATCTTCCTGAGCTGACTAACCATAACACAGTATATTCTTTTTCCTATTTTATATGTATGTAGGTCTTTTCCATGTCAAAAAAAAAAGATTTCTTTCATAAAATTTTATGTATGGACCTTGTATTTTTTATTTTCTGGGAACAGATTAGTGAATCTTAATTAAGCACCAGTCAAATAGTTGAAATGCTAATGGAGAGTGAAATTAAGAAAAAGATAAACATTGTACTATGGAGTGCTATCAGTAGTGTCTGGAGAAAAACAAAACCAAACATTCTCTCATTTCTTATTTAAAGACCTTTAATAGATTAAAGTGGTGGATGAAGAGAAACTTGATGGCATAATCCATTTTCACTTTGAAAGAGACACCAATGAAGTCCTTCAGAAGTGGCTGTTAGCAGTAGGGTGTCAAGGACAAAATTCAGCAGAAAGCTCAGTGATGTCTGACTAGTAATTTAGAAGAAAAATTTCCACTTTTGAAGGTGATACAAAATTATTCAGGTTAGTCAAGAAAAAAAGAAATGGGTACAACCTCAAAAAAAGCCAGAGAGATTAAGAATATGGGATCATGGTTTCGGATAAGTTTACTGTTGAGAAATGTTAGGAAATCTATTTAAAGAATAGGTGAGGTGTTTAACTAGCTCAAACTTAATTGCGTAGATTCAGGAGAAAGAGGAGACCAAAAAGACTTAATAACTTCTGTGAAGAAATCAGAGAGAATAATGGAATGGGCAACAGCTGATAAAGCTACAATTAAAAAAAAAAATAAGGCTTCTCACTTGAAACATGCAAATGAAAGGATTAAAACTCTGCAAAGGGAAGGGGAGAAGTGATGAAGACGGGTAGAATACAGAAAGCTGGTCAGAGACTGTGGACAAGGTACAATGATCTGTCCTGTACTTTAGAAGTTGCAAGCAACAAAACGGTAATATTTGGTACAAGAAAAAGTAAAGATTATATCAACCTATAAGCTATATAGGTATGTTTTCTTTCAAGTTCTCCCAAGGAAGTTGAATTTACAACTGAAAAAAATGTGTGCAAATGCTTGCAGAAATCACCACACCAGAAGTGGTTTACCTAAATTTTTTTCTCTCTCTCTTTTGCTAGCCAGCCTGGGAACTGTAGCAATCTCTTGTGATGTTCATGACCAGCAGACTTTTGTGGCATGCCACAGAGAAAAGCTCAGAATCTAGTAGGCAGAGATTTTTTTTTCCATGAATGTCCAAGAACATGATACATATGCATATGTCAGCTTAAAAAGGTTAACTTTATTTGCAGATAAATGCAAAGTGAAAGAGAAGTTACATTTATTAAATAAATCCATCATTTTAAATTAGAAGAATGCTTTAACAGTGAATAACCTTCCTAGTATGTATTCACTGAAATTGCACATGAACTGAAAATATTTTTATATGAGTGGGAAATTGATAAAATTTCCTGCTTCACAATTATGGTTTTTATGTCTGTGCTTTTACCATATTATTTTCCCCGTCTTCTGTTTCTTTCTTCCCATGTCCACAGAGGAAGAAAGGCTTGGGCACACCATCAGTAAATGTGGAATGTGGCGATATTTTTCATCCTTATTTTAATAACTCTCAACAAAAAATGTACCAAATGATGGTTGTTGGTTCTTTGAATAATCCCTGGCTTTTTTTATCACTTAAAAGAAAATCTTAAAGTATGTGCAAGAGCACAAGTAGATGTATAAGTATCTAAAATCATATAAAAGGAGTTTGCATAAATCTGTATATCGGTTTATACTCATTGGTTTCTTTTCACGTTTCCACAGGGACTTTAACAATAATAAGAATAATAAAGAAAGAATGATAGCTGAGCCCCCAGCTTTGCTTTTTACTCCTACTTTGGTCGTGCCTGAGTTGAATTGCTGTATTATTTCTGTTTTAGGAAGATGGTGCCAGTCTCTGTGTGATTGGTAAAGGACAAAAGACCTTATTTTTAAAAGTTTAAATAAGGAGTTAGGATAAAGTAGGTTTATTCTGTCTATGAACAGAAGGATGTTTATAGCTATAAATATCTTCATCAGGTTGTGTTTTAAGCTATTTGTTCCCTTTTCTTTTAAACATAAACATGAAAACTGTTGCCATGATGCACTCGTTCTTTATGTTGTCTTCCTCGTGAATCAGGATGGACTATGAGAATGTACTCACAAAGAAATATCCTCTTCATGGTTTGTTATTTATTTGGAAGCACAGATTTGCTTTTCTGTTGGACACCTTGGACCCTGGAGGGAAGGCCTGGGATTCAGTTTGCCATTGTAGCCCCAGGACCATACACCCACGTCTTTGCTTGTAGTGGCATTTGCACCCTTTGCTGCTCGCTGGCACGTACCATGCACAAGTACAGAGGCAGCTGCCGGGGCACCCTGCATCCACCCTGCAGCTGGGTATCATGGGGCCTCAGCCTGGATTTCCACCAGCAGGGAAAACACTTGAATAAATCAGTTTTGTGTGCAAGCATGCGCTGCAAGGCTGTAGACCAACTGTAGACAAAGGGAAATTTTTACCAGAAAGGAACCCTTTGTGAGCCTTCTTCATTGCCCCTAAAAATACAGTTCTGGGAGCAGAATCCAGTTATGAACGGTAGTGTAATGTGTGACAATAGTCTACCACCGGAATGTTGACGTTTACTATATACAATGTATATATATGTGCTTTCTGCGTACATGTACATGGTGCCCATCACCGTGCTGGGAATTTTTTATTAATACTCTACTAATATGAAGGGATATACAAAAGAAATACTTTTTACATACAGAAATAGGTTTGTTTGGTTTTTTTTTAAGGATTACAGTGTTCTGGTATTGTAATGTCTCTCCAGCTAGACTGCAGTTTTATTTAGGAATGTTAATTTTGCATTGTTTCATTGTGGTTTAGGAACTGTAAAATCAGATATGGAGTAAGGTGGGTTTTTTCAGAAAAGTCTGAAGGACGTTTGCATTCTATTAATTTCAATGGAAGATGTGTTTAATTTTATGAGGGCTGGATTTGTTTAAAATAAGCCTTTATAGATAGGAGGAATGAAAATTGATGTGATATCTGAAGATTTACATGTATTGTTCTCTACATTCATTTTGTAGAAATAACAGAAAACTTCATGTCTCATTGCTTTATATTCTGCAAATTTACCCAACGCACACTCTCCAAGCCTTCGATTTGCTCTTCACTGTAAGGCACAAAGTGGAGAAAAAGTCAGAAGAAGCTGATAGAAAGATCACTTCAAACACCAAAAAGTTAGAGCTGTCAAAGGCCAGGTCCACATAAGGAGTAAAAGTGTTTATGGAGAGAGGGAGAAAATTTTTAGGACAAAAAGTGTAATATTTCTGTGTTGCAAAAAATATAATCGAATTGATAGTTACACTGTCATAAGATTGCTTTGGTGCCATGGGCTTGTCTGAACCAAACTTGTGAGAGGTGTAACACAAAATAACAGGTTTTTTTGTCATTAGATGTGGAACATTTACAGGTAAATGTTAATTAGCAGAATAATTCCTCACATAATCCCAGTAAAAAATTCTTCAGTGGTTACCTCCTCTTTAGACATCGGAAAAGCTAAGTATAATCAGGGTGGTTCACCGAATGTGGGACAATGAGCTTTCATTATTGTCGTCTATTGTGTTTGTCTTCAAAAATGGACTACATTTATTTTTAAAAAAAGAAAAGTCATCTATGCCTAGGAAATCCATTTTATTTATTGTGTTTCCTTTAAATATTCTGAGTGGTTCAGCATCTAACAGTCTTTTCAACATTAAAATATTTTCATTCCTTCTATATTTTCCACGCTTAAAACATGATACAGACTTGTTTGTGAATGACACTGCCAGGATTGTATCTCATCAACAATTAAAAAAACCAAATACCTACTTTTCAAGATTTTACTTGTTAGATAAATATTAATTTACTGGGTCCATCTGCTGTATGTACAGTACAACACAAATAAAATTCTTTTTAGATTCATTACACAATTATTTTTCTTTATGCTGTAGATTTTACTGGTTTTGTGAACTATTTTATTAAAATAGGGCAAGTTTAGGAAAAAAGGTTTCTTGTTATTAAAATTTATATTCAAAAATGTTAATCTTATGCTGTTAATATTCTAATAGCTGAGAGTGAGGTATTTTTGTCTGTGAAAATGTATGCAAAAGCATGCAGCGGTTTGCTGCTAGGCTTAAGGTAAAAGAGTTTCTGAACGTTCTGTAATGAGAATGTAATCCAGGAAAATTATTCATTCTTAAGCGTAGGTTCTTTAATGAAGTTTTGTAACCTCCTGAATATGGTGAGTGTACTTGAAAGGACAGAAATCATTATTTCCCAGAGATATAAATGTTTCTCTCACTGAGACTGGGAAGACTTTGAGTAATTGGGGATTAATGGAATAGATGGGAAGTCATAAACTCATCTTTTACACACAGCTTAACTTGCAGAATATGTTTATTAACTACCTGGAATAACTTTGTGGAAAGGACACATTTTAAGAAGTTAAAAATTTGTATTAGCAGATGACCATTTTATATATGAGCTGGAAGCACAGTATTTATAAATACCCTGATTAAGAAAAATATTTTCCACTGAGGAAAGCATTTGCGAAGGTGCTTAAAGTAAAGCTGACTCTGAAGTTCAATTAGAAGTAAATTAACTGGAAGCATGTCAGTAAATTCTTCTCTGTTTTAGGGAAACACGTACACCTCTGCTTTACATTCAAATATACCATGAAGTTCTTTCCCAAATGGTATGTGAGCCGTCATGTGTCTAAACCAGGAACTTCTGTCCATACAGACACCCTTGTGTATGGCATTACACACATAAATTCATTAAATTTATTTTGCTGCTCTTTTTGAGGACTGAAACCATGCATGAAAATGAACCAACTTCCCAAAAGGTGTAAAGCTCTCAGATGTGACTTTCAACAGGGTAGCACTAAACTCAGTTCCAAACCACGTTATGCCATCAGAAGCCATATCATGATTTAAGGAGCGTTTCTCTTTTCCTTGACGAAACTTGTTCCATTTCCCTTTCCAGTCCTGACGCTTGCCAAATGCTTCATGTTCAATTAGGTAATCCTACAAAAACGGAGTTACTACCTTATGAATTCTGGAAGGTCATTTGACTTTCATAAATTTTTATACCTGCAAATATTGCTCCCAAATGAGTACTCCCAAATATACTCCCAAATGAGTAGCTGTCCTGCCAGCCATGAAAAATTTTTGATAGAGATGATGGAACAAGTAATCCTCAGCTAAATCAAAGAGATTTTTTTCTTAGACCAGCTTTGAAGGTTACTAAATAAACAAATTGTTGAAAGGTGAAAGGTTTGCTTATGAAGCTGGCATGCTCAGAATGTGACATTTTATGTAGCTGACATTATGTCCACTGCCTTTGATTGTGCACATCAGATGGGCTCCTCCTTTGCTGCTGAGTCAATACGAAGTGGCATTTGGGAGGCTTCTAGATCCATTTCTACTTTGTCATTTCAACGTTGATTTGCATTTAACTGTGCATTGTTTTGAAACTAGCAATCAAGACTTCAGCTATGAGGACATAGTAAAAAGTGATTGTTAACATTTAATAGAGAGTATTTAATGTCTCTGAAGTGCCGCTACAAAGTCTTCTAAAAATTGATCTACCCAGCATGGTATCAGCACTATAAAATTAATAAAAAAAAAAAAAATGAAAAAAAATTAAGGTATGATTGGAGAGAGCTGAGCAGATAATTTGTTTAAAGACTCTGGGGATGGATAGATGACAGGCAGACAGACAGATAGGTAGAGAGATGGGTATACACATGCATACATATGCAAGCCCATGAATTCTGCTGGGTGTCCATTTGCGTATTTCACTGTGGCAGTTTGTGCACAGCTCTCATATCCTCTCCATGTGTCAGGATCTTTTGAAGAAATTAACTGCATGGAGACCACAGAAGCATCGGTATTTCCTGTTAGAAAACAAGTTTTTAAACTGCTCTTGACTTGAGAATTCACACTTTCTGATTTTTTGGGGATTTATATGCAAAGAGGTCTGTAAGCCTGCTGTGCACAGGTCTATGACTGATAGTAATAGAGAACGGGACTGCTAAGAAAGCAGGTCAGCAATGCTTAAAGCTGAAAATAAAAATCATCATAGAATCATAGAATGTCCTGAGTTGCAAGGGGCCCACAAGGACCATCGAGTCCAACTCCTGTCCCTGCATAGGACAACCCCAAAATTGACACCATATGTCTGAGGGCGTTGTCCAAATGCTTCTTGAATATTGCCAGGCTTGGCACCGTGACTACCTCCCTGGGGAGCCTGTTTCAGTGCGCTACAACAAAATAATCTGTAATTTATTATTTCTTCATATATTTTTGACTTTTAATATATTTAGGGTCTTGATTCTTCATATTTGAAAATATGCAGTCAGTTATATTCTACCTGCAAGATTCGTATTACTGTGTAAACCAGAAAAAATCGAAAAAAACCAAAACCAGATCAAATATTTTTATAGAAAGGTCTACCATCTACTAAGATTTCCATTTAACCAAAGAGGGACAGCAGTCTATAATTTCATATCTGTTTCCAAATTTTTCAGGATGAAGAGCAGGAAAAACATTGATATCAGACACTTACTTAACTAGCTACTTCAAGCAATAAAGACTGAGGATAGGGCAGCCACAGTATGTATAAGAAATAATAAGGTCTGATCCAAACCATTGTTTGCATTTCAAAACATTACAAATGCTAATGATGGTGCACAGGCGGATCCTGTGTCATTTTCAAGTAAACGGCTTAGTTGCATCCATCTTCATTACATATTCCACATGTGAGACTCTTGTAGAAGAGAGGAATTCATTTGGAGAGTCTGATTAATGTTGTGAGTTGATTTATTGGCTTTGTATATGTTTTCCTAAATATCTCTGCCTTTTTATTTCACTCTTTGTCTTCATGCACCCCATATCTACTTCTTTCTTAAAGAAGTTCTAACTTCTTTCTGCTTCTCTTTTTCATTGAGCCATCAGATTTAGCCAGGTATCTACTTTTGACCTAGTCACTGGCTACGTCTGTACTGCTTAGTAAAGCATGGCCATAAGGTGGGCTTGAGAACTGGAGAGGTGCTCATCCTTACCACACATTCCTGGCATGGTTTTGGCCCATGCCACCTAGTCCTTTCTTTGCAAGACTGTGCCCAAGAGTTGTTTGTGGAGGACATCTGAGGGGCCATTCCCAGTAGGGGATATGAAAAGGACTGCACCAGGCCTGGCTCTCCGCACCCTACACAGTTCCTGAGCCCCACAGCAATGCCAGTAATGCCTCATGCTGCCCTCGTGCTGCCTTCTAACACTCACAAAAAAAAATCCTCAGTTTCATGCTATAAAAATGTCACTCTAGTGGGCTGCACCACAGTGCTATATCAGACAGTTTGAAATGAAAAAAACCACACCCTACAAATAGCAGTAATGTATAAGGATCAGCAAGATAACAAGGAGATCCAAAGGAAACTAGTAGCTAGAACCACGCGGTGTGCCAACCTATATGCCACTTGACCTGAAGGCCAGAGGACTCTCTGTGACCCTGTTTTATTCAGCAGTGCAGGTATTGTCTCTTTACACTCAGTGGAGAAAAACAGGCACTCCTTAAGTGGAATTAGTCTCAATCTACTGTAAAAGTCTAATTTGGATTAGCCAAATTCTGCTGTAGGAACGGCTATTAGTTAGGTTTAGGTGAGATCACTCCCACCCCAGGCGCTCAAGTTCTGTCGCTGTACACTCTGTGGTGTGATTTTTTTGTTTTGGTGGGAGGCGGGATTTCTAGGGGCTTTTACACTTCGTCTTTTGCAATGGCTATCTGCATCTCCCCTATTGGGAGAATTGTGCTGCTCTGGGAGCGTTTCTTCAGAAAGTACATTACATACGGAGAGTCCGCTGGTGACTGTTGTGTTTCCATGTTTGTGCAGCAGAAGAGAGTTTGCCCTTGCTTGAGAAAGGGAAATTCAGAAAACAAATTTCAAATTGCACTGCCACAGGTGTTGAATCTTATCTTATTGGAACAAATGGACAGATAAACCCCTACAGTGCGATCTCAGGTTCAATAAACAGCTTAGTTATTAAGGTTAAACAGTGCTCCTGAGAGATATGCTAATGTCCACCTTAATTTTAACAAACATAGTTTGAACGGTTTTGCAGTCTGAAGGGACGCTGGGTTGGAATGGCCCACATAAGGATGATTAATGATTGGATCTAGCACTGGAAAGTAATAGCATCTTCTGAGATTTTTTTTTTCAAATGGTTTATGTAGCAAATATCCTTTAAGCATTTTTTTTTTTTAAATTGGCTGCATTTTACTGATATTTACAAGATATTTAAAATATCTTGTATTTTTTTCTTAGCCTAAACAAATACTGAAAAACGTACAGCTTCATTAGAAGTGATTCTTTGCAAGGACTACATTTCCAACCAAAGAAAAAAGTCATTTTTCCTCTAGTACTGAAAATGTGATACAGTTAAATACTGGCATAAGTTCAAGGTATGAAATGAATTAACAGTTAATGTAGTTTAAATAATGCATTGATTTAAAATTGAAAAGATTTAAATACTGAATCTGTTGTAAAAAGTAAAAGGTTTCCTACTACTTCTGCTCTGTCAGTGGTGTTATATAAACCCAGAGCAAAGCTATTGCAGCAGGTAAAAGGCAAATATTTAAAAGCTTTTAACATAATGTTATGGTGTACCTTATTATAGAAAATATAGCAACACTCTAACAAATATTCATAACTTCAATACTTAAATAGCATTCTTTTGAGAAGTAAATCTTTCTTTAAAATATCCTTGGCTAAAGGGAATGGTATGGCAAACTTTTAATGTCTAATGAAGCAAGTCATTCTTCTGGCCTAGAGAAACGACAGTATAAATCACTGAAGAACAACCAGATCTTCAATTGTGTAAAGACTGGACACAGGTTGAAAAATAGGTTGCAAAAACAGCATGAGAGTGTTCAGCAATCATCATATCTTACTGTTTTTGTTGGCAAATTGGTCTTTTTGCATAAAAAAAAAAGAGGTGGTTTTGTAATTGTCAGAGCTGCAGGATAACTCCAGGCTCTGGTCATCAAGGTGAACTGTCTTCTGCCACGCACATGTTGCCAGAAGGCAGCAGAGCAGTTGCACAGATTTCACCCAGGACATGTGTTGAAAACAAGTGTTGCTTAGCTGTAAGTTAGGTGTCATGTAACCGAAGATTCCCTCCTACTGGAAAGATGGATGGGATGAAAAATACCAGGTTTGGTTCTCAGATCACGTGGGAACATACGTAACCAGGTAATATGCTGCATTTTCATTTGCAAACTGTGCGCTTTTTGTGCAGAATGAGAAACCCCAATGTCCAGAAGTCAAGAGAAAGTTCGTTTTAAGGTTCAAAACGCTGTTTAAGATTTGTGGACCCAGAAACTCTCTCAGTGCTCAGACCTGGGAAACATGGTGAAACTGATTCTCACCTGATGAAAATCAAAGTGACAATACTGAAGTCAATAGACAGAAGCATAGACATGAGGTTATGCTGGGTTATTTCAATTCATGATCAGCCTTAGGTATTCACTGTTGCAAAGTGTATTTTGACCTAAACGATCAGGCTTTTAAGCAGATACATTAATTCATTTGTTCTGATGATTGTAACATCAGATCAAGGATGCAAGTGAATGAACTGTAGCAGCCCTGCTTCCAAATCTGTAAGTAAGTGATGCTAGCATCACTCTTAGGGGAGCAAGCACCCACCACATGCTATGCAAAATACCATGGCTTTGGAACTCTCACAGCAATACATAAATACCATAAATACTATAAATCAGAGTTATTTAAGGCTGTAATTCCACACAAAAAGACAAAACTACCAAAAAAAAAAAAAAAAAAAAAAAGGGGGTCAGATAACTTCAGTATCCCGATGTTCTGTCTTTTTACCTGTGTGTATGGGTATTGTATAAGGATGGATATTTCATACAGTTCAACATATTTAGGTTAGTTCTATAGCTAATCTCACCATCTCGTTCATTCTGTGAAGGTGTGACACTGCAGTTGTGGAAATAAGAAAATATTTGCTAGTAGTAGAGTTTGACTATTCTGATTGTCAGTGTGAAATTTATAGCACGTATTTGTTTCCAAAGCACTTGAATACTTTATGAATGTAACTAAGTAAATTAAAAGATATATTGAGGCAGCTTCTCTGTAAATGATGTTAAACGCAAGTAATCAGCACAAAGTAAGTAAAGTGAGAATAATCCCAGTACAGATTCATCCTGTGCTTATCAGAAGTTTATTCATAAATCCATCAAGGTAATTTTCTTTCTCCTCCCAGTGGAGTGAGAATAGTAAATACATCTTTTCTCTTTATTTGCAAACAATCATCATCTCAGAGCAGAGCTTTTGTTCTTTCTTTTTGCAAGAGTCAAAAAAGGACAAAGCTTTGGGTGTAAGGATGCATATTTATGCATATATGTGTAAGAACAGAGATTGTCTGTGTGAATACAGCTTCTTTTTTTAACATCAGAGTCATTGTGAATAGGCAGAAAACACATTAGACAGAAAATACATTAGATAGAATGAGCAGTATTATGTAATTTATGTATAAGGCAAAAAGAAACTATGAATCCTTCCATTAAATTTTAAAAAAAGTCAGAATTCTTTTGTAAAATGCCATCATCATACAAAAATGTAGAGAATGCAAACGTCCTGCACCTGGCTGGAAAATCTTGGATGCTTTCATAATGAAGTCAACTGCTTTAATTAGGATTTTTCACAAGAAAATTAGTAAATACTATTCTGTATCAACATATATATAGATTTCCAGTTAATGACCACTAGAAGATATAGGAATCTTCAATAGTTGGAGTTTCCATTAAGCATAACATTGAAGAAATTGGGGAAGGGAGGAACAAAAGTAGCTTTTTTGCTAAAATCTGAATAATTTCCTTTTCTTGCCCTGTAGACTCTCATTTCAGGAATTCAAAATGTTCGTCACTATCATCTGATATTTTATTTAATGAATGGGATTTGATTTTTTTTTTTTAATTAAAAAAACATATGCATATAACCCTGATGTACAGAGGTAAAAGAGGACGAAAACTAAACCAACTGCATACATGTTGGTTCTGATCACAGCTTGTGTCCTGGTTGTGTTTGCAAACTCCTAATTTGTCTAATTATCATTGATAACTATCAGTTATTTTCTTTAGGGGGTATGTGATAATCCTCAGATGCTCTGGCATTTCACTTCAGATCCTGACTAATCCTTGAGACAGCCTTCTTAGCTGCCCAGATTATCCTTATACTTGTCTCTGATAGTTCTAGAGGTATCAAAGTTTGACTGCAGACTTTGTCTAAGAGTTTGAAGTGATTTACTTACAATTGCTCAGACCATTTGATATTCTGAAGTCAGGAACTGAGGCTTTAAATTGTATTTCATAGATGAAATGAGAAAGATATGAGATCTCTCTTTTATTCTTCTTGAGTAAATGACTGTGCTGGAGATATGACCTGACACTTTTTTATTCTTGATGGATTTGCTTTAGTGACAGAGGCTCCCTGTCTAGATAGTTTGTGTTCCTGTAGTACAGTGGAGAGAGAATTTCAGAACAATCAGATGATGTCAGGTCATCATCTACCAAGAATGGAGTAGATTCTTCTCATCAATGAAGAGGACATTCTTCATTCATTTATGAAATCTTCTTACCCATGAGTAGTCTAAGAGTTTTCTTAAACTGTGGATCAAGCTGACGAGTTGTAGACATGTGCTTTGAAAGAAAGGTAATGCTTCTACAGCTAATTTTTTTCCCTACATCTTTCCCTGGCTTATTACTCACAGTATGCATACCATTCTTTCCCTGATAGCATGATCTTTTCCTGGGAGCTTTTGTTAATTTAATTCAGTCCCATAATAAATGGAGCGTGGGGTGTAGAGAAAGGCTTTAAACTAAAAGTACAGTTGAAGGATATGACTCCTTAATGTCATAAATTATTTATTTATGGTGCTTAGTTGTGCAGTGGAACAAACCATCCATTTTATTGATGCACCTTTTAAGAATGCTTAGGAACAGCTACAAAATATTTGCAGAAGGAGTACACAGGTTTCAGAACAATATCTTAATATTCTATACCTTGGGATGGTGAAAAGGACACCTGAACGGAAAGAGCCATTAGCTACTTCAGGGTGGCAGCCATATTTCCTCCAGGTTTGTTCTATCAAAGGAGAACACTCATGCAGGCAAAGCTTAGAAGAAACACTTGTAGGAGAGATTAATGAAATAAATCAGTCAGTAGCACTAATTGGAATTTAAAAGAATGAACAGATGGTCTTTATGTGACTGGAAGTATCAGGATAAAAATCAGCACATGTGTTTGCTGAGACAGCTCTGCTCCAAGAAAACACACCTGTTTACTTTTCTGATAACAAAAATTTTTATTTACAGTTATCTTTGCAGTTAAATTACTCTGCAGTGTTTTAGTCCCTTTTGTAATCAGACAGATAATCAGCTTTAAACTACTTAATATTATTCATATAAGTGTTTTTCCCCATGGGTCCAATAACATTAATCATAACATCAAAATAGCAAGGTGATCTTTCCAGTTTCCTTAATCCTATTTACACCATATGGCAAACACAGACCGACTAGAAATAGAACAAATGTTGTATCCTCACAACTGGAAAGCAGAATTTCTTCCAAGCAATAATAAATGAAATTCCAGTTTTTGCTGGAATGTATTGACAGTAGATCTCCATATTGCTTATCTTCCTAACTGCGTTGGAATCAAAATGTAGCTACAACAAGCTTTTCCTGTATTGCCTAGAAAAGGAATGGGCATTAAATATTTTTCCTTAACTTAGCCAAGACACAAGTGGTGCTGTGACAGAAGGGTTCACCCCGTGTCACCCTCTGACTGCCCGTTCCTAAAAAGAGTCCGTCATCAAAGGATTTGCTATGGCAAGACCTCAAACCAATTCTTGGAGTCTAGTGGGAAACAAGACCTGATTCCAAGGATTCCCAAGCTCATTTTGAGTTTCAGAAACCCAAGAGGTGTGGCTGTAACATGGCTTTATTTGGAATCTGTGAAAACAGATTGCCTTCCGTGTTCAGATGGCCTTGTGTGCTCTTTGAACAACTCTACAAAAGTGAAAACAAACTTGACTATAAAACAAATATCTAAGTATTTAACTGCTAAGTTTGGAATGCAATTGTAAAGATGAAAATAAAATAACATGAATCTCTGTGTATTCTCACTAAACTCACTGGAAATCTTCCTTTGCTGCTTTCATATTCCTGATAACTTTGAGAGAATTGGCACCTACAGAGTTTTCTGAAACTGCATTTTCTTACTGAAATTGTTCAGGATATAAATCTCCTCTACTATCTTACTCATGCCTTTTAAGAAATTTCGTCTAGTTCATCTTTATTCTATAATTCAATCAGAATTTAACATTACTAGATCAGACCTCTTAAATGAGTATAATTCAAAGTTTTCCCCAGCTCTGGGTTATTTTGGCATTGGTCTTTAAAAGGGAAAATGCAAATGCATCATTCCCCTCTGACTAGGCAACTTCCTTGAATGTACCTTTAATCATATTTCTTAATTAGCCTTTGCATGCTAAGCTGTGTTCATACTACTCAATACATTTGCAAGTGTAATAAACAGCAAATAATAATAAATAATAAGTAATAAAAATAAAAATTTTAAAATTGTATATTTTCATGAGAGTAGCCTGTACATATTTCATAATAAAATGAAAAGTCATTAATGATTAGAATTAGATGAAGATGATATCTGCTAGCCATAGAATTAACCACTTAGGCATGAGAGCATACTTTCCCTGCCTTCTTTCATTCCTTTTACCAGTTTTAAAGCTCCTGATGTCATAAGAAACGTGTGAGTGCTGCAGAAAAACAGCTGATACAAGTTCTGCATTCATAAAGATTCTCTGATTCGGGACCAATCAGAGACCTACTTCAGACCAAAACCAAAAATGATGTTCTTTGATCCAAAACTCAGGAGGTAGCTCAAGTGATAGGGCTTGTTCTTACATTTTACATTTAAAATGATAGCCTTTGCAGGCACAGTAGCTGGCAATGATGGAAGGGAATGGCACGGAAGGAAAACAATACCTGGTGAACCATAAGTAGGATGTGAAATAAAATGAATCATAGAATCATGGAATCGTTTAGGTTGGAGAAGACCTTTAGGATCATCGAGTCCAACCATAAACAATGCCAAGTCCATCAAAACATTGTGTAACGTTGTTACTAGGTCTGACTTCTACTGAAAGATCTTAAAGAATCTCTGGGTCTCTAAGGTATTTTTATACTTGGCTTATCAATATTGTATTGAAATTCAATAATTCAATTGATAAAATTCAATAAATAGTGATATTAAAACCTTTTCTTGCAGACTAGCTTGTACTACAAAGAATGTGCCCATGCACCCTCAGTCATTTTATTGTATTGGTGATTGCATATCATCATAGAATCACAGACTGCTTTGGGATGGAAGGGACCTTTAAAGGTCATCTAGTCCTTCCCCCCATATGAACCATATGAAAATCAAAGCTAGTGATTATATGCAAAAGTAGTATGGAAAAAGCATTTAATATATTTTTAATGGCAATTTAACCCTGAGAAATTAAAGACCAAAACAACTGTCTACAGGATGCCCTGTAGACTAGGGTTTTGAGAATGTACAGTCCCCACAACTAGGATGGATTCTTGGTCCAGGTCTGAGCTCTTATATACATTACAGTGAATGGAAGAAACTTGAATCCTAATACAAATTTTTTTTTTTCTAAGATGGTGTCTATTTTAAAAAAATTATGAAAACACAGTACTTTCCAGCTGCTAGAAATTCTTCAGTAAGAAAACAGTTAAAGCTAATTTATAATTAGATCAGTAGCAGTTAACATAGCAAAACTTCATGATTCCTTGAATAGTTGGTCCCATTTCAGGTAAACAGTTCAGAAATCAGGTCAGAAGCAAATCAAAAATACGTGTCATGCCCTCAAGCCAAGAAACATGTTTGCTATATCATTTACAAAACCTCATTAAGTTACTTACAAACCCTGGGTAGCAACTTATGGCAAAAAAAGGTAGAATAGAACAAAAGTAATTAGAAGATAATTTAGCCCCACATATGCCCCACAGAGCTTAGCAGTTGGAGATCAGCCTACACTGTGAGTGAATTTCATTTAAGCTTCCTTGTCTTGCTTTGGAAATCAGAGAGTGACAAAAATATACCTTGTTAATAGACATCAGACTACATTTCACCCCACTGAAAATTTCTTTTATCATGTGCTAAATGTTATTATCCATATGGTTGTCATTTAGGCCACAGCTACCCTATTTATCTTTTATTGTTCTTTAATTTTATCCATAAATAACAGAATTTCAGAAAACTTAATTCTTGTCATCTATCACTATATGTAACGAGCATAGAATTAACTAAAGAAAACCGTAGCTATGCACAGATGGCCAAGTGCTGTCTGATAATAGTTCACATGATGTCTTTCATCACCACCTGGATAGATATTGCTGCTTAAGTAAAATATACATACATAAACCCCTTCTCATTGAAATGCTCTCATGTGCCTGGCACGAAACCTGACTCTAATACCCAGATCAGCTTCTTTTTATTCTCTACCATAGCCCCAGTTCTAGAAGGCACTTAAGCCAGGGATAAAATTAAGAATGTGAGCATCATTTGACTCTATGGGATTACATATAGGCTGGAGGCAAAATATATTCCAAATTAGAAGCTTTCCTTTGAAAGGGTTTGGATCTTAATGTTAAAAATGCCTTAAGTGTTTTGCTGAATCAGAGCTGCTAGGGAGAAGTTCAGAGGGTGAAGAAGTGATTACTTCCATCTTCTAAATTTGATACTGTACCATTCTCTTCTACGCAGCAATCGTTGTGATGGCTTGCAGGAATTCTTGATAGATAGATAACCCATTCAATCAATTAAGTAGTTATCACCTCATCACTCTTTGTTTCACTTATGGCTCATTTTAGAACAGAAGTTTGTATTCTCAGTCTCTTTAAATGCTTTTAGAAGTGCTCAAAAGCTGTTCTTTAGCAATTTCCCATGGGAGTAATTTGTACTTTATGTATTATTTCCATGGTAACTTCAGAGAACAGGAACAGGGTTGTATGCTATGTTACATTTCATCTTAATTTAGTTTAGGACATGTTGGGTTTTTTTCCCAGGGTCAGTTTTCATTTAACAAAATATTAAACGGTCTGTAAAATTAAGATTGAAAAGGCAAAAGTCCTTTAATATAATATTTTACTGAAGTCCTTTTTCACAGTACATTAGTTTTCATCTTTGAATAAAATACCAGGGATCTTTTTATTATTATTTTTAGCAAAGCAGCAACTGAAATCTGTTGCAAGTTTTCTGTGACAGAACTAGAATACGACGATGTGGAATTTATCCTGAATCACTTGGAAACTTGCTCCCTGACCTTTTCGCTGTGCTATTCCTAATTAATGAAAGTACTAGTCATGGACAGAGGCAACTTTTTTCAAGTGAATCCAAGCAGCTGATTGATTTGATATATCCTCAGGAGACATCCTCAGGTGCTTCTGTCTTTGCTTCTTTTTAAATTACAGTGTTGAAGCACTATTCTCCATTCCTACCTGGTTCCCCAGTCCAAATGTTCTGTCAGTATAATTAACAATTTTTGCGCTTTGTATCCTCTTTAAACCAACAAAACATGCTTTGGTTGACCACAATGCTTTCATAATCTTTTGGTTCCCAATTCTGTAAATAATTACTTACAAATACATATACATAAATATATATCTCTCTCACTAAATGGGACTGCCTGTTCAACTAGTGTAGTTACTTAGTATTGTTGCATAGGTAATGCAATTCTCTCCAGAGTCAGGCTTTTTATTGGTTATCTTCATATTTATATCCTTTCACCAAATATGTATTCATTTCTAAGTAGATTACATAAGAAGTATGGATCTATTGAAGGATCTGTAATAAATGAATCTCTGAGAAATGAAAACAGCAGGTACTGCTGTTGGGGATAGTGGCATACTAGCCAGAGATGTTTATTAAAAGTTGAGGTTTCATTTCTCTGTTTGCGTGTATATCCTCCTAAACGTTAAGAAATACTATGTAAGACACCGTACAACTTCATCATGAAGCTGTCAGGGTGCAAAAGCACGCTTCCCAGATCCTGAAATATACTGGGTAGAAGGTATTTTTACAAAATATCAATAGAAAATATACTTCAGGGAACAGTTGTGCTGTGTAGAGGCAGAATTACATTATCGTCGTCTCCATTAAGATGTCAGCAGTCACCAATTGATTCCGTGAAGTCATTTCCTCCTTGCAGTGGGGGGAATAGCGATCAGCTGTATGATGGAAACAGTTGCATTTAATTATACATAATGTTAACTTCTCAGCAGTTTAATGACAATCACTGTATCTCAAGTACAACTTCAGAATATTTGCATGTTTACTTCACAAGAGCGGCATATTTTCACTGGGAAGCCTTGGGGTTTTGAATATGAAGTAACTCTTCATTTTGAAATTCTAAAGTGATTTAGACTGGAAATTTTCAAGAAGGGTAAACAGGTGAAAATTGAAACAATATTTCAACAAAACTTTTCAGAACTGAATGTTTCTATTAGACTCCTCTTATTTTTCTGATTTCTGTAGGGAGACTGACTTGAATGTCCTGATTTGTTAATTCTTTTTTTCCATCTTTGAAATGTTCCTATATGTTTCTCAGTCACTTCTGTTTTAGAATGCATTGATTTGGATACATGGTTTCAAGTCCGTGAAAGAAATTGGGTCCATTAAGTTTTGGCTGAAGCAGAGAAACATAGAGACAGGATTTTGTAGGAAGTGTTTTCTGTAGCAACACCTTCATCTGTAAGGATACTTTTGGCTCTCCTCAGCTCCCTTCTCCTACTCCTCACAGCCTCTTCTCACTTCTTACAGTTGCTCCCACTGCTTGCTCCACATGGTGCCTAGAAGGGGGTAACAGAAAGGCTTGAGCATATTTGTCTTCGTTACATGCCCTTTATTGTGTGTTTCCTTCTTATACTGTATTTGGGATTAAAAAAGGGAGAGAAAACCACAGCTGACATTCACTTCACTTTCCTATGGAAAAATGATCCCTCATGAGTAGCTTTGAGAGAGGGCATTGAAAGCAGGGTCATTGCATCTCTACTCTGTAACTATGATTTCAATAAAGGAGATGAGAGAATCGAAATAGTTGGTTATCAGTGGAGGCAGCAAGTTCATATATTGTGCATATATTGCAAATTCCACAGGACCCACAAGGTATGAATATTGTGGTAAAACAAAAATATTAATGGCAAACACTGTAGCAGAATCTCAAGGTTTTTTATCTTTTTCTGAGACCTTGTGAATAATACTGCCTATCCAGAAATAACGTCTTCATTAATTAAAAGAAAACCTCAACATAAGACTGAAATGAACAGGAAGGTAAAATTTTGTCCTTTTAAGTATAATGTTTGATTTAGCTGTTTCTTTGAAATTCATGTTTTGTTGTTCAAGTGCAGGCAGACTGAGAATCTAAGTTAACTTTCCTCAGTTTTGTGAAACACAATTCTTGTTGGTCTTCAGTTTTTTATGAAATCATTGTTAGATTATAATTATTAAATGTTAACCAAGGTGGCATTAAAGCAAAACATAGGATCACATTTTGTTTGAAGTAAATGCAAGCTGACTACAGACATCTCCCAAAGATCACCTCCTTGAAATCATTTAATTTTACATAATCTTTGCCTTTCAAAATGACTGCCTCACTCTTTTCTTTCAAAAAGCTGTTATATCAGAGGAGATGTCCAATCTCTTTCATCACAGAATCATAGAACCATTTAGGTTGGAAAAGACCCTTAAGATCATCAAGTCCAACGACCTAGCATTTGGGATGTGTGCCAAAAAGTAGCAGACCTGAGTTCTCTTACCTGCTTATTCTATGGGCATTTAATTTCATATTTCCCAGGTCTGAGGTAAATTCTTCTTGAAGCTGGGTCTTTGTATTGCCAGAAATGTAAGGCACATGGGGCCATGAAATGAAGTCTCAAGAAGCCTGACTTGGTAGCACTGCATGCAGGTACAAAGATTGCCTTTCAGTCTGTGAACCTTCACAGAAAAGAATAAAGGATGCCTGCAATGAGGATCATAACGTAGCATGGCACCTCTCCGTGGGACCCTTTCATTCTCATAGCTTATCCTTTTTGGTGCATGGTTTCTGTGAAAAAGGGTGTGCTCGCACATTTAATGATTATTGTGACAGGTAAAGAGACAAACCTTAACCAGCATGTTACTGCACATTTGAGAACATTAGAGAGGGGAGACCTCTAAAGTCAACCTGACCTACCCACAGGAACCCTGAACTTCAGCTGGAGAAAAAGTCCTGAGGAACCCTGCATTGTACCATGCCATTATAGATAAAATCTTCTGAGAATTTAGGAGTCAAAATCTAAGCGTCTGCTGAATGTACGAGAAATGTAATTTTTCAAAACCCTGTAATTTTGACTGAATGGGGGCAGATCTGTGTTAGGAGTGATAGAAATTACTCACTGGCACAGAGGCTATGCAGATGACACTCCGTATTTTGCTTGCACTAGGTTGTGGAAGTGGGGTCAAGGTCTCAAGTTTCAACTTTTTCTTCTAACTTCTAAAATTATTTCTGTTCTTGAACATTTTGTGTTCTAAATTAGCTTCTGGGGCCATTCTTACCTGCAGTGCAGTGACTGTCTGCCAACTCTCATTAAGGTATATTTACTATCATTTGCAAAAGTAAAACTAGGCCATTAATCCTCCCTTACAGTGTGACCTCATTGTATATTGAGATGGTGCTGCTGCTGTTGCCAGTATTAGTGCTTTCCTCCTGAAGGTGACAAAATGCCTTGAAGACGCTAATGAAGTAGGAGTCCCAACACCCCTGCAAGTTAATTAGGTAACTTTATTCTGCATTGTAGATGGAAGAAATTCAGGTGCACGGAGGACTGATGATTTTCTCCAACAGGCATAATATTTTGAGGCATAATAGTTTATAGGGCCAGAATTGAACTTAAACAAAATTAAATAAATCTAGGTGGCATCACCATCTGTGGAGATTTTCAAAACCAGACAGGATAAAGCCCAGAGCCCAGAACCTCATCTGACCTCATGGCTGACCCTGCTTTGAGCAGGAGATTGGACTAGAGACCTCCTGGATTTTCCTGTGTATCAATGTTTTTTGCTGTTTACTGCTAGAAACTGCATGCCAATGACAATTACAAGCATATTGTTGTGTGTAGGAACTGAATATTCAAAATAAGATTAAGGGAGAGTGCATTCTATTTATTGTAATATAATACCATAACACTAGAACTTCTTAGTATTAAAGGAATGATGGCATCTTGTAGAACCTCTTTCGCATTAAATAAGCAAATGACTTAATTATAACTAAAATGCTTCCTAATAGAAACAGATAATAGTCATGGAAGCTGGAACTAGAGGATGCAAAATGTAAATGGCTCAGAAACTATTCTGGGTACCTGTAGTGCGCATTTTCAAGTTGATTTAAAAGATATTAAAAACCTGAAATCAAATTATGATTCATGTATTGCTTCCATAATAATTGTAAAATGTGTTTTGTCTGTGAAGTTACAAGAAGTTATGCATAACATTTATACAATGAGTGTAAATGAGTTTACATTGAGTATAAATTTATCGTTAGCTTGCACCATCCAAACCCTAGAAGCCTAGGGACTGCAGCCTAAATACCATATCCTTTCTGCAGATTAATGCATTAATTGGCACACAGTGTACATAAGCTTGTTTATTTAATGAAGTTCATGATGGTCTCTCTGGGTGAATGCACACATTAAAATATTACAAAGCATGCCTAACACTTTTTTTTCCTTTAATTCCCGGAACTTTTTTGTGTTAATTCTTGATTATTTTCTAGACTCTTCAAGCTTAAGGCAGAGGTAATCCACAATTAGGGAAATCTAGGGAACCCCTGAAATCAGGGTTGTGCTCTCTGCCTCTCAGCCTGACTTGCACTGTGTCAATAGGAAACTGAGAATAAACTGTCGTGTTGCTCTGTGGAGCTTTGGCTTATGAGAATACTGCCCTTTGTATTTGAAAGATTATTTCACCTCCTGCCCGTGTAGGCAAGCTGTCTTAAAAATCGACTGTCTGAGGGTGAATAACTAGATCCAGGCTCTTTTGCAAGGTCTTTTCACAGACACGAAGACAAAGAAAAAGACCTAATGCCCCCATTTGAATGCGCAGTTCACAGTGCAAAAACTGCAGCCTGTCAATCTAGTAAGAAAAATCTGCCAGTGGAGATTGCTACAGAAATCAGTACAAAGAGAGTACCAGAAAAGTAACTTAGTCCAGAAAGTAAGAATAAAGGAAAAATTAAAGAAACAAAAATGTTGTACTAGGAGAGGCATTTGTTGCCCACTACTGTAGCATGTTACTTGTAAAACTTGATCCAGAGGTCAAACCCACTTAGTGGTGACTGCCTATAGGTAGTGTCGGGATCTCTTCTTCAGTGAATGACTGTAAAGCACAGCATCTAAGAAGGCATTAGGAGAAAAATCAGTTTGATATATCTGAACTTCACTGTCTCTTCTCAATTGTCCAACTAAAACCAAAGATCATGATCTGATTTTGTTTCCAGCAAAGACAATATATTTGGAAGAGGTAAAAGAGAGTAACAGAATGCAAAGCAATTGCCTCCTTTGATTTTACTTACATGAAATATTTATAACTTGCATTCACTTTCTGTTTTCCACTCATGTTGAAAGCATACAACTTAATACTTTTGTGGAAAGCATGCATCTTAATATTTGTAATCTTGTGAATGGACCGCAGCAGCAATCTGAAATCTGACCTGTCTGTTGTCTGGCTACTTCATTGGAGTTGTTGTGGGACAACTCTGCATACGGAAAAATGTTTGAAGTACTCTATTTTTCACACATATTATGTATATTTGGTTATTATAGTATAGGCAAGATTGTATATGCAGTGGACAAGCACAGTGAGATCATGGCCATACAGCTATGGCCAACTGGAAGCTTCTTTTTCCTGAAGGGAGAAATGTGGGTGCTGTAGCTCCCCCGATCAGTGCATGCTCTGTGACAGAAGGGACACAGCACCCAGGCAATATGGTGACTGCCCAGCTCAGGTATCCTGTCCTGTTCATTAGCTATTCTCTGAGTACATCTGGATAATATGGGTAATAGTTCTGCAAAGAGCACGTACATGTTTAACACTTAGCAGACTTTCAGGGTCAGGTCCAATTAACTTAAAACCATGGCAGCAGCTATTAAGAAACCTGTGCTGGGGCATTGACTTCCAGCATTAATAACATCAGTGGACCAGAACCAGAATCAGCAAGGAAGGCTAATTTTAAAGAAATGGTCCATAAACATGACCTTGAAGAGGTTTGCTACACAGTGGGACTTACCAAATTTATTTTTTTTTTTCTCAAGGAAGAGCAAGATAACAGGAGGTGAATACAATTAATGAAAAAATTAATCTGCAGTGCAGATTTTCTTTCACGTTTCTCCTGACACACAACTGCACCAGCCAAACAAACCTTTTCTCCTGCCACCGCTACTCTTCCCGAGCTCCCAGGTACAGCTCTGCCCCCTGTGTTCTGCTTCCGCCAATTTACCTCTTTTGCCTTCCCCTGTGCATGGGGAGCATGCATAGTGAGTTGGGTCAGCCTGGTTGTCCCTTATTCCTAATTCCTTCAGAAGTGGCACCCTTGAAACAAATCATATAGTGGGTTTTTCTTCCTCTGAGTGATAATGGGGAGCCTTCTGGGTTTGAAATATGCAGCCTGAGGAGCCTCCTGAGTCCCAGTTGTTTGCTAGATCTTCAGAGAGCAGACCAAGAGGGAGCAATAGGCGGCAGAAAGCTCCAGCCCTCATACTCTCTTCTTGCAAGGTATTTTGGTCACCACGTCAGTCTTTGGGATTAGAGGATTTTGTCAGGATAGCCGTGACTTACAAAGTCCCTTCATGGATCTGATGAGAAGGCTTTGCAAGCCACACTTAGGGATTCTATGGTGGTGCGTGAATCTGTCTTGCTTTCTTTCTGTAGCAGCCAGCACTCTCAGTACAGATCAATACATTTCAGTTGGCTACAGAGGCTTAAAATAACCAGGCTTAAAATCGGTAGAGCAGCTTTTAGCACTTTCCTTTGTCATTTTTTATCTTAAAAAAACTTAGTGAAAGTGAGGTGGAGAATATTAGTATCATGCAGTTAGGTCAAAAAATTCTTCATTTTGAGTTCTTTCAGTCTTTCTAACTGGTATGCTTTCGATTTAACAAGACACAACTGAGTTCCTGTAGAAAACCAGCATGCAACAAGCAAGCTATTCTTTGCAAGCTGTTGGGCTTGATGGGTGCTTTTCTGTTCTCTATTGGGATTTAACTTGAGGTCAGACTACATATGGGCTAAGCTGATGCTTCATATACAATACTGTTGGACTTTTTGCTATATCAAATATTGCTGATAGGGAGGTTTTGGCAGGAGAATTGTACATGTGTCTTTGCAAGAAGGAATTCCTGGAGAAAGAGAAAATAAGAAATAACCAAAGTCCAACATTTACTAAGACTGTGGGTGACCTAAATTCAAATCTCTTATTTCCTGGATATTGGGAGCTTGCATTTATATTTCCCTATATCCTGGTCATACCCCCAACTTTAAGGACTTTCTTATAAAAGACTCTCTCATTCCTCTTTTGGAAATACCTGTATTAATTATGAATTATTTCTTAAAGTACCAACTTGTAGCTGGGCCTCCTGCTTTTCATAAGATTTCCCTAACCACATGGATCTGTCCGTCTAGAAACTTCTGAAGGACATAGGTTTCAGAACAATGGAGAAAAAGAACCTGAGGGGGGAAGGTGGTTTTTCTTTTCTATAGGATGAGAAACTTTTCCTTCTCAGGATTGATCTTCAGTGGGATCTTTCTTCATTGTTGGATATCCCACTTGAATTAGAAAGGCAGAAGCTTAAATAACATACAGTGGCCACACTGTACTACTTACTTAATGTTTCCATTCCTACTTTTTCCCCTTGAATATATTTCAAAGGTCATATAAGATTACCGTATGTCTAGTAAATTTTGGTATATAGAACATTGGATCAGGTCCTGTCCCTTCCAAGTTCTCATTACGATACTGTGAATTCAAAGGGATCCTTTGTGCTTAGTGTTTTTTGGAATAAATGAAAAACAGGGAACAATTTGTCAACATGGACAGAGTGCATTATACTGGTAAAACTTCCCGTATTAACTGGCATAATTGATGTCAGCAAGTCACGCATCCATTCTGATCTCAGGCGGGTGGGGGAATAAGGATGACATGATGTCCTTTCCTATCCCCATCTGAAATCCATACATCACATATTTTCAATGGCTGTATCTATTAATATTTAGTGGTGTTGCCCAGCTTCCGTAACATTGGCTTCACTAACATTGGTTTCAGTTTTTAATAACCCACAGTTAACGGAATCGCCAATCTCTCTTCTAATGCTCCCTTACCTTTGTTAGGAAACATGCATACTGATGCATTATTTCTAGTATACACTAATACGTTGTTTCTGAGATGCTTTGATTTGCCACACTGGGTGAAGCACCAATTGTTTAGAAAACAATCTCTGCCTCCCATTGCAAAAAAACACTCACATAAAGAACTGCCTGCAATGTGTGGATAGATGGGCAGTGACCAAGCCAGACTATACATCAGATTTATGTCTCAGGAACTTTACTACTAATAATTTTTACTGTCAGCTTTTAATATCAAAGAAGAAAGTACAGCACAGGGTTTTAACACACTCCAGAACACTTTATTAAATAGCATAGCAGTATGGTGTTGTAAATTGAGGTCAGGAGGAAGGGTAGCAGTACTTTACAGGCTTAGGAACTCGGTACTCCGGTATACCACTGGGCTAAGAGTCTCTCTTCCAAGACTGTTTGCAGCTCACAGTGCCATCAACAACTCCAGCTCATTAAGACAACAATAACAATAACAGGGTGGGGGGGGAGAAGTAAGTATCAGATATAGGTAAAAACAATGATTTTGTTTATCTCAAGCAAAAAAGGCAACCAAAAGGCACCCCTGGGACACCTGAGGGAAGAAACTGGAATGCTAATTGACATGATTTAAAAAGATGACTCTGTTATTGCCAACAGTCTAATTTAGTCATTAGCTCCCCAATGTTGAGGCAATCAAAGCAATTGTCGTGATTTTAGTAGATGGATAACAAGGTAAGCCTCAGTGTACAGATGTATATGCTAGAAGGTAGGCTAAAAGAGTTTGAAAAGAGCTTTCTAATAAATGCATTTTGTATATCTTTTTATGAAGCACCACTCCTTAATGTTATTTGTCTGCTGAATGAGCATCATTATATTTTGTGCAAACATGTAGTAGTAATTTGTCGTGAGGCCACAGAAAAACAACAAAACCAAACAAAACTGTCTACATCTCCTTAATTTCACCATTTCTCAAATTAAAAGGTTTACATTTTTACATAAAAATAAATATTAGTTAGAGGGAAAATTTTTTGTAATCTTTTTCCTCCCTATACGGTATGCTTGCTTTGCAGCAAATATCCCTGTATTAAAGAACTCTAGTGTTTGCCTGGAAGTTGTCAAGGATGTAAGAATTAAAAAGCAGTTGTACTTACATCCATGGCACATGTAACTGGCTATCTGAGCTCAAAGGTTTGCTGCAATACTCTCCTCACATCTGTTCCCTGAGTACCCTTCCCACTCTGAAAGTGTCCTATCTGTATCATGCATTTTTACTAAATGATGTGACAGTGTCCTGTAACGGGTTACACCTTTTGCTAAATCGTACTTGGTTCAAATGAAGAGTGAAGGGGAAAAAAAAAAGACTATATGTATACAAAAAAGTCTCTTTCCAAACCTCCCTGCTGCCCAGAAGAGCTCTCTGTGCCTCTCATATAAAGGCATTGTCCTCTCTTGACTTTTCTCTTTAAACTTGCTATAAACTTTTACCTTTTTCTTTTACCTTTTACCTTTTTCAGTAAGTTTGCTGCAACACAAAATGCCTGTTGTCGTAAGAACAGGCTTTGAGAAAGGATGCTGTCGCTTTGAAATCAAGACTCTGTCTCAGTAACAGGACTGGGTTGGTCAAGGAACAAATGTCTGAGCGAGAAGGGGAAAAAAGCCCCAAAAGATAAGGTGCTCTTACGCCATGTGGAGATCAGAGATTCAGTCTTTACTTAGTAGAGTCAATCAGGGTATGAACAAACATATATACGAATATCCCTGTATACAAATTCTTTAAATGTAAAATTTTGAAAGGTCTATTTCAAAAGTTCTAAGTGGTCTTCTTAAATTAAAGAAAAAAAAAGTGCAAACCTCAAAATAAGTTGAAGTTTGAAATTAAATGTTTAACACTAACAACAGGTTATTTTTGCTTACAGTTTGTTTTGGGCAGAGCAACATAAAAATACAAAAAAAAATACAAAAGATGAGCTTTTGAAAAAAAAAATCTTGTTTGCTTAGCTGGTATCTGCCAAGAGTTCTAGAAAATTCGATAGAATTAATGCCCTTCCATGACATTACTGCACTTTATCCCTGGATGGTATAAATGGGCCTTAGAAAATGACACTGCCAGGAATGGATTAAGAGAATTAGCTTGCATAAGGAGTCAAATCTCTGACCTCTACTTTGATTCACCTCTCATGAGTGCTGCAATCCACTGGGAGAAAGATGGAAGTGATAGCCTTTACAGAACAGAGCAGATGAGTGCTCTTGTATGCAGAAGGGCTTTTGAGGAGTTGGATTGCATATGGGTCAGTCCAGTCACAATTTACTGCTGTCTACTGCTATGGCAATTTGCATAGGGGAGATTTTTATACAGCTTGTTAAAACAAAGTGTAAGGGAATCGTTGTCAGACAGGAGACTACACAATGGGAATATTAACAAGCCAGAAATCTGTCATTTGCCGTCTGATTTTTTTTTTCCCAATAATATCTTAAAGTATGACTAGTCGTAACCTACAGTGTACAGAATGGGCAAGTGCCATATGATCCCTCCTTCCACACAAGTACCTCCAGCTCTGTTTGGGAAAAGTGTAGCTTCCCAGCAAAAAGGAGCCAGTACGGCAGAGGCCATGCCCAGATGGTAGTTCTCCACTAAAAAAGTTTGCCGGTGTGCTTTGCTGGTGCCTCCAAAGGGAGAAGGAGACGGAGTAAGGACAGGAGGAGAGTTCTGCAACTGCGAGCACAGTCGTGAGGCAGGGTTGGATTTCTGTGAGGTTCACAGTTCTGGAAGTGGAAAAACATGCCCGGTGTGGATGAAATCACAGTCATTTTAGCATGAGTTAAAAACAACCACAATTCACACCTGGATGTCAGCAAAGCATTTTTACGCCTTGATGTTAATATATTTTCTGTAGATGGCGTAGGTGTAACCGAGGGCTGCAAACAATTAAGCATGTGCTTTCTGACATTTGAACCATGCGACACTGTGCCTGATAAGGGAAACATGTCTGTACCTCAGGTAGAAGGAGATTTGTAAAAATGTCTCTGTTGTCTCTTGTGTGGGGTTGTAATGAATTACAGTTTGTTCAGTATTAAGAAGGGATTGAGCTAGGGATTGGATCTAACAATTCTGATATTTGTGGTTATATGTCACAACCACAGCTGAATTTTGACTTCAGGAAACAGTTTCTCAATTTATTGAGAACAGACATCTGTCCTGCTGAGAGGAACCGTGCATTGCCTGGGCAAGGGAAGCCCTTGATGGTGCTGCCAAGTGGACCCTCGATGGCTCTAGAGCACACCTACCCTGCTATAGTTTTGATTATACAACTCCTGTGTAGGAAAATGCTGTTGCTTTGGTGAGCTTGTTACTTTATTTCTCTACTCAGAGCAGAGTAATCCTCACACGTTAGCGCTGTCACGGCTCACTTGCCCCATGACTGGTGTTGCCAGTCCTAACCTCCTACTGATGCAACTCAGGCCTTGTGTTACAGAAGTAGCTGCACACACTTCTAAACCCATCAGTTAGCATGTACTATGAATGGCCACAATACAGAAACAAAATACTTCCCACCACCAGAGAAAGTTCTAAACTTGTCGATCAACGCTAAACCCCGTTTGCACATAAACTACGTCTGCTAGTTGCTTTCTTTCACTTATTTTATATTGAGTCCCATAGATCAAAAAGCTTGGGCTTACTGAGAAAGGAAGGATATGAGACCACATTAAATTGTAACCGCGAACGGTTCACTACAGCTTTCAGCTTTCTAGTATGGGCTGCACCCTTCCTGTAGCCCATAGAGCATCACACATCTCACCAAGCTCCTAGATAACCAAGACAGTTCTGCACTGCTTAGCAGCTTTGTCTTTTCCTAATTGAACTTTGGGATTTAAATATGATGTGCTAACACGGAGAATGGGTCACTCATTCACTTTTCAGAAATGCTCTAATCCAATATAGCCACCTTAATGAAATGCCAGGTACACCAGTCCCATTATTGTCATAGAGAGTTAGGTGATTGTAAGAAAATATGACCTTCTATAAAAACCTCTCTAAATTATCTTCCTGGAGCTTATATGGTATTACTGATGATGAAAAAGGCGAAGGAGTGTTTTCGAGGCTTATTGTTTTCATAAAAGTGCTTAATCGGGAAAGAATTAAAGCTCATGCTTATGTTATTCTTTATTAAGTAAAGCCTGTAGGAAGACACTCATATCCTAGATCATAATTTCGAAGGAGAAAATTTCCTCAAAATAAGACTTTAGAAAACAGTTTTTCTGGGACTGCTATTAAACAACAGAAATACATCTTGCCTGTTTTTGATAAGGGGACACGTATTAGCCACTACAAAGAAGACATCAGTGTTTAGTATAACTTGGTCCTCAAAGTCTCCAGTGATTTACATTTTAGCATTAACATTTGTATATTTGTATAATGCCTTCAAAGTATGCGAGGGGCTATATAGGCATGCAGTAATGATTCTGCCTTGGAAAGTTAAAAATCCGTCTGGGTGCCAACAACACCCTGCACTCAAAGATATATGTATTTATATACATTTTTACATTTTAAAGTTACAAAAATTTTCATCCACTTGAAAGATCTGTAGTATACCTCTAAAATAATATTTTTTAGAGTACATAAGATAATGCAATTTGAGTCTTACAGTTAAAATACAGGGCTCCTACTGAAAGAAGTCTAGTTATGACAATGTCCTACCCCTTAAATTAATTTTTTTTTCAACTACTAATATTTCAACTGTCACCCTTTGTACAGTGCCTAGAACAGTCGGGGCTCCTACCCTGTAGCTCTTTAAGCACTGCAAGAATTAACATAATTAATCATGATAATTACAGAAGGTGTACGCTTCTTAAGCACAGTGCAACAATTGCACAAGATATGACAAGGGGACTGCCAGCGGTAAAGCAGTAAGCAAACAAATGGGGCAACAGCCTTGTTTTAATGTGCTACATTACGAGATGAGTAAGATAAGCCTGAGTGCAAGTAGATAAACAATCCAATACTCCAGTGGGATGTTGTGCATCGGAGACAGAATACAGTGCAGATCCTTTGAGATAAGAGTCGTCTGATCACATTCCTTGACTCTCAGCAGAAAACAAAGAACAGTACATTTAAGCATGCAGATTGATATGCTGAATTTAGGAACTGGGTTGAATGTCAGCAAGAAATGGGTAAGGTAGAAATATGAAAGTAGGGAGAACATGACATTCTCATGTTCTCTAACCCACATTCATTAAGGTAGAAGAAAGTCTGTCCCTATGGCTATATTAATCTGAGAAATGTATTTATTAAGGTAAAATACAGTCTTCCATATATATGAAAATTGCAAATAATCACAGACCAACTGCACCATTTTAGTGTATGGTAAATTAAACCATATCTTTAACTATTAAAATTTGCAAACATTTTATTTAAACAATGAATTGCCATACCATTTATGAGATATATTTGGAAAAAAACCTATCAGTTATACCTTGGTAGGCCTTTGAATTTTTAGCTGAAATTTGTGCCAATCCAGTACAACTACAGAATATTTTTATGGTTTGATGAAGCGCAGGGCAAAATGACAAAAGAAAGTAATGACATTTCTTCCCATTTTCCTTGTCATTTCCTCCATAAGAGGAAATTTGTGACCATTAGCTGTTAAAGTGGCCTGCATATCTTTTTAGAACATCATGATATCCATAGGACCTGATACTTATTGCCAGTAAGACACTGCAGATTATTCTCACATAAAAGGTTAATCATGTGCATAAGTGTTTGGAGGAAGAAGCTATTAAAATGTGCACTGTACGTGCCCCAGCAGCAAGGCAAACCTTGAAGAAAAATGAGACAGAAAAATTCCATTCTTTAGACCTTACTGCTTATCTGGCAATTTTTAGCCTTCAGCTCACACAGCCACAGTCTGGAGGAACATCAAACAAAGGGAGAGAAATCAGCATTACAATTATTTGGAATATTTCATATCAAAGCTTATAAAACAACTAAGAAGCAATCAGGACCAACATCTCACTACTAATACATGAGTTGGCTCTTCAAGGTTGAATGCCCTTTACTCTCAGTGATATCAGAAACAGGGTACTGAATTACCTGCCTTTTGCCATAGGTTTGGAGAACAGTTGCTGTGCATCGCCTAATGCGCTGTTAACATTCCTGTATGCTAAAACCTTCAGACACTGTTTCCTACCCACTGCCCAACAGCAGTGGTCACACAGTCCATTCTCACCTGCAACTAGCAGTTCCCTCACCTTAATTTCCCTCCTAAAATGTTTTTAGAATCCCCAAATCCACCAAGCAAAATATCTTTCATTTTCTGTTTTGAAATTAAATAGACAAATTCAAAACCACATGTAGAAGCAGGAGCCGCAAAAGCTAGGCATGGATTGCCTTTAATGCTAGTAGGTATGACAGGATTTTATGTAACTATAAATTCATTGCTGCTTTTCTTATAATCAGATCATCAGTGGAGGCTGGATCCTACGTCCTACATTTCTACTCTTGGAGTTCTCATCTGATGAATGCCACGATAGCAGAACACAATAGCGTATGGTTGATTTCTTAATCCCTGCTATGAAAGATCTGTCTCTCTTGGTACATTGTACACAAAGCATTCCAGCCTTCAAGTATTCTCCAAATAGCTCTGTGTTCTAGTTTTATTGGTTTGCTTGGTCTGGTTTGGCTCTGAAACCAGTCTTATGAAATATTTTTTCCAAATCAACCTATGACTTTCTCTCTCCACATCCATACTTGATGGAGGAAGTTGAGCACATTAGTTGATTTATATAATGAAATATCTAGGTCACACTGTGCAAATCTTTCAAAACACTCTTGTGAATCTGCATTTGCTTGACGAGGTTTGCTTTCCCTTTGGGTGCACTGCCTGAGCCACCACAAATGGAGGAGCATAACTCAGCTGTGGACTCCAGGCAGAAACTAGTCTAGGTAAGGCTGCAGGGTCTTAACATAAAAAACCTAAGCCCAGTGCAGCCAGTGGGGATTTTCCTAAGGCATTTACAGCCCTCATCATGCTAATACATTGCAGGACACTGAACAGCATTAGAGGCAGCACACTTGTCATTACACAGAGAGCAGAAGTCCCCAGTACAAGAGAAGATGTCATATACTTTCTGATAGCGGGAATCGGCTACATCAAACTTCTTTTACACAGCTGTGCCCACACAACTGAACAGCTACATGCACTTCAGATTGAAATACCAAGACCTGAGTCTTTGCGATAAGCTGCCACCTTTTCCCTTTCATTAAACATGCAAAAAAAGGAAAGAAAAAAAATCTCAAGTGGCTAAAAATGCACGATATTCAATAAGTGAGTCTTGCAAGTCTAATGACCTCAAGAGTTTCTAGGGGAAAAAAAAAAATCCTTTCTGCTCCACAGTTTTTAGATAGTAATGCTGATATAGTCATTATTGAAAAAGGTTGGCTGAGAACCTCAACTTTCACTACTCCAGTTCTGTCTTGTTTCCCTGAAGACAAAATAAATCAAAACCACATGCAGAAGTGAGAGGAACAGATAGCCAGAGCAGGAAATACAGCATCAGTGACGAGGGCTGAATTGCGCATCATTGCTTCTGAAGAAAAGACAGGTATTACACACAATCTAGTCAGCTAGTCTGACACTCAGCAAACTTGTGGCAGTGTCAGGCTGTTTGAGATATTATCATTAGCTGCCTTTCTAGTGATAAGCTTATTGCAGTTGAACAAAAATAGAATGTTTTGAGCAGCCAAGGCTAGCAGACTTGCAATGAAATGGATTAGAAGTCATAATCTGCTAAACACATCTGTTTTGACATTCCCTGCTAACAAAGTGTGACTACTCATTGTGTAGCTGTGGTAGCTGTAAACGAGGTATATTTCAGCCATTAGCAAGACCTAAAACCTAATATGTTGAGTGTTTCTATCCTCCAAGTCTATGAAGTAGAGCCCTGCTCTGGGGCTGAGTTCATCACATCAATAATAAGTCACTGAGTTGGTGGACGCAGTTGTACAAATGCAGTTCTGGTCATGTCTCTCTCCCTTCCTGTCTTACTTGCACTTAATTTTACGTCTGTTTTCCACTGCAGTGTTTTTCATGTTGATGTAAAACATGCTAGGGGTTGCTGGTGCGGCTCTGCAACTGGAAAAGTTCAAAGAGAAGAAATAGGAGGTGAAGATGAAAAGGATACATGAAAGCCAGTGATGTTAGGAACATAAGTGTCGCATTTCAAATAAAGCTTGATATCTGACTAAGGCCAGGGAAAGTGATGATATCCTCTATATGCCTTTTTGGGTTTGGTCTGGTTCGGTAATTTCTGAGGGTCAGGATGAGGAAGAGTGGTGTTAGGTTGGGGAGAGGAAAGAGACGAGAATAAACTCCAGGAGGTGGCACAGTCTGTGGGTAATTCTCATTCTGTTACTGCCAGACTATGGATCCTGATGACTGGGACACTCGGTCCTCCTTTTGATTTTGTTCACTAGTTGGGTCCCATATTTTGTTTCAATTTAAAGTAAATAACTTCTCATCCATAGTACATATGTTCCATAGTTATTAGGTGACAGATGTAGAAAATTTAGCTTTGAAATGTTCTGGTTTTATATTGTAATTGCTGACTGACTTTATACATCACTTTATGCAAGTAGATGAGTCGGATTTTTCTGTTTCTTGGACAACTAAAATAATAATTTAAAAAAAAAAAAACGGTGTCCATTAGTTCTCCCCTGTGAATTTGTCTACAGCTTCATTGGAATAAAGTTAGATTAGACACCATTTCCTCTGTAGTGTCTCTGAAAGACTCTGGGAAAGAATCAAACCAAATCCAAGATATAACTACTGAACAAAAAATAAGCTCAAGTTTAGCATTAATTATGTTAATGTAAAGTTGACACAAACCCAGCATAATGGCAGACCCTAGGTATTGAGTTCAAGATGGAGAAGTACACCAACAGGAGAATGTTTGGTAAAGCTGAGAGAAAGGGGAGAAGACACCTAGAAGAATATCCTGATTGTACTCCAAGGCACCTAGCCATCAAGTCCTGCAGGAGGTCTTGTTGCCTTGACAGGTGAAAAGGCCAGGAAAAATTATTGCCATTATAATTCTGCTGCAAACAGACCCCATGTTGACTGGAGACAGAGGTAGACTGATGAAAAAGTCTTTAGTTACTTTACACGATATACCGCACTGGACCCTGGAGTGGTTATTTGCAACCAAGTCCAAACAGAGGACTTGCTAAAATGTAGAGAAGGGGTAGAGTACTATTTCCAGAGAAGAAAAAAGCTAATAGAACCCTAGAAGACTTATAAACAAACTATCAGATGGAGAATTGTAATTGTAGTGTAGAAGAAGCAGGTTAATTGCTATTCCCCTCCAACTAATAGACAATGAGAGAGACTGAAATTGATCATCAACATGCTTAATTTTTTTTTTTAATTATTATGGCATTTTGAATTCTTGTTTCTATTACTTGTAAACGTTTTATGAAGTGGGTCTTGGGTATATATTATGTTTCTACTCATTATGTTAGTACCTTCGATATTAAAAAAAAAGAAAAAAAATCAATTATTTCCAGACAGGATGTTTCATGACCTGTTTAAGAACCTCTTAAGACTAAGAGTCTGCTGGGATTAAATGTGGCTTTTACCTCCTCCCCAAACAGACCCTGGGCCTGTTCTGTTTCAAACCCCAGTTGATGAAATTCCTCTCTAGGCAAGCCTGAGACTTGCTTAAGAATATACTTGATCTTCCTGCTCTCCTTGATATTATGTCTCCAACTGCAAGCTGTATTAAATTCCCTTTTTAAAATCAATAATGATAAAGGAAGCATGCAAAACTGTATCATCCAAGTTTCACTCCACTGAAGCACACTGTCCTTCTATTTTCCTGTGCTTTGCTGCCTTAAATCTCAACAACTTCAAGTGCCTTGTCATTAAGGTATCTGACTCCTTCTTTCTTCTGAAGACATATAAGATCTGTGAACAAAGAAGAGAGATCTAATAAGCAGAGATTTCTTCATGGCGAAGTCCAAGAAATCTTTCTGCTAACAATGATAAGTAGGGATTCCTAAGTGTCAAAAAAAAAAATGAATTAATGGGATTTTGAGAGGAAAAATGATCTCTATTAAAAAAAAAATTTTGAGAATCCCCAAGGTTTAAAATTAAAGAGGCAGAAGTCAGGTCATAGAGAAAAAGGTTTAGCATTAAAGTAAATAGTTCCAAATTTTCTGTTTGCTTAGAAATGAATGAAATAATTGAATCCTTGGCTCACTACAAGTTTTATTACCCCAGTAAACTGACAAAAGCAGATTTGGGGGAAAAAAAGTAAAAATCGGTAATAACTTATTCCTATTTCCGGAAGAGCCGCTGCAAAAGCTGTCAATTCTGTGTCCACTAGTGAATGGAATGTGTAATTAATTTCCTCTTTTTGCTTGGAAGAGATCGTCTTTTTCTGTGACAGTTTTGATCAGAACAAACCATCAGACCTCTAAACCACCTCCTGCTGTGAATGATTAACACTCAGAATTGTAATAAAGCAAAAAACAATTATTCAGCATATGTTTTTCATAGCTTTAGCTTAGCATACTAGCCTCAGCTTACGTCTTCTGTCATATTAAGGGCTGTATTTTTACACTTATAAATGTCTCACAATTTTGACAGAATCATAACAACCATAATGCATAATTTACTTTTCATTGTCAATTCTAAACACTTTGCAAAGGTGTCAAAGACTTATCCTGGATGCTTGTTCAGTGTTATAAATAGATGGAAAACAAACCTCAACATTCTTAATATTTCTGTTATTTCTTTGAAACAATTGTATTGTGCATGATTGGTGTAGAGCAGTATCTTTCCACACATTTCAGTATAAATGCATAGTTAGTTGTATAAATGCATAGCTACTCATAGCTAACATTATGGCTCTTTGCTGCTTTTTTTTTTTTTTTTTGTGAAGGATAGTATCTTGGTGTTGACTTCATATCCTGAATACCACAACATGGTCCCAGATGGAAGTAATGTAAAAAAAGTACAATATAAGAATATTGTCTCTGTACAACCACTTCTTTTTTAAAAAGGAAAATCTTTCAAATCATACATTTTTAGTAGTATTGTATAGTTCATGTATTATGTGTCAGTAATTTATAAATACTCATGTATTTGTGAATATAAAATTATTCTCAGCTGGGAGTTAAAATCGTCAGAACTATGTTATTCTGCTTCACTTTAGCATCTAGACCAGTATTACCTTCTTTAAAATTCAATTAAATGTTTTGGGACTTTAGAAATTACACACATTTTGTCACTGGGATAAACCAAGGCAAACAAATGTGTATTAATGGAAACTGACTCTCAGTAGAATCTCTCCATATTGTTTCATTAATTGAATAAAGTATTAAGCATTACAAACTGTGATGGATTTTAAAAGCTACCTTAAAATAGAAGTATTATATTGCAAATGGTGACATCCATCCTTCGGACTTTATCTAATGTATGTAATCTCTAATGCCCAAAAACATTTAATTGAATTCAGCTCAGCTATCCAAACACACAAATTCTGTATTGGCTGAAGTGCTTGCTGGATCAAACCATTGTTTGGATTGAATTACATATCCAAATATTTGTCATTTTGTTGCCAATTTGTTTTCCCCAGTTCCTACCAAGATATACCCCTGAAATACCGACTTTATTTACAGGCCTTTTGCCATTTTGTCTATTTCACATAAAATAGAGTGTTATTTACATAAGTTTAAAATATTTACATTCCTTGAAATTGAATTTTACCATACGATGTGACTTTCTAGAACCACATGCAGTGAATAAAATTGTGGTGCTCAAAGTTAAGATGGCATACATGAGGGGACCCATAGCATCAGGCTTGGTGTTTGTTCTTGTGGAGGAATAATGGTAATTCTGTTTTCTAACGTGTGTCTGAGTCACTGCTGTGACTATCAATAGGGAGCTTGTCTAATTATTCTCTGAAGTGACATGAGGCTTGGGTTTCCATTACACAGCTGACAGAAATTCACCATGCTAACATTGTAAAACAGAGGCGCTATTTCTGGTAATTACTTCTAATCAGATGTTTGTTCCCCAAACCACATATACCTGCTTCTTACGATAGAGCATTCCAGTTGCTGAAAGACTGTTTGCTTTTTACTTGTTTACCTTGTCTCATCCTCCTGATTTTTGTAAATATCTGTGAATCACTGGATTCCTTGTTTACAGGCTCTCCTATAGTGTAAATCTTCATATGGGATTCAGATCTTCTGTAAATTATCACACATTATGATAAGCATAGAGAATTGACTAACGTTCATTTACACTGTAGTCATCTTACATTCTATTAGACATATGTTCTCTTAGACATATTAAAAATCTCACTTGGGCACTCTTTGAGAAAGTCAAGGCTGTAAGGTCACAGATTTCATGTTGAACAAACCCCACATTAGTCACAAAAGAGACAGCCTGTAGGTGTGCAAGATCTTGGTGTTTTTTTGTTTTTTTTTTTTTTGAGGAGACCAACCGCTAACACACAGTATTTGCCTCTTGAAACTTCATTCTAGCAATGGTATCTTAAGGTTAATCTGTACTGAAGCTGAGTCTTCTTCAGCTAGTTGATATTCAGTGAATGGCCTGAGTCGCACTGCTGAAGAATCCTTAATCGAGTAGTTTTTTCATTCCAAGTCTTGATGTTGTGAAAAAGAACCCATCAGTTTTGAAAAGGAATTTTAGATTATTTTCTGTCTCTTCTCAGGACTCAGAATAGAAAAAATAGGTCATTCCCAATCCCATCAAGAACTGTGACAATTATTGGCTAGATACATACTTGCAGTGACAGAGTTATTGGGGTAATGTTACAGCATGACTGAGCAATGTACCTGTCAAACCTGCCACTGGAGTTTGTGAATTAATGCTCAAATCAATTCAGCAAACTGTAATACATTAACTTGTAACTGATCTTAATGTTAGAGATGGAATTGGTCCAAGAATTGTTTTGTGCATATTAGAAGTGGCCAAGAACTTCCTGACAATGTTTTGTTTGTTTTATTTTAGCTGGAAAATCCAATTAATTGAAACAGAAGCTCATTATTGGTTTGTGCCAGTATAAGAAGGCTTTTGCTGGCAAAGAATCTCAGCTCCCTAATGGAGTTCCTGGTCAAAACCAGTAGCGAGAGAGAAACTGGACTTAATGTGTAGGGTTGTGGTCTGCAGCATGAGAAGAGAGTGCCATGATGAAGAGGTTATTCGTTATTCTGGATTAGTCTTTTTCAGGTTTTCCTGCTGGAGTTGTTCCACTCCATGTGACTAATTATATATTAACTGATGAATCAGTGTCAGCAATGTCCCAAGTAACTCCCCTGTCTACTGAATTTATCCTTAATAATTTTATCCAAGGTAGAAGCTCTTCAAAAAGGGACAGGCATAATAAATAAGATCCAAATCCAGTAATTTCATCAAATGGAGCATCTGTGAATGGGGAAACAATAAAAGACATGAACCAGCCAGAGCCAACAGGAAACTTTGCTATAATTCAGAGCACGTTGAAGGTGGGACATCGCCCGTCCTCCAGTCATCAAAGCAGTGATGACAGAAGGACTGAAGCAGAAAAGTTAACTCGTGTGGAGATAATACTGTATGACACCTGACATAGCAAAGAATTAAACTCAACTCAATTCAACACTGTTCAAAATTAGTCCATTTAGTAAGGATCCCTAGGCACTACCCTGCTAGCCATCAGCAATCACTCCTGAACTGAGGATTGCTGGCGCATGTTATGCCCCCGACTTTATTTCTGTTCCTTTCTCAACATTTTGGGGCGGTTTTGCTGTCACTCACTGATGAAGATTTTTACTCTGCTCACATGCAACCAAATAGAAGAGAACTTGAATTTCTGGGAGCTACAGCTTGAGGTAATCCACTAAGTGGGTTTAGCAGAATGACTGCAGGATCCTGGCTGAGCTGCTTCCCCAAATAATGACTATAGATTAGGTGTCATAATAACAGCTGTCAACAACCAGCGTGCAAAAGAGTTTTTTGAAGTCACAATTACACGGCAACCTCTGTTCGCCTCACATACCAGAAGCACGTTTGATGTGCCTTCTGTTGCCCTCCCACCTAGCATTACCACTGCTTTGGGCACCGTACGTGCCTGCTGCTGCTTGCAAGATGAGTCACACAGCTCAGCAAAGCCTGTACTTTAGCCGTGGAAAATGAATAAAAGTGACACCAGCGTCCTGGCTACAGAAGATGTACTTAAACTAGTGCCTTTTCAATTCAGTAGGACGCTGTTTTCCTTTGCATTTGGGATTGGTGTTGGCAGGAGGTTGGAGGTGACCACTCCATGATAGCTTTTGTCTGTAATTGGCCTTTGCTATCCTGACATAGTTGATCTCAGTGGGAATAATTAGTCTTTCACCCACTCAGGATATTGACTGGGTAGTTGGAGCTTAGAGAGATCAGCTAGAATGGTTCTGAGTCACCAAAAAATTGGCACGGGGAGAGGCAGGATGAGAAAGGATAGAGGTCCTCTACAGTCATGAATGTAAGACCACGCAGGGAAAGAAAACAGTGCATTCCTTTGCTTTCCTTACAGAGTAGCTGATCAAAGTGTTTTCTAAATAACAATCTAAAACATTGGATTGATTAAGATCTACCATATGCAGAAAAATATTATCTGCTCTGTTTAGAAGGCAGATGTCTAATACTGAAAGGAGAAACATGATTTTCCTGCCTTAAAATCGTTAAGATGGTTACCTAAAAATAGGTTCCCTGTAAGACAATTTTTAAAGAAAAACATACAAAACCTGTTACAGCCCCAGTAATGTGTTTTCTTGCTGTTGCTTCTCTCTGCATTTAAATTTCATCATTTCAAGTCTTGTAAATGGTATATAAATCAAGAAATGCAGTATTCTGAGAATGCCTAATGTGCATGAGGATACACGTTTTGACAGTGCAGTAAGCAATATTGATTCAGCCAATTCTTCACAAAAAGCAAGTGCAGGAGGAAAAGTCTCTCAAGTGTTTCTCGTGCTCCCGACGTTTCGGTCTTAGGTGGAAGAAAGCCATTTGTGGGTGTGGGAATTACTGTTTAGGGCCCCTGTTACAGCTCCTCACGTGCTGTAAGCAGGCAGAGGTGACAAAGAAGAAAAGATGGGGTTTTTGTTAACCTTTAGCTATTGCCGTATCCCCAGGATGAGGCTACCTACCCCTTTAACTGTGCTCACAGGGAGCAACAGATCTTTTTCACTGAAAGTCTTAGGGGGATTTTGGAAATGAGAGCCTGAGTGGATCAGGACACACTATACTGACCGTCTTATGTTAAAATTCTGTTTAACTCTTCATAAGCCCAGTGAGACTTCCATACAGATTTGAAGGCATGAGGAAAAGTTCAGGAGGTCAAGTCAGGGAAGAGTTAACTACCTTCCTCTCTTCTAGAATTTGAATGCATCCAGAAGTCCTCCTTGTGACTATGGGAATTTGGATATAAATTTAGTTAAATGTTTTCTAAACCAACCCTCCTGTCTGGGTAAATAGGATTTTCCCTGCACAGAATTTCAGGACATGCATCATTATTAAAAAAAAAAAAAAATATTCTGCTTAAGCATACGTGGCAGAAAAGGAATTGATTTAGTTCTCTTCTTTGTGGATAATACACCATTAAGTTTGACTTTGAAGCCGGGGCTGGTCCTAAACTGTGAATTTTCATTTTTAATTGCTTTCAATTTTTTGTTCCAGGTTATTTTATATTTAAAATTTCTTTTATTTTTATTAACTGAAAAGTTGTTTGTGGTTTTTTTTTTTCCAAAAGAGACCTTGCTTTCAACATTAAATATATTTTTTAACTTGATTAATATTAAATATTAAATTAAAATTAAATATAAAATTAATAAAATATTCAGTCCAAATTGATTTTTCATTTTTTTCCCATGATTTGCCAGCAAAGCACAAAAATATTGTTTGCCAAGCTCCAGTCTCAAAATATTTAGTGCATATATATATATATACTGATATATATACACTGATATATATACACTGATAATATACAGAAATAGTACAACATGATTTTTACTTTTTCATAAATTTGGTCCTGAATGCATTAATCTTTGTATTTCCAGGCAAGTAGCTCCAACAGCTTAAGTGCATGTAAAATACTGTTACAAGGAATATGTATTTTTGTCTTTTGTTTCCCTCATTCAAATTTCATGATCTTGCTAGCTGTACCAATGCTAACAAATTACCAGGCACTGGTAGGTTTGTGTTGGGTTGGGGGGAAGGAGGAAAGGTTTGATTCTCAGACCTTAGACACACATTTAATTTTTTTTATTTTAAACAATTAAAAAGTTATTTTTAGTGGAGTGATCAAACGGTTAAACCTTCTGGATTAACTCTTTCAGCTTGCAAGAATGGATCACATATAGGGGTAGTTGCATAGTGGCTTCATGTATTTTCTATGTGAAGGCCTTACAGTCTTCATAAAGTAATAGATAAGATAGCAGATAACAACAGATAACTGTAAAAAAAATCAACTAAAGTCATAATGATAAAAGAAAATACAGTAGTATATAGAATTCAGTTATTTCAATTTACAGCATCTTCTTCTGTTCTACTTTTCTAAGTTCTGATTAATAGAGCTTCTAAAAAAATGTTAGACATTTTAAGACTATCCTTCAACTAAGAAAAGATGTTTTGTTGAGAACTGAAGGGTTTGGCCAGGTTATCCAGGGTTCAGATGAAGCTCAGGAAAGTGAAACTTTACCTCAGCTATTTTTTGTAAGTTTTAGCGACATCATTTTTTTACCTTTTTGTCTAAGCTTCCTTGGAGATCTTCATCCCTTCTGAGGTTTATTGTTTCTCTGTGCATTTAACAAATAAGGTTTTGAAACTTTAGAGTTTGGAATTTCTCTAGAGTATGAATTAAAGAATTTGCATTTCTTTCCAAAGTCTTCTCCATGGACTTCCAGCAACTTCACATCTTCCTTTATTTAAAAAAAGCAAAAATTTGAGTTTTATAGCTGTACACTATTAAGGTAAAGAAAAGAACATGCTGGAAGATGAAAGTTAGAAACAAGATATGCCCCATGGCCATGTCAAATCTCATAAAATCATATTAAATCTCTATCATAAAACTAATCTTTTGCTATTTTTCCCCTGAGACAATGGACTGTGATCTCATTTTGCTTTATAAGCTAAGAAAGGTCAGGCCAGCCTCCTCAGTCTTTGGATGAATGAAATCCTAAGACCTCATCTGTGCTAAGGATGATGCTGATCAAGTTAGCGCAGAGACAAACAAGATCTAGCCAGAACAGTTTGAATTTACTTTTCACAGCTGTTTATTGCTGCTTCTCTAGGTAATCATTACAGCCCCCACAGCTGAGGCCCAATAACAGCTTGTGGGAGTCCTCCCACTCTGTTTCAGTGCAAAACAGCTGTATTAATTTAAGTCACTGTGGAAGACGGCTCAGGCTAACCCGAATGGTGACTTATTAGTGCAGCTCAATATGGGGATGATGAGGAACAACTGTTAATACTGAAACCTAAAGCTACTATAGCTACTTTCAAAGTGAGTACTTTACGGTTCTCTAAGCTGCACTGGTATGGACAGGTAGTGGCAGGAGGAAGTCCTAGAGCATTACAGGTAGTTTTGGGAGCTATGATTCTTATTTTTGAGAGTTTTGGCCTTTTGAAACACCACACTGAAGACTTTCTGTGTAGTTAACAGTGTGAAGTGCTAAAGAGGTTAAAATAGTTTCATATTCTTTTTGTTACAAAAATGGGTCCTCCCTCGACTTCAGAAAAAATCAAGTGAAAAAGAAAACATTTTTCAAATTAAATTAACTTCTTTTTTAACTCATACTACATTGGATTGCTTATTTTTTTACATGTAAAGGCAAAGCAATGCTGTTTAATAAAAAGAATGAATGGAGCTTCTTCTTTAAAATTCTTTAAAAATAATTTAAGTTTCTCTTACATATTTTTTTGTCCATGACTGATACTAATGCTAATTTTCTGATCAAATTTGGACTAAAATACAGTTTGGGGTTTTTTGTTGTTTGGGAAATATCTTTATATAAATGGGAAATATCATTTAATATTTCTGTTCCACGCTACTGCATACTGTTGATAAATGCTGTTAGACATAGCCCTCATGATCCAAGATAACAATGTCGCTAAATAAAAGAGACCCAGGAAATCAGCTTGAGTATTCAACCCCTGTTCATCCACACCATCTATTTTTTAGGTCAGTCTTTTGATCTGTTTTGGCCCTCTCTAACTAGCTCTCTCTGATAGCCGTGAGCATTGTGGACACAAGCCTCATGAGCAAGAACTTGTTTCTTTTCTTTTTGAACACTGATACTTTAGGATGAGTTAACTGACAGAAGTTATGCAATCAGTTTATTAGACTATTTGTGCATCTGTTTACTAAAGTTCAGCTGTGCCCTGTCCTACAATTTCTAATCATCTTTTTTCCTGAAGTTTCCTGAAAATCATCTCTTTCCTGTGACACCCCTTGCCTCTACATATGAAATTATTACTTATGGAGAACAAAAAGGAGGAGGTAAAACTTCTGTTTCGTTTATGTGTGTGGAGTCAGGGACAGATAGTAGCTCTTTTGACTCTCACAGATGACTAAGTTTGTGCAATCTTTGCGGTAATATTATTATTTATTATCTGAGAGAGACACCAAGCCTCTGGCAAATGAGGGATTGAGTTGCTGCCAGTACCATCTTTCCGCTGGCCATTGCTGAGGGACACAAAATATTTTTTCCTGGGCTACTTTTGTCACTGCTTCCTCTACAGGGAAACTAGAAAAAGATACCTGATATGTTTCTCCCATATGATCTCAAAGAACACTACAAGTCCCTCGGAGAGATTCTTAATTCCAGTTATGACGACGGAGTTGCAATTTCTGAATTACTAAATGGTGCTTATACATACATACCTGTGTGCATAAATATATGCATACACATATACATATCCATGCATGTATCTGAGAAGCTGCATTGATATCAGGGAAATAAATATTTTGTAATAGGCACTGTCCCTTTTCTCCTAAACAAGTTTTAAAATAACTGTCAACAGTAGCATATGATTAACACCGCCATTGAATTAATGCTGTATTTTAGAGATGGGTTTCAACTAAAATTGCATTAATTTATTCTTATTTCTTTCAGACTGGGGAGAGGGCCTGCAACACTCTGTGGATCATTTTGTTACTTTATTTTGGGGCACTGATGAACAGCAGCTCCATGATCCACCTGTGTGGAATGGTTCATGTTAATTGTGATTCATAAACATAATCTTCCCGTTGTGCTATTTTAGAGCAACACTCAATCCAGGTAATTATGGTCCGTTGCCTCCGTTGAAAGCAGACACTATATAAATCCTTCAGCCAAGGTGGGCTTGTCAGGTTGAGAATAATGTGCGGGCCCTCGGAAAGGATTTATATTCAAGGTCCATTTGGTAGGTGTGTTTTGCAGTTTTTCATTTCTCAGAACTGACAACAAGCTGAACTAGTTGGTTATTCCTCACCGATGCTGTTCTAGTGATAGGATGATCGATAATCTGTGATTAATTTAGAGTCACTCATATGTTAGTACTAGGCAGTTTCGACAGCCTTATTTTAAGTATCGATTTCTTGTGTAATTTACAAAGGAGGGCATACCAGATATGATGATGCTTTGGAAGTTGTTTGCAGTCTTCCTCTAGACAATCTCCCATCAGAAAAAAACCAGTGGTATAAAGTTCAGTTGAATCAAATAGTCTTCCCCCTGCTTGGGAACAGTCTTATTTTGTTTCCTCTGCCTTTCATTGATGATGGATTTAAATTCAATTTAAAAATAAGTAAATAAACTAGCGTCTGTCCCAGCAACATAATGTACTAGTCCCTTGTCGCTGCATGTATTCTGGATTTACAAGGCCTTGCAGTCTCAGGGGCTGAGAGATCAAGGCATGTTTTGCTTTGTTATCCATTCAAACAAAAGCCCTTTTTGGTCAGCATAGCTAAGGAAGTACATAATTCCCTTTGACAAAATAAATGCACGTTATGGTCATATTTTAGAAATAGTAATATTTTCTTTGCCTGGGAAAGCATATAGTGTTAAATTCAGTTTTCTTTTTTTAAAAAAATGCAGTTTCCATTGAAATCAATAGCATTATTATGGCTGAAAAAAGGTCTATTGGTAATATATCAGGGTGTACAGTTGGAGAACATGGAAGTTCATCTGATGGAAATGAAGGATAATAAAAGTTTTAGTGGAAAATCCAGGATTTTTGCCCAGTAAAACACCATTTCAGATACCAGACAAACAGTTTGGAAGGTTTAATGAGGCCTAAGGATAACAGCCTTTAATACATGGCAAAAAATAGTGAGTCAGTTATAGCAAGAAAATGTTCCTCTCTGTTAATTGTGATAAATGTCTCTTTTACTAGTGGGTTAATCTTCCCTGACATCTTCAAAACTGTGAAGATTTTTTAAGCAAATAGAAAAGATTTGTGGTGAAAATGAAACTAATTCACTTCCCTTTCTTACTACTGAAATCATCAGACTGTAAGATATGTTAATAATTTTGCAAAAAGATTTGCCCCTTGGGAAATTTGCTAAAATATATTTATTTAATTATTCAGTTTCACTTGAATAATGAAATTATTTACGTGAAGCCAAATCATAACAAAACAAAAACCACTGTAACTTTATATGAAAAAAAACGAGCACCAGTTTAACTGAAGATCAAACAAATGTCCTGCTGATAATATTAAAAAAAAAAATAGCTCATTTTTTGGGTTTTTTTTGGATTGGCAAACTGCCCTGTGGGACACGAAAACAATACAGTAATAAACTAGTTTGGGGTTAGTTTGACTGTTTCTTTGTTTGTTTGGATTTTTTTGTCATTGGATACCAAGCTGAGTATATTAGTACCTGTATCCTGCTGTTTTGCAAATATGTGTCAAATTAGCTATATTCCATATAGCACAATACACAATATCACACAAACAGCAGGTAAATATGCAGCTGTATATACAAGATGAAATCAGAAAGCAGTATTCAAAGCAGCCATCCAAACCCATCCAGAATACAGATGCGTTTAATGTGATCCATAGAGCTGACGTTTTCAGCAGGAAAAGTGATACGTTTTCAGCAAAGATGCAGCAAATGCAAAAATACCCATCTGACGATGGCCGTATCTTGTGACTGGTTTTGATTAAATTTTCTTTTGCCTGCTCTTGACCAAGCTGAAGGCATCAACCACTCAGCCTTGGTGAGAAGGACTGCTGCCTAGTACAGAGGCTGCTGTATGTTGCTGCAGAAACAGAAAGGTCCCCCCGTCAGCAGCTGGTGGCAGGAGGGTGGTGACAGAGTTTACAATCTAGGTTTGTGATTATAGGTCTCTCACAAGTACAGCAGTTTTAATTCTTTCCTAGGTGAGAACTTACCCTCAGCTTTGACAAACTTGCACATCTCAGATGATCTGAGATAAAGGGCTGAGATAAAGACAGTTTAATAGGACAGAAAAGGAAGGGAAAATAATAATAATAATGATAAAAGAATATACAAAAATAAGTGATGCACAATGCAAATGCTCGCCACCTGCTGACTGATGCCCAGCCAGTTCCTGAGCAGCAGTTCCCTCCCCAGCCAACTCCCCCAGTTTATATACTGAGCATGACCCCATATGGTACGGCATAGCCCTCTGGCCAGTCTGGGCCAGCCCCCCTGGCTGTGCCCCCTCCCAGCTTCTTGTGCACCTGGCAGAGCATGGGAAGCTGAAAAGTCCTTGACTAGTATAAGCACTACTTAGCAACAACTAAAACATCAGTGTGTTACCAACATTATTCTCATCCTAAATCCAAAACACAGCATTATACCAGCTACTAGGAAAAAAAAATTACCTCTATCCCAGCCGAAACCAGGACAGTAAGTGATTTGCACAGGCGTAGGAAAGGAAGCTAAGGGTTATGACAGCAATGACCACAACAGCATGAAAATCCCGGGCAGGGAATTTCATTATAATGTTAGATCATACTTAGTGCCATTCCAGAATGTTTTTATTTTAGTCATTCCTGCACTTTTTCATCCTAAAGCAAAAGAAAGCACGGGATTCTGCATTTTGTTTGTCTGTTTGTTTGTTTAGTCTACAGAAAATAGTTAGCGAAAGGAGAATGACCACATTTAAAAGGAAGATGGGAATGACGGGAAGGTTAAGGAGGCTTTTATGTTCAACATGGGTCCAGCAGCCAAGATACTCATGGGTTAACACATTTACCAGGGTATGCAAGTGGAAGTCCATCTGATGGCTCGGTAATGAAATGACATGCAATATTCTATGATTGCCCTCAATTACCCTATGCAAAGCAAGAATTAATTACTATCATTGAAAAAGTTCACCTTTGTCCCTCATTTCAGGCTCTCATTCATAGTGAGTGTTTCTCAGGCGATATTAATAGAGGTCCAAGTACTTGATAGCTGTTTTATTTCTTCTTTTTCCTTGTAATGGGGCTGATTCTTTTACATGATAACTGTAGTCTAATCAATCAATGGCTGGAGTAAGCATTAAGGTATATACAGAGCATTTTAAAAGTGCTGAACCCACCCATGTACTGTTTGGCACTTTGCTGTCCAGAATTGTAGTACACAGGATGGTTAATTTGATCCATTTGTTTTGCAACAAAGACTGCCACCACCAAGTTATTTTAATGTAATGCTATAAATCAACTTGAAGGCTGCATAAAAAAATAAATAAGCCAAATAAAAACAACCTAGAGATTCATCACATTTTGTCTGTTTTTCCTTGTTGGATCAAGAGATGCATTTCTAAAAGAAAAACAATGCTAAATGATCATTACCCTAGGCTCCCTTCAATTCCCAAGTTGCCAATATACTATTATATTGGTGGAATGGACTTGCTGCTTGCATATGATTTTAAAATGCGTTCTGTCTGTCCATATTTAGTACACATCTAGACATAAATGTAGAGCCAGAACCAGAAATTTAAACAGAAATGACTCAAAAATTTAAGTTGTGAGAATAATCATATTCCCCTATGTCATATCTATTTTACAGTGAGGTTGACCCTTTATTCAGGTCTAATTTAACAGGCAGAAGTGATGCTGTAGTAATAAAAGAGAATGTAGTGATACAGGAGAATAGACACTAACATCTTTATTTGGTTCTAGACATTTTCTTGCAAATAAAAAAGGCTTAGGAGGTGTGTATCCAGACAGTTACGGATGATACTGAGGTGCACTAAGATTTCTTGCGTGCTCTGGTATAACATTCAGGTGCATACTAAGGCTGAAGACAAGCACATGAAGAGTAAAGGTAGTGGACGAGAAATCAATTCCAGAGACTCAGTAACTTTGAACATTTCCACTCCCCGGTGTCAGCTGGGGAGAGCTGGTAGCGAACTGCTAGTGAAGTGAGAGCAGCTTCCGAAATCAGTTGTTCAAATTAACCTGCTTGACTCCGCTGTGAAAGGTACTGTAAATACTCATTCACTCAGGAAATAGGGGGAGGAAGTTTCAAAAGCTCTCTCAGCAAAAATCCATGGAAGGAGGCCTCTCATCTATGTAGACGTGTATTGTGTTGGCAGTATCTGAAGTGGTCATTCAGGCTCCCTTTACAGAAAAAGAATAGGCACTTCTAGAGTGCCCCTTCCCTCATTTCTTAGGTAAAGGTCTAATACAGACCACTTTAATTGCTCTCTGTAAGTTCCCACTTCTCACTACCACTAAGAAAGGAGCTCTAGAAAAATAAATCTGTTGTAGGTGTCTACAGAGATCTATAGGTGGATGAGATAAATCCCATCTCCAGTAAGTGACTTGTGAGTGCTTCGGTCCCATTTGGTGCTAGGTCAAACTGGTAATTTTGAGTGATAACTGAAGATTTAGGAAGCTGATCCTAGCCATTTCCAACATTTAGAAGATTTCAAATGAAAACCATTTAAAATAAGCTGTGCACCTTTGCACTGAAGCGGGCTGGAATGGATCACACACCAGCTATAATCAAGAAATACTTCAGAAAGCATCTCCCATCGAGAAAGCGGTATTTGACTGTAACAGAGTGGGTGGGCAGGCAGGTAGACGTGGTGCTCGAGGACATGGTTTAGTGGTGGACTTGGCAGTGCTAGGTTAACAGTTGGACTCAATGATCTTAAGGGTCTTTTCCAACCTTAACGATTATATGATTCTATGATTCAATTTGGCGTATTAATCAGCATATTGTGAATGAGTTCAGGATAGACAGCCAAGTCACCTAATCATGTAAATGTATTCTTAATTGCTTTCTAAATCAACGGTAGCAACAGAGGTGCTCAGGCAACACAGAAACATGATCAGACACTAGTCACAATAAAGAGTCACTCGCTGAAGATTAGCTTCATTTTATATATATATATATACTGGATTTTGTCTTTTCTTTAGCATTTTTTTTGTTGTTAGCAAAAGATCCCATAAAAGTTTGGGGGTTTTATTTTTCCAGTCACTCAATATTTTCTTCATATTCTTATCTTCTTCCCATTTTCTTCTGTTCCAACTTAAGGGACTTTTTTTCAGGAATTTGTTTTGCTGAAAGGGAATTATTTTTTTAGAAAAGTTGAAGTATATAAAATCAAAGGGTTATAGAAGTTAGGCCACGACTCTCGAGTTGGGGTTGCATTTTCACAGAAAGGAGGATTAAAATCCTTCTCTTTCACACGTTTGTAATTGAAGTAAGTTTTTAACCTAAACTCAAGCCTTCACAGAAGCATGATACAGCTGAGGAAAAAGACAAGCTCGGCAGTTTTGCACAGTTTGTTGGTGGTGGTGTTGTCTCCCCTTCTTTTCTACCTATATTATTATGAAGCTAAATTGAGAAAATATACACCTGAGACTGTTAGTTGTTTCATGGAGCTGCGATCTCTTCAGAACAGCTGTCCAGTGATTTACACTGTACTGACCACCTTCACAGCTAGACACACTGGAAGCTTTGCTGATCTGTAGCATTTTTAATGGAAGCACAGGCTCAGAAAAAATAAACAGATTAACGGAAGGAACTTAAATCCTTGGGTTTTGTATGCCTGTGACTGAATATCCCCAACACAGTAAATTGTAGTTCTATACAAGAAAGCCATGGGTCTATGTTTTGTTCCTGACTTTATTTAACAAATAGAGAAAAGTTGTAATAGCACAGCACTGGGCTTGGTGAGAGAACCAGGCTGGCACCCTGGTTGACGCAAAGATATGTGTAAGAGCCGCGCTAGCAGAGAGACTAACAGAGGAGATACAGCAGGTATCTATCTCCAGAGCGTCGTGTAAGAATGTTGATGCTGAATGAGTCAAAACCACAGTGCTTTTTCCCTGGGCAATACATAGCGTTAAAAGCTTCCTGGGTAGTCTTTAGAGTGGGGTGAGAGAAAGGAGGGCAACTGCATATATTCACAAAAGCACGTGGCTTCGTGTGGTAGATCAGTGGAAACCTTTCGTTTGTTTGTGCCCTGCTTAGGAATCCAGCAATGCCGAGGCCAGCAGAGACTGACAGAAAATCTGATGATGTTAGTGTCTGAATTATTCCTTTTTTTAAGACTGTATACACTGGTGGAATGGTAGGACTTTGTAGGACTCAAATGGGAAATAAGTGTTGGCAGATTTTTGGTTATGACATCATTATGGTTTACAGGATAAGGAACAAATTTAAAATCTCGTCCTGAAACTGTAAGTCATAAATGTTTCTCTGCCCTTCAGGATGAGACTAAGATGAAACTTTAAAGAAAAATTAAATGTGTCATTAGAACATTGATAATATCTGACTATATTTAATCTGTAAATTAATATATTTCTACATAAACAACTGGTAAAAATAGGAGTTGCTGAAAGAATAGATTTGTTTTTCATTGGTTTTCAGGAATCTTTATATGCAATGAAACATCCCTAATGAATATCCAATCTCAACACAAAACAGTTAAATGAGTAAAAAAGCTCAGAGCAGTAAATTGTGGGCTACATTGATTTTCTGACCTGCATACACAGTAAATCTTTCACATTGAGGCTACCCACAAAGTCTTTTGTTTTCCACTTCTCAGATTTCAGTTTGAAATAATTGAGAGGAAGCTTTCACAATCTCCTTTCAGAGACATCTTTTGGAGGTGACTTTTGACTTGGAAGGGACGGTTAAAGCAGCTCTTCAAATACTGCAGAATTACATTATTTTCAGGGAACTTTTACTGTTCAACCTAGTAGCTAAGATGGCGAAAATATACTGTTCAAATCAAAATTGTCCAGAAAATCAGTAATTACCTGCTTTTTAAATTCCTTGGATGACGAATGAGGAAGGAATTAAAAATGCAGCCTTTTTACTGAAAAGTCAGGATCCCTCCAGTTAATATGCTTGCATATTCTGTTTGTCATTGACACAAGGGTTCTGTACATAAAGGTTTTGGTCAGGATGTAGAGAAGATTGAAACAAAGGAAAAAAATGATAACAAGGCAGAAAGAAAAATTTGGTATGAATGCTTAATTTTTCAAGAGATGCAGTTACATTCCTTCCAAGATAACAGTAGTCTTTTTGTGTTTTGGGTTTTTTTAGGGAAGGGAGGGAATAATGCGAATAGTGTGATTTTAAAGGGATTCCATCCCATTAAAACTGATAGGAAGCTTTGTGTTTGGTCTTCATACTACAAATGACCAATTTGGATCTAGCTGCTCAGAGTCAGCTCTTTTCCTATGTCTGTTTAACTTTTGGGAAAATAGCCTTCCATTTGCATCACTGACTTAAGATGCGAGTTTTGACAAAATTACATGTTTTCAGTATTTTTCAGTCTTCACTTTTCATTGTAGGAAACAAGACTTCAGGAATTTCTGAGGAAGGTGAGAGAAGGAAAAAGTAAAACTAAAATTGAGCATCGAATGCCTTATCTCCATGAGAAAACTCTTTCCTGTTCTGAAAAGACTAATGATTCTTGAGACTTATAACACATTTTCCATGCATTTACACTCTGATTTGGTGGGAGAGGACATTTAAGGCTAGTCTGGTAATCAGGTTCTTTCTAGCAGAAATTGTAAACATAACTTAGGGCTTCACTGCCATGGAGTAACTATCACGTATCAGATGCAAAGTGTAATATTGAGGCGAAGACAAGCCAGTGTTATTTTATTCGGAACTAAATTAAGTGAGAGCTCTAAATGCCAAATAATTAAAAAGAACAGTAGGTCTATTAGGAATTCAGCATCAGTTAGTGAGGAATGGTGTGTGAGTATTCCCATGGTAAGGAAAAATAAAAAAAGACCCTTCTTTTCTCTAGGAGACAGGACTAGGCCACAATGGAAATTATTTTAGTATTGCTTTTTTTCTTTAGTCGGACTGAGCCTACACTGATGCTGATAGCAAAGAACTGCAAGTTTTAGTTAATACTTCATAATATTTTCCACTCTGTGAGTAAAATTTTCCACTGAATTAAAATGAAAAATGCTTCTTGCAACTATACAAACATTTACTAAAAGAATTCGTCTTGTCTTCTCATGGCCACATCCTAAGATGGACAAAAGCTTGAGGCTCGGGGCCTGAAACACAATCTCCAGCCTCCAGCCAACAGCAATTTCAGCAGCCGCTAGCAGGATGTCCCCTTCCCTTTACCACTCCCAGTTCTGATGGAAGACTCTTATAGATCCTCGCTCCTTGGTTGCATTTTCTAACTGCCTTTCTGTTTCCAGATCAATTTATGCCCAGTTGATACTCACCTGGTTTTGCACCAATATGGAACTTAAGCTTAAATAGTTCTTTTCCATCCCTCTCTGTAAAGTTATAGAGCCATAAACCTGTAAATATGTTACTTTCTACATACGTATGTATGTGTATATATATTGTACTTATGTGTAGTGTAAAGCACAAAAATGCATAAAACTTTTCAAGGTAGAAAACTATTTTTACATTTAAGAAATCAGGGATTTAAAACCTGTGCAGTATTTGCATTTTTGGGTACGAGTCACAGCTAGGAATTAGTCTGCAGCTAGCAGTTAACTGTTAGCTGGGAAACAGCTTATTCAGAAGAGAAGCGTACCTGTACTTGGTGTTCATGGGTAGCACTTCAAAACTACATATTGTGCAGAAGCACAGTATTGCTTTCATCCTGGTTAGCTTCTGAAATGTGTATCTTCTCTGATATGCCTCTGAGCCATTTGGACTAAGTTCAGGTAAAATATTTTCAATTCAGCAAATCAGCTTCCTGCTGTGGTGCATTTTTAGGAAGTACTGAAAGGGACTTTCAGATTTGTAAATAACAACAGATCATATAAAAATTATTCTTCTATTATAGAAATCTTTATGTAAACCAAAGTATTCATTTCCATCTTTGGATAGGTATGGTGATGTGGGAGAGTGCAAACATCTGGACAGCTCTGTTAATAGAGGAAAGAAATCCTACAGATTATATTGTTCAATGCAAAAGTCACTAGATTTTAATTTTTCATTTAAAATTGTCTCAACTCCTATGCTGAAAGTGATGTTTCAGGAATACAGATGAGCAGAGAAAATATATCTATTAAAGCCATTCCAAAAGAGAACAAAGAGAAGATGCTGGAGTTTGGCAGCAGGCTTTTGAAATACAAAACTGTACCTAATCCCTGTGCTCAAATTTCTACTGACCGTACTACAGGTCAAGAGGGTCTCAAAGGCATAAGAAGCTCCATAAATGTGATAAAACAGCTATGCCTTTTGAACACTTTCATGATACGTTTCTCCACTAGTCCTTTTTTTAACTGATGGTGTCACATAAAATAAGGTGAGCAAACCAAAGTGATTTTCTCTTGCGGAGACCACCCCATAGGTGAAAGTGCATTAGACCGTGATCCTATGCCTACTTATAAAAGATATGAGTTGTCACAGCCCCCAGATGCAAAGTATTGATGTTGTTATTTCAAGCTGCTATGCTATACTTTTTTTTTTTTTTAGCAAGTTCCAATAAAATACCTAAGTAGGATTTGTACAGTATTTAAGCATGTGCATGCAAAATTGTAATTCTGAAGTTTTGCATGATTTTCCTGCCCTGTACTTGGAGAAATGGAGCTCCCATTGCATGCACCTTACTTTCTGACCTTAAAATTTTCCACTTTCACACCACTCCGAATAGCACAGTGTCCCAGACCAAGTCAGAATCACAAAACATAGGTCCTCTTCTGTCCAAATCCCCAGAAGCTGCAGCTAATGGTTATTCCTTGAGCATCCCTAACACAACCTTTAGGATGGGCTTCCCCACAAAATGCAAGGGTGATTTCTGCTTCCTTTCTGAGAGGTAGAAGCAGCAGTAGTCACCATGGCAGTGCTGTTCTGCTGTAGATGTTTGTAGCTGTAGCTTCCACTCTCCCAGAAGGACCTAGCTTATGTATCTGCTTTGGTAGACGTTAAGTACAGCTCTGGATTACTCAGGTCACGAGGCCATTGATGTTTCAACACCAGGGTCTGACGTTTCTCCTTTTGAAGCTGTGTGGCTGCAAAGAGTCAGAGGGAGAACCTATGTATAGCAAGCCTAAGCCCAAGAAAAGACTATTTCAGCCTCCCTTTGGTCTTCAACATTTTCTACAGAGGGAAACATTTGTCTAACTATAGGCTCCTCATGTAATTTGTAGTGCTGTGAGATATCTCACTTGGTCTCCAGAATTCTTGTGCTCTATCTGCTGCACTTGGCTCAGATGTCTCAAGTGACAGATGAATACTGCCCATTGGATTTACCATTGATCAACCTGATAATGAGTAAGGTGACTCGGACCCTTGCTTATATAGCGTTTTGCATATCATTTTCCAAAGGTGTCACTTCTTCCACTGTGGGTAGCTGGATTTTGGATCTCTCTACAAACCTTCCCAGGACCCAGCTCCTGGGTCTGGAAACCCTCTTTTCAGCTCAGTCTATATTCCATAGGCCTAAAGAACAGAAGTGCCCATAATGATCAGTTTGGCTACATTTGGGATTTTTTTGAAGGCTTTTTTTTTTGAGAAAGGGTAGTTGCTCCTGCTTGATAAGTATATTTTAAAGCTAATTACACTTGAACCTGAATAGCTGTCAACCTTTTCAAATAAAACACTAGAAATAAACTTGCTTTGTATTGAGAGGAGCCTGACCGCACTGTAACCAAAAGTAGTACTTGGCACCCTTTCTTATCTTTCAAAATGCTTTGCCATGGTAAACATACAAGTAGTCTTTAATTTGGATACTGTTCCTGGGTATCTCAGTCTGTTGTGGTTTTATGTATTTATTAAGATGTGAAAACATGTTACTAAAATTCATTTCTTCCTCTCTTGTCCACTTTACTGATCAGAATATGAAAATCTCTGTTGACTTGGAGACATTCTACTGATTGCTTAGATATTTCAAGGTAGAGGTCACTCCATGTTACTTTTGGATGTAAATCAAACTAAATGTGGTGCTAAAAACTTTTTTGTGTGTTGACAGTGAAGAACCACTGATAGGGAAGACAGTACAAGGAAATGCTTCCAGGTAGAACAACTTACTTTTGTTCTTAAGTAGGTTACCTCTTCAAAGTTCATTTCACCATGCTTCCCACACTCTTAAATGTATTTTTAAGGAGATGAATATGAAATGAAGACGCCGACTGAAAAAGGCCACTGCCAAGCACTTTCTGTTCATGCTCTCCTTTAGAACAGTTGGTTTGAACCTTGAAAAGAAGAAATATCGTTCTACATCTTTACCTTTTGACACTATAACTGTTTTCTAATGTTGCCAAGCATCTATCAAGACGGAATATTTAAGTTATTTGAATACTCTAGGGCAGACAAACATAATGACATCTGAGACTGAACCCATTAAATTAATGTACTTACAATATGATATCACATAACATTAATATTAATATTCATATAATAGAAATGGATGTTGCTCTTGCAGCTCATATCAGTTCTTGTCTGTACAAAGCATCTTGCATCTACAAACTCCTCTCTGCTGAGATTTGATTCACAGCAGTGAGGGAAGCATTCAGATTGATGGGTATCATCTCCTTAAAACATCAGCTTGCAGCCATAAAGTTTTCTTGATGACAAGTGAAATACTTTTGCCCACTCAGAAATATCAATGAACCGGCTTAAGAAACATATTTTCATTAAAGAAGGCAATGCTAATGAGATGAATAGAAAGGGTAACAAGAATTAGCTCTTAAAGCAGAACTGTGACAGTTTTTCAGTTCTTCCCTCTGAGCTAGCTGGTTGCATTCCCTTTCTCATTGCAACCTTCACTCACAGTTTAAGATTTTTCAGTTTTGCTGATTAGCAAAGCACATTTTAAACTGAATAGACCTTTTGGCGTGGTCTGGTTTTGCTAGCCCTTCCCATGTCTTCATTGGTGGCTCCCACTTGCCATGCCTTGCACTGCTCATCCCTCCACGAATTGTCCCTGTTGGTGCCTTATGCTGCCCTGTACTCCTTTCCTTGGTGCGCTGGCTGTGCCTTACTCTGCTTCTCTTGCTCTTCTACCTGCACCAGCAAACCCTGGCAGCTGGGCTAACACTTGTGTTACGACAGCTCTTTTAAAAGCATATGTAGTGTAGAAAATTGGGCAGTTTCTCAGGTTACAGGAACATCTTTAGCAACTTCTGTCTCTCTCCTATTTCTCTCTAAACTTTGCATTCCAGTGCTGAAAACTGCTATCTTAGTGTAGGTTGACCACTCACTGCCAGCTGACGAAGACCATGTGCTGGTAATTGCAAATTTTCCTCCTTCGTAGTAGTCCTCTTTCCACAAGACAAGAGCAACAATATATATCTCATCTCCCTTTTTACAAACGTGTTTTTCTAACTCTGTGAAGGGAGCATACAAAATAAACACATCCTAGGTCTTTTTCCATTGATCTCCCTTCTCTCCACCAGAAACCAAGACAGAGTCCTCCTCTTCTGAGGCTCTTGTCACCCAAGGCACTCCTGAGGCAGGGAATGTACGGCCGGGTCTGTGCAGAGCGGGGTTTGTCTCAAGTCCTGACCACCCGACTTATACAAATTTCAGATAACTTGCTACTCCACCACCCCTGAGGGTTCGTTATTTGTGCAGTATTATCACTACTGGTCCAGACCTTCTGTAAATGTGTCTAAAAGAAGAGAGGAGACCTGGGGTTGATGCATATTGGAGGCCTGTATCAAAATGGAGATCGTCTTAAGAACAATGGAAATAAGGTCAGTTTCCAAGTAGGAAACCCTCAAGTAAGAAATCCATAGAATATGATTTTTTTTTTAATAACTACTATAGTGTCTTTAGTAAAGGAGGACCACAGAGCACTTGAAAAATAATACCTTATTCCCTACAAAATCCCTTTAACGTTTAACGGTACTGCTGCCTATGGCTATTGCTCTGTAATCACCACGACTAAGGGAAACACAGGTTGGGCCTGCTTTTAGGAAAACTAAGGAAAGGAACACAGTTCATAAACACATTTTCTAATGTGCATCATCACATAACAAAATACGTGGAATGAAAATTAGTCAGTGTCAAGAGCTACTTGAAGTGTGGCAGAACTAAAGAAAATCTATATTACTACATTCCTCGTAATGTACTTTGTTATTTTGTATTTTTGTAAATGTTGTACTCTTATTGGAGTTTATATTTTTAAGAAAACGTATCATTCTAACCTTATATCTTATCTTGAAGTGGACTTTTAGTGATTTTCCACAACTCGGCATTCTAGTTTTCAAATCCTTAGAAACTGGAGTCTGAGCAGCTGCAACCAAAGAAATCAACACTTCTACTCATAGTAAAAGAAGAGAGAATCTCTGAATACATGGGAGCTCATTTCAGGGTAACTTGGTTAGATGGTATGCTATCAAGTTTGACTGTCATCTAGTGTTTAATGTGGGATCTGATGTGCAACTGGAGATCCTTTTGTGCTGCCTGTTTCATAGGATTCTACTATCAATAGCTGAGAGGACTTAGTGACCATTTCACTCCTTTATGTACATGCATTTCAGCTGTGTTTACATTAAAGAAAAAATGTTGAGATTTTTTTTTTTTGCCTTGGTAATTTTGCTGGTTTCCCTCGCTGAGTAAGTCTTGCAACTGGTGAAAGGAAGAAAACTGGAATTATCAAAAACAATGCATGCTGTGTGGGTTCAGGTACACTGAGGATCTGTGCTGAAAAGATTTGAATGGAGAAATATTTAAGGCTATAGAAAGATATGGGATAATTTACATATAAATTGATTTTTTTAAAGGACAAGGTTAGCTTTCAGGAATTTGAGGGAAAAGGCATAATGCAAATTGTATTTTGTTGACTGCTGAATAAGCTCAAAATTAAATTATAAAACGCGAAATTATAAAAAAACAAGGACATTTGGAAAGATGTGTTTTCATAAAAGACATGGAAATTAGTTGTTAAAACAATGGGCCTCAAGTTTCAGAACTTTGACAAAAGTAGAAGTTCAGAGGCTTTCTTGCGTGTGAGTTTTCAGGAACTGGGAGGAAGATATTTTAATACTGGTGAAATTTGCAGTAAATAGCATTTTGTTTTCTGTGAAGTTTTGGGATCATTCTTTCTTTTTATAATACATGATGATGTTTAATACATGCGTTCTGGATATGGTGCCAGCTCAAAAACAAAGCTCTCAAACTCATTTTTTTGTTGGTGTTTTCTACAGCATTTCTATATTTAGGGATGTTGATTGTGTCCTGTAAAATAATGTCTTGTGAAATACAGCAGATGGGGCAGAGTGTGGTACAGAAAAACCGATATCCCGGCACCAGTCCTCTATTCCTTGAGAAATAAAGAAGCAATATCCAACAGATGAGCAACCCCTTTTTTTCCTTACTGGAGGACATAATCTTTCCCTAGTCTCACTTTAAGAACATGTGCCCAATCATGTTACCTCTTCCTGTACCATACTGTAGATTTACTGTGTTCAAAAGAGCTAAGAAATTTTATGTAACTAAAAAAATAATTTTAAAAAAAGATCTCTCACTGCACAGCTGTTGTTTCTCGGGCTTAACCACTAGGAAAAGCCTTTTCTCCTCTCCTCTGTTTCTTCTCAGGGCAATCATCTTGTTTCAAAATGGCAGTGATTAAGGATTTAACGAATGCTGCATTGCTTTCTGGCCTGGCCAGAAGTTCAGTTCTCAGTGAAGTGTTAAGCGCCTTCAAAGGGGTAACAAGCAAATTTTGCTGCTTGATGATCACTGAGAGTGAATTACGGCTTTCCTCAAGGATTTCTCTCCCGCAAGGGAGGAAAGCAGAACCCAGCTCCAGCAAGCGAGGAGCGGCTGAGCAGCCTCGCTGCAGCAGGCTCGGAGAAGATTAGCTGTTCGCTGTCGTCTCGAGTGAAATGCACCACCAAAGCTGCTTCGCCCAGGCCAGTTCCTCGTCGTGTGAAAGAAGTGAGACAGTCCCGAAGTGTCCCATGCCAGTTAGGGGGTTAATGCATATTTTAAAAGAAATATTTTTAATATTTTGCTGGCCTGTGTTTCTACGTTTTAAATTTCCTGTGATTCTCGCTTGTTTTCATCAGCCTCTTTTCCTACATGGCATGTCGCCCTTCCAGTTCTCTCCCGTCTTCTCTCCCACTGTCTCTGTCTCTCCCTCCTTTCTTTTTCTTATCCTTCATATGAAGCCTTCATGGAAAGGCTTGATGCCTCTGCCTAGTAACTGGAGAACTTCAACGAGCAGCCAAAGTCAGATACTGAAATGGGAATGGGGGTAGTTTTTCCAGGTAATATCCATGTGAGAAGCCAGCTCCTGCTGCCTTCTGCCACCACCGCCCCATCCAAAGAAAGGACACGCTGTTCTTTGCTGCTGCTAGGCCGGGTTTCAGTTCTTCACATCAATTTATGGCCAGCAAGTACCAGAGAAGCACTTATCGTTTCCAAGACTAATCTGATCCTTCGCTGGAAGCAATGCGATTCTTGCTAAGGGTTGATAATAACCCAGTTCAGATGATCTTTGTAGATGGGTCTGCAGTTTGACTCCCTAGCTCACCCCTTAAAACTTCATGGTTTCTTTCAACTTCACAATGACATTATAAGAATTTATTAGTGAAAACCTGGGACAGGGCCTTATCCAGTATTTATATTTCTAAATCAGAAGTGAGGATTAATATTCTGCATATTTAAGAGCTAGGAGTTACTGTTCGACTTGTGCTTCACAGGGAATGTGCCTGGGATTAGTTACCAGTTCAAACTTTGAACTGGAAATGGGAATGCCCATTTTATACCAACCATGAGCTGTTTGCAACACAGTGCTTTTCAGAGGGACTGGAAAAATCCTTACAGGACAGTGATATTAACTTGGAAAAATGACCTATTTTAAAACAGATTCACTCAGGAAAGATAGTACTAAGAGTTGCAGAGAAGTGTGTTTAACACACTGCAAAGAAAAAGCTGAGAAGGAGGCTTTCAAGTGGAGATGGCGACCAGATAAAGACACCTAGCTCTGTAAGCAAAGCCATTTTCTGTGCTTTTTGAGCCCTGTGGTGCTTGCAGAAGCTCACGCATTTTTGATAAACAAACAGGACTCTTGAAAGAAGCACTAGTCATTATGTCTTTCTTTCGCTAATGCAAACAATTCCCCCCATCTCTGAGTACCAGTTAACCCCCTCTATTAAGAACAAAAGTCCTAAATAACTGCTTTCAGCTTCTGATTTCTGAGTAGGAGTAAAATGAAAAAAAAAGATTCCTACCAAGACAGGGTTGTTATTTCCCCACAGTAATTTTAAGTAGCATTTCAGAAAATATTGGGCTAAGTATTCTATTTTATTCTCCCACATTTATCTAACCCGAACCTTGAGATCTTTCTGTTATTCTTGTTGTACACATCTCATTCCAAGCAGGACAGCTTAAGTTTCTAATTACCTGTTTAATTCTCAATTTTCAATTGCAAAAATAGCACGTAATGTTTCCCAGTGTGTAGCCGTGTAGGTCTTTCTGAACATGACAGGAATGAATACTTACTGCGACTGCTAATCTCAATGACTGCAGCAGATCTTATTTCCTCTCCCTCCTTCAAAGCTATGAAGTTTAGAATCACTATTAAGGATAAGAGGTTTGAGTTTTAAATCCTTTAAAATCAGGTCAAGCAACCAACACTTTGTAAAACCAAAATTAAACAGCAAGTGATAATGTTTAATCCAATTCTGTTAGATTTTGCATCAGAAGAAACAGATAAGCACTACAAGTGCTATAAATCTTGTGCTGTGTTTTACTCCAAGGTCCAAATTTGTTTGTTGTTCCTTCCCCAAGCTATATTAAAAATGTTAAAGCTTGGCTAAATTAAATGTTTTTATAGTGCTTAACATTTAGCTTCCTGAAGTATACTTTATGGCTTCTGTCACTATAATATGTAAGTACTTCATAGATTGGTTGGGTGTGTTGTTAAGGCTTTCAAATGTTCTCTGAGGCATGCAGTCTGATTAGCCCCATTTTTCTGATGAGAAACTAAAGCATTAAGTATAGTTCTTTTGCAAGCAGACACCTCACTCTGCTGGACCTACAAATACCCTCCTTGGTGGGATCTTTAGGAAAAGTTAATGTACTTTGCTTCTACAGCATCTGCCAAACCAAAATGCAGACAGACGTCACTTGACTCTGCTTGCAGGAGATTGTGTGCTCATATCTTTAAATAGTCACAGCTGCAAAGAAAATCAGAGTAAGAACTAGGATTTCAGCCTTCAGCACCTACATTTGAGGCTACTACATCAACATCTAACATCATTGTTTTTCTCTGGTGTTGCTTAAAATGAGACAGAGGTATTTATTCCCTACTGCACATGCTGTAGTACCAACAGTCATTCAGTACTGAGGGGCAGCAAGATGAAATGCTGCATATAATGGGATTCCCATACCTACATCCATTGAAGGAATGAGTTGTGACTTTTCACGGTCAATACATGCCCTCGAAGTGTACAGAAACATCCTTTTCCTATCCAGTTACTGTGATTTCACTCACTCTTGTAATGTAGCAAGTTACTATCTTCTCCGAAGACAGTGACCCAATGGTAATTGAAATAACGTATGGAATTCCAGCATAAAAGGCCTTTCCATAGTTACAGCTTATATCTCAGACAAAATCAGTAGTCATCACCATTTCCTTAAATTTTAAACCACCATTGCTTACGTGGGCTGCCTAAGTGCTTCTGGTTTTAACCACACAGTCAGAGATCCGGGCTTTTTGGCTTCTCGTGATAGTACATCAGAGATACTTAGTAATGATAAACAGGTATCTGTAACATGCATCACAAAGCTTAAAAATTGTTTAAAAAGACAGAAAATTTGTATAGCGTTAGACATTTCTTGTGCTAAGCTTTGACTTTGTGCTACAGAAGAAAAAAACCCAAACCTCAAAAAAATGTAAAATTCAGGAACTAATCCATGTCTCTTTTCCTTCTTGTTCATTGCTATTCTGTCTACATTTTATGATTCTTAGTAGCTTTTGTTTTGCGATGTATGTCTTTGGAAGAACCAGATGTTGCATCACAATTGCTGTTGATTTCTCATAGGGTGTCGCACTGTTTTAAAATCCTAATTACACATGTTTTTCACAGTTCCTGAAGCTAAATGATGATTTTTCCTACTGCAACTTCTTTGTATCTTTTTTTCCTTGCATGCTGTGGTAACTTAACATCTTCCAGCAAAAATGTACTTGAAATATACAAATTTAGTTACATACCTAAAAAATGTAAAAGGCTGTTTTCTTGGAGGAGGTCCCATTACCAGTTGGAGAACATTAGCTATGCTCGCAGAGAACATCATCTGGTTTGGTTTCATTTCAAAGGAATCTCATTTCACAGTCCAAGACCATCCTGCCATGTGAAAGAAAGCATGGTTAAGTGCACCAAAAGTGCATGCCTGATCCAAACTAAAACGTCTAATGTAGATTCACCCCTGAAATGTAGTGTCCCCAGACAGACACAGACTTCTTCCTTGTGCAATCTGCTAACTTATCACAAGTATTAACTCTTACAAGTACTGATGGTTTTGGATGGATGGAAAAGTAAGTGAGACCCATAGGTCACCTACCAGATATGGATGAGATCACTTGAGCATGCTATCAATATGCCCAGTGTTATGGCAGAAGGTGGCTTAAGTAAATACTGTAGGGCAGAAAAAGAGGGGATTCACCTGCAAAAGAGATTAGAAAAACATGGTGATGCTGCGTTATTGAAAAAGTAATTGATACTGATACCGAATATTTTATGAAATGGTAAATTTTCTAAAATATGTTTTGCCTCACTTATACCTACAAAAATGTGGGGTTTTTTCTTGTAAATTATTTTATCTGTAAACTAAGTATCTGAAATATGTTTTGTAAAATAAGGACAATTCAGTGTAAATAAAATCTGTGTTAACATCATAAGTGACAAGTTAGAAAACTGGCTCTATTTTTTTCTGTATCTCTTATTTCTTGTTGTCATAGACAAATCATTCATTTTTTAAATTGTTATAAGTATTTACAGAAATAGAAAAAATATTTTAGTGTTATCGATTACAATTTAATGAGTTAAAAAAAATCTATCTGTTTTTGTCTGCTAAGTGATCACTGTCTTCTGCTAACTCAAGGAAAGGTAACTAGACTGCAAAATTGTCTTTCTTCTGTGTGTGTAAGCTTTTACTGTTGCCAGTATTTTCAAATCATCACTATATTAATGACTGAGGGTAATTTTTTTTTTTTTAGTCATTTGTAATGGATTGTTTTATATAGATAATATTCACCAATTTTCAATGTAAATCAAAACCCATAGGTCTTCCATGTCTACAGCATGAACTTCTCTACTTAAAAGCCTTCCTCAGCTTTATTGCCCAGTTACTTTTACTGGAAATTTGTTGCAGAAACTCCCTATTGTAATAGAGATCATCTAATTCCTAGACAAGCTGTATTAATGTCCTTTTGTTCTTATGCCTATTTTATCCATCATCTTAAAAAGCTCTTTTTTCTCCCTGGTGGTTAACACTCATATGTACTAAAGAGTAATCATATCTGGCCCCGGCCCAACGTTCATAATGTTAGGTTAAGCATGACAAGCTCTTTTAGTGTCCTGTGGTATGACGGGTTCTCTGTTCTTTTGATTATCCTAATGGTCACATTAAAATGACCAATGAATCCCTTGTTGATATGTTTAATTTGCTATTATATTTCTTTTCAAAGTGCTGAGAAGACAACCATAAATAAATGAGATCCATTCATTGCACGTTCCTTCCAATGGTCCTTTCTGCCTGTCCTTATTTTAATAGAAAACCAGATTCCCTAACTAGCAAATAACCCCTAAATGGAATTATGACATTCATAAGCTGTGGTTATAATCAGATGAACATCAGGAGACAGCTATGATTCACCAGCTTGTTGCTGCCCACTGGGACTCTTTATCAGCCATCAAATCAGCAATTACAAGAGTGGTTCACACAAACGTAACTCCAATAGACTAAGTTCCACCTTGTTTTAAGCCAGCCCCAGCAGAACACTTGCTTGACAGTTTCTTTCTGAAATTACTGTCACCCACTATGCTTCTCCAGCTATAGGATGACAAGGTCTGTTCTATGGAAAATCCCAAATCTAATACTTACCCTGAAGTTAGAAGTAATGTTTCTCTTCCCTGGAGGGAATGGCTCATGTCATAGAAGATGACTTGCTGGTCAGTCAAACCAATTAGCACATGCCTACTTGCCTTTCTCATCTCCCAGGGTTTGCAATGTGTCCTGTCATCTTTAGACATATTTATCAGGAATGCGATTCTCATCTTTAGAAATATTTACCAGAAATATGATTGCCAGAATCAAACTCCAATGGTAACGGCATAAAAACAACATACAGAACTGCCAAACTGCCATTTTGGTTTGTTTTGGTTGGTTTTTTTTTTTCCTCTGTAGAAATGCCTCAGAAGCTCACATAGTTGAAAACAGATTATAAAGTGCGTTAAGACCTCTGGATGAAAAACAGTAAATAAATGCAAAGTATTAATTACTTTCCTTCAGGCTAGCATCATCGATGATAATATTATGCTTATTTAGGAGGTAGAAGAAGAATTTCATGCAATATGCAGACTAAATATCATATAAGTACTATAAGACTGATATAGATAATAAGAAATGACAACACATGGAGAAAAATACTGTTGTAGTAGCTGAGTATTTCTTTTCTATTCTAATTCATATAAATGGCATGAAGCTCCCAAACCCTCTTGGAGGGGCAAATTTGGGAACGCTTGGCCCCTTAACATAAGCCCAAGTTTTATCTGAGCAATCTGGGTAGATCAAGTGATTAAAAGGGCTGAACAATCTAACTGGCAGGTAATCACAAGCTTAGCTTTTCAAATAGGGAGAGCAAACACTCTGAGTGTGATTCACGTGACCGTATACATCGTAGACATCATCATCTGTATTAGTCTCTCTTGGTATTTTTATAGTCAATGAAGAGAAACAAGCACTTCAGGGTGCAGTTTCTATGTCCTTAATGTGCACTCCACATTAGGTCAAACCAACTGTATTCTAAGAAGCACTAATCCTATTCCCTAACTAAAAAGGGACCCTACTGTGACCAATTTGGATACAGTTATTAGCACTGACAGCATCCAAAGTTAGGTGACGTGAATCCAGACTTTTAAATGTTTGAGTCACAAATCAAATGGGGTGGAGTCTGCTGCACATCTAAGTCTGTTGCCAAACTCGCTCTTTATCTTGCAGTGTAAACATAAGACTTGTGAAAGTGAGTACTGTATTACCTGTGCTTCCGTGTCATGAATTGTGACAAAGTAGTGAAAACGGCATTTCTAGATCAGTCAGAGAGCAACCATGTCTTTAATGAGCTGTACAGAATTAGCACAAGCATCACCCACCTTTGTACCTTGTCAGTGAAGGGGTGCACACTTGCACACCCATGCAGACTTCTCTCCCGTGCAGCACAGTTTACACGAGCTGAACGTGTCTGACCATGGGTAAATTCTGCTATGAAAGAAAAAAAAAAAGGAAAGTTTGTGGGGTTTTTACTAGTTTTATCACTAAAAAAATAGGGTTTTACTACTTTCAACCCTACTAGCTTTATCTTTTTTTTTTTTTTTCGTGTTTACAAGCTGGTCATTGTAACTTGGATGCTTTGTAACTATAATAGAGAGCAGCTTAGGGAAGTGCTGCTCTGTATCGCACTCATTAGTTATTTCTCCAGAGACAATTTAGAAGCGCTGTATTAAGGAAATAAACATTTAGAACAAAAAAGGAAAAGAGACTCATAAGAGGTTAAGAACTCAATAAAAATGTAACATTCAGTCACTGACTATAAATATTTAAAGTACCATCAGTGGTGATGAATGAAGTAAAATGGCTATTATGAAATAATGGATCAGTCAGAAATTCTGACTATGTATTTGTAGGAATAAACATCTTCTTGCCAACCAGGCAATTTTCTGGAAAGGAATGCATTTTTTAATTTTTTAGGCTATACAGTTAGAAGAGGCCTACAATGCATGTTGTTCCACGGTGGTGAGTTTAAGTCAAGATTTTTACCATTATTTTTATTGTGGCATGAATAGATTTGCACTTAAAGTTTACAAGTGTGGATCTAAGTAATGGTAGTCTTAAAAGACGGCAATGAATCAGTAATCATGTCTATTTTTAACAGTCATAGATTTATTACTTTCTGAGGTTTCATGAGAAAGATCTGGAAATATGCTGGTTGATGCACAGTTCTGTATTTTATGCACACTTACTACAGATTGCTGTGGCTAAGTACATTAGTGTGTATAAAAATATGTAACAGTGACTTTAAAAGTTACATTAGCACATGCATAAAGATGCATACATGAGAGCATAACATGGAAGGTATATAATAATGTCAGGGTGATCAGTAGCTTATTATCTGTTTTCCCCAAAGTTGTAGTGCCACATAATGTTACACCACTGGCTTCTTTAATGGTGTGAGTGAAATGTCAGAAGTCTTGCTGAAAGGGAAATGAGAAAGTATCAAGTGCTTCGATTTCTATGACTCACTCTGCGCAGTTCAGGTGGATTTGGACCTCTTCCTCAGCTCCTGTTTTTTGCTGGTTTGTTTGTTTGTGGCATGGGTTTTTTGGGGGGTTATTTTTGTGTGTGTGGAAAGGGTCAATCACATGCTTATTTTAAAAAGTAAGTGTGATGCTTCTTACTTCATGGTGATCTTCACTGTTTTGAACAGTGATGGGTGTAACCTTTCTGTCAAGGTTCCACACCTCCAGCTCCAAAAGGACTGTGTGAATTATCTTCTTGCTACAATTTGGTATAAACATTTACATTTTATTTTCTTTATGCTTTTCTTTTTCCTTCTGTCTACACACATCTTGCATTGTGGACATTTTTAGCAAGCTTTCATGGAAAAGAAAACTGTGTGCTCTACTCAAAATTAAGAGAATCTGATTTTTATATCACATTTGAAAGTGATCATGCTAGCAATACAAGCAGTTAAGCATATTTTATGAGAATTGTCTACTGAAGTATGTGTTTGTTCTCACCATTCAGACACTCACAAACAGGCACTGCCTTTAGAGCTTGCTAGAGCAAGTTTATAATAAATAGGAACAGGGAAGAGAATTATATTAGTTCTGTGGCCTGCCACGAGTTGCTAACACAGTCCAACTTTTTTTAAAGGTTATCCAAAGTGTGTATTATTATATATATTTCATTAATGGCCAAATGTGAAAAACTAGTAAAACTGCTAAGAAAACTCCAGGTTGTGGATGAATGTATCCAGGTGTTGGGTTTTGGTCCTTTTTTTAATCTCTTTTGATACATGACAGTCTTTTTTAACCATAGGCACAGTAAGTTCACCTTTGGGGACAGTTCATTCTCCCCACACTTTGTTGACCTACATCTTCAATGCAAAGTCTAATTAGACAACAAGAGGGCCAGCCTTCGATATCAACGGCTACATCCCCAACCCATATCTGATCAACCATGCTTGCGTTGTTATACTACATGCGTATGTGAGCTACTACCCTGGTTGTAGCCCTCAGTCTGAAAAACCCATATAATCATTCTGTCATTCCTGGTGAAGAAGCATGGGGAACTGAAACTCTGTCTTGGTAGGTATATGGGGAATAAATCTTGGCAGAGGTCTAGAATGGTTGCTTTGTGTCCACATGGCAAAGTGAAGAGACCACTGAGGTTTTAGATTGTGTTGATGACCTCATAGCATGCGTGTTAAAGATAACCAAACTCAGGCCACAGGGCTTCGTATGCAAATGAGAAGCAGAATAAGACAGCAAATGAGTAAAAGACCTGATAACTTTGAAGGGTAGGAAACGTTTCTGGCACTTTAGAGGACCAGCAGCTTCCTTTTTCCCTTCTCTGGTCCTTCAGAGCCTCCCTGTCCTCCCCAAGCTAATCCTCAAGGTGCATGAGAGACAGTTTCCCACATCACATCATTAAGACTCACCTCAGGAATTTAAAAGCCTATCATTAGCAGTTTCCTGAAATAGTGGATAAAAAATAAAATAAAAATCAATGCAACTGCCAAGGTCAATGCCTTCTTGGACAAGGTAGGAAAGAAAAGGAAATAAATTTCTGGACGCTTTTTGGTTTTTTTCAGACAATGATATGACAGTTTACAATAGTGAAAGCACTCTCACAGTTTATTTTCCAAGCTTTTTAAACCTATGCTTAAAATCCTCTTTAATAACAACTGCTACAATTACTTGTTATAGTAATGGATTGTTGTCATTTTCTAGTTCAATCTAGGCTAGATATATCATTTGAGGGACAGCAATTTGTCATCAGTTCTATGTTTGTTCATTTATTTGTTTATTTCCTTAAATTATGAATTTAGTGGTTTAAGACATCTGTATTTGTTTATTGTTGTTGTTGATGTTATCTGAGCAGCCAAAGTTTTATCAGATGTGTGAGCCTAAGGTGATGTGTTTCTTAAGCACAAGTTTACTGGTAATGTGCATTTTGGTTCGGCAGAACTTTTTCCAGCATTTGCTCAAATGCCTGTGGCCAAACAAAAAATTGATGTCAGAATATTGTGCTAACAAGAAGCATTGCCTAATGATAAAATATTAATTCTTTTACTTTATATGCAGATATGAGAGAAGAAGCAATTACCCCTACTTTAATTGTTTCATAGATAAGTACAATTATGATGTTATTCATTCCGTTTGCAGACTGAATGTAAAAAATAACATCCACATCATATAGTCAGAGATTTCATTTTAAAGTAAACCTTACCAATGGTAGATATATTAAAGCAATAAACCAAGAGATTAAACTTTCATAAACAGTAAGAGCTCATTGTTTTGTAAATGGATGTATAATAACGTCTTTGTAGCTCAAATGAAACCATAAAACTGACTGGGCACTTTAGTCTTTCTGCAAACTTTTGATTTATCTTTTTAATCACTTGTTAGCTTTTTTTATGGCAATTAAACATTGAAAATGGGCTCCAGTCTTCTTGCTGCATTACTCTTCTCTTATTGAACTGCTGTCATTTCCTTACGATGACAAGCAATTTAGAGGTGCAGAAAAAGAATTAAAGTCTATGTGGATCCCACTGCTACAGGTGTTTGTTACTGATGAATGAAGTGATAGCTGTTGTTGGAATGTGAGATTTATCTTTCTTTGTGACTTGTGCAGCAGAGGGTGGATGGGATGCCTTTGAAAAGCTGGTGTGAACAGTCCACAATCACAGAAAGGCTGTAGCTAGAGTTTATATCCGTAATACCAGAGTTAATGTTAGGGAAAGGTTAACTAGATGGTTAACTAGATTGCAATTTTGAAGCTTGCTGTAGCTACAAATAAAAAAATGTATTGCAACAGGTGTTACGGTCCATCCGTTACAGGTACCTGCTAATGTTCCAAACATTTTTAAAAACACCCGCATTTAGTACTTAGATATACATCGTTAAGAAAATACAACATAATGAATGATAAATATCATAACTGCTCTCAAAGAATTAAACACTCTAAATCTGCTTGCACATGTACTGTAACAGCCATTGATAGCAGTAGATATACCTAAGATTGGGAAGCAGTTTCTGGAAATCCCCAATTATTTCCAAGTTCTCCAGCTATGTCTTAAAATCAACCATCTTTTTTTTTTGAGAGAGAGAGAGACTGTTCATGCCTAATGAAAGTTACTACGACCCTCTCTGCCCCCCTCTCTGATGTTATTGCTTCAGGGCTAACAGGACTAAAGAGTGCTGAGAACGTATTTTGTCACTTGAACAAATCTGTTGACTCAAACTGCCATTTTTTATGTGGCGACTTCTGAGAGTTGAACAGCACCCTAGAGAAAACTGCTCTCTGGAAGAAGAAAAGTAATAACAGTAGCAGAATTTTACTTCTCATTTCCCATTGCAGTCCACCTACTTGGAAATATAATTCATCTTTGTACCCAGTCCACAACAAGGAGAGAACTGTAACCTGGGAATGTTCCAGTGCTGATAGGATTGAGACTTTTGTATTTTTAAATGCTAAATGCCCTCAGTGACTTTTTGTTTCTTCCTTTGCTTTTAATTTCCAACATCCTGTCTTCATGTTTTTTGTTCAAGCATTTATTGAATTTCACATTCACGTATTTAAAATGCATTATTTTAGTCTATTACATCAGTTACTATCTGCATCCATTAATGATTTTTTCTGCCAAGTATAATCAGCGTGGCTCTGCAAATAAGCCTGACCTAAAAATAAAACCAGAGGATTAACATCTAGATATCATGGAAGAAGGCAGTAAATCCTGAAATAGCATCAGCTTCGAATTCTGCCTTTTTAGATGATTTTCCATCCACAACTTGTGTCAGCCAGTCTGTGTGTTGCTAGGATATACCTACTGCATGGTATTCATTTAAATACTTTTAGTTGTGTGTTGTTTATGTAAAACGGAATGAACAAAGGCGAATTTCAGGGCTGAGTCTGAGCTATTTGCATGTAGCTTTTGTGGTATAATTGTTTGTTTTTAGTTCTGCTGACATTGTGGTGGGTTAGCAGTGCAGATAATAACAGATGACAGTTCCTTTTGTGGAAGTTAAGAACTAGCTGATTAATTGTTATTATGTTACACTCTAGAGGAAACCTTGTAATTAAACCACAAAAAGCTACATTAACATAATGTTAAGGGTCTGACTTAATCCCACGAAAGCAAAAAAATTCAAAGTTAACGATGAAGAGCGTAATGTTACGTGGTTTAGGCCAAGTACTGTTCTTTGGAAAAGAGCTTAGGCTGACTATTGCGGTTGTTTCTGTGTGTGATTAGGGCAGCTGCATTTAAATCAAATTAAGTCCTTTGACTTTTCTTTGTGTGCGCTTGCAGAGCAGGCTTTATAAAAAAGATTATTGAGCGCTCAGCTCAGCAGTTATATTTGGAGCTAGGTCTGATGCTAGATTTCATGCTTCCACGTACCTAGTCCTGGCTTTAAACCAGAGGATGAGCTCCTCCGTAATTCTTTTATTTGCAAGTATATTTCCTGAAAGCCTACCAGACTAGTATTGGTACATTTACGTGGCATATTTTGATTTACAGTAAAATGCTATTCTTTTGCTTGTATAATTTGGAAGAAGCAGCACCTGGTTTATTTGAAGTACTGCTTTTCTAGAAGCTAAAATCTTCCAAGTTTTAATACACACTCTGTTCTGGAGATAATTTTAAATTATTTCCATGGTCATAATTCCCTGTCCTGCTTGATGTGTCTTCAGCTTTTTTATCTCACCTGTATATATTGACTGAAGATTTCCAACCCTGTAGAAAAGTCTACGCAGACATACTATTGGGATGAAACGTACCACTAAAATTCGTGTAGGTAAACGTTTGAGGTGAGTCGGTGATGAGTCTGACAGACTGATCACAGTGACTGCTTCCCCATCTCTCTTTCCTCCATCCTAGTCCTTGACTCTTGGAGAGTTACGGCATCTGCCCGCAGCCGGCGTTGTTAGTTGTCATACCCTTCTCCACGGCACCTGATGGGGAGCTTTAATATTCCTGAAAGGTCTTGATTTGATGTAATCCCCTTTTGTGTGAACAATTTAGGTAACACAGACCTTAATTCTCTATTCTCTAGCCTGTATGATCCTGTGGCAATTTCACAGCCCATTTTGCATCTATCATGGGTAGAAAATTACACCTAGGTTGATAGAGTTGGCAGTGAAGTGGCAAAGACAGATGATTATCTGAAAAATTCACATCATCTAACAAAAAGAATTAAATCCTCAGGTATGGGCACCCTCCCACCTTGTATGCCTCAAGATTACTTTCACATATATTTACAGAAAATTAGTGTCCAATTTTGTACTGAAATCACAGAAAAGTATCACCTAAGTGCACAAGCTCCTGAATCGATTGCAAGATTCATGTGTAGTGAGTTATTTCTTGGCATTTTTAAAAACTTATACCATAAAATTAGTTTCAAGAGCTTCTTACTGTAAAGGACAATAATGACAAGTGAACTGTGTATATTAAAACTTTATGAAAACAGAAACAGTTTTTGAAATATTAAGAACTCACTCAATTATGAAATTTGAACAGTGTAAATGGACTCCAGAGATATGATTGCAATTCTAGGAATAGACTAGTTTGTGAGCTGTCACAGCTAAAACATTCAAAATGAGAATGCATTTTTCATGTGCTTCTAAGGCTTTAAAAACAGTAAAAAAATACCTTTATTTTCCAGTTTCCAGATTTCAGACTTAGTCCAGTACACATTTCAGATGCATATTCCATCAAATCTGTCCTACTTAGTTATCATGCGAACTCATCATCCACTGGATTTTAAATATGATGTAGTCATCCTTGTTTTGGGAAGCTAAAAGAATGCAATCATCTTACCTGCAAAGGGTTTGTTATTCTAAACTCTCACCCCTATAAATACACAAGAAGCAAGTTCTGTAGAAGAAAGACAAGGTTTAATATTTTTGAGCAATTTTTTTTTTTCTAATTTCTAGAGCATACTCTTCTTCAGTGCTGTCCTGGATCTGAGTATTCAGCATCCTTCTGACTTTCTCTGAGCTTTCCTGGCTCCCTTTAGGTGCGCTTCTGCAGCGCTTCATTTGCTTTTTGTCCCCTCTCTCCCTCTCTCTCTGCTGGCGAGGAGTCCAGCTGCTAGCATCCGCGCGCACAAGCCAGCCTCCAGCCTCCTGGCTAACTCAGGGAAGTGCTGTAGTTTACCTGCAGTTGATATACCTGCAGCTTTAGCTGTCTGGTTTATACTGGCCTTTTCATTATTTTTAACCTTCTCCTCAATGAAGGCCAGGTATACTCACCGGCTTCAATAATATTTTTTCTCTAAGCAGACTAGTTATAATCATTTAATTTTGCTTCATTAAATCACAGAGCTAGGTCAGTTGGTGTTTTTGAATAGGTACAAGCTACAACCTTAGAGGTTGCAGGAGATTTTACCTATTTTATCCGCGTAGGATCCTAATTAACGCATGTAACACTGAACACCAAAACTGTCATCTAGAGGAATCTTCTTTCAGCACCTGTAAGAGCCTTATCTTCATGCCTGTAGATACCTGACTTAAATATTTGATTTGTAAACACTTTTGCATAGTTGTGCTTGACAAGCACGTTAAAAATGGTCGCTCATGACCTACAAATCGCTTAACTTACAGCTACTGCATATATTGCACAGCTGGCTGTCATGATGCTAGCAAGATTTTTGCTCCATGATCGAACAGGAGTTTAAAATTCAAAGTGTTCAAGATGCTTATCATTATTGTCATTTCTATGCCTTCCTGAAAATGATAAGAAAAACTTTTCCACCATCCAAGCACCACCCACCTAAGATGCACTTCTAGCAAAGTTGCCAGCTCCATGCTGAGTGAGTACCTTGCTATTTTCACTGAAGCCAGACCCTTGCCGAACTCTGCCTGTTGGGGCCCCCTTAATTTGAAATAGTTGGAGCACTGCACAGAAGCCAGACGCAGAAGGACACAAAAACTACATTGGCAAATGATCTGTCAAGTGACCCATGAACAAAATCGAGATTGAGTTGCCCTTTGAAATAAACCTATTTGAATTTTATTATCTCTAGAGCACCTTGTGTCTCTAATCTTGTGAAAGGTTAGTATTCCATCCATCAGAGCAAGATTAGAGCTCTAGTTGATGCCTGTGCTTGATGATAACTAAATACAGCAGTTGGGGCTGGAGGAAGGAGATTCATTACTATCAGCAGTTCAAAGAAAGATTGGGTAAACAGCCGCTCAGGGAAGCAGGTTCGCAGTATAGACCACATATATTCCAGGTCAGGGTAGCAGAAATCAAAGGAGCAGAATGTCAGCGAAGATTTAAACCTTTTAACAATAATCCAAGCAAAGCAATGTTACTTTATTCCCATCCTTTTCTTTCGTGCCGCAGATCAGCAGACCCAAATGGCTGCTACCTACTAGGCTGAAATGCTAATCACTTCCTCGGTATATCTTATCAAGAAAAACATAAGATTGAAGGGATAAATGAGAAGATAATAAAAGAAAAAAATCCAGGACTCATGACCAGGTTAATGTCCAGCTGATATGCATAGACAGAAGTGAAGAATGCAGATTTTGTGATGTTAAAAAATAATGCTCTGTTTTAATTAATTCAGAAGGTGTCCCTCTCTACCTCAGGTAAAAATCATTTCTCAAGTGTTATGTCTTTTTAAAGCTTACCTGACATTTTGAAAAAAAGCTTTAGTGAACGGGCATCATTTTTCCATGTCCTTGTTTGCCTGAACTTTCTAAATTTTATATTATGCTCTGAATTATACATATGATTAAGTTAATAACAGTGGTGACCTTACTTCTCATTTTAAAAACAGAAATACGATTAAGTTCTTCATCGTTCTGTGGCAATGTCAGCTCCAGCCCTATGCATTGCTTCAAGAATATAGGAGTAATCCAAAGGATTAAAATGTGTATATTTTTCTAATGCTGTAGTTCCTCCTGGTGGGTCTGGATTTGTGCCTCTGGCTTTTCTATCCATCCAGAGCAGACCATGTATTTATGATCTCACATTTGGCTTTGAAGGATAACAAGAGGCCCTTCGGATCTGATGACAATGTATCAGCCAGCAGCAAAATAAGATGAGACTGAATTTTTTATTTGCTGTCAAACTTCATAACATCACAAAGGAAAAAGAAATAGAGGCTAGGTCTGAGATTTTTCCAGAGGCGGAGGTATGTTAAAGCAGTAGAAATGGTTATATGCAAAGTAGGAACCCGTTTAGTTCTTAAGTAGTAACCACAGTGTAATCACAAAATTAAAAAAAAAAAAAACCCACAAAATAAAACAATGCCAAAATAAATTTCAATTTGTAATAGATTATACTGATGCTCAGAGTGTAACAAATCATGACTTTCAGCTAAATCAGATTAAATCAGAGCCTGTGACAGAATGTACAAACTTTGATGGTTCCTCAGAATAAGTAAACATGTTTAGAAGAGGCCAAATTTAAAGCAAAACAGGTAGTAACAACAACAACAAAATCCAGGGTATTTATGGTGTTATGACATATTTCTGTACAACTCTTGATTCCAAAGACAAAACCTGCTGTTTCTGTGTAATCAACAAAAAAGATTTTTCACGACCCTCTACAGTTACATTTTCAGCTTCTTAACTAATTTTTACTCTGTTAAGGGACTAACACTATAAACTATACCCGGGTGTGTAACACTAATGAAAGTGCTTAATGACTAAATACATATTAGGTAGGCAGTATGGCACCTATTGCAATTATTGTGATGTTAAACATAAAAATTTCAATTGAAATTTATTTATTTTACATACACATATTATTGGCAAGTCTGAGTGAACATGTGGTCTTTACAAGAGAGGAGCGTGTGACTAATAAAATAATGCTTCTTCGGTGAAAGTGGAGAATATTTTCTAGATAATGGGTTGAATGAGCAATATAATTTAATGCTGAACCCTAATATAAAAGTCACCTATTGGAAACACATTTCTAATTACATGGTTTATAAATGTGGAAGCATTTAAACTATAAGGCCATCTAGGCTACATAAAATCATAATGTACTTATGAAGTTTCTTATTATGGAAAAGGAGCAGTGTAATTAGTGTCACCTAATATGTAACATACCTAATGTTTCCATTTTTCAGAAGTTATCACTGTTTTAGTGTGAGTGTGAAAGTCTTCTCACAATTATTTAGGTCCTCATTCAAGGAAGTATGTTGTCTCTATTTAAAACCAGAAGGTGTATTCTTTCTTGTGTCCTTTTCAAAGAAATCCCTATTTTTTCTAGCTGTACTGAGATACCTGCCCCTTATTGTGTTATATGGCTGCATGTTTCTCCCAAATGACTACGCATGTATACATTTGGAAAACATAAATAAAGAAGTTATTGGATAAAAAGTTTACAATGATTTCTTACAATAAGTATTCGTTTTACTTCCCTATGTTACCAAACTGCTAAAAACTTTAGTCTTTCAGATAATGCAGTAGTGGAAGCCCTAAAATCGCCTTATCAAGCAATAATAGATATACTCATATGTGTATTAAATAAAATACTAGCACTGATCTAGCAGGGTTGATACGAAGAGACAGGCTTCTGCGGGATGTGAAGGGAAGCCCCCGTTTTAGAGCCCAAGCCAGACTTCTGATCTAAAGCCTTCTTTCTCTCCCCGTGGAGAACATAAAGGCAGAGCTGGAGCAAGGTTTCACGCTGAGGTTCCTCAGTCGGGGATCTGGAGTGAAGCAGCATGTAGCCTGGGCTGCAGGTCCTCCGGCGCTTGACAAGATAGACGGTTTTGAGGACCTTTGTTCTGCCCGTGTATTCACAGGAGATGGTTTTAGCCATATTGAGAGACTGTATCTGAGGAATCTCTGGAAAACTGAAGTTTAATTCTCTTCTTACCACTTTCTCCCTTTTATTCAGTTGCCATTTCCCTGTTTTTCTGTCTTCTCTCTGACTATTTTTATCCTCTCTAGCTTTTGCTTTCTTGTTTCACCTGTACTGCCTCATTTGCACTTGTTTATCCTCCAATATTTGAATGTTTCTGCAGTAGTATAATGCAGGAAAACAAATACAAGGCCTCTAGTCAGCATGGGTCACCCTGGACCCTTCACTGCCTGCTGACCAGTAGGACTGATCACCATTTCAGCTTGTTCCTCAAACCCCATCTCAGAGGACTGTCACTCTCAGCTGGCAAGATTTACATGAGAAGAACAGTTAGTGGGAGTTTCAGCTCGAAAGTGACACAGTGTTAATGTTATGGCCAAAAAAGCTGGAGAAATACCAGAATACTACCCAAGGAAATAGTGTTTAGCACTAATTCTAGGCACTGAATGGAAAGACTTTGCCACCAAAAGTGACCCAGAATCTCCAGTCCGCTAGGCTCAGGAGGAAGCATTGGACACCAATGAGGAAAACATGGCCTATGCCTACATTCCCCCCTCAAGCTGTCAGATAAAAACCATGTAATGTCAGAAATTACATTTCTCTGAGAGACGGAGATGAAGATTGTATAGGGAGGGAGTAGGGAGGGAAGACAATTGGGTCTCAAGATTGCAGAGAAGATGGAAGAAGCAGTAAATGGCAGAAGGCCTGGAAGTCCAGTAACTTTTGCACAAAAACAAACAAACAAACAAACAAACAAAAAACAAACAAACAAACAGACAAACAAAACCCCCATACAGTAGTCCAGAAATAGGTTCTACCTAGCTCCTACTGAGCCACACCACTTCATCACAGGACCACAGGAAGGAATCAAAGCTACTATTTGTTTGCTTAGAGAGTCAACAGCTTCTGGGTTCATTGAAATATTCTTGTCAATATGTTCAATAGATTCAGCAGCTAATCAGCAGACCAGCACAGAAGCACAAAACTTTGGTATCACTCCATGGCATATCCATTTAGATGGAAACATAATATGCAACACAGCAGCTAATAAATAGGAACAATTCCCCAAGTAAACTTGTCCTAGGAGTTTTAAGGCCACTTCCATGTAGTTCAATCAAAGAAAAAGTAGATTATACTATTTGAAATCTACTGTAACCCTAAATATATACCAGTCTTGCAAAGATAGTTTTTTAGTTCATTGTACCGTATCTTATATCTAAGTTTCCTTCTGACTGGAAAACTTTCCCAACAGACACACTCTTAAGAGAAAAAAAGGTTTCTGTTGAGAAGGTAGGTCAGATAAAAATCAATCATGCAGCATCTTGATCCAGTGAACTGGTGTCTGCAGGTGAAGATTTATGTTGACTTTAAAGCTATTCAAATACAAACTTTGTTTTTTAATCCCTGATCTTTGAAACATCGGGTAGGAAATTTTATTGACTTCACAAAGCCCCGTAGGGGACCCAAGGTCTTTCTACCAGCACATGAATGCAGATCCAGGATCTGAAAGACTATTTTCTTCAAAAGTAATAGAACTTTTCGTACATTTGTAGCTTCTTTGAAGCCAACTGTATTATCCTTAACCTTAATCCTTAACCTTATCCTTAATCTATGATTTTATGCATTGCTTTGTTTTAAGTCACTGATTGCCCAAATCTGAGCTCTAGGACCATTGTTGCTCCTTAACTTTCCTACTATTACCTTAGGAAAAAAAATTCATCCCTCTAACAAACTGAGAACATTTAAGTTGACTTCCTGACATTTAAGTTAACTTAGTTTGATGTCACAAAAGAAAAAGAAATTTTGTCGCTTCAGTGAAGTTTGACTGTATAGCTCAATTGACAAAGAAGAAATTCAATCACGCCTCTGTATTATGACAGTAACAAATAGTACTGCGCCCAGTGTCCAAATAGTCAAGAAACAACTGGGAAAACAGCCTGAATTTAATACTGCTTAGCCTTAATGCTGCATGGGGTTCCTTTGAGTGTGGATGTAGGAAAATTGGATAAGCTCAAAAATAAGTAAATTATCTTGGAGGTAGTTTTATCTTTTTTGTTAGTGGTGTTAAACCATAACAGAAGTTATTAGCTGCATGCAGAGGTGTCTGGAAAAACCATCAACATGACTTCATTACCTCTTAAACTGCAGACTTATATGCAAAATTGATTTTATGTATATAATAATTTCAATAGGAAGGCAAACTTCAAACTGCTCTTACAGCAGGCTTCTGCCGGTTAGCTCAAATAGAAGTCTTTTCAGTTATTGCAGTATCATCTGTCTCAGGTCTCACATCTTAGAGGGTTTTTTTGATGCAATATACTGATTTTTTTATAAATACTGAAATGAACTTGTTTCAAAGAGAGAGAAAGGTGAAATGAGATGGAAAGGAAAACTGCAATGAGTTTACAGCCGTTACATAATATAAATACAACTGTGCAAATATTTCTTAGCTCTCTGCACTTGCAAGTGTGACATCAAAGTAGCTGCAGTTCTGATTTTGAACATATCGTGATGCATCCAGTCTGAGCTGTTTGATACCCGTCTTTCCACACTGGGATTCAGGAACTGCGCTTCCTACTGCGTACTTCGCCAGATGGATGGGATCCAGCAGATGCTTCAGAAAACATCCCCTTCTCCAAGCTGAATAGGGCCCAAGAACTGGTTTTCAAACTCCTCAGTGACAGCTCTTCACAATAGTGTATTTTGTTTAGAATGGGAGGAAGAAACAAAAAAAGACACTATTCTAAAAGAGAAGAAGCAGCCCTCCTCAATCCCATACGTGCCTAAATCCAGGTTGAGGTCTCTGCCTCCGAAGCCCAGTTCCAAAGTGTTGCTGCTGTCAGGTTGTGGTTAATCACCACATTGTAAATAAGAGTCAGTGAAGATTTCAGTGTTTTCCTGTGGCCAGCCAGAGCCTCCTTCCAAACGAATGACTCCTGCCCTTAGTCAATTCAAGCTGTCTCCTCTGAGAGCAGGCATGAAGGCGTGCAGTGACTTCAGTGCCGCATTCCTCCCCAGCGCAACACCTGACCTCTGAACACGGCAGGACTGCGTCTAATGATAGCAAATACCACCTCTGGTTTGGGACCTGCTTGTCAAAAAAATGCCTACTTATTTTCTTTTTTCTTCAGACAGAATGTCTAAATTACTCTGGTTTAAGTTAGTTTTATCTGGCTTCTAGCAAGGCAATTTGTTGGTAATTTCCCCCTATGTCTTCTGGTCCATCTTATACTTCCCTGTATTAAAAGACAATAAACTTTTAATATGTTTAAAAGATTGTTGTAGATTATAGACATGGCAAAGAATTTTCATACAAAATGTTAGATGGTAAATCTCCTTAACTGTTGAACTGGATATTTAATAACCTCTAGTGGTGCATAGGGAAAAACAGAACAGTCTCTATATTTTAAAACAATTGTTGCACTAAGTCCCATAGTTTATATATTGTTAATAACATTTTCATGAAAGCTTTAAATGTTTTTCAGAAGAAACTGTGGTGACTCGTGAATTTTTAATGAGGTGTTATGCATTTTTATGAACATATGACGTAAAATTCATCCTTCTGAAATTCACAGATATCCATGAAATGCTACATGTCTCTCTTTGGTCATGGATATTCCTGCCAGTACTACTGTCATGAATGCTGTAAGCATTTAAATGTCCATTCATAAATATTCTAGAATGTCGCCTTCTGATGCCATGTAACATTTTGCTTACATTTTATGACTACTTCACTTGGGCATTTTACACTTGATAATGAAAGGAGAACCTTCAGGGACAGTTATTAGTGTATATATGAATTATGTGCAAAGCTATCTCATTGCTTTGTTTTTATTCCTAGCATTTTCTTTCTTGTTTATTGCTGTAAGTTCAGTGAATTCTTTGAGGGGATCTTGGGAATTTCAGGTTTCATATTTATAATCAAGGATACATCATCAGTATAAAGTACTAGATGCAACAGAATATGAATTGAGATTCTAGAGAGCAGTGAAGCTTTCAAAAAGTGTGTTAATATCTAATTTAATGGTTCTCATGTGAAAGCGATGTGTTTCACCTAAGTTGCAGGACTGTCTGTGTAGAATCAATGGCAGGATCAAGTCTCCCTTTTAGACATACTTAAGTGTTAGTAAATGACCTTGTGCAGTGAAGAAACAGTAAGTTTAGCAGTTAAAGGTTGCCCCAGCATCCCCTGAAGTTGTTGATAATGTTCTCATTGGTTTCAGTGTTGCAGAATAGTCTTATAGACCTTTATCGATGCATGTAATCACCTTTGAGTAGATGACAGATCCTTTAACTCTATATTAATGTTCATTTGTACAATAACTTCTTTGTACATCAGCATTAAATAATGCCTTAAATTCTTTGTCAGATTAGGTTCCCGTTGTGATAATGGGATTTGATGTATAAATATCAGCCTAGGTTTTTTTCCATTTGCCTGCACCTGATGTAGCCTGTCCAACCCAGCCCATGGTAGGTGTGTTTATGTTTCCTCCCCATCCTCATGTCCCTCGTTTTAGCACAGGACAGCGCTATTTGCATTGTCTCCATGCTCCACAGTGGGGAGTGGTTAAGGATGGAGCCTCGGTGGTCTCCGCTTCCCCTGGGTCTCCTTCCTTCCTTGCAACAGCCTGACCCATAAGGAGGAAGAAGTCATGGACTCCGGACAGGAGGCAAGGAAGAAGATTGCAGTGAATTATCTTCTGTTATCAAGTCTTGCAGTAGTCTGAGAAACTGAGAGATTAAAGAGGGGAGAGAGACCTTCATCTTTACCCACAACCTGTGAGACTGCACTGGCTTCTAAAAAATTTGGTAGCATCCGAAAGAGTTCATAATGTCATGATATTTACAGGTATAGGACATTCTAGAAAGGTATTGATATCCATTAACAGCTAAATCATTTTACCCGTAGGTGATTTTACCCAAGACATAAGTAGAGGGTGTAAATCACCTGTTCTGAAATTTGTAATTATAGGACACATTTAATGGTCTGACTTGTATTTTGTAGCTTCAAATGCAATGTCTATGTATTCAAAGTGAGTTAAAAAAGGAGAGCAATTTTCAACAGACCTCATCGCACTGCAGCTTCTGTTGCTCCTAATGGGAGCTGAAATTCATTTCCCTGTTGTGACTGTTGAGTGTTTCTAAAGGTCAAAGCTATAAGGGAATTTTAAAATTAGTTATTCAGGCTCACTAAAAAGTAATACCAATGCACTGGTAGCCTTATGCATACGATTTGTTCACTCTTGAATATAAATACAAATGTAATGTCAAAAATAGAAAAAAAAAATCTGTTGTAGATATTCTCCTTACAGCAATTTTTTCTCAATCAGGAAGTTAAATTGAGTTCTTTTTGTTTTGTAAAGTTAGTTATTGTTAGAAGAAAGTCTCTGGAAACCTAAAAAAACAGTTGGAAAATGAAAAAGCGTAGAAACCACAGAGGTTAATTTCACTTGAATTTCCTTGAGATAAATCACAGCTTTCACTAATTGATACCATTATGGAGTATCTTTAAAAAAAGAAAAAGAAAAAAAAAAGCCTTTGCAAGAATCATGCAAAAAGATGAAGAGTTCTCCAAAGCATTTTTTGCATTAATGACTTCATGAACCAAGAAAGAAAGATAGAAATAGGGCAGTGAAAAAAAGAAAAAGGCTGCCCTTGATGTATGTCATGAATGTAAGTACCTGTACCTAAACAACCCCCAAAGTACCTTTCTGTCCAAAAAGGTAGTCAGCCTACATGAATTCTAATATCCTTCTTACCATCAGCCTCATCAGGACTGGGAAATTCAAAGATGTGAAATGAAGTTAGATACCTAAAGTCCACACAGGGTGTAGATGCATGCACATCTTCACAGTAAATGGTAGACTAGAATTTGTATGTCTAAATCCTCAGAGCTCTTTGAAAATCAATGCCCACAAGCAGGAGGACAAGGCTATAATGGGCAACTGCCTGTATGTTTTGGGTGGTGTTAGTCAATGACGGATGAAATCAGTATGCCGCCCTGAGCAATATTTTCCATAAAGGCTGATGTAAAATTAGCCATACATCCCCGTCCAGTACCTCCGAAGAGCTCTCTGCATCTGTGCTGTTTTTTCTCAGATAGCAGTGAGACTGCATGTCAGGTGTATCAGATGCACCGTAGTACAGCATTCAGATCTCAAGTTCTCCTAAAAAGGAAAGCTGAGCAGAATATGTAGTAATTAAATGAAATTTCCTTTTGGTCTTTTTGGTCTTAAAGCTCATGCATAGCTTTTTGGTTTTGGGAATTGGACAAGAAACTGTTTCTAGCTTTGCGTCTTGTCCTACAGTCAGATGTTGGTTTTGCTTAAATTACAGATGGAAAAGAAAATACAAAGGAATTTATCAGGCTGGGAATGATCATAGAACATCAGCTCCAACATAATACAACTTTGTTTATCTAATAATTGCCTCTGGATGGTTGTGATTATATTTCATTGAAGGCAGTTATTACATCATGTCGTGCTGCAATATTATCCCCAGTCCTGATCCACTGACTTATGGTGACAACTATCATCACTCTGGAATTAGGGTAGCTCCCAGGTTGAATGCATTATGACACTAGAGTACCTGTGTTAAAATAGAGTGAGAAAGTCAGCTTTCAGTTGACAAGGTAGTGTGAGAGCTAAAAAGACCCTAGTTTTAAGCTGAGAGCAGTACCTACCATTCAGTAAGGGACTCTAGCAATGCATTGTGTCCTTTCACTTTGTAACCGAGTTGTCTTATCATAGACAAAATGTTTAATAACAATTCACACTTCATTTGCAGACACCGTTATTATCAATCTTGCATCCTAAATTTACAAATAATGTTTAAAACAGAAACTAGCTTAAGTGTTATCCATTGACTGGAACCCCACCATTTAAGCCTATATAGAGCATGTAATGGTTTGAAATAGCAATCTTCTCTCCCGCTTTTCAGTAGCTCACTGTGCCTTAGACCTTATCCTTTTCAACTACCTCATATGCAGAACAGGCTTCCTGACACTGTCTGGCTAATAAATGAAAGCTGTATAAAAACATGCTTAAAACATAAGACATACCCGGGACATATTCTGTCATATAAATTAATCACCACCTAAAATTAGGAAAAATTATTTCCAGTATTAACACTGCTCATGACAGCCTATTTTGGCAGCAAAAAATTTTACAAGATATATATTTTAAAACACGGCACAGCTCTGTCTTACGTAGATTCTCCTCTCCCACCCTAGTACTTGAGTGTCTTCCAGAAGCACATTAAGCAACATGACTAATGTCTGTCTCATCTTCTTTCTTTTACTTTGAGCTGAAATATTACATTATTTTTCAAAAGCTACCTGCAAGTTGATGAAATATCATCTTTGCAATGAGCATAAATTCTTTAAATTACTTGGAAGACCATGGAAAAATTCAGCCTTTGCGGAAGCAAGTACAGTTTCTCTTGATGTAACTGGACAATTGCCCAGTTATGCCAGGACACAGTTTCTGTACATAAGCATCGCAAAGCAGACTACCTTCTTGATGTATGGAAGATTTGTGGACTAAAAAAGCAAGTGTTCCTTCACAGCAGCATCCATTTTGCTGGACAGGAGTTGATTGAGAATTTTTCTAATTAGTACAACAGGGGAGATCTCTCTCTCTCTGGAACTCCAAAGGTATCCAATTTTGTAGTCGTTGCTGCTTTATTATCCTGATCCTGCCTAGGGTTACTGATGCAGATAACTCTCTTAAACTAACTGTCTTTTGTATCAAAGCGTACAGAAGACTAACGGTCTAACTTTTTAATGGCATAATAACTTATTCTGAGCAATAGCTCTCAAAGACTAGAGACCTATGAGAAGACTAAAAATTAAATAAATGTACTACTATTTAGAGAACATCAGCTTTCCTGAAGAATGCATATGTATGGTGTCACATTTGGACTAGCATGAAATTTCAGTTTGTGGAGTTACTGATAATATTTGTACTGCAGTATAAATAAAGATTGTGACCGGCATGGACGACATTGTGCTAGATGCTGTACAAGCACAGCATAAATGTCTGCCCCTCCCTGAAAAGTTTGGTTAACTTCCAGCAGATTGTCAGATGGCTACATAATCCCCCTGCACAAAGAAGTAATAGGCTAATAGTCCCAGACAAGAGGAGCTGTCAGCAAATTCAGTTATGCTTTGCTGTGACTGACTCGTGCAATGGCACGGTCTTTTAAGATAAGGAGCGGGATTCCCAGTATAGCTATGGATTGGGAGGAGCCAGCATATGAATTGCTTACAGCGACCCCCCAGCATACAGAGCCTCATGGGACAGAAGTCGAGGGGCCTGGATTCACTGCTTTCGTGATTGACTTTCCCAGTTGTCGTTCAGTTGCACTGGTCTGAAAGCCTGGCTTCAACTTTAAAACAAATTTTAAGTTAAGGCCCAAGTTCTCTGCCATCTTTTTGCCTTCCAGATTGTGTGACTAGAGAGCTAGATGTATTCAGCAGTACAGCCAGTATACATTATTTCTTAGAAGAAGAAATGCTGAATGTATAAAATAGTAATCAGGGTGATTCAGACATCAAGGATACCACCAGGTCAGGGTTAGGGGTGAAAAACAGCTTTGTTTTGCTTTTCTCTAAAACAGCTTTGTCAGAATTAGTGGACAATTTGGAAAAACAACAGAGAAGACTGTATGTTGTGGACCCCAAGTTATTCTATTTCTTTTTGGTTGTGGGTTTTGTGGGTTTTGGTTTTTTTTTTTTCTTTTCCCTACATAAACTATTTGGCAAAAGCATATTCTTTTCCAGATGGAATTTATTCCATATGAAGAGCTGTGATTTTAATGACAGTTTAGACATTGATACGCTTATTAGAATATATTTTCCCTTTAATAAGTGCTTTGATGTAGTGAGTATGTTCTCGGTGTTCTGTATATACATTTTCATGATAACCCCTTTGCAGTTATCTGAGAGATCAAAGACTGCAGCTCTGCACAATTTCTGCCAAAAAGAAGAGGCTCTTTTCTTACTGAGTCCTTGTAGACTAGTCCACAGCGTTCAGTGGATTCTGCTTTCAGCTGATCACAGTTGCAAATCCTCAAATTTAAATTTGGTGTAGATTTTTTCTTACATAGTCTTAATTGCTGTCTTGTCTTCAGCATTGCAGTGGTTCTGCATTTTTATGAGTCACTGTAGCCACAGCAGGACTCTATGTTAAAAGAGTATTCACATTATGGCATTAGCCAAGACTGTAAGAAGTCAGCACATCCCTGCAGTTAGCACACGCAGATGTGTCTATGTGCAGTGACCACATATTTAGAATCTGGTATCCTGGAGTTGGCTGCATGATGACTCCTGCATCGGTGCAAATCATTTAATCGCAGCAAATATACACGTTTTGCCAAAGGCATTGCCATCTCGGCCTTACTGTCTGCAGTGCCCCATTTACAGGCCACAGCAGCCATTAAACTCTTTTCCAGTAGAGGTTTAAGAAGGTTGACAAGCGGACCCTGTGGGAAGATGGGATCTTCTAAAAACGAGGAGAAGCTATGCCTGCTTTTGTCAGATGTGTTTAAAGAACTATTGTACATGCACAGTGAATTTCTTGGGAAAACGTAAGCATCACATGGCAGTTAAAGGATATTAACAGAAGAGATGATTACGCATTTCCAGTGTATCCCATGGGCTCTGTTTCCAGTAATAATAAATTCCACAAGCCAAAATTTAGAAATATGTTATGGTTTGGGCCTGAGTAGATAAAAGGCACAGAAGCAGTAAAGTCTGAAATCCTTTCCAAAAACTGTAAGGTCTGCTGTTCAAAACCAACAACTAGCACAAACTGGAATTAGTAGGCTGTCTGTGACATGACTGGTGGAGGCTTCTAGTACTGTTCTTCAGTAGAGTAGCAAATTACTGAAAATACTAACATTTTCTTAGTATTACCTAGACACGTAGTACTTTTAAGAGGGATTCTGCTCATTTCCACTCAAGTCTCTTTCAAGTTCTCTTCAAGAATATTTGCAAATAAGTTTTCAGATTTATTTCCGTGGTGGTGTTCTACATTATAAGAACTTCAGCAAAGTGGAACTTAATCATCATCTAGCTATTCTAAAATTGTTACATTTTATGACTCTATGTTTAGCATAGAAGATTTAGTATACTGGTTATGGAGGATATTGCAAGGGACAGGGATTTCTATGTTCAAATAGTACATGAAGAAGAAGTGGAACTGCCCTCACTGAAGTTCTTTTAAATGGATTTTTCATGTTCAGTGTTATAGGTTCTACATCTTTCTACCTTGTGGGGGAATTCAAGTTATAGTCTGGTTTTCTTTACCTCTGAATAAAGCTATTTCCTATCCAAATAGATGAATTTCACTAGTAAAGCACCGCTGTAACAACATATTAGGACAGACTTTACTAATGCTAACACAGGAATGCAATCAGAAAACCCTTGGTGCCTTACTAATATATCCAGTTAACACGTGCTTGTTTTCCCTACAGAATTTTTCCGAGAACTTCTGGAGAACGCGGAAAGGTCCTTAAATGACATGTTTGTCCGGACATACGGCATGCTGTACATGCAGAACTCGGAGGTGTTCCAGGACCTCTTCACAGAGCTGAAGCGGTATTACACAGGAGGCAACGTGAACTTGGAGGAAATGCTGAACGATTTCTGGGCTCGGCTGCTGGAACGCATGTTCCAGCTCATAAACCCCCAGTACCATTTCACTGAGGACTACTTGGAGTGCGTAAGCAAGTATACAGACCAGCTGAAGCCGTTTGGAGATGTACCCAGGAAGCTGAAGGTTCAAGTGATTAGAGCCTTCATTGCTGCGCGGACCTTTGTTCAGGGGCTGACAGTAGGCAGAGAGGTTGCGAACAGAGTATCCAAGGTAATTAAAATCAGGTGGTTTTAAGCTTGAATTCGTTTCAAATTTACTAGACAATCGAAATCTGATTGTGCGGGTTTGTTTTTAACACAGGGAGGGTTTGGTTGGTTGGTTGTTTCTTCTCTCTGCTGATATACCCATCCTAAGCTTATAAATAGGGGCAACAGTTGTTTTTAATTCCTTCTGAAGATATTAAGGCAATACTGACTGGAAAGCATTTCTCTATGCTTAGGACACAATGAAATACCAATATACATCAATGTTCTAGCATGGTAATGATTGTCATTAGTAGTTCAAAACCGGCTATGTGTATAAAAGATTATGATTATGATCAGAATTTAAATGTTTCCAGCAAATTTATGCTGCTGTTCATTAGGGCAGTAAAGCCCGCACAGCATTCATTCATCATGGAACTGGGTGATGGATTTCGTTAGAAATGTCTAGTCATGTTTTTGATGAGAAAATAGACGAATAGTGACACCTCTGGAGCTTGAGCTTTCCCAAAGGATGGTTTGACTCACATTTATTTTAGTTTTAATTATTTATCTATGCAAATATTTAGGATGATTATAATCCTTGAGGGCTTCACATAATTAAAGCTATGTAAGAAAAAAACACACATAAAAATAACCTATCTGGGTACCAGAAATGTGCCTGAATAACTTCCTCTTACACAGTGTTTCAAACTCAGGTATATTTTTCTGAATTGCTGTTCCAACTAGATACTTTTTCTGTGATCTGGCTATTTCACAGTCGTAGTCTGTACTGTAGTTGGACCTTAACTGTGTTCTGAATTCTGAAGTGCTGTAGTGAGGTCCGCTATGAAATGCCCAGATACTCACTTCTGGACAATAAGTGCATGCACGATTTTGACGCTTGCCCCTTGCAGTACTTTCCTGCATTTACAAGCCTAAGCCATTCCCCTTCATCGAGAGGACTGGCTGTCTTGCTTCATTTAAATCACAGCCAGAAGGTGAGGTAGAGCTGATATATTGTACAGTCGACTGCAGTTCAAGAGCTCAACAAGATGAGGCTTCTAAACTTGTCTTATCCTGTATGATGTGATATTTTGCAATTACAAATTCAGAAGCCATGAAGCCGGAGAGGTAGTCAACAAGTGAGAGCCTGATTTTATGCCTGGGAGACTGCGTGGGAGGAAAGGGTCATTTTGCACTTAAAAGTCGGTGAACAAAATACATGGTTGCCCAGCTAGAACCAAGGTCTCTTCCTCCCAAGTGCCCTCCTGGGCTACAGGGTTGCCTTCCCTTTTTTTCTGGCACTGTCAATTCTTGCAGTCCTTTCTGAAGAGTGGCAGGGCATCGGCATGAAATCCCAGCCCACCTAGTCTAGTTGGGGACAGATACGGCTGTTTAGCCTCTGAGGGTGCAGGATGCATCTATCTGCAGGCCCAGATTTCCTCTGAAGAATGGTGATGTCCCCGTGGGTCAGGTTTTAAGTGCTGAGCTCTGATGTCACTGTTGTCAGTAGGCATTAGGTCTTGCTGCATCGACTGGATCAGACTGTAGGGAGTAAGCTATGTAATTTGTGTAATAGAAATGTGTAATTTGTGAATCCCAAACAGATGAAGGTATGAATTGTCTGCTGAGATGTCACTTTCCCTGCGTATGTACCTGACTGTACAGAATGTGCAGGTGTCTCCCCTCTCACATACCCAAGAAATGTTTTCATCTCGACTGCTGGGTTTTGGACACATAAGCCCTTCCAAGAATAGAGCTTATCACAAGATCGCAAATGATCCTATGATCCGATAATGAGAACTACTGGGTCTGTAACCATAAAGTGAACCTTTTTGTAGTGTCACGTGAAGATGATAACAATAGCTCAATAATGCTTCTGTTTTTTACTTCTAACATGAAAGCAACACTTCAAAATCTTTAAAAGTGCTTGGTGGTTGGTGCAAGATAGAGTACAGGTTCTTTGCTTTATATATACATAAATGGTGATACTCCATTAGACTTCATCTAGAATACTGCCTTCAGTTTTGGGCCCTGCCCATAGAAGAAAGACCTTGACAAATGGAGGCGAGTTCAGTGGAGGCCACCAGCATGGTCAGGGCTGGAGGCCTGTGAGGAGAGGCTGTGGGAGCGGGGCTTGTTCAGCCTGGAGAAGAGGTGACTTCAGGGGCACCGAGCAGCAGCCCCTGGTGCCTGTAGGGAGGTCATCAAGGAGATGCAGCAAAGCTCTTTGCAGTGGGGAATGGTGGCATATGATGTGCATGAGTTGAAACGAGGGTCAGTTCAGACTGGATATAAGGAGAAACTTCACCATGAGAATGCTCAAGCAGTGAATCCGTTGCCCAGAGAGCCTGCGCAGACTCCGTCCATGGAGGTCCTGATTGTACAAAGCCCTTTGAGACGACCAGGTCATGGTAGTCTTGAGTTCAGAGCTGATCCTGCTTTGAGAAGCAGGTTGAACTGGAGATCTCCTGAGTGCCCTTCCAACTCAAATTATCCTATTATTCTACTAAAAGATTAAGGAAATGAACATTTTTACTTAAATGTAGAATATGCTTTGATTGTAAGACTGACTTTGGTATTAAAATCTGTGGCTATATTCATACCCAAAGCAAATGGTAAATGATTGCTGGTTTTAGGGACTTTGTGTCATATGCAGCCTGGTGAGGCAGATGCGAAGAATCCCAAGTGACACCAAATGTTCAAGATTAATAAATATCCTGAGAAAAGGCTGTGATTACTCTGAGATCCAAGCTTTTGTGATCATATCATAACTGTAGATTTTTACGCTGGTCTATCTACTGTAGAAAATGACAAATCCTTCTCTTTAAACATCATTTTAAAAGTCTGCAACCATTCCTTAGAGTTAGCACATAACTTTGCAACCAAAAAAGAGGCAGGTATATCTTTTTTGTTGCTGTTTTGGAAGTCGTCCAGACTCAGCATGGTTTTCATTTTCATTGTACTCTTAATACTGAGAGATTCTGTGATAAGAATGCCGCAGCTGGGTAAGTCAAGAGAAATGAACAAAAGAGAAAATGAAAAGAAGAACTGTTGCAGTTCTTTTACAGAAATCTTTGTCCATTGTCTGCACTGGCTGGGAACAGGGCGGGGATCTCCTAGCTGCAGCATCACAGGCTAAAAAGATTTTTTGCTTTCTGTTTGTGGACCCATTATCTCACTGAACTGCCACTGTGAAAGGCCACTCGCATAGAAAAAAAGTTGAGCCTACACCTTAAACACCATGAGAAAGAGATTTATTAATGAGAATGTTGGTAACAACATCTCCTTTGGGCTTTTAATTTACTTTCTCAGCCTTTTCTGGCCCGTTTCTGTAAAGGAGTTGGTGGGTCACATACTCAGAAGGATTTGTTCCCTATCTAATGTCAGGGATACATCCTTTCTGAAGATTTCTCTTCAGAGAGGGTGTAACGTTAATGTAGTTAGCGTATTCCTTGCAAGAGAGCTATACTCCCCTCTTTTTCCAATGAAGTACGCAGTCAAGCACACTCAAAATAGGCAACACATATCGCAAACATTTTCCTCTTACAATAGTATTTTGCTATTTGCTTATGTCAGTGAGATTATAATTTAGATAAGTCCCATTTAGATAAACGAGGAGAGAGGGCGGTTAGGACATGTCTTTTTTTTGTAATTTTTTCTAACATTATATTTCAATCGTAAGCAGACATAGTTGGTTCCATCTGTCTGAAGCTTTGCAGTTTTAGCTGAACAGCGTTTTCATAATCTCAAAGTCCAATTGCACTTTTTAATTTTCAGAGATTTTAAAACCTTTTTATTTCTCATACTAATGCATTAAAATTTGCCAGTTCATGTTTGCTAAGGGCTTGTTAAATCCCCGCTCAAGGCAGTGAATTTCCACTGGCTTGGGTAGACTACAGCTCACTAAATTCTATATGTGCTTTGTAAGTCTGCATATGCATATTTCTTAAAGTGAGAAAAATAAAAAATATTTATGCATTAATAAAAAAGAATCGTAGAATCCTAGACTATCTCAAGATGGAAGGGACCCATAAGGATCATTGAGTCCAACTCCCTGCTCCTTGCTGGGCTACCTAAAACTAAACCCTATGGCTAAGAACATCGTCCAGATCCTTCTTGAACTCTGACAGTACAGGAGCAGAGCTTTTCACCTAGTATACTTTCTTAAGCTACAGCTAGTAGACGGTTATGGACTTTCTGAGATACAGGCTCAGAAATAATTGGTAAAATTTTCTACCACCTGTTTTTCTTCTAATTTGTCAGACCCTAAAAACCTGTAGAATAGGCTTTTCTCCTTTGTTACCATTTGGTGGAAAAAAATATGCTATTCTTTTGCCCCATAAAAATATAGCATATTCAAATGTCAATGTTTTTAAATGTATTTTGTTTTTCTCAACTCTTTCCTGGAGAAAAAAAAACAAAAAGCCCCCAAACCTGACCAGCTGTGATTTAGTGTGTTAAACTGAAGAAACTACTGAAAATATTTCTGAAGTCGCTGCCAGCTGTGATTTCCAATACTGTGATAGAAAAGACGTATGCATATTTTTCATGTTCATCTTTTACTATGTCTGAGCTCTGGCTATTTTACAAGCAAATAACGCTAAGTTATTCTCTCTGACTTTAAACAGAACATTCCCAGTGATCGTAATACTCTCTTTGAACTGCAACCGAGTGGTGGAAAATGTAAGCAGAAAAAAAACGGGGAGGATAAAGCAATTAACATTTAAAAAAGGGATGGTCTTCATGAGTTTTCAGGAGCTTATGATTCCTGAAATACTTTTCCCAAATATATTCATAACTGAATTACAACAATTATAAAGCTTGTTGCACTGGAGAATATTTTTCATTAAATAAGGAAGAGTTCTGGACCAAACACAGCATATAGAAAATAGAACTCGTTCCCAGGAAAAGATTAAGACTGAAACTAAGGGTATTTCAAAAGATAGCTAAAATCCTAACTGGATACAGATTTGCCCCAGAAAACGTACTAGTTGTACAACCAGTACTGTTTCCCTGACAAGGTGTTATCCCGTCAGGATAGCATTCCACCCCAAAAAAATTTTTGCTCGAAGCATTTTCTTTCGATGTACTTTTCATGAAAAGCTGTAGAAATCAGGAGGAAAAAAGCGCACAATTTTTATGTTTTGTGAGCATGATTTCTCAAGCCTGACTTGTGCCGATGTCGTGTTTTAATGTGGGTAAATTCACACGGAGAACATAGGAGTTTAGAAGAAAAAAACAAATAATGAAGTATGACTGGTCAGTCTTATCCAAAAGCACAGTCGTTAGCCAGCTGCCATTACCCCACTGCTGCTCAGAGCTCTAATTTAATCCCAAGCAGACAGTTACCTCTTCATTGGCTCTTGCAGTGAATCTGGCTCACTAGGAGCAGCAAGTGAGTGCAGAGTACTCCTGTTTGCATAGATCCGGGGGTTTAGTTATTGTTTGCTACTTTTGCTTTTCTCTAAGTTTGGCTGTTTTGTGGTTTGGTTTTCTTTCTGAATTTGACCACTTTCTTCCCATTATATACTGGGATAAGGACAAGAAGAATTGTTCTTAGTTTGACTTTCCCTTTCACATTTGGAAATTCATGCTACCGGCAACCATAGCTTTTATACCAGGAGTAAAGTGAAGTTTAGCTCAGGGGCATCATTAGGAGCAATTAGTGATTTTGTTAGTGGCATAAACGTCAAGGATTTGTGACCCAGCCACTAAGAACTTATTTCAGTAATGCATTTAAATATTAATTATCATTTATTGCAAAATGAAAAAGGCTGTTACAATACTTTTCTCACTGCATGGCATAGGCTATATGTCTCCCTTTTTTTAAACCAATTAAAACCATTCTTTCCCTGAATATTATTAAATTATGTTAATATCAGACTTCTTATTAGGAACCTGGTGATATATGGACAAAGTGAAACATATTCAGTAATACAATTATAAGGTTAAACCCAAGATTAGTACTGAAAAGCAGTCTCTAGTAATTGCCCATGATTACTTCTACTCACAGAATGCCAGGCCACTGCTTTTCTAATACGTTGAATCAATATTCTTACAAACTCTGCTTTTCATGGTTTATAAATAAACATTCAACAGTTTGTGAGAGCCATAAATAAAGGTCAGTATTGAATGTCACACTGATTCAGAATGCAATTATTGCGGGAGGGGGGGTGGAATACGACATGCTGATAAGTCAGGTAATTAAAAGCCAAAATGAATAGTACTTTAATGCTGGAAAATGTGATTTGCGGGGTGTGACAGATAAAGAGCTACGTGTCCTGTATATTTTAACTTCATTGGCTGAAGAGATTTGGCTTGTTAAAGTCACAGAGGGAAAGGAGATCTAAAAAGGACAATGGTTTTCACTAAACTTTAATCGTTAGTTCAAATTATTTGTTTAGGAACAGCCCAGCTGAGCAAGCATAGCTTTTATGATTGCTTCTGTGTCTATTGTTTTAAGGTTTTTTCAGTCATTCGTTCTTTGAGTTTTAATCGAATTAATATATCTTTCCAAGAACTGGATCATACCATGTCATGAATGGGCCACATTCTTTTTTCCTCTTCCTGTCCCTCGGTGTTTCTCAGGCAGGGAGCCCAGGGGTTATCCAGCCAGGGGGGTTTCAGGGCTCGGAGATGTCTGTGGCATAGAAGTAAGAGTGAACGGCATCTACACTGGAGTGCTTTGTGGGAAGCATCCTTTGAATTGAGGTTCTCCAGCTATGCAGGAAATCTTTCCTCCTTTCTTGGAAAGAAAAGGGACATAAACCAATCATCTAGTTAATTTGCAGGCATTTCATGGGAAAATAAACCAGATGCCTTCCAGATGTCCCAGACTTACTGCAGGTGGGCTAATCTATTTCCACTTTGTGTGCACTGGAACATCAGATATCCCAGAAGAGCAGCTCAGGAGAAAAGGCCTAAAATGAAGCAGTAACTCCAACAAAATGAAAACAGAGGTAGGAGGTCTGCAAAAGCTGTGTTCCATGTCCTATCTATTAGAATTGTCAGATATAATTCAGCCTGGCCTCTCCATTTCTTAGGTCCTTAAATTTCATTCAGCTAGCTTTGTATTGACTTTAATAACCCGAGTTTAACGGAATCATACTGCTCAGCAAGATATTCAGTCTTGCTCAGCATCTCTTAAGTAGGTCTACCAACCTGGTTTATTCCTACTATGTACTAATTCACATCTCAAAATTTGCGCCAGTCCTGTCTTCCGGGATTCTTTGTATCATTCATGAGCAAAGATCTTCTGATTACACTGCTTTTGCTCAGTTTGTGCTTTTTTTAAATGCCTATGGCACAGAAAATACCCTTTAGTTCAGCTTTACATGAAACTTCTACCTATATATTAAGAACCAAACTGAGTATTTTAGTTTAACAATGTCATTAAACACTGTCATGACACATTAGAAAAATAATTATTCAAATCAAGGTTTTCTTTAGTACTGCCGAAAAGCACATTTTAAACACAAACCTTCAAAGTTTTCATACCAGCTTTATTTCCTACCTATAAAAGATGTTGATATGGCACCGGCAGAAGCTATGTAAAGAGAAAATGTAGAACTTTTTCAGAGGAATTCCTAGAATAAAGGATGTATCCTAATGCATGTCATGATACACAGCCAAGTCATGATAAAAATAATGGTGAAGAAGCAAAGCTCACCTAGGAGCTTGCTGACCCTGCTAGATTTAGACCTTTGTAATTAATCTTACAGCAGGTTTTACATTTTTGCTGTTTTAGCACAGGAGAGTAAAAGAAAATTCAGAAGAATCAAATGGAAATAGGAAGGAGATTAAAAAGTCTGAAGGTTAAGCAATGCAAGGGGATCTATATCATCTTGCAACATGCTGACTTTTTAGAATGACCCTTTTTAGATTGTCTTCATCCTGTTTCGAAGGCAGCCTATGGAAGCACTGTTTTCCAATCAGCATTTGAAAAAAGCAATTCATTTTTTTTCTCAGGTGAGCCAGAAGCACAAAAACTAATAGGTTCTTCAGCCTTCAGGTTTCTACTGAAAACATTAGTCAAGGAAATATCTGATTTACCTAAAAGTTGTCAGGAATACTAACTGGAATTTAAATGCCTATCTGCTTAAGTGTTACAGTCAACAAAGTCATCAGCAACACATTGAAAATGTCAAATTTCTTTGAGACTTTAAAATAATGAAGTCTGAAATCAACTATGTGGATTTAAGTTCAATTCTCAGTTATTCAGAGGTCAGTGACAGCTGGCTTCATTGTCTGCTTAAGTCTTGCATCTCAAAATGTATCTCAAACAAAAGAAAGATGGTATGAACATAGGAATACAAAATGAAGCATTTTGTTGTCAGGAACATAACAGTTTTGGTCATCTGTAAAATTTTAAACTTATCCCCATCCTCCAGTGTCTGCTTCTCATGGGAGTTTTTTATGCCACAAGCTTGCCAAGTTTTTTCCATACTCTTTTCTGGAGAGAAAGTGTCACTTTTGTTCAGTCCATATGTCTAAGGCTATCATTGCTTTCTTCTTCTTCGCCTTTCCTCCTTCTGTTTTGTTTTTTAAAGCCCTTAGGAAGAATCCATTTCTTGAGTAAAAACTAAATGTACCAGGCAGAACAGTGGAAAAGTAGAGCTTTGAATAAGGTTAGGAGGATTTAGTTGACCTCAGCTATACATATCTATCACCATTACACGGCCAAGACCAGAAACCAAGTGTACAGAGAGAGGATTTTAATATAAGAAATGCCCCCTTGTCCTTCATAACAGTTTGCCATCCTTTGGCAGCTGGCGTACAAGACTTTGCCTTTCCCCAACACCTCAGCGCAGTTTTAGCCTGCAAACAACTTCCCAGGTCTTGAAAATGGTTTGGCTTTTAAAACTGCCAGAGATGTTTTGATGTTCAGGTCTGTCCTGGTACTATGCAAGTTTGACTTCTGGGCTTTGGTTTCAGAAGGTTTATCAATTTTGTATGAACGCACCACTGAAGAAATTACTGTATTTATTCAGGAAGCATGTACAGACTCCCCGCTTCACCCCTGCTTACGTGATTTTCAGTATCACCAAGCAACAGAACTGCACCTACACTTACCTTTTGTACTTTTCATCCCATGATTCTTTCATTCACGTCCATATGTTGGCATTATCTGTGGATCCAAAAGCGAGTGTGTATGAGGCAATATCTGGCAAGCTGACAAAGCTAAGCAGGGCTACTACGCTTAATTCACATTTCCTGAGTAAGTGCTCTGCATGCCGAGTTGTTATGCCAAAGCATCAGCGGTTCTCTTCACAACAGAAGACACGGATCTAATTGTTCTATTTCAAATGGAGGTTTTATGGATCCAGTTGGTAGAGGGAAGCCTGAGACGCCAAAGATATGGATCTGAATTTCACAAAAGTAGCTTTCAGTGCTTAAGTACAAGAAAGAGAGAAATTACGAACTGCATCCTCCTCTTCAGCAGTTTGCTGGCTCAACAGTACCACCGCTCACTGGGAGGTTACAGCACACTGTGGTGGCTGTTATGATCCCTGTTTTTCAGACGTGACCCAAACCAATGCATGTGGATCTAAGCATTTGGTCTTCTCTGTCTGGGGAATGCAATAATTGACCAGCTTTGGTCTGTGGCATCTAAGCAGTATGAACTCAAACCAGCTCAGGCCTAGGAGCCATGGAAACATATAAGGAAAATCTTCTCAGCTCAAGCACCATCTTCTTTTAGCTCTATGGTCGCCGGTGTTGATGGAACAGGGAATTAGGTTGGAGCAAGTCTGACCTAATTCTCACTCATATAGATACGGCCATCAGTGCCTAACTCTCCCCTTTCACTATGCTGGAAGCCAAACCCGTATTAGATTACGAACTCCTCCTTGTGAATTCCATACCCAAAACTAGTAGCCTCTTGCCATGTTTGTGATTTTCCCTATCAGATCACTATGTTCTTTTCAGATCTGGCCACAATGCCTTTTATACTTGCCTGTTTCCCAGAGGAGGAGGGAACTGTTGGAGGCATTTGTGTGTCTGATTTCTTCAGGCTAAATCTATTATTTTGTTGTTGTTGGCTTTACCTGATTATATTAATATTAGAGTGCCAGTCAAGTCATTGTTTATTTGAAACAACAATTTAATTTTGTACAATACTGTGCAAGGGATAGCCTGAACAAAAAAGAATCAGTTTTCTTCCGATCTGAGTATTAGTTTTGAACTTACACTGACATTTTCTTTGGATAAGTGGTGGCTGTTATAACAGGTAGTTTGAAATCCAGCGTAGAGACAGCTCAAGGCACACTGTGGCCTTTAGTCCTGGAGATCTTAAGGTAAACTTCAAGGGAGTAACCTGCTACTGCATAGAGTATAGGAAGACAGAACCAAAAGATGTTCAGAAAGCTCCTGGCAACCTATCCATCGTGGCAACCTATCCATCATGCGCAAGGCGTAGTTTTGTAGGAAAGATAAGCACCTGTGTATCTTTCATCATCACACATCTGTTTGTAAAGAACAGTGCACATCTGCTTTTCAGGAAAAACATACAGAAACCAAACCACAGGACAAACTGCTGTCAGAAACTTCCACACTGATCCTCAAAAGTGAAGTGTTTTTGGGAGCCCTCAGCATGTTTCCTGGCCATAAGTATGAGGTTAAATAAATCTCTTAATTTGATATCACTTTTTTATTGTGACATAATTCATTGTATGTAGCATTCAGCATTTAAAAGTAAGACAGAATGTATCAACTGGAAATGGATTCAATTCAGGTTTTCACTTAAATCAGAGTTAAAATTTGGGTGAAGAATGTTCGCAGATTAATCTATGCTCTGGAGTCTCCAAAGCTAACAGGAACTGGCTGCCAATCTCTACTACTATACATTTACTTTTTCTTCCATTTTATTTTGCAGTCTTATATATATAGTTACAGGAATATAAAAAAGGGTCAAAAATGTGAAAAACTAATTTAGACAATAAAGTTTATTAAAAATAAAAAAGGGGTGGGTGGGAGGGGAGACCAGGACAGGTAAATGTTAAATCCAAAATGGCTTGACCGTCTTATTTTTCCCCTGACCCCAAAGAAAGCATCCTATGGCCATATCTTATGTTCAGTCTGATTCCCCAAAACTGCTTCTGAGAGAAATGTCTTCCAGACTTAGCCTAGTACTGAAGCCCTGTGAATGTACATATATCAGTACAGTGCATATTTTTATATGTAAAGGTCGATTCTCTATTTAAGATTCAGTCTGTGCCTCCCTCTCCCTCCTCCTACTTTCCCTCTTGAATCAGTAAAAAGTACCTTAGCCATTGACTTCAGTCTGAACTTGATTAGGGCCTGATTGTTCAGATCTGTATAAAATCAGGTAGAAAACAAAGTTTATTAAGGCAAAGGCCTTTACAGGGAGTCTGCAGAACTTAGTGATGGAAACTTATTGCTGAGGAAATGTGGTTGGAATAACAGGTTTTCAGTCAAGAAACGACCATTTAAAGGCATAAGAACAGCACTACGAGTTAACCTAGGTAAAATGTTTAGAGACTACCAGTATATGTAGTTAAATTTACATAAAATCATCATCAGTGAAATTTCACCCATGGGATTTAGTTTAAACACGCTGTAGAAGTTTAATATGTTTCTGAAGCGTATAGCATCACCTGCCACCAAAGACGTGTTCCAAACCGGGGAGCACAGTGTTCGCAGTCCCTAAGGGCAATTCCTGTGCCCTGTGGCAATTAATTACAAAGAGAAAAGCAGAAGAGATTACAAGAAGAACATGAACAAAATTCATTTCTCCAACTGACTTGGTAAATTCTTGCTCACTCTAGTGAGTGAACTGGCTGCCAGGGTTTGTGTGCTACCTAAGGATTGGTACAGGCACAGCATGTGTACAAAGCACCAAAAAGGGTACATCTATGAAAATGGATTGAGATCCATCATCTGCTTTTTATCCATCAATTATTTATTTGTAAGAAAGTTTTTTCTCTATGAGTTAAAATGTTCTGTAAGCCATTTTTTGAACAATAGCTATAGAGTGACAACACAAAATGCTATTCAAAACAGGTGTTGGAAGAGAAAGCTCTGCTAGAGACTGAACTTCTTAAAGTTTTGAACATTTCTCTTTTATCATCCCATCTGCAGAGGTTCAGTGCTACAAGGACATTCCCTTAGGCAATATCAATACAGTGTGGAGGTTTATGAGCCAAGATACACATCAAAAAGAATTTTAATAAGCCTTGACAGATATATTGCATTAATAGTGCTGATGTAGTGAGGTAGGACCTACGCAGTGGGGTGTGTAAAGCACTAAGGTATTCTTACTGCTGGCTAAGATATGACATAGAACAGACTGTCACTTGGTGGAAGAAAGAAATGTGTTAACCGAATGTATTGAATTATTTTCTTTTTTCATCATTGAAATTCTTTTCCTGGTGACCGTGTATTTCTCCTTAGTAGGAGGAGCAAGTACCTATCAAGGAAAGATTAGATCTCCATAAAGTGAATGAGCTTAGTGCTTAATCAAGCGATGATCCATTTGAACACTTTTTTCTCTTGTCCTGTCTTCACACTGATGCATGCACGCACACATACACACACACACACACACATCCAGATTCCCGGAGTGCCATGTTGGCAACAAAAGTAGTGGCAGAACTCATAGTGTTATATGAGAGGTGAATTGGACTGTCTTCCTTTGCATAAATTAATAGTTGTTGAGGTCCACTCACCTGTGTTGATGCTCAAATATATTTCAGCATGCAAACAGAAAGATAGGACTAGAGTGTGTATATGCATATGGGGGCACACAATCTAACTGCAGGTAATGGCATACAAATTTTGCTCTTTAAGCTTGTGATGACTACATGTTGTTACCATCTGATGGATATTTATTG